>NW_028250787.1:0-602225 GCF_964263255.1 Lissotriton vulgaris | reverse complement strand
AATCCACAAAGGAGTCATAAAAGTATACACTGATATAAAATACATACATTATCATAAAATCCACAATACATATTTACCTATTTAAGGTTTAAAATACATTAAAAGTAACCTCAATCATGTATGGACAGGACATAAAATGCTAAATTAATTTCATCAACAGGCCAACAGAAAAAACATTTATGGGAATTCCACTCACAGCTTATTTCAGTATCGCTCTCTAATGACAAAGGCCGATCTAATAAAACTAAGTACAGCATTACAAATGTTCGAATTTGACAAGGACAATAAATGTTCATAGCCCTCTATGTAATAGCATGATCCAAAGGATAATAAGGTCTTGGGACCTTATACAAAGCACAGAAAAGGATAAGGTGCAATGTACTTTGCGAAACCTTATCATTACAGGGGCAAGGAGGTAGTCTCTCACACCACCCCCCCTTGCATTGGAAAGGCAAAAAGGAAGTGTAGAGTACTGAGGCGAAACCTTGTCAAATAAAAACGCCATTGCGTATTGATAATATATGATAAATAAAAAGGCTGCTGCAATTTGCCCTTAACATACAGTGCGTGCTCACTATTCCTTAAGGAACCCACATTAGAACGGTAGGCATTTTTAATAATTAACTTAGCATCCTTGCTAATCATATCAGGCTTTTCAAACATATTACCTAACCCAATCTTGTAAAAGGTATCCCTAACATATAGGAGCCATGGGATCTCCCTATAATGGTTAAGTTTAAGGCAATCTTGTAAAATATCTTTTGTAAGTTTCAATTCTTCGGATTGCCAGACTTTAGACCATAGCAGTAATGGAGCTACATGTATAATGTCACTTACAAACTTCATACCCACCTCCCCATGACAAAAACTATTTGACGTACCAGATGGGACAGATAAGAGGCGCTTTATAAATTTGTTTTCCATAATCTGTAACTTTTCACAGTTCTGTGACCCCCATAGTCCAGCGCCAAAAGATGCAACGGAGACACACTTAGCTTTATACAGGGATATTATTTCTGCTATTCGCTTTTGACCTAATTTACTGGCAAAACGAAAAAGGGCTTCAGTTGATTGTGTAACCTTTTGTACCCGAGCTGATATCAAGGGGTCCCAATTCAGTTTATTATTAAATAGGTTACCTAGGTAATTAAAATTATCAACTTTCACTATGATTGAGTCCTTCACCATATACCTGCGTGTTTCTACGCTTCTCGGGCCGCAAGTCATGGCAAAGGATTTAGTGAAATTGACCCTAAGATCTAAACTTTCCATAAATGTATCAAAAGCATTCAGGCAAATCTGCATGCTATTGGAAGTGAGGGTCATTAAAACAGTGTCGTCTGCGTATGACAACATTGGTATCCTTTTTCCATTAGCCTGTGGAAAGTCAGCACCGGATTCTAACAAAAAACTTTCTAGTCCATTGGTATAAACCAAAAATAACAAGCATTTGCAATGCAATTCAATTTCAAAGCTTTTATTCGATTTGTGAATACAAATCATACAAGCAAAATTTAAAAAACAGTTCATTTCATTAAAATTGTTAAAAAATACAAGAACCATCTTGAAAGATACAAGAGAAATCCGAAATATTTATATGGGCAAAGAGCATATACTTGCAACCACTAGGCGTCGATTCATGAGTGGGAGTGTAAGGGTAAACTAGAGAATGCGGGAAACATGCACGTACAGACAGGGGTAAATGAATCATCACATAAAATACTTATCCTAACGACTGTACGTTTTAAAATAACAACTGTACAATTTGAAATTACCCAAAGCCGAAGGCATGGGACATTAAGGATTCCAAAGTAAATTTGCAAAACAAATAGGTACAGACAGGATAGTGTAAAGATATAACACACTAAACACTACCTGGCAGCTGTACCAGTAAGGATGCTAAATCAAAGGAGCATACATGTACAGACAGGATTGAAAGACATTATCACACAATGTGCTTATCCTGGCAGCTGTACTTTTTACGTAAAAAAAAGAAAAAAAGACATTTTGCATGGTTATTAGTCACATGCTATAAAAAACAGTATGTACAGACAGGAATATATATAATCATGGCAGTAAAATGCTTTTCCTGGCAGCTGTACATTTCAAAATATAAGTGGCAACAAAAAAACAAATGTCTGCATTTTCTAGGGTTGATAGTAACACAAGGGCATTCTTAAAAGACCTTATATTATATTTAATGAAAATAGGTTTTAAGTACCTTAACCTTAAAAAGTGATAAAAGTTACAAAATAATAAAAAATGGCAGCAACTCTGGCGTGAAACGTTGTCACAGGGGCAGGGAGATTCTGATTTAAGTTTCTGTACTGGGAATGCTACAAGGTGGTGAACAATGCCCAGCCTGACACGGGTTAAAACGAATTGGTGAGAAGAACGACTAACATTTAAAAGGTAAGCTTGGAACCCCGATGTTAAATTAAGTTCCTTATAGAACTTCACTGTGGCCAGCTTACCATGAATTTCATCTCGCCCTTTCTTTTTATACATTAGAAAAGTACCCGAGCTGATATCAAGGGGTCCCAATTCAGTTTATTATTAAATAGGTTACCTAGGTAATTAAAATTATCAACTTTCACTATGATTGAGTCCTTCACCATATACCTGCGTGTTTCTACGCTTCTCGGGCCGCAAGTCATGGCAAAGGATTTAGTGAAATTGACCCTAAGATCTAAACTTTCCATAAATGTATCAAAAGCATTCAGGCAAATCTGCATGCTATTGGAAGTGAGGGTCATTAAAACAGTGTCGTCTGCGTATGACAACATTGGTATCCTTTTTCCATTAGCCTGTGGAAAGTCAGCACCGGATTCTAACAAAAAACTTTCTAGTCCATTGGTATAAACCAAAAATAACAAGCATTTGCAATGCAATAGGTCTCGCATTTGGAAAGCTTGAGCTATTGGTATTGTAAATGACACATTTTTTATTTATGTTTTGTTTTTGAAAATAGCTAAATTAATAGCTTTGTCATTTACAATGCCAATAGTTATAACTTTCGCAAATGTGACACCTACAGCATTTGTAAAGCAATATGTGTTGTATTTACGTGACTTACATGTATTGATATTACAAATAACAATGGCTTTTAATTTTTTTAATAATAAATACTTAAATAAAAGTTATTGTAATTTATAATGGCAATAGCTTAAACTTTTGTAAATAACTTTTGTGAAGATTATGTTCAGTGTATTTTATTGTGACGAAAATCCAAGAACAGAACTGAAATATTAACATATTTTTGTTACATTTTAACACTGCTGGGTATGAGCTCATAATCCATAGGCACGGTGCAGGAATGGAGCTAAGCCCACAGTAAGCACTGCTCAGAAATTAAGAGGAGGTCAAGGTGCGTAGGAAGTGTATTAATGATTATGTAGGTGAGTTCAAAGTGCTTAAGCCGGGTGACAATATGCAAGTAAGCTATTAGTGCATAGGCGCCCTTTAGGAATGCAGCTGAGCTCGGACTGCATTGGCACAGCGCAGGAATGGATGTGAGCTCAAAGTGTATAGGCGCCCTTCATGAATGCAGGTGAGCTCAGACTGCATCAGCACAGCGAGGGAATGGTGGAGACCTCAAAGTGCATAGGCGCCCTTCAGAAATGCAGGTGAGCTCGGACTGCATCGGCACAGCGCAGGAATGGAGGAGAGCTCAAAGTGCATAGGCGCCCTTTAGGAATGCAGCTGAGCTCAGACTGCATCAGCACAGCGAGGGAATGGTGGAGAGCTCAAAGTGCATAGGCACCCTTTGGGTATGCAGGTGAGCTCAGACTGTCACTGCATCAGCACAGCGAGGGAATGGTGGAGAGCTCAAAGTGCATAGGCGCCTTTTATGGATTACAGGGAAGGCAGACTGCATTGGCAAAGCGCAGGAATGGAGGTAAGATCAAAGTGCACAGGTGTCCTTGAGGAATGTAGGTGAGCTCATAATGCAAAAAAACATGCACCTGAATACAAGTGAGCAGGTAGTGCAGGAAAAAGTGCAGTTATGCACGTGAGGTCACACATTGTTTACAGAGTGCAGGCCGGCCTTGTGCCCCTCGTGGCGTTAATGCCCTCATCCACTGAAGCCCCACAGACTAGCATCGCGGCCGCTTCTTATCGCTCGGGTCGCTCTCTCCTTGCTACAGATGGTATCCGGCCAGGGCAGTGTGTACTGGGACGACTGAACCGTGTCCAGCAGAGAGGGGGGTCCTGGAAAGAGCCGAAGGCGCTGCCAGTGAGGTCAGGCTGACATGCAGGATAAAGCAGACACGCTGTGCGGACACTCAGCATCATGTCAGCGGCGTCTGTGTAGAACAAAGTACGGCGGCCTCTCGGCGGCACCGCACATTACAGTACAGTCTGTGCCACGGCACACGAGGAAAGGGCTGCAGCCCCGACTACACAGCCAAAGCAACGTGACCACAGAAGACATATTGATGCAAAAAGAGTATCCATTTGTCAAATCATGGACCAGAATAATAAGTTCAGAATGGCACAGGTTTTTCTATTCTTGAAGAGAACGGTGCAATAGGCACTTTGCAGCAGTATAATTCAGAAGAACTAAACAGAGCACGCTCTAGGCATTCTAGGATAGAATGTAGTGCAGTTCACGCTGGGCACCTTCTGATTACTCAAACATAATGTACCCTAGGGCCCTAGACACTCATATAAAGAAACAGACACAGTGCACCCTAGACGCACTCATAAAGAAACAAACAGTTCACAATAGACACTCTTATAACAAGGTTTACAATCCCAGGCGGAAGTCAGGCAGGCCGGGGGCGGGATGTTAAGACACACCGGAAGCCCGGGCGTGCTCCCGTGAGGTGAGAGAGCCTGGCACGCACAGAAGGAAGAGACCGCCGCCGCCTGCAACGAGCCCTCGCCTGGAGACGAGTACAGGTGAGTGGGGGCCTTTGCTGAGCTGCGAGGGCGGGGGGCATGTGTGTGTGCGTGGGGCGGCGGGGGGCTCTGTATGTGTGTGAGCGTGCGTGTGTGTATGTGTCTTGGAGTCTGTGTGTATGCGTGTGTGTGTTTTAAAGAGCCCGGTGACTGGGGGGGGGGGGGTGAGCGAGCGAGCGAGTGAGTGTCTGTCAGTGTGTATGTGTGGGGATGTGCACTGCGCGGGAATTGCTGCGGATGTGGACGGAGCCGACGTGCGCGTGCACGAGGTCAAATCCACAGGAAAAGCGCGTGGCACCCTCTTGTCCTAATCCCCCCGAAGTTGATAACTATAGTTGTCGAACTGGACTGGAGCATCCTACGGATGCTTACTCCAGCTCGACCTAAAAAGGGAGCCAAAATACAGCCCTGGCGGACACCTTCAGTGGATAATATGGGTCTAGTCTTCTCCCCACCAGGGCCATATCTTATTCTCACTGTTGTGGCGGCATGGAGCCTGCGAAGCAAGGTAACCAGAGGCTCCTCAAACCCCATAGACTCCATCATCCTGCCACAACTTACCCCTGCATACAGTGTCAAAGGCACTGGACAAGTCCATGAATGCCAAGTGGATGGAACTGTTCTTGGCACCCATGTACTTGCCCATAATTAGTGCCAAATTGAGACACTGCTCGGTGGTTCCCTTGCCTCTTCTGAACCCATATTGGGAGTCCACAATAATGCCTACTGACTCTGCCCATGTTTCGTGGCGTGCCAGTATCACTCTGCCCATTAATTTACAGGGCGCGTCTATTAATGATATCGGCCTGTAGCATCACGGGTCAGACTTGTCACCCTTTTTGAAAATCGGTACCACAACCGCTTCTTTCCAGGAAATCGGAATAGACCCCACCACTATTGCCTTAAAAACATTTAGCAGTAGTGGCGACCAAACCTCTAAGTTATGTTTAAAAAGATCCAAGGGTACTGCATCCGGCCCTGGGGCTATTAATGGAGCACCCTTACTCAGAGCGATCTTTACCTCTGGGAGCGTTAATGAGTCACTAAGTAACTTTGCTGACTCCATATTGAAGTCACCAACTCCCACAGTAGTAGTCATCAATACCTCATTTGGGTTGAAAATTTTACTATAGTGAGTTACCCAAGAGTCTTCTGGGATATGCGCTTGGATGGTACCCTCTTCTCCAGTTTTTCAAAGAGACTCACTATAGTACTTTCACAGTCTCATAATTTCAGAACGGAAGCATTTTCATTATATACAAGGAAGCCATAATTTTTGCTTATTTATCTTATGCAACTAAAAACCATTGACAAAGCCAATAACCCTTGCTTGTTGTAGGTGTAATGTTACATGTTGTATTATGTGTCTTGATGCAATGACAGAAGCAGCAAAATACCAGTAAGGTGACACACTATGCTTAGCACAGATTTTTAGCTTACTTATTTTTAAGCCACGACCTTAGTTACATCGGCCACTCCCCTTTGAGAGACCCCCCAGTTTTTTCATCCCACTTAAAGCCCTGCCCTGAGCACCAAAGGATGAGATCACCCAGCCCCATGCCACCAGTTCCTTAGACAACCCTCGCTCAGGACCCCAGATGATTGCTCACTGTCCACAAAGACCTCCCTGCGCTCAGCACCTTTAATGACATGTTGTAAATGGTCAATGCTTCTGTGAACCGCTGACCGTGTCACACACTAGCTGCTTCTTGCTACTTTCTCAGATTACAGACCTTAAGCTACGGACACTTCAATGAGAGGTGTCACTACATCTGGCCTCTTGTCCTTTCCTCCTGGTCCTTGCCCCCTTCCTCTTTGGGTGCCACCTGCCCAGCAGAAACACTGACCCCACTTGGCAGTGGATTTGATGGTGGGCGCCCCAGACGGTCTCTTCTTAATCACAGGCTCTCTCCACATGTCTAGAGAGGCCTCCTCCACTACCAGGACCACTTCCCCAATGCCACCCGTGCCCTGCTGCACCTCCACGCAGGTTCTTTTAACAGCTCGTTGCTAAAAGTGTTGCAGGTGGAAAGCCGCGCCATCACACACGTCAGGAGTGGTTCAGGTAGACAGTCATTTTTTTTTCTCCATGTGTGGCCCTTGGGTTACAGTCACTGCAGGTGGAGCCTGATAGGGCTCCATTCTCCCTCATAATGTAATCATCTCCCAGGTTTGACTCAGCACAAAGACGCCAAATTTAACGCGTCATCACATTCTCACAACATCCACAATCAATATTTTATAAATAGCCCACTGAGCCCATGCATCATCGATACACTACGCGACTACATTATCCCCTTTCCTTACTTACCGGACTTTTCTAGACCTCCTCCATTCCTCTTACACAAAGGGCAAACCAGACAAGACATGTGCCTACACTAACAAATACACATTTACGTACTTAGAATGTCTGTGGCAATACTCATCTTGCTTTTCTCTCACTCTTCTTACTACCTCATCTCTGTTGTAGCCCTTGTCAATCCCATCCTCGTCGCCAGTGAAGGAATCCATCCACAAGGAGTTGTTGTATATATTTGGATTTATTGTAACTAGATATGTCACCTACAACTGAACCCCACAGTGCGACGGCATAACTGATTTCTCTCAAGCTCCACATTCCACATGGAACTTCCAAAGAATATTCTACTCTTAAAGCTACCCCAACCCCAACAATACAACACACTCGCCTTCCTTTTGAGGAGGGTTTCTCAGTCAGTCTTTAACACTCACTGCTGAGATATACAGTTAACCCCACATTGTGAGTTTGATTATGTGTAAGGGCACCTCATCCTTGTATCTGCTTAGATAAGTAATTTGAGCTTCACTGAGTTAGGTAAAAGTAGCCCCTGGTATTTAAAGTGCTTAAAAATGATTGCCTCACGCAGGCATGCACTTGTTAATCAGGCACCCAAATCAGGGTGGCAGAAGTGAGTGTGTGATATAGGCTACGTTTGTTGGGAAACAGCTTTTACAACGTTGTCAGAACAACACAGTGTCATTAAAGCAAGCACTGCAACAAACACGTCTTTACCACACGTTCCATTAAAATGCGTTCCATTAGAAGGCAAGACATTACAAAAACTTGCATTAACCTTTTGAACAAGTCTAGACGTTCCCCCCCTCGACCCTTGCTGCAAGCCTTACATTGGCTGCCCATCAGAAAGAGAGCAGTGTTTAAACTCTTGACACTTGTGTTCAAGGCAAGGCCAGATCTTGCGCCATAATACCTAAGGAAGAAGCTAATGTCCCGGGTCGCCAGCTCAGGTCAAGTAATCAGAACCTATTAGTTCCGTGTAAGATTAATAAATCAAGAATGGGAGGGCGTGTATTCTCCTATCTGTCCCCCTTTCACTGGAATAGGCCACCGGAAGAGATCCATTGTGCTCCCCTAAAGCAAGTCGTTGTAACGACTTGCATTGTAATAGAATGCGTAGTAACGAAGCGTTCATTGTATTGCCCGCGTTGTAAAGGCATGTGTTGTAAATGCATGCGTGAATACGTCATATATCCACGTTATTTATTGCCAATGTTTGATTTGCTTTGCTCTATATTTTGCTTTTAAACATGTTCTATTGTTCTTTTGGTTCTCTTTGGAACCTTGACTTGCGGGGCGACGGTCTGGCTTGTGCTCAGAGGAGTCTGGCAGTTGGTTGCTGCTCTGGAGCCGGATAGCCGCTCGGTTAGTTGTGGGTCCATTACTTAATAAATCCTTGGATGCTCTTGTTATCCAAAGCTTTACTTTCAACGTCTCAAGACTCTTCCTTATTTGCGGAAACTGCCACACTAGAGTGTCCAGCCCGCACATTGCCGGCTTGTTAACATTGAAATGTGGAATGGGGACATGGTCGAACCGGCCAAGATGGTGGATGCACATAAGCTGTGCTGTGACACTCCTCCGCCATACTTCAGCATCTGTGCTCTGGACCCAACTCATCGTGCCTGCTGGGATTTCCCGGGGCAAGCGGGCTGGAGTGAGGCACCCCCGACCTTCAATTTACGGGTGGAAAGACGGCTGCAACTCGTACGACAACATGCATAGGGCGACATAGTAACCATCTGAAATCTGTTGTCCTCTAGAATAACAAAACTATCTACATACCGGGACATGTTGAGGCCCCCCCTTTTGTTTCTCTATTATGGGAGAGGACAAGGTAGCAGCCTTTCATACCCAGTCCAAGATCGGCAGGTTCGCCAACCCCACTGGCGGCCTAAGCCACTGAGATCGGGCTATGGAGCCAGTCTAAACAATGGCCCCAGGAGATACGAACCCTATTCTCTTGGCTATCGGGGTTTGCTGGTAGGCGGATGAGACCACGGTAGGAGAGGTAGCGGCTGACGTAGTGCTCCGCAGACAATATCTCCGCAACGTGGGATCCAGGATGACTGCAACAGAGCAACAGGACCTTAATTCACTGAAGGCATAGCCTCACCAAAACTCTGTTGAGCAGCAGGAGGTCCCCGGCCGCATGCCAAGGAGTAACATTCCACAGGGCTGTGGTTCCGGAGGAACCGCACCTGAACTCGGAGGCTATCGAGATCCTCAGACTCTGGGGCTCATGACGGGTGGGAATGGGCCCCCTCCTTAGGGGGGACCCTCCTCAAGATGAGAACATGTCTCTGTCCCTATCTGGAACAATGGGGGGTGACACCTTGGGTGGAGAGAGGCAGGTCTGAGGTGGCTGGGAAAGGGCAAGCCTTTACGGCTCCAAGGCACCGGAAATCCGCTCTATCGGAGGAGGTTCACTTCATGCACCCACCAACGGTTTGACTGTATATTGACGTATTAACTCCTAGGGTGACAGAAGATTGTGGTAGGGAAATATGGGGGGAGATGGAGAAAAGGGGAATGGTTCTTGGTTTACCATTAACTAGCACCACCCATGAATGGGCTCACAACACCACTAGGGAACGGGAGACAGAACACTTCTGCCTGCGCCATTCGAGGCCTAGACCCCTCTGCATTGTCCAGTCACCATACACATTTCATCATCACTTACATCCACATGCCCAAAAGATTAAATGCCAGAATTCATGGAATGTGAACGGTTTCCTGGACCACATTAAGAGAACTGAGGTCGTCCAATATGCCAAACGCCACCAGCCCCCCTTCATGATGCTCCAAGAAGCTCACCTGATGGGGTCACATTGCCTTTTCCTCAGGCAATACCTGACAGTGTGTTTCACGCTGGATTTCCCCAAGGCTCCGGGGTGGTAATCCTCCTTTATAGAAACCTGCCCCTTGCGGTGAGTGCCACAACCTCAAACCCGTTTTACAGATACATAGGAGTAGAGGGTCTTCTAGTAAGAAATCACCACAACTACCTTAGCATATGCATCCCGCCCACTCTGCAAATAGAGACCCTAGCTGCCCTGAACCAAGTCATCCTTGGGATGTCTCAGGGGATAATGGTGATTGGGCGTGACTATAAAGCTGCCCAGAGACCTGGTCTGGAAGCCTCTGGCACTCCCATAACAAATCGCTTGACACATGCCAACACACTGGGAGACTGGATGCATGCCTTGGCCTCTGTGATAGTTGGAGAACCTGGCATGGCTCTACGAGCGAAAACACCCAAACATCAGCTTCTCACAAATCACTCTCACGCATAGATCTCACACTCTTCCCAGCGACATACATGCTGCAGGTCACCTTGGCGGACATACTCCATAGGTAGATTTTGGACCACTCCTCAGTGACAATGGAGCTTGGGGGCGAAGATGGTGCCCCGCGATCTATATGACACCTCAATGCCTAGCGTCTTAAGATAAGACCTACATGGAGTTCCTCTCCACCGAGATAGATCAGTACTTTGCACTCAACAAGGGCACAGTTGACTCCCGAAGCGTCCTCTGGATGGGAGGTAAAGCCTCTTAGAAGGCTGGCAAAAGGCTGCATCAGCAGGGCAACAAAGGAGAGGGTGTGTACCATGATCGCCCTCGAGACCCATGTCCTGAACCTCGAATGGCGTAGTACATAGTACCCGAGAGACACACAGTGACAGTTTGCTTTACTGGCTAGCTACTGGGAGGTATTGCATCCAGCATAGTCCCCAAGATATGTGATGGTACACACCCCCCAATCACTGCATCCACTAATATAGCTGTAGTGTTCGCTTTACTTACTATGAATCACTTTACGTCCACTGGGAGTGATTGCGCAGAGAACGGCAGTGACCCATTTTAGATGACATCCTATTGGCGTTGCTTTCCCAGACTGATCGTATAGCCCTCGAAAGTCCGCTCACTGAAGAAGAAATCAGTGACACGATTAATGGATTAAACTCCGGCAGGACACCAGATCCCAACAGCTTTCCCGCAGAATACTATTGTAGACACTCTGCCTAGTTAACCCCCATCTGCTCCACCTTTACCAAGAGGTAGCTGACGGAGGTAGATTCTTCCCAGACATCAACACAGCTACCTAAGTTCTTATATTATCTACGTCAGGGCGGGGAGAGGGGTTAGCAGGCAGGGACCAGTATGTTTCTTACAGGCCCATTTCATTGCTCGATATCAAAATATTCGCTAAACTTTTGTCCAAAAGGCTCTGCCCAGTACTGACCAAACTACCAGAATGCAGTACCAGACACTGTTTCTGACTGCCTCACCTGGACATGGCCTGCACGGGAGACCTGCGGAGTCCACTGGCATTTCTCCTCCTGAACTTTGAAGAGGCTTTGATACAGTAGACTGGTTCTTCTTGGTCAGGGTCCTGGAGAGGATGAGTTTGGAACCCAGACTTCGCAGATACATTGGCATCCTAAATTCTGAACCACAGGTGCTGGTTAATGGGGCCCCTTCACACCCATTTCCCATTCACTGGGACACCAGACAGGGTTGTTGGCTGTCACCGGTCCTATTTTCACTAGCGATTGAGCCTCTGGCCCAACAAATACGCTGTGACGCCTGGGTGGTGGCTGGCAGTTGGTGGACGGCTCTGAGAACAGGATCGCCCCATGACCAGCTGATATCCTCTAACTCTCACACCCTCAGAATTGGAAATACTAGACCTTTACAAGCAAGCCTCTGATCTCCGGGTCAACCTGAGGAAATCATTGCTAGTACCGCTTAGAGGGAAAGATGGAGACACAATCTGGTGAGCACCTATGCCTGTCTATACCACAAGCTTTAAGCATCTAGGGATCCACATTTCAAGGGATCCCATAAAGACCTGTCATCTTAATCTCATCCCCTAATTAAGAAAATGAAAATAGACCTCAGACGCTGGGAAGGCACTTGTACTGTGATCTTTGGTAAACTCGCTGTAGGTAAAATGATGGTACTTTCTAGGTACCTTTATGTTTTCCAAAATGTCCGCCTCCACATCCCGGACTTCTGGTTCTGCGATCTGGATTCCACACTTGGTTCCTTTTTTGGTCCCGTGGCCCGCAATGCATTGCCCACGACAGATTGAGAAAGTCAGTGTATGAAGGGGGTATCAGTATGGCTGACTTCCGGCTCTACTACAAAGCTATACAACTACTGGTTATCAATTACTGGATGACGAAGGGTTGGGACAACCTTGCATGTCGCAATAAGCTCTTCCTTCTAGGATTTAACCAACTGAGGAGATCCTATATTACAACCTGATTCCTAACAGCCTCCCTGAAGTTACCAGGGTGTTACTCCCGAGCTGGCGGGAGGCGTCCCGGAATGTGGGCTGGGGGAAAACTCTGGCACGCCAGACCCCGCAGTGGCAGGGCTGCTGCCTTATACACACTGCCCAATTACTGGGTTTCACAAGGTGGGACCGGATCGGCATTACGACCTTTGGGGAAGTCTGTGAGGATGGTGTGTTTGGCTCTTTCCAGGACTTTCAGATACACATCTCCCTCTCAGTACCACCATTTCGTAAATATCTTCAGCTGCAGCACACTCTACAGCCATACAAATCTCAGATCTCCATTCTTCCGGCACATAGTGCCCTGGAGGCCAACTTATTGATGGGAAAACTGGGGAAAGGATGGGTATCCCACATCTACCTCATACTGGTAATACACGTCCCAACAGTTTCCAGTCCCTGAGACAGAATCGCAGGAATGGGTCAGGAGACTTGACGACATGGACCGAACCCTGGCACGGTTGGCCCCTCGACAAATAGTAATATCTTCGAGGCTTAGCCTAATACAACTTAATTACCTACACATCACTTACCCTACCCCAAGCCCACTTTGGATCCATGAATCGTGATAAAGTTCCTTTTCCCTGCATGCATTTCGACAGGTTAAACTTGCTGAAATTTATTGGGGGAAATGACTGGAACATACCGGGACTTGCGGTAAGCAGCAAAATCTAGATGTTCCCCATTTTCAGAGATAATTGGGTGGTATTTTAATAGCGGAATTAGATTTTATCTGGTAAATATCCCACCAATTCCCGGTCAACTCGTATTAGGGTCAAAAGTGTGCTACAGGCAGGGTGTTTAATCAGAATGTTGAAGGAAAAACATTGTGTGACAGAAATATTGGTCCGGAAATAGCGCGGGCAAAAATATTGTGAAGGTAAGTTTCTGTGGATAAGCAAAGTTTTACTATACTTAACTCCATATATGTGTACCTTGACGATAATATATATATATATTTCACATCTGCGTACCTTGAAGATATATATATATATACTCTGGCCTCGATAGGTGGATTCCCTCCCCTTGCTACGCCACTGAGTCAGGCTACATTTTTACTGGAAAAAGACTCGCGGTAAGTGCACCGGCCCTTGAAGCCCTCAGCTGCAGTTGACTTCTTGGAACATGGTTGTGTGCTGCTCATATCAGGACTGTATCATCTGGGCTTCTCGCTGGTGGTGATTGATGGGCAGGTAGAGCCAGCTCTGACTCAATTCAGACACCACTGTGGTCTGAAAATAGCATCAGAGGCGCAGTTCTGCTTGCTTTCTTCTATATTTTCCAATTTGCATCTTAATGATGGCCACATTGGCTTGCTCGCTAGGCGAGCGCGTGGGGGGGTGAGGGGGGGTTCGTGTACCTTTGCTTGCGCCCTGCAGTTATGACTCATACTTTGTGATTTCTTGGTTTCCTTAAACTCTGATTCAATGTGCTGCCTCTTGCAGCCCACACATGTGTCCTCACCATGTGCTAGTGGCACCCTGCATGGACATGCCCCTCTGTTTCTACTGTGATTAATGAAGAAAGAACCTGCGACCTTTGACCTGATGGGACTCAAGGGCAAGCTCCCGGGGTCTTGGGACACAACTGAGACACTGTTGCCTATTATGCTGGCCGCTTACTGTAATAATTCACTGAATAAAACATACCATAACTATTGGTCATAGCAGTAGTTAGAAAACATAGATTTTTTTTGTAGAGAAGCTAACAAGCATTTCAGAATGTAAATGACTAATCCAATTGCAGTTGCACTGCAGCCTCATTTATACAGTGCTTTTCACCCCTCCCAAGGCTTCGAAGTGCTTTCTGTGGTTTGATAACACACTAGTACTATGATTTTTTTAAAATTGTTTTTATTGTAATAACAAGCTCCAGACAATCGCACATCAGATGGCATCGGAAGTTCATTGGGATTTACAAATAAAGGCAATCATACAATCATTGTTAACAGTATGTCGTGCATACAAAGATCATGTTCCTGGAAAGGCATCAATCTAATAGCGTCGCCGCCCCAGAGGTCACCCTCAGAGCATCATTAGCTCTATCATCATTAGCAAATCGGGTTACCGTGAATATTTATCATTTGTTCATCACCAAGTAAATTCTAAAGTGCTAAGTTAAGTGTCTTGATTTGCTCTGAACCTATTAATATCTTTCTTTACCTCACACTTCTGAATTTTCACAAATGTGCTTTATTGTTGCTTTCCTGCTGAATGTGTACAGTTCATTTACAGGGATTTACATTTTGTTTTGTGTTAGAAACAAATAACATCCTACAACTGTTCCTATCAGACTCACTGTACCCCAGGAAGAGTGTCACATAATTCACTTTAATTATTTCTCTGACTGCAAAGTGAAAGGAGTTTGTAAACATCAATCCCTATGTTACGAACAGTAGCTCCAACGTAGCCTGGCATTTGACCTCTGTCTTTGTAGTGCAGCATATGCGACAGAATTTAAAAGCATGTTTATTTGTTGATTGGACTTTTGTGACCCACTAAAAAAGTCTCATGACACACTTATGGGTTGTGACCCACAGTTTGGGAAACACTGTCTTGGAATATAGTTTTTTTTTAGATTGTGGAATAGAGTGGATTCTGTCATAACTTTGATAATGGCAGCCTGAATGGGCAAATCGTGGGTCACTTAGTTTGATTGTCATCCATAAACACTACAATGCTTACATTGATCTAACATTGGGCATGATTTGATGTACATTGAGGAAAAATCATTAACTACAGGAGTGATGGTGCTCTATTAACCAAAGAGACACAAACATTATATGTTGGATAGGGTCGTCTGGAGTTAACCCAGTGGTGCTGTCAGTTCTTTTTTATTGCCTAATAGACATATTATATTATGTTTAAGAATGGGCGAATTTTGCAAATCTGGCGTTCGCGAATTTTTTTGCGAATTTGCGAACTCGCAATCCGCAAAATCCGCAAACTCTCGCGAATTTTTTTTTTTTGTGTTCGCAAGGATTTCTGCCAGTTCGCAAGGATTTCTGCCAGTTCGCGAGGGTTTTGTACCAGTTCGCAATTGCGAACTTACATGTCGGCTCGCAACGGTCACGATTATGTTGTTTTTACGTCTGGTTCATCATCACATGTTCCCAGCACCCTCTGTTTCACCCCTGCCACCCTCTGTTTCACCCATGCCACCCTCTGGTACATCAATGCCACCCTCTGGTTCATCATCACTGTAGATTATGGGGGGAAAAAGCAAGCACACCTGCCTGCTTCAACTGACATGAATTAATTTGGGGTTGATTTATTAATGTGTCACTGTTTTAAAATTCCAGTCTGGCACCTGCTTCCTTATCTGTAATTTGCTTTCTGTTGCAGTGCAATTTTTTTTCCAGGACCTTTGTGGCCTGCGTGTAGCTATTCTATGAGCCTGCTGTGAGGGTCAGAGCAGGGTCATACAATTGTTGCAACTAGCAACTGAACTCTGGAGGGGCCCTTGTCAGGAAGCACTACAGGGAATGGTTACTAATGATGAGTTTGAACTTTTGAACCTGCTGAATGCTTTTTTGTGTTCGCAAAGAATTCTGCCAGTTCGCAAGGATTTCTGCCAGTTCGCGAGGGTTTTGTACCAGTTCGCAATTGCGAACTTACATGTCGGCTCGCAACGGTCACGATTATGTTGCTTCTACGTCTGGTTCATCATCACAGGTTCCCAGCACCCTCTGTTTCACCCCTGCCACCCTCTGTTTCACCCATGCCACCCTCTGGTACATCAATGCCACCCTCTGGTTCATCATCACTGTAGATTATGAGGGGAAAAAGCAAGCACACCTGCCTGCTTCAACTGACATGAATTAATTTGGGGTTGATTTATTAATGTGTCCCTGTTTTAAAATTCCAGTCTGGCACCTGCTTCCTTATCTGTAATTTGCTTTCTGTTGCAGTGCAATTTTTTTTTCCAGGACCTTTGTGGCCTACTTGTAGCTATTCTATGAGCCTGCTGTGAGGGTCAGAGCAGGGTCATACAATTGTTGCAACTAGCAACTGAACTCTGGAGGGGCCCTTGTCAGGAAGCACTACAGGGAATGGTTACTAATGATGAGTTTGAACTTTTGAACCTGCTGAATGCTTTTTTTGTGTTCGCAAGGATTTCTGCCAGTTCGCAAGGATTTCTGCCAGTTCGCGAGGGTTTTGTACCAGTTCGCAATTGCGAACGCACGCCGCAAAATTGTATCACCAAGAAAAAAAAATCCGCTGCGTGCGAATTTGCGGATTTTCGGTAAATTCGCGAGCGTTCGCGGATTGCGAATTTACCGAAAATCCGTAAAATCCGCGAGCGTAACGGATTTTCCGCCCATGCTTAATTATGTTACATCCCATTGTGTTATTTTCGCTTATGTGAGTGGCATTTGTATAGCATGTGAGAGTAAATACAGCAGTATCATAATGGTGAATGATGAGATATTCTTCTTGATGAAATTACAAATGTTCTCATTTTATAATTCTTTTATTCCATTTTAATTATAGGTTTTTGTAAAGCGCACCTAACCACCGTTATTGACCTCAGAGCGTTTTAGGTTGTAGATACATAAAAGTTCAGCGGTGCCAGGGTAGTGCTTTGCAAGTTCTTGTGATGTAGAGCCAGATAGAACATGAAATAATGGTGGGGTTTTCTGGAGCTATCTGTCTTTGAACATCTCAATGAAAGATCACAAGAGAACAGAGTGCAAAGCGCCAAGTGAGGGAGGCATGCATGTTCTAGGCGTCTGACTAACCAGGACTTAGATGACCAATTGCTGAAGAGGAATGACTTCTAAAGGAATGAATTATCCAAATGCCAGGGAGATTAGGTCAGTCTTTAGGGTTTCTGAATAAGGTGAATTCATCCTCTAGTCTCAGATGTTGATGCAGAGAATACCACAAGAGGAGTTCAGAACATAGAAGGTTCAACCTCTCTCCTATTTATTCAGGTGGTCTGGAGACATCTGTTGACAGACCTGTAGCTCCTGGTCAGATGGTAAGGGGCCACAATCCTAACGGAGTGCCACATGCACTATACAGAGTGTTTGTAGTGTGAAGCTTTCTTGTACTGGTAGCCCATGGAAGGATTCTAAATGAGGAGTAATGTGGTTAAGTCATTTCAAACCAAGCAACATTGTTTTGAAGAGCCTTGAGTTTTGAGATGGATGCATGACAGAGGCTGAATATAAGCTGCTGCAGTAATAAAGGCATGTCCTGGTGACAGAGAGGATTGGAGAGATTTTCTGAGAGCAGTGGTGCAATGGCGGAATCTATTTAGTAGATGAATATGAAAACTTTACTTACTAGGATTGATGGATATCACAATAGCCAGGCGAGGTAAAGGGACTGCAGTAGGGTTGACAGGACTCTACAGTGGAATTTTTCTTTTCCCATCTCTGAAGCCAAGATAGTTATTTTACCTTCAGTGATGATGTAAGGCAGTGGGTCAAGTTATGCAGCGTTCGGATTGAAGTTTGTGGTGGAAATGGGAGTCATCTGCGTACCATGACTTGCCCAATGCTGGGAACTAGTCTAGTTCTTCAACAGGTGGGGTAGCATAGTGAGGAGTGTGCATGGTGTTGTAGCGCACTGCCATTACAGACTGCACATTTTCAATTGAAATGACCATTATATTTGTGCCTAAATATGGTTTTACTGCGCACAAACGATAATGTGTGCAAATGTCATCACCTAGTGTACTGATTTGTTTGGATTGTATTCAAATATTTGTTTTCACTACACTTCAGAATTACAATAAAAAAGTGCTTCATTTGTACTAATTCTGATATATTCTGAAACATCAGGACAATTCATTTTTTTGTTGTTGTCTGCTAGAAAAAAATCCTACACACACTCCTCTCACAAATGGACACTCAACAGGATTGTCACATAAATTCTCTCACTTTGAAGTCAGAGAAATAAAAGAAAACATCAAGCTCCCTCGGAGGATAGAGCTTGACATTTGACCTCTGTCTTTGACTGCACAGCAAATGTGACAAGAAAAGAACAAGCTTTAAAGACCTATGCAACTGGAGGGAGGAGCTCAGGCTCCACAGCCTAAAACAAATAAAGCCAGCAAATAGAAAGCTGGAAAATGTGAGTTACAAACCACAAAGGCAATATTCCTAAATGGGGATGGAATTTATTCCCAGGGAAGCTTTCAGAATGCCCACAAGAAGTCATAAGCAGACCAGATAGCTTTGCTGTCTGATACACTTCCACCTAAAAATACCTAGTGCTGGGCTAAATAATTTGTATTCATTCTCGTTTGGTGTGTCTCAGAGAAAGGGGGATAATTCAACCCTTACAGACGGTCAACATGTCTCAGCCCCTGGCTTGATCTGCTCTGACGCTGTGGGCCTTCATCAGGACTAAGAACGAATTCTCTATATGCAGCATCCCAATTGGATATATATATTTAGAACGTTAAGAAAAGTCAAGCCTCATACTTGACTCAGTAATTCCACAGGTGCGTCAGTCACCAGAGTTAACTTGTAAAGGATCCCAGAAGTCCCAACCACAGCCCATGATTACACTGATGTTTGTCCCATTGCAGCATCTCTGTCTCTTCTACCCTGTTTCCCTTCCCCCTTTTCCTGCCCGCCCTCTTTGTTTCTGTTTAGGATGCACACCACTTCATTATATCAGATTACATTTGTACTAAATCATTTTTATTTTGTTAAAACAAGGTCTTAACACATTTTAACTGCATGTTTATAAACTGTATTGTGTGATAGTGTTCTCAATGTTTACCCACTAAACTGAAGTTTTACTGTTTTTGCTGTGTACCCTTTTATGAACTTTTCAAAGTCAAAATATCTGAATGGAGTGGATGACGTGTTGTGTGTTCTTTGGCAGGAGGGAGACTCGATTGGTGCCATGGAGAAGGTGTGCCGGCAGCTGACCTATCACCTGAGCCCTCACTCTCAGTGGAGGCGGCAAGGAGTGCTGAAGAGGAAACCCCAGGCCTGGTGAGTACACAGCAAAATGTAATGTAAATTGATACTTGTATAGCGCACTACTCACCTGCAAGGGTCTCAAGGCACTTGTACAAATACCGCTGTGGAACCCATCCTGGCTTTCCCTGTGAGGCGTCCACTCCTGGGCACCCCCAGGGTGGAGACCAGGCATCCTTAGCGTTGTGGGGGCCGTTGTGGAGATTAAGCAAGCTATTGCCCAGAGTTGCAGAGTGGGACTCCATGATTGGAATTGGCACCGAGGCGAGAATTATCAGGTCCGTGGAATTTTGAGCCCAAGACCCGCCAAGGCGGGGAATTGAACCCTGGTCCCGGGCCAGACCTCTGCATCAGGGTCTGCTGCTCTAACCATTGAGCCACACTTCTCCACAGCATAGGCCTGCCTGTGCCTGGAGCCTGTTCTACAGGCATTGCTGTAGATGTCTTTATGACGCAAGATAGGGCAGGTCAATATTGGTACATCATACGACACAAAGCATAGTTGAATGATATATTATTGAGAGGAGATTGAACGCTGAGGTCCCGGAACATAAAAAATCTGTACAGTTATTGGCTAAGCGCCTGCTTACAATCTGCAGAGTATTGCAGCTTTTGCTGATTAATAAATAATCTTCTAAAAGAATGAAAACTTAAGTATGGCTAGCTGGAAATGCACACAAGTGCTTATATGCAAAAGAACAATTTGTGGCTTCCAATTTCTCTTCTCCAGTGGGAAAACATTGTATCCCATAGAAAAACAGGTTCCAATGACGTGTCATACAAACATTAGTCATGTGTTTTTTTCCCACCTTGAAATAAAACTTAATACTTCCTTTTAAAGGAATTTACTTTAATAGGATTCTAGCTGCAAATTGTTAGTTAATATCCACAATTCTATGAGTTTTTCGGTGTTCTTCACTATTTTACATTGCCACTTGCCACCTGAGGCACCACATTTATGCCATTTTACGGACACAGCTGTAACTACGAGAATCCGCCTTGACCCCTTCGCTGCGGCGGCTATTCCGCCGCAGCGCTAAGGGGGAGGCGGGCCGCACGGCGGTCCCATGCACGTGACGGAACCGCTCCGTCACGGGCGAGCTGTGCTTGTGACGGAACGGTTCCATCACAGCCCTGCCGTGTTGGAACCATTCCGTCACCAGCACACCCACAAGAGGCTCGTGACGGAACCGTTCCGTCACGAGCATGGGAGGGGTTAATGGTGACTGTCCGTGAGTCTGTCTATGAGCGGATGTGGCTCCAACCCTGAGTCTGTGAATTAAGATTGGAACTGTCTTCTCACAGATCATTCTTATGTGCACGCGCACAAATCGATTTTTGAGTCTGCCCTATTAGAGCAGAACCCAGCACGATTTCCTGCAGTCATCTGTAACACTTTGCATTTTTCGAATTCCATTTTCACAAGCCTAGCAAATTTCTGAACAATAAACGATGCAAATTGTAATGAAACCCCTTCAGAGAGGTTGTCTTCCCTAGACCCCACTTAGGTTACATGATGTATGAAATGAAATAAATAGCAATATTTGTAAAGCGCACAGCTATCGCCGAAGTGGTGTGGGCCCTGGGGAAGATTAAGCAAGCTATTGCCCAAAGTCACACGGTGCTGGGCTAACCTGCCACCGGCACTGCGGATCGAACCCTGAACTAGTTAGTCCGGAGTCAGGCACCCTGGCCACTGCGTCACACCTCTTCCACATGTGTATGTGTAGGTAGTTATCTAGGTTTGTTTACAGATATTAATTTCTTCCTCCTCACAGCTTAACAGCAACTAAGTGTAGGCTGATTTAAAAAAAAAAGATTTCCTGTTTATAACACGATTTAACATTAAAATACGGTGAGCAGCAGGTTGTTTTTCTTGCAGTGACTTTGTGGATTGGGATAGCAGGGGGCCTGCTTTGCTTTAGGGGTGCTCAATATCCTGTGATCTTGTGCAAATCACTTAATCTCCCTGTGCCTAACAAAAATGAATGTGTCCATCTGTAACAAAACTGGCGCTATGATACCCGTATGGCCTGGTACTACCTATACCTCCTCCTCCCTTGTCAAGACCCAGATAACATGAAAAGAGTTTTTGGATGAGGGGGGTCATAAATAACCCCCGGCCGTATTTATTAACATAAAAACTAAACAAAATTAATATTTACAATATTTACAAAATACGCAGAAAACATTGAATGACATTGATTACATTGATAAGTACAGATGTCAGATGGCTAACCTTAACATAACTCTAATACAAGTTATTCCTATCCGAATCTAAAACATATCATCAAATAATCATAAAAGCAGTTACTTTTATGCGTATCCCTATTTGAGCCTATGGTAAGGTCAATAACTGGTGTCAGATCCTTATCAAACTATGCCCGCCCTCCAACCGGAGTGCGCAGGGCCCGTTCACCGTGAGGATACCCCCCCCCCGGTTACCCCCGTACGCTCTGTATAGTATCTCCATAAGGGGCCCTTGCAGTTCTGCCCCCTTTACTGGCACCATTGTGCACGTGCGGGGTGGCCAACCAGCCTAGGTAGAGCGTAACTCCCCACTCCCCCGTGAGGGAGTGAGCCTCAGCTAGGCCTACATGTGCTAGGGGTTCGCCCTTCTCTGCACAAGTCCTTAGACCAATAGTATAGAAGTTGGCACGGAAACTGTAATATAAAAGCCAAAGTTTATTAACCTCATGAGGTGGAACTACATTCACACAACACCCTTCGGTAGTGTATGAAGTAGCACACTGAACAGAAGGAGCATGGTCCTTTTATACTCACACGGGGGCTCAAAAGAAGGCGGTACAAGTACAGAAGAGAATGTTTACATACATAAAAGGTCATACAGAAATGCACAGTCAACAATAGGGAGGAGCTAATAGTTTGCTGATTCTGGTAAGAATGACCTGACAGTTACAGACTAGAAACAGATTTAAGGACAGTTACAGCTTTCCTCTGCACATGTGCAGAGTAGCAGAACCTAAATATAGTCTGTTCACGGGTAGAATACAAGAGTAAATGACAGCAAGGTAGGACAGAGCACATGGTGAGCAAAGGGCAGACAAGATGGCTGCTGAATACAAAATGGCTTCAGCTAGATGCTAACCCCAGTCGCTGCCAAATTACAACACCCACACCTATCCAGCCAACCGGCTGTAACTGCACCTGGAGTTCTAGGAGAGACCACTTGTCCCTCCCCCTTGGGTGACCCCATTCAAGAATAGTGCCACCCTCTAAGGACCTTAAATGTACTCACTCACCAATCATGACCTTACCGCCTGACCAAGGATTTGCACTAAATATGACGATAGATGACCTGTAAAAGGAAGACACCTCTCCTAGACATAAACAGGAAATTGATAACACATTACAACTATCCATGTCCACTTGTGAACAAAAACAAAGCATACACCAATAAAACATTTGCTTTAGGGAATGGTGGGTGGGGAAATCAAATTACAGCCTCCTAGCGAGGCTGGTCCAGCAGGCTGTGGGATGCTCCCCAGCTTTTTATGCCCTTTTTCCAGCCAGGCCGGTTCTAACCGGCCTGGCCTTGTCCCAAAGTGTGACCCGGAAGTGATCATTATCATTTCTGGGTCATGTTCAGGACCCACGACCAATCGCAGTTGAGGCGCGCCTGTCGTGTCACTAATGTGCGCGACAGGCCCACCTCTGTGGTCGTCAGGGGCCGGCACGACCACCATACTTTCGGCATGTCCGATGCCGGCCCCGCCTTTCTCTATGGCCTGGTACTACCTGTACCCCCTCCTCCCTTGTCAAGACCCAGATAATAATAGGAAAGAGTTTTTGGCTGAGGGGACCGTAAATACCCCATGGCCGTATTTATTAACATAAAAATCCAACAAAATTAATATTTACAATATTTACAAAATACGCAGAAAACATTGAATGACATTGATTAAATTGATCAGTACAGATGTCAGATGGCTAACCTTAACATAACTCTAATACAAGTTATTCCTATCCGAATCTAAAACATATCATCATCAAGAATCATAATAGCAGTTACTTTTCTGCGTATTCCTAGTTGAGCCTATGGCACGGTCAATAACTGGTGTCAGATCCTTATCACATTATGCCCGCCCTCCAACCGTAGTGTGCATGCCCAGAGGGCCCGTGCACCGTGAGGGTACTTCCCCCTTCTCCAGTATTAAGGGTGTCTTTCATAGATTTACATGCCTGAATCATTCTCGGTCGTCGGAGTGGGAGTCCCACGGTATATAAAAAAGCAATAATATGCCATAAATATGTAGTAAATACCAATAAAAAACCAACCAGGAAGTACAGTAGCAAAAGCTACAGTAGAAAAAACTTCCACATCTATGACTATCCCAGTCATTTTGTATAGTCCAAACTACAGCCAATCAGGTGCTAGCAGCCACCAGAATGTTCTCCCCAGAGGCTCAGGCTCTCAGATTTTCTACCGCACGTCGTGTGAAAGGGAGTCTCCCTGAGCTCTGCTCAGTACTTCTCAACTTTACCAGTGTTTCTTCAGAATTGGAATGTCTTCAAAGTCTCTCTTTAGAGCTTGTGACTCTTGTGGAAAGCTTAGGCTTTTTAAAGAACATCCCCACAAGAAGTGTATATACTGTCTATACCCTGAACATGAGGTGAAAGACTGTAAAATCTGCAGGACTTTTCCACAGAAGACCCTCAGAGACAGGGAAGGTCGTTTGTTGCTGTGGTTGCAGGAATTAAAAGGAAAGGAGGATGCTCTTTCTGAGGTAGGAAGTGTGGTTTCTAATTCCTCTGTGTCATCGAGAAAGAGAAAGACTGAGGTAAAGATTTCTTCTCCTGGGGCTGAGATGCAGAAAAAAGTCAAGGTTTCTGACTTGCCTTCCTCTTCTTCAAAGAAAAAGGCTTCTGCACCTTCTACTTCTGGATTAAAATCGCCCCCGAGAAAGTCTGCAAAGCCTGTGTCATCTAAAGGACACTCAGACAAAAAATCACTTCAGAATCTAACCTCGACGACGGACTCATCGTCGACGGCGGCTCCGTCGACAGGTCCTGTCTACAGTATTGCATCTACGTCGACTGTTACTTTCTCGTCTCCGAAGCCACACATGATAATGTCGCCGACAAGGGTGTTTGTGTCAATAAGACCCATCTCGTCGACGACCATCCAACCATCGACCGTCGACGTTTCTGCGTCGTCGTCGAAGAAAATAATTCCGTCGACGAGTACATCGTCGACGAAGCTAAGCCCGTCGACGAAGATTTCTCCGTTGACGGATCCCTCGTCGACGAAGACAGCTTTACCGTCGACGAAAAGTTCTTTGTCGTCGAAGACGGCACCGTCGACTAAGGATCCTCCGTCGACGACAGATATACAATCGTCGACGACTTCATCGTCGACGAAAACTTCATCGTCGTCGAGAGCATCGTCGACGAAAACTACCTCATCACTGATGGCTCCGTCGACGACGCCGGTCAAGCCTCCATTGACGATACCGTCGACGATGGGCCCGTCGACGCCACTTTTATCATCGTGTACAGATGTACAGGTGTGGTCGGCTACGTCGCATACAGCTTATGACACTTCTCAGTCGGCAGGAGCATCATTACTACAAAGAAGAAGCTCTACATTAAAACCTCTTTCCCCATTAAAGTTACCTGACCAATTACTGTATTCAGAAGGGGAGGCAGATCAAGATTTTTCGGATGATGATGGCAATTTCAGAGTAGCCAGAAGTCCTTCAGAATTGTTCATCAAGACACAAGAGGAAGACCAGGAGGAAGAACCCCGATAATTGACTTTATTTGGAAAGAAGGCTTGAAAATCATGTCTACGCCAAATTCTTTACCTGCAGTCATACCACGGCTGGAGAAGAAATACAGGGCACCCAAGGCATCTCCTGCATGCCTTGTTGGACAGGCAAAGATCGAATCTGTAGTTGTTCAGGCGGCACAAAATAGATCTAAAATTCCGGTCTCACAGGTCAATGCTCCACCGGACAAGGATGGAAGGCGCCTTGACTCTATTGGAAAAAAGGTGTCAACGATGGCCGCGACTACCGTCAGAACAGCAAATTCACTAGCTGTCTTGGCGAGATACGAAAGACAGATGTGGTCAGACATGTCTCAATTTTTGGAAAAGTTGCCAGAGCCAGAAAGATCGGAAGCAATGAAAGTGCTTCATGAGGGCGAGTGCGTCTCGGCAGAAATGATCGACGCAGCAGTGGATGTCGCATCCACAGGTTTTAGACAGCTGGCAGGAGCAGCTGTACTAAGGAGGCAAGGTTGGCTGAAGTCAACTGCTTTCAGACAGGAAGTCCAAGCAAAGATCATGGACATGCCTTATAACGGGGAGTATCTTTTTGGTCAACATGTCGATGAAGCCCTGCAAGCCATTAAAAAAGATACGGAGACGGCAAAATCTCTGGGAACGCTACAGTTTCGTAGATCGTCCTTTCGTGGCGCCAGAGGACGGGGGTCCTATTCAAATAGAGGCGGTTTTTCCCAACAACGTCCTTACCAGACCTCACAAAGTAACCAGCGATACCAGCCGTATAGGCAGCAATCGTACGGACAACAAGGCAACTATTCACAAGGCAAAAGAAGATCTTCCTACCGAGGGAAAGATTCTGCTAAGAGACAATGAGAACAGTCACCTGTCACCACCTCTGACAACTATACCATCAAGAGTTGGAGGAAAAATATCCCATTTCTCAATAAATTGGTCAAAGATTACAACAGACAAGTGGGTTCTGGATGTTGTAACCAGAGATCACGCTTTGGAATTTATCAAAGTTCCCCCAACTTCGCCTCCAAAAGGTCCCCCACCAGCTCGCATCAAGGAGCTTTTTTCCCAAATCAATATTATGATTCGACAAGGCGCAATCGAGACTGTTCCTCAGTTACAGAGAGGAAGAGGCTTCTACTCAAGATTTTTCCTCATTCTGAAAAAGACAGGGGAATGGCGTCCCATCCTCAATCTACGCGCCCTCAACAAATATCTCAAAAAGGTATCTTTTCGAATGATAACGCTCCAAGAAATCCTTCAGCTTTTGTCCAAAAACGACCATATGGCTTCACTGGACCTTCAGGATGCCTATTTTCATGTGCCTATTCTCCCCAGGCACAGAAAATTTCTAAGATTCAGAGTGGCTGGCAGGGACTTTCAGTTCAAAGTTCTTCCGTTTGGACTTCGGTCAGCACCCCGAGTATTCACAAAGATGTTGGCACCAGTAGCGGCGCATCTTCGCCTAAAAGGCATTCAGATTTTTCCATATTTGGACGACTGCCTTATCAAGGCCAATTCTTTAAAGACAACTACAATGCATGTCCAGAAATGCCTCTCACTATTTCAGTCTCTGTGACTTACAGTCAATTTCAAAAAATCCCACCTTGTTCCATCACAGAGAATATCATTTCTGGGAGCGACATTAGACACTCAGCTCACCCAAGCCTTTGTCTCAAGAGAAAGACAGTGCAAGATTTGCAAGATGGCCCTCAACTTACAGAAAAAAGGGTACGTTTCAGTAAGGACTTACAAATCATTCCTAGGGATGCTATCATCCTGCATCCCTCTCATACCCAATTGTCGTCTGCGCATGCGTCCTTTTCAAGAAGAGCTCAATCTTCAATGGATTCAGGTGACAGGGTCATTCGACGACAAGATCCGCATAACTTGCAGAATGCGAGACGCTCTTGCATTGTGGACACAGACCAACAATTTGGAAAAAGGACGTTCCTTCCTAACGGAAATACCAACTTACACCATCACCACGGATGCGTCCCTGGAAGGATGGGGAGCGCACCTAGAGGGAATGACAGTCAAAGGCAAATGGAACAAAGATCAAAAGAGATGGCATATCAACCTTTTGGAGTTGAGAGCAATTTTCCTGGCTTTAAAATCTTTCCAAACAGTGATTCACGGATCAACAGTACTCATCAGAACAGACAATACAACGAGTATGTATTACTTGAACAAGCAGGGGGGCACAAGATCAGCCCTTCTCTCACAGGAAGCCCAGGAAATCTGGAGTTGGGCTTTAGATCAAGGGATCAATCTGTCAGCAATACACGTTCCAGGACTGTCGAATGTGCTCGCCGACTCACTCAGCAGGGCGACAACAACAAATCACGAGTGGGAACTTCATCAGGCCACTCTCGACAAGATTTTTCAGGAGTGGGGTCACCCTGAGCTGGACCTATTTGCGACGAGGCAGAATTGCAAATGCCCATACTTCGCAAGCTGGGTTCCCCACAAGGAGTCGTGCGGAGAAGCACTTTCGATGAGTTGGTATCAAATATTCGCCTACGCTTTTCCACCGATCCCTCTAATTCCCAGGGTCATTCGGAAGATGAAACAACAACCTTTCCGTCTAATCCTCATCGCACCCAGGTGGCCTCGCCAGTATTGGTTTACAGAGCTCCTACTTCTATCGGAGTGCAAACCCATACAGTTACGGACTCTGCCGAATCTTCTAACAATGCAGGAGGGTCAAATCTGTCATCCGGACCCAGCCTCCTTGAAATTAGCAGCTTGGCTCCTCAACACGTCGAATTTGCACATTTAAATATTCCAGAGGATTGTAAAGAGGTGTTCGCTAATGCCCGAGCACCTGCTACTATAAAGACTTACCAGCAAAAATGGAAACGGTTTTGTAATTGGTGTCTTGCGGCCCATTTACATCCACTTCAGGCGACACCAGAACAGATTTTACCGTTCTTTCTCCAATTGGCTAAGCCTGGCTTGTCTCATTCCACACTGAAAGTGTTCTTAGCGGCTATTTCCAGATTCCGGCAAGATGGATCAAATTCTTTGTACTCATCTAGAATAATACAGCAATTCTTTAAAGGTCTGTTTCGTATGTTCCCGCCTGTTCGACGTCCACCTCCATCATGGTACTTGAATGTGGTACTTTCTCAGCTCATGCGTCATCCTTTTGAGCCCATTCATAAGGTGGATCTGAAATTTCTTTCTTGGAAGGTAGCGCTTCTGTTGGCTCTAACGTCAGCGAGAAGAGTCAGTGACATTCAAGCTTTCACCATCAAGGCTCCTTATATGCAGTTTACCTCAAATTCAGTGGTGCTTCGCACAAATCCAAGATACATGCCAAAAGTCCCATCTGACTTTCACCTTAACGAACCGGTGTGTTTAAAGACATTCTTCCCTAATCCACAAACGATAGCAGAAAGAACTTTGCATTCTCTGGATATCAGGAGATGCCTCAAATTTTATCTTCAGAGAACGGCTACATTGCGTAAGACAGATCAGCTTTTTGTAGCATATGGCAGAATGCGACAAGGACACGCAGTAACCAAGCAAACTATAGCTCGTTGGGTGTCCTCAGCAATTGGTTTATGTCACCAGCAAGCAGTAAAGCCACTACAATTTTTGCCTAGAGCGCATTCTACAAGAGCGGTCTCATCATCAGCGGCCCTCTTTGCTGGAGTGCCCCTGCGCCACATATGCAGAGCGGCAACTTGGTCCAGCACGCATACTTTCAGCAAGCACTACTGCCTGGAGAGTAGCAGCGATGCAGATACTTCGGTGGGACGAGCAGTGTTGCGCAATCTTTTTAAATAAGGTGAGCCTCTGTTTTTTCCCCTCCTCCTCTATGCTTTACTAGACGCCTATGTTATGTCTATATATTATTGTACCATTGACATATGCATAATTATACAAGATAGCGTCTAAGAGCAAAGGATTGGTGTACTGCTATTTACTCTGATTCAGGCATGTGAATCTATACACCCTTAATACTGGAGAAGAACAATAGTTACTTACCTGTAATCTGTGGTTCTCCAGTATTGGTGTCTTTCATAGATTCACATGCAACCCGCCCACCTCCCCTCAGAGGCTTTTAGGCTATTTTGGTTTACCTACACTCCTAGCGAGAAAATCTGAGAGCCTGAGCCTCTGGGGAGAACATTCTGGTGGGTGCTAGCGCCTGATTGGCTGTAGTTTGGACTATACAAAATGACTGGGATAGTCATAGATGTGGAAGTTTTTTCTACTGTAGCTTTTGCTACTGTACTTCCTGGTTGGTTTTTTATTGGTATTTACTACATATTTATGGCATATTATTGCTTTTTTATATACCTTGGGACTCCCACTCCGACGACGGGGAATGATTCAGGCATGTGAATCTATGAAAGACACCAATACTGGAGAACCACAGATTACAGGTAAGTAACTATTGTTCCTCCCCCCCGGTTACCCCCGTATGCTCTGTATATTATCTCCATAAGGGGTCCTTGCAGTTCTGTGCACGTCCGGGGTGGCCAACCAGCCTAGGTAAAGCATAACTCTCCACTCTCCCGCACCCATCCAGCCAACCGGCTGTAACTGCCCCTGGAGCTCTAAGAGAGGCCCCTTGTCCCTCCCCCTTGGGCGACCACATTCAAGAATGGCGTTGCCCTCTAAGGACCTTAAATTTACTGCTCACCAATCATGACCTTACCACCATAGGCCAGCATAGTTGACCGACTATCTGCCCCCCCCCCCCCAAATTGCTACCTAGAGGGTCATATCCTGCTTCTGAAGCCACCCAACCATGCTAGCAGATTCTCTAAAAGGATTTCATTACCTACTTTAGACAAGTGGACACCGTCTTTTAAGAAGCACGGCTCCCCCCTGATACACCCGTGGGCGATCGTCTGGAAATGAGGAGACCTAAACAGCCTCTCTGTATTGTTGATCCTCCTTACGGAGTGATTTAGTGCCCTCACAGACCCCCCCCCCCACCCCCCTCCATTGAGTGGGTACCATCTGTGGTAACCGGCCTGGCGTTGTCCCAACGTGTGACCCGGAAGTGATCATAATCACTTCCGGGTCATGTTCAGGACCCACGACCAATCGCGATTGAGGCGCGCCTGTCGCGTCACTGCTGTGCGCAACAGGCCCGCCTCTGTGGTCGTCAGGGACTGGCACGACCGCCATACTTTCGGCGTGTCCGATGCCGGCCCGCCTCTCTGGTCTAGTTTGCGCTATATAAAGCTGCCCAAAAAACCCAAAGTATGCTAAAGAGCTCACTATGGGTGAAGACGTCACACACATTGCAGGACCCAATACAACGATGATGGATTGTGGCGGGTGTGCTCCAGAAGGGAGTGATGGAGGGCATGTTTGAGGAGGGTAAACCTGTGGTGTCAGCTACATCAGTAAGATTTGGGGGGTTGAGCTTCATATTTTCCACCAACTGCGCTGCTTAAAATATATGAAATGAGAAGCAGGGCAGAAGGGGGGGTTTAAGGAGCAGTAGGAGGGGAGAGGTGTGCGGATCTTGAGGGGTACTTAAAACTCAGTGTTTTATAAAATAACCATGTTTGAGACCTTTAGAACAAACAAGAGTGTGTGTGTGTTTTATTCTGTATGTGTATGTAAAAATCCCAATTGAAATCTGACAAACACCTCACCATACCCGACTTAAAGCACCTGTACCCAACTATTTACTACAGAATACATTTATTAGGGTGTGTAACACCCCAAACCCTTCTTCCCCCCACCCCCCGAAGCTAGGTCCTGATATCAGCAGCCACTTAATGGATATATGTGGCCTACTACTGATTAGGGATGTATTTTGTGTGAAAATGTGTTGTTTCATCGGTCGGCTCATTCTTTTATTAGGTCTCGGCTATAACGCGCTTGAAAAGCGCGTTCTTGCCAGAGAACTATTGTCGGCGTCTCAGCAGTCTGAGACGCCGAAGTGAGACAAGACCTGGCCGCGCGCAGCGTTTTCCCATAGGATAACGTTGTGCGCGCGGCCAGGTCTTGTCTTCTCCACGGCATTGCAGGGCAGACCGGATCGCGTCGCGCGCCTCTCTGGAATGCAGGGGGAGTCTGCAGAGAGGCGCTGATAAAGAGGCAGGCAGTGAGAAAACGCTTTAATGCCATCAGGTCCGGTTATGTGATTTAACTCCGCTATTCCAAACAGCAGAAAAAGTAAATATGTTTTGGATTTGTTCTGATTTACTGCATTTTGAAAACAAATTACACAAATTGCAAATCTTGAGTACATCCACGAAAGAAGAACTTTAGAAAGCAGGCTCAGCTGCTGTGTCCCTGGCGCATAATCATGTCCGTTTAGACGTTCCGTACGCCAGTATTTTTGACACTTCCGGGTAGGTATTGTTTTCTTTCGTTCTGCCCTGATTCTAAAGGCAATAGGCACGGAATACGTCAGAGGTCGCCAACAGCGAACACTGCTTTTGCAGCGCATGCGCCTTTTACTCGCTGACACAGATCCTAATGCACCGGCGCCCTGGGCCATAGACTGAAATATGTAATGATTGTTCCCAGCACCCCCTGCGCCTCTGTCATCTCCTTTCAGCACTTTGCATGATGGCGTTTACATTTGCGGCCTTTTGTTATATGCTGGCTGTGCTCTTAACGGCGGCTCTCATCTTTTTCGCAATCTGGCATGTAAGTATGTGGTTGTGGGGTATGAAATTCCGAATCGGCAGAGGGTGTGGCTCTAACCCACTTCATTCTTGTTGCGTGGATGTGCTGCCCGTGGCTGCAGAGAGGGAGCTGCAGCCCTGCGTTGCCAGAATCCACATCACCACCTATTCTAGTCTTTTACATTCAGGGAAGGGTATTGCCCATTCCAAAGTTGCCTGAGAAGTAAAAAACAATTGATTGACTATTAAGTTGCTGTGTAAAAATGCACCTTGAGTTTGTTTGCTTTAAGGTATTTGGTTTAGACACAAATGCCTGTCCTTTAAAATGAATCCTTGGGATTGGCTTGATAAGGTTGGAGTAGGACTTATTACGAGAATTCTAACCGTCTTTTCTCCGTACCTCTGACAGCACGGCTCCAACAGCAAACGCACCAAACCTTATTCTGTATTTGTAGTTATATGTATCAGAAACTTGCTCTGAGACCATTAGAGTGATTTTATGCGATCACCATATTACATTTCACAAAGTCAGATTTAAGATTTTAAGCATGTGTAGATGAAGTGATTTGCCCAGGATCACAGGCCACTTACCCAACGTCTGGACTACAGTTGGTTTCCCAGTTATAAAGCGGTGGTCAGGCCACATCTCCTCCCTGTTGTTTTATGTCTGCTTGTTAACTCACCTTCATTTGGTTCCTACCACTTTATTAATGAATGATAGTAACCCTCATAAAAATCGAAATGCCTCCATAAACGTACACAGTGTTGCTCTGTTTGTAATCCTACATTACCTTATATTCCATCGTTCACTTTAGTGCAAGGATCTATAACATATATAAAGAGCTATGCATGTTCTATAAAAATCACCCTGCTCTATGGACACAAATTATCAGTGATACAATAGTGACCTTATCAGACAAAATTCCATAACAAGCAGGATTACTAGCAGTGACAAACTCGGTGCACCAGGGCACATATAAGCACGCACACATCGAAGCACAAGCACATACATGCACACAAATACACCAGGGCACATATAAGCATGCACATCGAAACACACGCACATAAAAGCACAGACATGCAAATACACAAGGGCACATATAAGACCGCACACACATGCAAGCACCTACACAATAACACATTTCTATATTGCCATGCAAGTACACAAGCAAACACAAATATAAGCCCACAGATGCATACACACATATATAGGCACTCACGCAGCCCACACAATTGCACATGGTTCCATTCGGCTACATAAAAACGCACACTCAATGCCACACAGAAACACGTAAAAGTTTGTTTAGATATGCCACGTGGATCCATGCACACACAAGGCATACACTCTCTCAAGCCAACACACACATCCAAACGCGCACACATGGATCCGTGCACAATGTGTCACACACACACATGCACGGGCAAACACGGCCACCGGTTCACACATTCATCACTGCTCTTGTGCTGCATGGAATATTACAGTTGGTGTTGCAATATTTAGCAATGCCAATAGCTCAAACTTAATTTACCCGAGACCTATTGCATTGCAAATGCTTGTTTGGATTGTTTATGTTGTATGTGTATTTCCGTCTTGGGCTGTCCACCAGTGCACGTTTGTGATGCTTCTGCGTTATGACACTGTTCACCTGTGTGGTTTGCATTTGCATGTAGATAGCTAAATTCCCTTCGCTTATGTTCCATTCCCTTCTCTTCCTTCTCTACCTCCTTCCCTCATGGGCTTCAGATTGCTCTGCAATTAGAAGACAAAGTCACAGGTGCCCAGAACAGCATAAGTACTTATATATATGCAAGCGTTGGAAATCAAAGATTCTATTTATAGATCTACATTAAATTCAGCAGGATGAGACAGCAGAGGCAGAATATACAGGCGTCAGTTGGGGTTTCTCAGAGCACTTGTGAACAAATGTACGTGAGTGAGAACTTAAATAACATGAAGTTACATATTGTTTTGTTACTGGGAATCCCGTTCACAGCCGGACTGGGAACCAGAACCAGCCCTGGGTCGGCCGGGCCCCTGCTGCTGCTTTTGTTACAGGGGGACGATATAGCAGCTATGGTGCAAAACTGCCCCAGTAAGAAAAACGGCCGTCAGGGATCCAAAACCATCTCTCAACCTGGCGACTCACCAGGGAAACGCTCAGTGCCCGCTATGGCCAGTCCGGCCCTGATCCTATTGCGCTTATTGTGAGTGCTTATGAGCCTCTCTTGAACCTCCCAGGTAAGGAGCTGGCTGCGAACAAGCCTTCAACATCTGTCCGGTGTTGGATTATAATATCTGCCCACCCTCTGATCCATCACCGTTTCCTGCTGAAAGTTCCCTTGTTACACCCAGCCAAGTGAATTTGAGCCTCCCCCTACCGTCATGTCCTTATGTGTTAATCTTGGCAGGAGTTCCATCTTTAAAAAAGGCCAAAAGGAATCATGGACACAACTTAGGAACAAGGTGGTGCATTGGTTATTACTCTCCCTTTGAGATTCTTTTATAGAACATCAACACCTTTTTTGCACCCTGACCCACACCCCCTGAAGCTGCCCACCACTGGTGCCACCTTTTGCAACATCCCATGTACCAATATGTTTTCTGCCCTTAGTGGTCTGTGGAAGGTAAATTGACTTGGCAAGAGTGACTTGTTAACTAACCAGGCACCAGTTAGGGTAGCTGGGTCTAGGGAGTGTCTTTGTAACACCTGGATGCCGCCAGCGGCCGATAATAGGACGCTGAAACACATCATACCAGATACTTGTATTGCGGACGTTAGAAGTCTTTACCTGAGACCAACTTAGGAGCCTCTGACAGGGTTAGTCACATACATCTCACGGATAGGGGTACTTTGACTCTTACAATATTAACTTGAATGTGGCCGGCCTTAGACAATATATGGTGGCCAAAGAGTCCCTGTTATATGTGGTCTTTCATGGACCTCTCATCCGCATTTGTGTGCGATTGGGACACCTTGTGGCATGCGCTTGCTGCTAGAGACTTGGATATCGTTCTGGTGCACTTTCTTGCTTATTTGCACAAGACTATGCAGGCCAGGGTCGGCATCAGCTCACAGGGGGAGGTGTTCGGGGATATTGGTATTCATCAGGGGGTGAGACAGGGTTGTGTGCTTGCTCCTCTCGAATTTATTTTTTATATGAATGAGCTAAACACCTGTTTATATTGTGTCATTCCCTATGTCCCAATTGTAAAAAGTAGCCACCCTTCCTTCTCTCCTGTTTGTGGACGACACAGTGCTCATGGCACGTACCCCTAGGGCACTGCGCTTGCTTGTGCACGCTGTTGTTGGTTTTATGTCCTCCCTTGAGCTGCAGAATAACTTGGCTAAATCTCATATTTTCTCCTGTGGCCCTAAGTGTGGTACCTTATAGAATTTCTCATTTGGTAACAGCTGCTTGCGCAGTGTAAACAACTTACCTTATTTGGGAGTTACCTGTCCTGCCCGAGGATCTTGGTCTTCCAACATTGCTCTTCGCCCTTCCAAGTTCTCTATGACTAACGGGTCAATATCTTTATTTGTGAGAATCTGATTTTTCCACTGATTACATCAGTTTGACCCACACATCTTTGTTGTTCTATTTTAAATCTGGAACTGTGAAATACCTGCTTTGTTTCCCTTTAAGTTATGTATCTAATATTGAATCCGAGCCTTGTCTCTGCAGTGAATCATCTAGTCAATCTTTGCTTCTTTTTATGTTTTTTTGTACATTTTATATAGTATACAAGATTGGTTCTGATTCCACTTTTTTTTTAAAAACATTGATTTAATGTTACTCGATGTAGACCTGCTTTAAGATTTTTATTGTCGCTTTTAGATGAGGAAACTGTTTTGTTTGCAGGTTTATTTTTAAACCTGCTGTTCGCGCACGCAGGTCCCTTTTGTTTTAAGCCCATGTCCATTGTCTTTTAATATGTTAGCTTTTGTGCTGTTTTATTGTGTATACTTTTATGGATGTTAGAATGCGCCTGAATAAAGTTTTATTGATTGATTGATTGCAGTATCTACCTTTTATCCTTAAGGGCGTTTTTGAGGACATATGTCTTCCCCAAATGCTCTCTGCCCTAGCCTTAGGAACCTTCGCCAGGTTCCTATGGGCATCATAGTACCGGGACACCCTAGGGTGGCCGCTGGACTTTCGAAGTCCAAATCAATCAATTTACAGTGAACAGTGGCGGCTCCTCCACTAAGGCAGAGGAGCGTCGCCCCACTGCTCTGCGAGCAGTAGTTAATAATAACCAGTGTTGTTATCATTTTAGTTTTCTGTTTCCTTGTGCGGTGCGAGCGGACTGATCAAAACAGTCAAGCGCACATTGCATGTTCTGCACCCAGAGCCCGGGTGGGGAACATGCCCAGGGTCCCATTCCCCGTCTGAGCATCAAATTAAGGTGAAGTCAGGAGCCTGGGTGCTTCCTGGTTCCTGTTTCCGAGGAGTGAGAGGCGGCAACGAGCGAACTGAGAGGCGGCGCCGGTCGGGTCGCCGGCCAGCAGGTAAGTGCTTTAAAAAAAATGGTTAAACAACAGGGGGTGGTGATGGACAGAGTTTCTGAATTAAGCAGAATACTCTCACCCAGTCAAGAGATCAGGGCTTAATCCAACACCGTTTTTTTAGCTCACTGCACCATCCCAGCTCAGAACCTGGCTATATGCAAATTAGTCTGTCCCTGGCCCAGTGTATCATGGGAACAGGGCAAACCAAACTACCAAGCCAATTCTTTCACTGGGAAGGAAACAAGCTACCGGGGACCGGTTTCTGGCATTTCAGCCGTCTTCGGCCCGGCTTGCTTGAATCCTGATGGTGCAATGAGCAAGGGACTCACGACTGAGTATACCCTTCCACGCTTATGGTGGACAAAATAATTAAACAACAGGGGGTGGTGATGGCCAGAGTTTCTGAATTAAGCAGAATACTCTCACCCAGTCAAGAGATCAGGGCTTAATCCAACACCGTTTTTTAGCTCACTGCACCATCCCAGCTCAGAACCTGGCTATATGCAAATTAGTCTGTCCCTTGCCCAGTGTATCATGGGAACAGGGCAAACCAAACTACCAAGCCAATTCTTTCACTGGGAAGGAAACAAGCTACCGGGGACCGGTTTCTGGCATTTCAGCCGTCTTCGGCCCGGCTTGCTTGAATCCTGATGGTGCAATGAGCAAGGGACTCACGTCTGAGTATACCCTTCCACGCTTATGGTGGACAAAATAATTAAACAACAGGGGGTGGTGATGGACAGAGTTTCTGAATTAAGCAGAATACTCTCACCCAGTCAAGAGATCAGGGCTTAATCCAACACCGTTTTTTAGCTCACTGCACCATCCCAGCTCAGAACCTGCCTATATGCAAATTAGTCTGTCCCTGGCCCAGTGTATCATGGGAACAGGGCAAACCAAACTACCAAGCCAATTCTTTCACTGGGAAGGAAACAAGCTACCGGGGACCGGTTTCTGGCATTTCAGCCGTCTTCGGCCCGGCTTGCTTGAATCCTGATGGTGCAATGAGCAAGGGACTCACGTCTGAGTATACCCTTCCACGCTTATGGTGAACAAAATAATTAAACAACAGGGGGTGGTGATGGACAGAGTTTCTGAATTAAGCAGAATACTCTCACCCAGTCAAGAGATCAGGGCTTAATCCAACACCGTTTTTTAGCTCACTGCACCATCCCAGCTCAGAACCTGGCTATATGCAAATTAGTCTGTCCCTGGCCCAGTGTATCATGGGAACAGGGCAAACCAAACTACCAAGCCAATTCTTTCACTGGGAAGGAAACAAGCTACCGTGGACCGGTTTCCGGCATTTCAGCCGTCTTCGGCCCGGCTTGCTTGAATCCTGATGGTGCAATGAGCAAGGGACTCACGTCTGAGTATACCCTTCCACGCTTATGGTGGACAAAATAATTAAACAACAGGGGGTGGTGATGGACAGAGTTTCTGAATTAAGCAGAATACTCTCACCCAGTCAAGAGATCAGGGCTTAATCCAACACCGTTTTTTAGCTCACTGCACCATCCCAGCTCAGAACCTGGCTATATGCAAATTAGTCTGTCCCTGGCCCAGTGTATCATGGGAACAGGGCAAACCAAACTACCAAGCCAATTCTTTCACTGGGAAGGAAACAAGCTACCGGGGACCGGTTTCTGGCATTTCAGCCGTCTTCGGCCCGGCTTGCTTGAATCCTGATGGTGCAATGAGCAAGGGACTCACGTCTGAGTATACCTTTCCACGCTTATGGTGGACAAAATAATTAAACAACAGGGGGTGGTGATGGACAGAGTTTCTGAATTAAGCAGAATACTCTCACCCAGTCAAGAGATCAGGGCTTAATCCAACACCGTTTTTTAGCTCACTGCACCATCCCAGCTCAGAACCTGGCTATATGCAAATTAGTCTGTCCCTGGCCCAGTGTATCATGGGAACAGGGCAAACCAAACTACCAAGCCAATTCTTTCACTGGGAAGGAAACAAGCTACCGGGGACCGGTTTCTGGCATTTCAGCCGTCTTCGGCCCGGCTTGCTTGAATCCTGATGGTGCAATGAGCAAGGGACTCACGTCTGAGTATACCCTTCCACGCTTATGGTGGACAAAATAATTAAACAACAGGGGGTGGTGATGGACAGAGTTTCTGAATTAAGCAGAATACTCTCACCCAGTCAAGAGATCAGGGCTTAATCCAACACCGTTTTTTAGCTCACTGCACCAACCCAGCTCAGAACCTGGCTATATGCAAATTAGTCTGTCCCTGGCCCAGTGTATCATGGGAACAGGGCAAACCAAACTACCAAGCCAATTCTTTCACTGGGAAGGAAACAAGCTACCGGGGACCGGTTTCTGGCATTTCAGCCGTCTTCGGCCCGGCTTGCTTGAATCCTGATGGTGCAATGGGCAAGGGACTCACGTCTGAGTATACCCTTCCACGCCGCCGGGTATTACATTCTCTCCCCGCTCTCTCTTGGGATGGGTTTGTTAAGCTGGCACAACGTGTCAAGTCCGGCTCCCCGGCGGACCCACTCAGACCTGCTCTCTTCAGAGATCCGTCCTTTCAGGGGCGCATGGCAGTTTGTTCATTAATCAATCTTTCCCTGACTTCAGGCACTGTTCCTGCCAAGTGGAAGCAGGCGGTGGTTTCCCCGATCCTGAAAAAACCATCTTTGGATCCTCTAAAACCGGAAAACTATCGCCCAATCTCATTGCTTCCCTGGCCGGCCAAAGTCATGGAGGCCCATGTTAATCTAGCCTTATCTGAGCATCTGGTACTGGCCAATGTTCTCGATCCTACGCAGAATGGGTTCCGTGCTGGGCACAGCACGGAGACCGCCCTTCTGGCAATGGTGGAACATCTGCGGAGTGTGTTGGATGCAGGTCAAACGGCAGCGCTTATTTTATTAGATCTTAGCGCTGCCTTTGACACAGTGTCCCATCGCATCCTCCTACACCGCCTGGAGAACATCGGCATTTGTGGCCCCGCTCTGCAGTGGTTCCGTTCCTTCCTCAGCGATCGCTCCTTCTGCATTGCCACCCCTCCTTTCCAGTCCAAATTCCATCAGTTGGACCTGGGGGTTCCCCAGGGCTCCTCGCTGAGTTCCACGCTTTTCAATCTCTACGTGCGGCCGCTGGCTGATGTCGCCAGGCAGTGGGGCCTTACTATGGTCTCATATGCCGACGACACACAGCTAGCGGTCACGATCAGCGGGGACGCCGAACTGGATGCCCCCAGGTTCCGTGATGGGCTGAGAGAGGTGGCCAGCTGGATGAATAACAACTGTCTCCAGCTGAATGCAAAAAAAACCGAGGTGATGATCGTGGGAAGAGGAACGGACTGCTGGGGGGATAATTGGTGGCCACAGGAGCTCGGGCCTGCCCCCATACCGGTGACGGAGCTCAGAAACCTGGGAGTATGGCTCGACCACACCTTATGTTTTACCACCCACACTAAGAGAGTGGCAGCTTGCTGCTTTGGTGTCCTACGCGGACTGAGGCCGGTGCTTAAATTTTTCGATGCCCCGACGAGACAGTTGGTCATCCAAGCGACGATCATCTCCCGGCTGGACTATGCCAGCTCGCTCCTGCTGGGAGCTAATCAAGCTGAGATCGTCCGCCTGCAGCGCGTCCAGAACGCGGCTGCGAGAGCAGTGGTGGGCCTGCCGAGGTCATGTCCCACGTCCAACACTTTGAGGTCCCTACACTGGCTACCAGTGAAAAGCCGAATCCATTTTAAGGTACTCAGCCTTGCTTTTAAAATTTTAAAAGGATCGGCTCCTGAGATCCTCAATAATCTTATATCCTCTTATGTCCCGACTCGCTCTCTCAGATCCCTAGGGCAATCCCTTGTGGTTACCCCGCGTTTCAGGCTTAGCCGGATGGGCGGCCGCTCCTTCCGTGTGAAAGCTGCGGCTCTCTGGAATTCGCTTCCTTTGGAAATCCGCCTTTTAGAGGATCTACTAGCATTTCGCAGGGCCGTGAAAACCTACCTGTTTTAATCTTTTTATGTTGACTCTCACTTTTTCCGCATTGTGTTATGTTCACCTTTTCCATGCGCCAGGACGCTCCTTCGCTGGAGCAGCTGTGCGCAAAATAAATGCAGCTAACATAACATAACATAACATAACACGCTTATGGTGGACAAAATAATTAAACAACAGGGGGTGGTGATGGACAGAGTTTCTGAATTAAGCAGAATACTCTCACCCAGTCAAGAGATCAGGGCTTAATCCAACACCGTTTTTTAGCTCACTGCACCATCCCAGCTCAGAACCTGGCTATATGCAAATTAGTCTGTCCCTGGCCCAGTGTATCATGGGAACAGGGCAAACCAAACTACCAAGCCAATTCTTTCATTGGGAAGGAAACAAGCTACCGGGGACCGGTTTCTGGCATTTCAGCCGTCTTCGGCCCGGCTTGCTTGAATCCTGATGGTGCAATGAGCAAGGGACTCACGTCTGAGTATACCCTTCCACGCTTATGGTGGACAAAATAATTAAACAACAGGGGGTGGTGATGGACAGAGTTTCTGAATTAAGCAGAATACTCTCACCCAGTCAAGAGATCAGGGCTTAATCCAACACCGTTTTTTTGCTCACTGCACCATCCCAGCTCAGAACCTTGCTATATGCAAATTAGTCTGTCCCTGGCCCAGTGTATCATGGGAACAGGGCAAACCAAACTACCAAGCCAATTCTTTCACTGGGAAGGAAACAAGCTACCGGGGACCGGTTTCTGGCATTTCAGCCGTCTTCGGCCCGGCTTGCTTGAATCCTGATGGTGCAATGAGCAAGGGACTCACGTCTGAGTATACCCTTCCACGCTTATGGTGGACAAAATAATTAAACAACAGGGGGTGGTGATGGACAGAGTTTCTGAATTAAGCAGAATACTCTCACCCAGTCAAGAGATCAGGGCTTAATCCAACACCGTTTTTTAGCTCACTGCACCATCCCAGCTCAGAACCTGGCTATATGCAAATTAGTCTGTCCCTGGCCCAGTGTATCATGGGAACAGGGCGAACCAAACTACCAAGCCAATTCTTTCACTGGGAAGGAAACAAGCTACCAGGGACCGGTTTCTGGCATTTCAGCCGTCTTCGGCCCGGCTTGCTTGAATCCTGATGGTGCAATGAGCAAGGGACTCACGTCTGAGTATACCCTTCCACGCTTATGGTGGACAAAATAATTAAACAACAGGGGGTGGTGATGGACAGAGTTTCTGAATTAAGCAGAATACTCTCACCCAGTCAAGAGATCAGGGCTTAATCCAACACCGTTTTTTAGCTCACTGCACCATCCCAGCTCAGAACCTGGCTATATGCAAATTAGTCTGTCCCTGGCCCAGTGTATCATGGGAACAGGGCAAACCAAACTACCAAGCCAATTCTTTCACTGGGAAGGAAACAAGCTACCGGGGACCGGTTTCTGGCATTTCAGCCGTCTTCGGCCCGGCTTGCTTGAATCCTGATGGTGCAATGAGCAAGGGACTCACGTCTGAGTATACCCTTCCACGCTTATGGTGGACAAAATAATTAAACAACAGGGGGTGGTGATGGACAGAGTTTCTGAATTAAGCAGAATACTCTCACCCAGTCAAGAGATCAGGGCTTAATCCAACACCGTTTTTTTGCTCACTGCACCATCCCAGCTCAGAACCTTGCTATATGCAAATTAGTCTGTCCCTGGCCCAGTGTATCATGGGAACAGGGCAAACCATAGGACCCGGATCCCCCAGCATGCTCCCCGCTCCCTCCTGATAACCTGATACCCACATTAAATCATCGACAGAGATTTGGGTGGGTGTAAAAAACGGCCATGTTTATTATTTGACATTTCATAAACATGACATGGCATTTCAAATTCATTATTCACAGTTATATCAACACAATTTTATTATTGACTTTCTATATCTTCTTCAGCAAGATTCTAATCCTCCAGCACTAAGGGGCCTTCCAGCTCGCATCTTCCCTGCCGAGCATCCACGCAAGGTGCAACGCACCTGCGCCCATGAGGATTGGGCCCCAAACTTCTGATCCTTGTCCGCCATCACCAGGGGCCCGCCCTCAGACCACCAGGCTGACCAGGGACCCAGGAGGCTCGTAACCTGTCGCCCTAGCCTCCCCAGCCGGGGCCATATTTTTCCAGCGGAGAGCTTACCGTCTCTCCCCCCTCAGTGCTGGCCTAGGGAGTACGCAAGGCGGACTCCCGTCCATTCCGTCGGTCAATTTTAGTGTTCCAAGGTCTTTCTACCGCAATACGCCCCTCTAAACTACTGAGCTAAAGGGACGGGTGGGCGGGAGTTAAACTAAGAAAGGCGGGAAGTGGGGGGGGCGCTTCTGCGAGCCCGCAACCGGTCAGGTGAAGCAAAGGGCGAGGAGACTGAGGTCCCTGCCCCAAGGACCTAAATAGGTCCCCAGTCTCCGCCCTCTGCCCCACCGGAAACGCGTCACTGGATACTCCGGAAGGACTAAGTGGCCGGTCACCCCAAGGCTGACCGGCCGCCAGGAACTCTAGACGAAGTAGGGGCGGGGGCCGGGGGGCCGGGTCCTAAGTGCGCGCTCGTTTTATGCTTGCGCTTGTCATAGGACCCGGATCCCCCAGCATGCTCCCCGCTCCCTCCTGATAACCTGATACCCACATTAAATCATCGACAGAGATTTGGGTGGGTGTAAAAAACGGCCATGTTTATTATTTGACATTTCATAAACATGACAAGGCATTTCAAATTCATTATTCACAGTTATATCAACACAATTTTATTATTGACTTTCTATATCTTCTTCAGCAAGATTCTAATCCTCCAGCACTAAGGGGCCTTCCAGCTCGCATCTTCCCTGCCGAGCATCCACGCAAGGTGCAACGCACCTGCGCCCATGAGGATTGGGGCCCAAACTTCTGATCCTTGTCCGCCATCACCAGGGGCCCACCCCCAGGGACCCAGGAGGCTCGTAACCTGTCGCCCTAGCCTCCCCAGCCGGGGCCATATTTTTCCAGCGGAGAGCTTACCGTCTCTCCCCCCTCAGTGCTGGCCTAGGGAGTACGCAAGGCGGACTCCCGTCCATTCCGTCGGTCAATTTTAGTGTTCCAAGGTCTTTCTACCGCCACAAAGGTGACCAGGGCCCACAGGTCCGTCACCTTCCCCACCAGCGCTCTAAATGAAAGACCCCTATTCCCAAACCAGAGTATCCGTAGACATGCGTGTGCTAACTGTACTCCATCTTTGTGATGCCTCACCTCACTGGAAACCATTCGGTGTGGAATGTGCCACAGGCGGCCCTTCGCTGAGCACAACCCGGCCCATTCCCCCTTGAGCCGTCTCCTTGAGACATTCCAGGCTCTTGGCCGTGCTACGGGCCCTTCCATGTGATACCTCAACTCACCAAAATTCGTGCGGAATGCAACGCAAGCGGCCCTTCTCTGAGCGCGACTTGGCCCATTCCCCCATGGGTTGCTACATGGAAACCTTCCCGGCTCATGGCTGCACTACGGGGCCCTCCGCCCCGTGTGGTCGGCATATTCATTCCGCAGCGCCTCTTTGACCGCCAGGCTCTCCAGTGGCTCCTCCACCTCGACTAGGCACACTAATGCACAGGAGAGAAAATAGAAATTCAGGCACAGTCATGACGAAAGCGCAACCATTGTTTCCTAGTCACCCAGGCTTGATATGCGGCAAAACCAGCCGAGCCACCAGTACCCCAAATTCATCCCGGTGTCGGATGCTGGTCCCGCCCTCGCCGCTAGAGCAGCTGCCCCAATTCTAAAGGGATGCCCTGAGGCCGTCGGCTCCTTAGTGCCAAGTTGCACCCCCCCCCCCACTGCAGTACAGTGCTACCAGTAGGGTTCTCCGGATCCTCAACGGCAAGGACTGGCTTGTGTAACGCAAGCCTAAGGGATGCACCACTCTAATCATGTTATTACACAAGGCTCTGTTGGCTCTGTCCATGCAAAACGGAAATACAAGGGTCAATCAGGCGACGCCATTCAACTTGGGGTCTGCCGTGTAAAGGTATTGGTAGACGTGGTCCAGTCCAGTAAACTGACGCCACCAAGCACAGTATTATCATACCGCACTCAGATTTCCACCAAGCCCAGTGTGACACGGGTTCAAACGGCCACAGTATTGGGCTACAATAATTACCACTCAAGTCATGACCCCCCGTGTACGGGGTTCAGTCGGACCCCACCATATTGTACTGTTACCTACAAAACTTCATTAAAGGAACTGCAGCAACGCGTACCCTATTATTGTAAGGGGTTCTGTCGAGCAAAGCCCGGCCGTGCAACTAGTTCCGCACCGGAATGCTCGCGGAGCTGCAGTATTTTGAGCGGGAGGGTACCGGTCAGCGCTTTGTGCCGGCCTGTCCCACATTATGCAGGCCAGTACTGACACTTCCAGACCTGTCTGCTCTGCTCCTAACTGGGATTTCTCTTAAGGCACAGCGCTTTATGGCCGGCCTATCCCCCCGTTATGCAGGCCAGAACTGACACTTTCCAGACCTGTCCGGTCTGCCTTTTAACTCGGCATTCTCTTAGGGGAGAAGTAGATTCACCACAGCTATAAAAGGGGGGTGCCGTTTTCGGCAGATCTGTCATGAACACGGCAGTGTTGCAACTTTTTGGGAACAAACTATGCTCGGACTAGGGATTAAATGGCAGCGTTTCAAATACTCTTCCATCAGCGCCTTGATATCCGCTTTAAACATAAGTCACGCAGTGTGCGGATATTGGTATATCAAGTCTGTTAACCCCACGATAGGTAGAGTCAAGTCTGTTGACCCCACGATAGGTAGAGTCAATTACACGCTACAGTTTCGAGTGATGTGGCTGCCGTGTACCTGCACGTCAAGCTCGCTCAGCAAGCACCAGAGTTCATCCGCACCACACATCCCGTGTCTTCACAAAAGACCTCAAACCATTACCCTAGGTTATCAAAATCACATGCCGACGGGCACAGCGCACTAATCCCGGCGAATCAAAAGGCACACATGTAACAAGAGGCCTGGTTGCACTACAGTGGGTTTAAATCTGCTTGTAAATACGCCACCCGCATTCACCTGATTTCCCACGAACCATGTGCAAACATATACACATACATACATTGAATCCACTTGTAACGGTACATCTGTATTGATCAGATTCCCCGAACAGGAGGCGGCGTAGCGCTCTAAAGTATTCGACTCAAATGTAAACGTCTGAAGAGGCAACATATGCTCCCTAAAGTATCCGAAACACATAAAGAAATGCCTCGTACACGCATATGGTTGAATCTGAACCACGTGTAAATAGGCGCCATGCTTGCACACCTCTATCTGCGAAACACAGGAAGAGGCGGGCAGCCATTCATATTCTCGGCATTCATATATAAACAAGCCCGGCTCTGTTCCCAAGCTGATACGAGTCCTGCGCACAAGATATCAGGAATGCAGAAGATGGGACCCGAACAGTAATGAAACTGGCGCTCATTCTTGTGCTCGAATCCATCTGAACCGTCCGGAATCCGTGCAACCCCTACAGTGGACGCTTGTAGGTCCCCGCATTTACAGGAAAGACGGGTTCACATACGACCAGGCGCACTGCATCTACAGGCGCACTGCGTCCCCGATCCCAAGAGAAAGATAAAAGGTGTAGGCTTTTGGAATTTTCCGTGCACTCTAGATGAACGCACTCGAGTGTCAGTCCTACGTGAATAGTGTTCTATTTTGGCTACGTAGGCCACAGCCAGTTTTAAACCTAACTACAGTTATATTAACAAGCGACCAAATTCAGAGACTAAACATGTTATAAAGGAGTGCTTCCTCGACAAAGGTACAAAAATGAATGCACAAGAGTTACCGCATGCGCAATGACCCAAGGCGCTGCCTTAAGTGACGTGGTTTTAGTAGCACGGCGGGCTTGCCCCATAAGGGAACCTGCTGTGTCGTGTCAAATTCCATTCCAACCCAAATGAACAGAGACAAACTTCCCCAGCTGGAAGGTAACATTATTACCCGAAATAACCTTCCCGGTCATTTAACAAAGCATTTGACTGCACACTGGGCGTTAATAGGACCGGGAGCAGTCTGTTATCAAAGACTCCTTGGCTGGGTGGCCGTGAGGGGCATTGCGTTGCTCGGGTAAGAGGTTTGAATAACATTCTAGAAAGCCTTCCAGGCCCCCGTAGAACAAAGGGGGGGGGGGGGGGGGCGAAGCCTCCCCCGACCCTCGCGCCCTTCTACAGAAGAGGAAACAGAGAAAGGACCCGGGCGCACCTGGGCGCACAGTAGTAACCCGGCGATTTCAGACTTATTAATCTGAATCTTTAGGGAGCCTTTAACACTATTTAAATGGAGAACTACCACTGTTCATTAACGAAGTATTAACTGTACACTGGGCGTTAATAGCACGGGGTGCAGTCCGTTAACAAAGACCCCTAGGCTGAGTGGCCGTGAGGTGCACTGACTGAATGGACAGACAGACATCCTTCCGTTTTCTAAGCAACAATGGGAATTATGGTTTTAGCGACTTTTAAATTTGGTTAAGGTTGCATCAAAGCTCCAGCAGCAACATGAATGCGCTGGAGCAAATAGCGCCAGAATTTGGTTGTGCTGTGTTTGGGCACCTCTTAAAATGGAAACTGACACGCCAAGGACTAAGGAAAGCTCGAAAGAAATACTACATCAGTGGTTAATAAAACACAAGTTCGGCTCATACAAAAGGCACACGATCCAGAGTTATAAAAAGCAATGGACATTATTCTTCAAAGAGACACCATTATCGGATAGTACGCTTACGAAACAGTATCTGAAACATATCTATTGTGACACTATAAATGCACAGTACAAAACGTTATGTTTTTCCAAAGTATTCAAATAACATTGAGGGAGACGTTGGTATCCTGCAGGCACGCACTTTGGCACAGACGTTCTCTACAAGTGTGTCCCTTGGTTATGTCACGTTTATCTGAAATACAGCCGAGACATTATTTTTCACTGAGGGCTTTGTTTCTTAACATGTTTCAACCGACTCCTTTTATAGTGAGGCACACATGCAACAAACTATCAACCTTGCCTGAACTGCCCTCGAGTGAACATCTATGCTGTTCAACAGTGCGAGCGTTTGCAACATTAGTGATGCAACTACGTTTGTTTCTATTGCCTTCATATGTGTACGTGTCTATGATTAATTAGACGTAAAGCGCCGCCAAAACCTAGCAGCGCTACTTCATCCGACTGTTGAAAGTGCCACAGTTAGAGAAAGTTTCCCCGCTGGAGACTATGTCACCAGCCAACAAAGGAAGAGGATTCCCGTACCCGGACACCCCCCCCTCCGCCCGCCCACGTCGCCCAGGAAGGAGCCCGAGAGCCCGGGGGTCCCGGCGGCAGCCGCATACCACCGAAGCAGAACCCTCACTCCCATCGATAATCCGCGGCTGCACCCAGGCCCCCCGAGCCCCATTCAACTCCCTACCTGGCGAGATGGACGGCCTTCGACCTCGAAGCGCTTTTCTTCATCGCCCCTCTCCACGGACTCGCAGTGCTGCATCGCCGCCCCACGAGTATCCTCCGACCCCCGCCATTATTCAAAACCTCTAAAACTCCAACGGAGGGAAGTTAAACTAAGAAAGGCGGGAAGTGGGGGGGGCGCTTCTGCGAGCCCGCAACCGGTCAGGTGAAGCAAAGGGCGAGGAGACTGAGGTCCCTGCCCCAAGGACCTAAATAGGTCCCCAGTCTCCGCCCTCTGCCCCACCGGAAACGCGTCACTGGATACTCCGGAAGGACTAAGTGGCCGGTCACCCCAAGGCTGACCGGCCGCCAGGAACTCTAGACGAAGTAGGGGCGGGGGCCGGGGGGCCGGGTCCTAAGTGCGCGCTCGTTTTATGCTTGCGCTTGTCAAACTACCAAGCCAATTCTTTCACTGGGAAGGAAACAAGCTACCGGGGACCGGTTTCTGGCATTTCAGCCGCCTTCGGCCCGGCTTGCTTGAATCCTGATGGTGCAATGAGCAAGGGACTCACGTCTGAGTATACCCTTCCACGCTTATGGTGGACAAAATAATTAAACAACAGGGGGTGGTGATGGACAGAGTTTCTGAATTAAGCAGAATACTCTCACCCAGTCAAGAGATCAGGGCTTAATCCAACACCGTTTTTTAGCTCACTGCACCATCCCAGCTCAGAACCTGGCTATATGCAAATTAGTCTGTCCCTGGCCCAGTGTATCATGGGAACAGGGCAAACCAAACTACCAAGCCAATTCTTTCACTGGGAAGGAAACAAGCTACCGGGGACCGGTTTCTGGCATTTCAGCCGTCTTCGGCCCGGCTTGCTTGAATCCTGATGGTGCAATGAGCAAGGGACTCACGTCTGAGTATACCCTTCCACGCTTATGGTGGACAAAATAATTAAACAACAGGGGGTGGTGATGGACGGGAGTCCCTTGCTCATTGCACCATCAGGATTCAAGCAAGCCGGGCCGAAGACGGCTGAAATGCCAGAAACCGGTCCCCGGTAGCTTGTTTCCTTTCCAGTGAAAGAATTGGCTTGGTAGTTTGGTTTGCCCTGTTCCCATGATGCACTGGGCCAGGGACAGACTAATTTGCATATAGCCAGGTTCTGAGCTGGGATGGTGCAGTGAGCTAAAAAACGGTGTTGGATTAAGCCCTGATCTCTTGACTGGGTGAGAGTATTCTGCTTAATTCAGAAACTCTGTCCATCACCACCCCCTGTTGTTTAATTATTTTGTCCACCATAAGCATGGAAGGGTATACTCAGACGTGAGTCCCTTGCTCATTGCACCATCAGGATTCAAGCAAGCCGGGCCGAAGACGGCTGAAATGCCAGAAACCGGTCCCCGGTAGCTTGTTTCCTTTCCAGTGAAAGAATTGGCTTGGTAGTTTGGTTTGCCCTGTTCCCATGATGCCCTGGGCCAGGGACAGACTAATTTGCATATAGCCAGGTTCTGAGCTGGGATGGTGCAGTGAGCTAAAAAACGGTGTTGGATTAAGCCCTGATCTCTTGACTGGGTGAGAGTATTCTGCTTAATTCAGAAACTCTGTCCATCACCACCCCCTGTTGTTTAATTATTTTGTCCACCATAAGCGTGGAAGGGTATACTCAGACGTGAGTCCCTTGCTCATTGCACCATCAGGATTCAAGCAAGCCGGGCCGAAGACGGCTGAAATGCCAGAAACCGGTCCCCGGTAGCTTGTTTCCTTTCCAGTGAAAGAATTGGCTTGGTAGTTTGGTTTGCCCTGTTCCCATGATGCACTGGGCCAGGGACAGACTAATTTGCATATAGCCAGGTTCTGAGCTGGGATGGTGCAGTGAGCTAAAAAACGGTGTTGGATTAAGCCCTGATCTCTTGACTGGGTGAGAGTATTCTGCTTAATTCAGAAACTCTGTCCATCACCACCCCCAGTTGTTTAATTATTTTGTCCACCATAAGCGTGGAAGGGTATACTCAGACGTGAGTCCCTTGCTCATTGCACCATCAGGATTCAAGCAAGCCGGGCCGAAGACGGCTGAAATGCCAGAAACCGGTCCCCGGTAGCTTGTTTCCTTTCCAGTGAAAGAATTGGCTTGGTAGTTTGGTTTGCCCTGTTCCCATGATGCACTGGGCCAGGGACAGACTAATTTGCATATAGCCAGGTTCTGAGCTGGGATGGTGCAGTGAGCTAAAAAACGGTGTTGGATTAAGCCCTGATCTCTTGACTGGGTGAGAGTATTCTGCTTAATTCAGAAACTCTGTCCATCACCACCCCCTGTTGTTTAATTATTTTGTCCACCATAAGCGTGGAAGGGTATACTCAGACGTGAGTCCCTTGCTCATTGCACCATCAGGATTCAAGCAAGCCGGGCCGAAGACGGCTGAAATGCCAGAAACCGGTCCCCGGTAGCTTGTTTCCTTTCCAGTGAAAGAATTGGCTTGGTAGTTTGGTTTGCCCTGTTCCCATGATGCACTGGGCCAGGGACAGACTAATTTGCATATAGCAAGGTTCTGAGCTGGGATGGTGCAGTGAGCTAAAAAACGGTGTTGGATTAAGCCCTGATCTCTTGACTGGGTGAGAGTATTCTGCTTAATTCAGAAACTCTGTCCATCACCACCCCTTGTTGTTTAATTATTTTGTCCACCATAAGCGTGGAAGGGTATACTCAGACGTGAGTCCCTTGCTCATTGCACCATCAGGATTCAAGCAAGCCGGGCCGAAGACGGCTGAAATGCCAGAAACCGGTCCCCGGTAGCTTGTTTCCTTTCCAGTGAAAGAATTGGCTTGGTAGTTTGGTTTGCCCTGTTCCCATGATGCACTGGGCCAGGGACAGACTAATTTGCATATAGCCAGGTTCTGAGCTGGGATGGTGCAGTGAGCTAAAAAACGGTGTTGGATTAAGCCCTGATCTCTTGACTGGGTGAGAGTATTCTGCTTAATTCAGAAACTCTGTCCATCACCACCCCCTGTTGTTTAATTATTTTGTCCACCATAAGCGTGGAAGGGTATACTCAGACGTGAGTCCCTTGCTCATTGCACCATCAGGATTCAAGCAAGCCGGGCCGAAGACGGCTGAAATGCCAGAAACCGGTCCCCGGTAGCTTGTTTCCTTTCCAGTGAAAGAATTGGCTTGGTAGTTTGGTTTGCCCTGTTCACATGATGCACTGGGCCAGGGACAGACTAATTTGCATATAGCCAGGTTCTGAGCTGGGATGGTGCAGTGAGCTAAAAAACGGTGTTGGATTAAGCCCTGATCTCTTGACTGGGTGAGAGTATTCTGCTTAATTCAGAAACTCTGTCCATCACCACCCCCTGTTGTTTAATTATTTTGACGTGACGCATCTGTGCCGTAAACGTGGCGCATTGCTGGAGTTGCGTCGCAAGCGCGAAGCAGCTCCAGCAAAGCGCGGGGGTGCACTATCTGTCCAATGCTGCCTCAAGCCTTACGCCTGCTTCAAGCAGGCACAGGGTTTTGACGCAGCATTGGCCTGTAAGTGACTGAGTGAAATCTTATGGATTTCACTCAGCTACTTTTGCGAGGCGCACCTGCCCCGGAATGCCCACTCTGCGCCGGAACGCCCACATGTGGCGCAGGGCTTTACAACATGACGCATCTGCCTAGATGCGTCACGTTGTAAATTGGTCGTAGGGATGCGCCACGTTTACGCCGCAGTTGCGTGACGCAAACGTGGCGCATTACCAACATATGTATTTATTATTTTGATATTACAATCCCCGGCTCCGCCCTCCACTCCTCCCATCCCTGCCCTCCCCCACCACCCCCGGGAAATAGCGGCAAGCAGGCACACAAGTGGTACCTCACAGGCAGGCACATTTCAGCATTGACACTTGCAACAGTAACTGTTGAACCAATGTACTCAGAACAAAATGTCATCTAAGTTTCCTACAGGCCCCAGTCTGCCGACCTCATCCAATCACATCACTCCGCCTGTAACAGCTAATTAGTTCTTATATTTGCCCCTGTTTGAAATTGTCATTGCGAGGGTCGCTGTACGTGGGTGGGCGCCGAACAGAGCAGCGCTGCCTTATACTGCCGACTCCATTTCAAAACACAGGCTACAAGAGGTTGACGCGACTGCTGCTCAGAACGCTGAACAGATCAGACGTGATAATTGGATAAAAAATCTTCAAATCGACGGCCAGAGAATGTGTGACATTGAGTCACAGTGAGCGCTGAGAAGCCTTCGCTGCCTCGAGTTACGTCATGCAGGCACCTGGTTGAAAGTGTAAAATAAATGAGCATTTGAATCCTGGTTTCTGATTTCGCGTTGATGGCTTTACACACGCTGACACGCCCCCCTCACTCACACACTCCCTCATTATCCGCCTGTCCCTCCCAGCACCACCCCCCTCTCCACAGCAGCGCCAACACTCACACTCATCAGACCTGCCGAGGAGGCGAGAGAGCTGCTGAGATTCACCCCAGGGTGTCCTGTTATGAGAATGGCAACAGACATCTCAATTTGCACCAGCATCACCTGGCAGAGGCCCGAGGCCACAGACTCATCATCCCACACAGACTGACCAACACATCTCAAGGTAACTGCGTAGATAGAAGACTGTGACCCTGGGCAGAACGCTCTCTATTCAGTCTCCTGCTGCAGCATAGCTTCCTTCTCCCGCCACACTGAGTCTCCTCGTGACCGGAAGGCCTACCACGTGGATGTCACTAGAGGTCTCGTGCCCACCCTGCCATCTGATACCAGTTTACAGTGACGTAACGAAACCTGAGCCCCCCCCCCTGGAAAGTGCATGGACTTCCAGACTTACTCATAGCTGCCACGGTTTCAGATGGCTATGTGTGACATTTTCAAAATTTCAATACAATTATGAGTGACATTTCGACGAGTATGAGTGACACTTTCTTGCGAGTAAAAAAAAACAAGCAATGAAGAAAGGAAAACATAAGAATGTCAGAAATTAATTAGAACGAGGAACTCTAAGATCTTAAAACTGGTGCCAACAACTGCGGTTGCTGACCCATAATTACAATGAAATTATGAAAATGTCACATATAGCAATCTGAAACCTTGGCAGCTATGGGCAGACTGGCCTGCACCCTCATCTGGGAGAATGCCTGACCAAGACTTAATGAATGCCTTTGCCTCACTTATCATTAATGTTTCTGTCCTTCTGAAACAGACAGATAGAATCGGGAGCAGAAATCCAAGCTCTCAGCTGTTGGGGCCCATTCAGCCGTATCCTTACTTAATCCCTTGGCCGCTGCGGTAATTCTGCCACGCGCTGGGGGGTGTGGGGGGTTCACGCGGCGCCGCCATGCTTGTGACGAAACCACTCCGTCACGAGCCACGGACGCGCTGTGCTTTTGACGGAGTGGTTCCGTCACAGCTCCGCCCACTCACTAATTCGCCCGCAAAGGTGGGGGAATCAGTGCCGCATGGGCGGAGCGGCCGCGACGTGAGGGAACCACTCCGTCATGAGCACAGCGCGCCCGTGGCTTATGACGGAGTGGTTCCGTCACTAGCACGGAAGGAGTTAAAAGTAAGCAGAGGGGGTTAGCAGTCATACGTTAGAGGATGCCTCCCTCTACCCCCAGGATGGAAGAAGTAGCAGCAGAGAGGCCCAGCCATCCCGGATTGACACTCCAAGAGGAAGGGGCAGATTTACAAGCCCCTTGCGCCACTTTTGCGTCAATTTTCCCATGTTAAAAGTGACGCAAACGTGGCGCAAGGGGCTTGTAAATAAGCCCCGAAGTGCGGCCACAGGGCCGCAGAGAAAGTGGCCCCCCTAACCGACACCCTGGGGGTGCCCCCTTTGCCCCCAGGAGTGTGGAGGCAATGGCTCGGTGACCCGAGCCTGCTCGGATTGGTGTTCTGAGGCCAGGGCTGCGCTAATAAAATTGCAGCTGAACGGCGTTGCTAAAGGCCGAGCGGGACAGCAGAGGGGATGGCACCCCTGAGCGCCCTGCACGTGAACGGACATAGACAAGGACCATAATCTCTCTCGACACACCTGTGAGCATGGTGGTGCTGTGGAGTGAGGGTCTGACTGCCCCTGCAAACACAGGACCCCATCACTCGGCTCGAGCCCTCCAATGCCTTCGGGGCCAAGTTAGCGCTATTAAACGGCTCAACATTCAGTGGGACAACACTGTCATCAGAATATTAACAGGGCTGAAGTCAGACAAATAAAGGTGCCACTACCCCCACCGGGCCAAAACTGCCTGCCTGTCTGGACCTCTCAAATGACCTGAAGTACACTCACATTGAGGGCATGCAAGTGTGACCTTTTTATCGTAAATTCCAATCAGACTGGCTCGAGCCGACACTTCACTGATAATGCAGAGTATTGTATAATCCAAGTTCTCTCTATATTCTGCTGCAGTGCTGCACTGACTTCACTTGCGCGGCTGAATTCAACTTTGTGAAGACTACATACAGATCTGTTGTATGTAACTGTACGCAGGCTGAATGACTCGCAGCTCCTAAAAGTAAATTACAATTGGAAGACAAGAAAAAACAGTGCATGACACTTCACTTACTTTGTCAGCGCAGAGCCCTATTGACGGTAAGGCCAGTTGCGACGATCGCACAGTCCCGGGCAGCGCCGCGGCCGAGGTCCAGATCGGACACTCCTCGACAACCGACTTGCATAGCATTGGCAGAACTGGCTGCAATGGACTTGCTGCACGCGGCACCTGAGCTGAGGCAGTCATGCTGCTGCACCACCACAGCCGAATCATAGCGCCGGCCAGGCCGCGTGCTGAGAGCTGCAGCGGCAGGCCCAGTGTGCTGGCTGCACAACAACTGAAAGCATGCCACCGCCCGCTCATGGCGCCTATGCTGTTTTGGCAAATTAAATCATGGGGCAGGCTTATGACGTCAAAGAATGCGCTGTATCGCGTAAAACATTGTAGCTAGCCGGGAGCTGAGCCAGCCCCCTCAAGCCTGTCGGACGAGAAGAGCCAGCAGCCAAGTTAAGAGCTGTGCAGTCAATGGACGTCACTCTGGAGCTCTCGGGCTTTGGTACTGTGGTGAGGGGGCCCCCTGGAGCTCAGGGCCACCCACACTGCGGGAGCTGCGGGGGCCTTTGTTACGCCCTGCAGTGTTGGGCTTTGCCCACAGGCGTCTTTGTGCGGAGATTACCAAAGTAGGAACCGCATTCCAAGGCCAATAGCAATACCTTCTTGAATGGCCATAGTTTCAAAACTGCTTAGCAGCAAACCTAGACTTGCCCAGGTGCTCCAGGCCAGACCTAATAAAACTCACTTGGTAGGGTAAACCCACATTCTCCCTGGGGTGTGGGGCACGTGACCTATAGTGCTGATGGAGCTTGGCTCCTTCTCCAAACTTCCCCATTAAGGTGGCATCACACTGGTCTTCCCAGCGATTTTTTGACCCGGTGGTTTCCTGCTTCTACCTAACCCCCAGTAACCCTTGCATCCACATTCTGTTGGTCCTCCATGCTGGGATACCCCTCGTCCTGCGGCACTCTTCGTTCTTCTGCTGAACGGGGAGAGGCTGCCTCAGTTCGACAATACCTCGTATGCACTCTACTGCATGCCTGGGGTACTTTGCTTTTGTGGGTGACTTTCTGCATTGGAGGCTGTGAGTACAACCCTAGACCACTACCTGAGATGCGTGTGACTTCACCAGCGTTGCGCTCATAGCCTAGGTGGAGCCAGATAGTCACTTAATATTTTACTCCATAGGCTCCACGCAGGCTGGCCCAGCTGGTATTCCCTATTGGTCTCTTCCTGAAGGACAGTGAAGAAATGGATGCTATTGCTTGAGCAGCACCGGTCTCAGATGGTCTTGCTACTTTCCTTCTAGACCAGTTTCACTCTCTTCCATGTGGGTTGCTGCATGGCTCTACTGTGTCATCTCTACTATTTCTAAATATATCTTCTTCTGTTGCTCAAACCACTCTATTTGCATAGTGCGGTATTTTAGAGCTATGCTTAGATAGCTTATGTTTAAGCCAAAATCCCTAGACAATTCTAATAAAAGACAGCTTTTGCGCCTGCATTTTGGTGATTGGTAGTTGTTTAGTAAGAACTGTTTCAAATTGATTTATGTTGGACAATACACTCCCCTCGAATCAGAGACCTAAGAGGTCTGAGGATAATATGTGTGTTTTAAATGCGAGCCAGCTCATTCGTCACCATTCCAGCTTGTATTTTTTAAAGTGCTGATTATGGAAAAAGAACTTTGAGTGGGAGTCCCTGGCTACAGAGGCTGCAAAATGCCACTGCTCAGGCCCGGCTGAATCTTAGGACATAGGGCAACACCTCCCCCCTTTTATTAGCAAAGTTGGTTTTGGTACCAGGAAAAAAGTTAATTATTTAAGATCCTCAGTCTCCCTCTCAAGGCCTTTTTATGTTTCAAACCTCCCTTTCGGAGGAACATTCTTGGACCCTACATTCCAATGCGCTTTCTGCACTCTGGCGTTGAGGATCTGTTGATTGTATCTAATATTAGGGTCTTCAGGAATGAATTGAAGCCCCAATGTTCAAAGTACGTTAGCGCATATGATACGGTGATGTCAGTTGAGTTCCTTCTAAGAATCAGAGAATGCTTTGCAAAAGAAATGTCGAATGGTGGATCATAGCATCAAGTGACGTGCACTCTTTGAGTTTGAAGGTCATGCTTAGCTCTTTGAGGCAACCTCTGCAGCTATTGTCTATGGCCAGCTCGGGCTTCAGCTGGAGCACCCCTGGATGCAGCACACGACGAAGGGTCATGAGTGAGGTCTATGATGCCCATCAGATCTCAGGCAATGCCGGATCCAGCAAACCTGGACACTGAAGGTCTAGGAGTTCCAGATCCATGGCAGGATTTTGGGATATTGGTATCAAAGAGGAGGAGTGACGGGCTATTACTGCTCTTGACGGAGCAGAAGGTCCAAGCAAAACGTGCCTAACTGAGACGTCTATACAAAGGTTGTCGTGCTGTTCCTCATGAAAGAAAGAAATTAATACAGTCTGTGATGCGGGTGGATTAGAGCAGGGTAGCCACCTGCATCACAGACTGTATTAATTTCTTTCTTTCATGAGGATTTTGGGATAGCCATTGACATGGTGAGAATGCTTCATGTAGATTTATTGTATATGGATTTACCCTCTGTGGATATCATGAAGACCTGGCGTGGACCTGCCCTCTTACCTTGGAACCACCAGGAAGACAATTTACTGCTGTGCCAGGACTAAACCATCTCAGAGTCATGGCCAGCGAAAGAGAAGAAGGATAGACAGGTGAGCCTATGAGTGCAGTATAGAGGGAGCCTGCAGCAGGGGTACACACAGGGCTGGGGCGGGGGGGGGGGGGGAGGGGTGTTGCCCATGACCCTGGGGAAGGATTCCCTCTCCATGAGGTGAGCATGTGCCTCAAGAATATCAATTGCTGTCTGATCGCACAGCTGCCCTTTCCATGAAGAACCGAGCACGGATTTGGCATTCTCTGAATGCTTCATGCCTGCGACATTCACCAGCTGTGCATGAGGCCAGCGCCGCTGTTAATGGGCGGGCTGCAGCGAACCGGCCAGTGGTTGAGGTGGTGAGAGGGGAGACCTCATGGACACCTCATCGGTCCAGCTATTATATTATTATTGCTGTATAAAAACATGTTTTAACGAGACTGTAAAACCAACATGGAGGACAGCAAGTATCAGGTAGCTGTGGGAGATGGAGTGGACGGTGGAGCACCTGCACACGTAATACTTTTACTACAAAACTATTACTACAAATAATAATATCTTGTTTTACATAGCGCTTCCGAATGCATTTCTAGCCACTGTAAATATGATGTTGCTATTACCCACTTTAACCCCTTGGCTGTGGGGTTAATTTTTACGGTGCGGGGTGGACTCAGTGCTGCTGTGCTCAGGACGGCTCTCGGTCGTCATGAGTCACTGTAGTCATGTGCTTATGACGTCCGGGAGACGTCTGAACTCCACCAACTGATTATTTCGCCCGCACAGGTATTTCTTGGGCAAACAGCAGCAGAAATGGCAAACGAGTAACTTCAAGAACATCCCCCTTTATTGTTCACAGCAATTGAACAGAGGTGAGTATCCTGCTTGGAATTCTGGGATTTGAAGTTCGTGTGTAAACCCCCAGTGGGTCGCTGCCATCTCTGCTAACCAAAAAGTACATTAGAGAAACTAAAAACATTGCGCTCCTGTGCGCCTGCATGTCACCCGGCCTCCACCTCACCTACCCACGACATGCCCCCCATTGGATCCCGGGGTTCACTGAGACGGCATGGCGTGAGCAGGTGGAGGCCGGGCGACATGCAGGCGCACAGGAGCGCAATGTTTTTAGTTTCTCTAATGAACTTTCTGGAAGTGTTGAGACCTGTGTTGTGCCCTGAGCGCTTGACTTCACGACTGTACGCCGCCTTTGAGTGTACCTCAACGGTGGCGCAACCCTTTCTGTACAAATATATATATATATGTATATATACATATACACAGAGTAAAACATCAGTAGGGCTCATATTTGCGAGGCGCGGAATATGGGCAAGGCAGAAGGAAATACTAGAAAAAACATTCTGGTGCACACGTGCGAAATCACATGTGCGTGCACAAGCTTGTGCTAGTTTCATAAGGCATTGCAGCTCAACTTGAGAACTGAGAGAAAGGTGAACATCTCACCAGCAGACACATTCTTTGGAGAGTGTCAGATGAAAAATGGGGGTGATTTAATATTACAAACCCAAAACTAAGACACGATGTCGCCGACAGAGAAATGGATGTGAGGGTGAGCAGACAGCGCCTTGGGCTTTGACTTTTAACATGACATACAGTGACTGCGGTGCACAATGCTGGAATCTCCTTTGTTTCCAAGTTCTGAAAATATGACCATGTTTCTGAGGCCCCAAAAATTAGCCCTGGTTCTCAAGCTCGCCAGAGTCAGCTTTGGTAGTTCGGGTCTGGTAAATGACACAGTGTATATATGGCACTTGCAGTATATCACTCCACCAGCTCTTGTAAGGTAAGGAGATCACTGTTACTTCACTGATAGATTTTGAGGAATTCACAGCAGGGGGCCGAGAATTCTCAATCCTTGCACCAGCCCTTTGGAATTGTGTATACTGGTGTAGCACAGAACATTTAGAGCTTACGAAAAGCCATATAGACTCGCAGGAATTTTTATTTCTGTTCAGAGTTCCACAATTCTACCCGTCATTATTTGCCTCACCTCATGCTTCAGTTACCACCATAGAATGGACTAGCCCTAGTCGAGCAGGCCAGGTGACTAGCACTTGTATCTGATACTTGCCTTTAATGTGTGCCATTGTTTGGATGAGACAAGCCGGGTAACAGCTGGCCCGAAAAAAACAGATACAAAAAACCTAACGTCTGACACTGCAAGCTTCTAAAAGTATGGCCATGTTATAGTGCCAATATCGGTAACTCGCCCAACCTGCAAATCATAGCATTCTCATATTAAATAAATACACAAGAATTGTATTTGTTGGAGAAAATATTGCTGCAAGTTTATTTCATTTTCCCCTAAGCTGCCCTGTCCACCTGATGAGCCAACCAATCGGTACTACCCATTTTGGGGACTCACCCCCTTGCATACCGTGTACCACCATTCCACCTCTTTACTCAAGCCCTTTTGGGGGGTGGAGTGTGTCCAGGCAAGCCCCCTGTTGCTCAGGCTTACAACTGCCCGAAGGACTAGTGGGGCACCGTCAATTTTTCAGGGTCCTGCCGTAAAGACTCCTGGGGTTGTTTGGCATTTGCAGCCTTTTTGTGCCCCCAAAGAGGGTACCCCTATGTACCATTCAGCCTCTGGATCTCCCTGTAACTCCACCATAGCTCTGGATGGGGCACACGTCACATCCTTGGTCCCCCACCAAGGCAGGCAACTTTCCTACTTACAACCTGCTGACTTATGGGCGTTCGCCAGATTCAACAGGAAGAGGTCCATGCCCACTTTAGACAGGTGTACCCCATCCTCATCGAAATACCCAGTGGCCTTGGCATGTAAGAGTGCATGTCTGATAAAGCAAAACCCCTCTGTTCTGTGAACTTGTGCATGGCGCTGTTTACTCTCCTGGACTGGCCCGTGCCGACCATCCGTGGAGTGTCCCGGATCACCATAACTCACATAGGCCCATCTGATTACTTATCTCACTTATCATGGCTTTGATAGCCTGTAGCAGAGCCTTTCTACCCATGAACGTCAAATCATTGCCTCCAAGGTGGATGAACAAAATGTTGGGAGGGGGTCCTCCTCCTGCTAGTCTCTGCCACAGCTTCTTCAGCAAGCTGCCCCATCGCATGTCTGGGAACCTCGCCCAGACTATCTCAGTGAGTGAAAACCTATGCTTCCAATTCCTGCTTTCCGCTCATTGTGCCACCCTAGCGGTGCCTGAATGGCCGATCACCCACACCTTTGATCCTGGCAACATAAAGAAATGCAGGAGGTCTGACAACTAGAGTGGCTTGTTGTGCCAAATGTGGCACTAAGGTAGCCGCCCCTCGGCCCCCTGCGTGTGCCGCGGGCAGCCTCATTAACTATTAGCACATTGAACAGTCCTGACATTGCCCGTGTACAGCCACTTGAGTGACGTCATCGGCTCAGTTCCTATGGACGCTCAAATCGCAAAGCATTGTGGGTAGGAACCGCCATTTTGGGTACCGGCTTTAATAACCCCGGTGATCACAGCAATTCATCCTGCGCCACTTCCTAAATAACAAATTCAAATGAGAAATATATTGCCCTAACAGAGCTCCTGGGCACATTCTTTCCGGCAGATACAACAAACCCTCCAGGAGGAAGGGGAAATCCCTTGGCAGCAATTACAAGCAGTGGTTCTGGAGGCGTGTAATGAAAACCATCTTCATCTGGTTGCCAGGGACATTATAGTAACTTGAAAAATAACCTGTTGGTGGGTTTGTAATCAGACTTCCTTCAGCGTGCGGCGCGTCAGGCGGAGCTGACACTAATAGATAATGCGGGTGATGGAACACGGCCGCGCCCGGTGGGAGTGAACCCGGCTCACTGCCGAAGAGGTGCATTTTTCTTAATCACGCGTCAGGAGCCGCATCGTCTCGGCTTATCTGTCATAAAATATTACCTGTTGTGTTTTAGATTGCATTAGAAAGAAATAATTCTGTTGGGGGAAAATCGATGCAACATATAACCTGGAAGAAAATATTAGATTATCCTGTCAAGAAGACAACGGTAAGTGGAAATGAAAAGTAACCAGCGCAAAGATTTGTGTTCGTCAATAAATTCCCTGGTACTCTGTCTCCTTTTTGCTTCCACCAGCACAAGGCAGTCTCCCACTTCGTATAGAAAAGCTGCTATATGGGCCTGGGTTGGCACGGACTCGGAGCAGGCTCAGTGCTTTGCATCCGAGCAGCTGCCCTGTGGCTCACCACCAACGGGCACTGTGTTATTTATTTTTATCTAGAGGGGGGAGAGCCAGCAGGTTAACCGGGAGAGCCGAGCCGAGCCGAGGGTCTGTCTCAATTCTTAGCGCCTATGTACGAGCCGAGCCCTGAAAAGGTTTGCTAGGTAAATCATACAACAAATAACACGTAAAATATGATAAAGGCTCTTAAGATTCAAAAAGTGTTTTTCTGTTACACGTGGAAGCTTTGACCAGCAGTATGTCACATTATAGCACTGAACTGAGAAGTAGTTATTGCAAAATTATAGCGTTTCTTAGCTTGAGCTATCAGTGAACTTTGATGCAAGACTGTGGTCAGGTAAAACCCGTACCGGGCCAAGAATATTCTGCAACCACATATTTGAGAGTAAATTCATAATCAAAAATCAAGAAAAGACTTGTGGTGCAATAAAATATTTGCCTAAAGTCACTCAACTTAAGCAGGGAAAGCTGTAATTTATTCTGTTTTTCTTGTTTTAGTTTGTAAAATCAGACTGTGAACAGACATTTCTTTGTCTTTCCTTATGTTAAGACTTTCTTTTTACTTGTGTGCATTTCTTTGCAGTTTTCATATAGAGCAAACTCGATGGAAAGATACTGGAATGCTTTACATGAGCACCAATGATATTACAAGATCACATTAATTGTCTATAAGAATGGGAGCTTAAATGATTTGCCCAGAATCATATGATGCTGAACCGACACAAAACTGGCAGCTCTATCCTTAAAACCACATCCTGAGTAAAAGGAGAGGGGCAGGCAGGAGCTACATGAAATCTTGGCTCGTTATGGGCTTGAGGTTCCAACAGGCCCGCGAGCTGAGCCAGAGCCAGGCTTCAGGCTCGAGCTTTCAGTGGCTCGCCGGCCTCTAATTTTATTTAAACACTAATATAACATAACCCAGATCAACAGATATAAGGTCTATTTACACCAAAACTAGAATGAGCACCAAGTTATTTCAAGTGCTGGAGCATTAAAAAATATATAATAATGAGCAGTGATACGTTGTGGAAACAGATGTACCTCTGGTATCCTAACACAGCCATACAAACTATATTCATTTTTGTCTGCAATAACTCATTGCAGTCTAAATATATTATGAAAACGTGTAGCTAGTAGCTGAATATTTAGTTACATTTCTCAAATGGAAAAAAATAAATCCTGGGTTTCTGGTAAAGTAAATATTACCCAGAATGCCTGGAGACGGGTGATACCAAGGATATTTAGATTTTCTCCGAGAGATGTAGTCTGAACAAGCAATCATGTAATGCGAGTGCAGATACATTGTGGCAGAGTCACTGTTTATGGTCTACTAATTTGATGGCCGATATCAAATTAGGGACTTTATGGTACATATAAAATTGATATATGTTCCAATTCTGTACAAACTCAAAAATGCTGTTTCCAAAGATTGTGTGTAAGCTTCATGACCTGCACATTTATTTACATTAGTGACCAATTTATCTTCACCGAGTCCTTGAAACCACAGTATTTTAGGGTGCTCTCGCGGTGTCACAACACCCACCCACCAGGGTATAGCTCCACTAGGACTGAGACCAGCCTAGAACAATGTCCAACCAAAAAACACCGAAGCACACCAAATGGTCGTAGCTATTATCCAATTTTCAATGATATGTGGTTAAGCCAATCACAATGAATGTCCTTTAGAAAAACTTCACCGCAATTGTTGAATCAGGTCCCATTGCTTGTTTTATTCCATTTCTTTTATATAGAAATCAGCAGCAGCCGACATATGTTTCGCCCCCCCTGGGCTTTCTCAAGGCTTGGATTTAGTATACTGAGAACAATTTCATGTCTCAAATCATAGAGCTCCAAATACGTGCCAAGGGTCGTAATTATTCCTATAAGCGATATGAAATATCCACCCGACTGGTAATCGTATCAGCTTTTATTGTAAAATAAATGCATTTCGTCATGGACTGTGGAGGGGAAACAACACTTACAACGCAACTTTTACAACGCACTACCTTTACAACAAAACTTTTACACCGCAACATCCATCACAACGCATGCCATTACAACGCATGTCACTACAACGCATACCACTACAACGCATACCTTTACAAAGCAGTCATTACAATGCATACCATTACAACGCATACCTACACTATCCAACACTTACCCTACTGTTGCACCCCCTGGAGTTAGAATAGTAATTTTTACCCCTGCACTATCCAATACTTACCATATATGCAATGTAATGGTATGCGTTGTAAATGTAGTATGCGTTGTAGTGGAATGCGTTGTAAAGGTAGTTTCAGCGATTTCGTTGTAATGGCATGCATTGGAATGGAATGCGTTGTGATGGATGTTGCGGTGTAAAAAATGCGTTGTAAAGGTATGCGTTGTAAAAGTATGTGTTGTAACGACATACATCCCTGAGGAGGAATGTTCCTCTCTTCCACGAGTATGGGACCTTGATACGTCCTCTCTTGTTCTGGCGGAGATTCAAGCACCTCGTTCCGGCAGCAGCACAAGTCTAAAGAAGTTTCAAGCTACTAGACTTAGAATGGGTTTTCTCCAAGGGGGCTGCACAGTTTTCTGTAGGCAGCACGCGCCCAAGCTCACCCCTGCCAGGCAGGAGCACTGGCAGGCCAATGTAGTCTATACATTCATCAGATGAATATAGCATAGCTCTCAAGTTTTGAAAATTCTTAGGTGTGAGACCTAATTAGCATATTTGATGACATCATAAGAAGCGAGGTCACACAAACTTTGACATTAGTGACTATACAGGAATTATATATTAAAATAATTAAAATTAATATTGTATTGTATTGTATATAGCTCTTGTATAGCGCAACAGCCACCCTACGGGTATAAAATGAATAGAATACCCCTCTAATGTATACACATGAGTGATGACAGTTGTGGAGTGATGCTCCTGTGTGCCAAAGAGACTCCTTACATCAAATGGAGGAGTCTGTAGAATGACTTCCCTACAGGTGCTCTTACTTCCTGGAGCTTCTGCAGCTCTCACGGGCCACTGCTCGAAAAGGAGAGTTCTCAGGGTCAAGGGCTATCCCTTCCCAGCAGCTGGGACATGTTTCCTGCTGTGAGTGAGAGCTGAACCCAACCTCCACAGTTGTGAGTCTCCCGCTGAGTGAGAGCTGAGGCCTCTGATACGGCGCTGTCTGCAGGGACATAGCAAGGGGCCTATGGCCCCCCTCACTGCTCTTTGGATAGTACAATACCATAATAAACAGGGTTCATAGGGACCCATCATGCATCTTGGCCCCGGTGTCACTGCACCGCCTGCACCATTGATAGTTCGCCCATGTCCACTTGGAAGACAATTGAAAAGAAATGTGTCAAGCCAGGTGTCTGTGTTTACTAAAATTACAGTTCTTGCTCTGTATGCACAATAAAAAACTCCTTTTTTAGGTCGAGCGACCTATCTCAATGCGCATGCGCATTGAGCGGGAGCTCGATATATAGCGGCTTAAACAGAGCTTACCGAGATCAGGCGATTCCCAGGCGATTTCTTGCAGTGCATGTGAAAGCGCGTGCACAATGCCACCAGCCACTTGCCTGCATTACCACATCAAAGGCGGCCGCGTCTCAGGCCCCTGCTGCTTCACACCCTCATGCCGCTCTCCCCGCTCCGCCCCCTCCCCTGCCTGCCGTGTCGCATTTCTCCTCCCCCCTCCCCACAGCAATGCCCTCCGTCTTGTTTCCCTTTGCTGTTTTATCTAGCATAATCTCTATACAGAGGTGGGCGCTTTACATAAGCATCAGTTACATTACAGGAAGGCACATTCAGCCACATATAAGCTTGGCATGCATTCTTTACATTCTACAGAGTTTGGAAAGTGAGTGTAGGTATGTTATGCAAGTATGTCTCATGTAGTTGCACGGTCCATACATTACAACGGGAGCATGAACTTGTGGTCAGGTATAAATTGCATGCATAGTCTTGTATTTTTTTTGTTTATTTACATAGACATTATTAGTCTGTTCAGATCCCTGCGATCTGCAGGGCTTGCTTTGCAACCACGCCGGCACCGAGGAATGCTGGTTTCTTTTACTAGTTTGTTTGACTCGAATGTTTCTTAAAACCGGGCACGATGTAGCGCCATCTGGTGGTCAAGTTGATCCTCCGTGTTTTACTCGTACATGTTTTCTACAAGATTTTTGCTCGTCATAAATCCGATTTGCTTTTTCTACAATCAAATTCACCCGATTACACCACCACTACGTCCACCACCACTACGTCCACCACATCCACCGCATCCACCACCACCACCACATCCACCATCACCTCCACATCCACCACCACCACATCCACCATTACATCCACCGCCACATCCACCGCCACATCCACCACACCCACCACCACCACATCCACCACCCCATCCACCACCACCACCCCATCCACCACCGCATCCACCATCACCACATCCACCGCATCCACCTCCACCACATCCACCACCACATCCACCATCACCTCCACATCCACCAGGACATCCACCGCCACATCCACCACCACATCCACCACCACCACATCCACCACATGCACCACCACCGCATCCACCACCACATCCACCACACCCACCACCACCACATCCACCACATCCACCTCCACATCCACCACATCCACCACCACCACATCCACCGCATCCACCACCACCACACCCACCACATCCACCACCACATCCACCACCACATCCATCACCTCCACATCCACCATGACATCCACATCCACCATGACATCCACCGCCACATCCACCACCACATCCACCACCACCACATCCACCACATGCACCACCACCGCATCCACCACCACATCCACCACACCCACCACCACCACATCCACCACCACATCCACCACCACATCCACCGCATCCACCACCACGACATCCACCAACACATCCACCACCACATCCAACACATCCACCACCGCATGCACCACCACCACCGCATGCACCACCACCACATCCACCACCTCCACCGCATCCACCACCACCACCACATCCACCGCATCCACCACCACATCCACCACCACATCCATCACCTCCACATCCACCATGACATTCACATCCACCATGACATCCACCGCCACATCCACCACATGCACCACCACCACATCCACCACCGCATCCACCACCACATCCACCACACCCACACCCACCACATCCACCACCACATCCATCGCATCCACCACCACCACATCCACCACATCCACCACCACATCCAACACATCCACCACCACCGCATGCACCACCACCACCGCATCCACCACCACCACCGCATCCACCACCACCACATCCACCACCACCACCGCATCCACCACCGCATCCACCATCACCACATCCACCACCACCACCACATCCACCACCACCCCCACATCCACCACCTCATCCACCACCGCATCCACCACCACATCCACCACACCCACCACCACACCCAACACCACTACATCCAGCACCCCATCCACCACCACCACCCCATCCACCACCGCATCCACCACCACCACCGCATCCACCATCACCACATCCACCGCATCCACCACCACCGCATCCACCACCACTACATCCACCACCGCTACGTCCACCACATCCACTGCATCCAACACCACATCCACCATCACCTCCACATCCACCACCACAACCACCACCACATCCACCATTACCTCCACCATCACATCCACCGCACCCACCACCACTACATCCACCACCCCATCCACCACCACCACCCCATTCACCACCGCATCCACCACCACCGCATCCACCATCACCGCATCCACCACACCCACCACCACCACATCCACCACACCCACCACCACTACATCCACCACCCCATCCACCACCACCACCCCATCCACCACCGCATCCACCACCACCGCATCCACCATCACCACATCCACCACATCCACCTCCACCACATCCACCACCACATCCACCATCACCTCCACATCCACCATTACATCCACCGCCACATCCACCACCACATCCACCACATGCACCACCACTGCATCCACCACCACATCCACCACACCCACCACCATATCCACCACCACATCCACCACATCCACAACCACCACATCCACCGCATCCACCACTACCACACCCACCGCATCCACCACCACATCCACCACCACATCCGTCACCTCCACATCCATCACCTCCACATCCACCATGACATCCACATCCACCATGACATCCACCGCCACATCCACCACCACATCCACCACCACCACATCCACCACATGCACCACCACCGCATCCACCACCACATCCACCACACCCACCACCACCACATCCACCGCATCCACCACCACCACCACCACATCCACCGCATCCACCACCACCACATCCACCACATCCACCACCACATCCAACACATCCATCACCACTTCCACCACCACCGCATGCACCACCACCACCGCATCCAAAACCACCACATCCACCACCACCACCACATCCACCACCACCACCGCATCCACCACCACCACATCCACCACCAACTCCACATCCACCACCTCATCCACCACCGCATCCACCACCACATCCACCACACCCACCATCACTTCCACCACCACATCCACCACCACATCCACCACATTCACCACCACTTTCACCACATCCACCCCACCACATCCACCACCACCACATCCACCACCTCCACCACATCCACCACCACCTCCACCCCCACATCCACCACCACCACCACATCCACCACCACATCCACCCCCACATCCACCCCCATCACCACCACATCCACCATCACCACCACCACCACATCCACCACCACCATATCCCCCAGATCCACCACAGCTATATGTGTGTGTGTGTGTGTGTGAGTGTGTGTGTGTGTGTGTGTGTGTGTGTGTGTGTGTGTGTGTGTGTGTGTGGCTCTGTGTGTGTGTAGGTGCAAATGCAATGTTCATGAATTTTCGTCACAATAAAATACGCTGAACATAATCTTCACAAAAGTTATTTACAAACGTTTAAGCTATTGCCATTATAAATTACAATACATTTTATTTAAGTATTAATTATTTACAAAATTAAAAGCCATTGTTATTTGTAATATCAATACATCTAAGTCACCTAAATACAACACACATTGCATTACAAATGCTATAGGTGTCACATTTGCGAAAGTTAAAACTATTGACATTGTAACTGACAAAGCTATTAATTTTGCTATTTTCAAAACCAACACAAAAATAAAAAAAGTGTCATTTACAATACCAATCGCTCAAACTTTCCTAATGCGAGACCTATTGCATTTCCAATGCTTGTTTATGTAGCACCTTGCTGCACAGTTCTACAATTTCTAAGTGATGGAAGTAACAGGTGTTACTATTACCCAAGCTAATAGTATTCAGTTTACCAACATAGGAATAATGGAAAGCGAACTTGGCCTTCCAGAATCAAAAACCATCATGACTCTAAGATCACCTCAGAACTCGGCAACAGCTATTTACATCCGTGAGCCATTCTGCTGGTTTAGTAGCCACACGTCTCTCTGCTGGACAGCGACCCCAAGTCAGAAGGATCATTTTAGTACCACTGTCCCTCATGTTTACACTTAGAATATGACAACGGAGACAACTAGTATTCCAGACAGGAAAGTGATTTCTGAAATGAAAAAGGCCTTGGTTCTTTGGTGGGTATTTCTGAGGGTAGAAGAATTGTAGGCCTGCATTCGGCTCATTTTAATATACAATTTGTATGGGCTTACATCTTCCTCTGACAATTAGGGGGCATGGTGACATTGTGCACTGGAATAGCACAGAGGTTCTCAGTTGCAGATTTTTCCATTTACTTTCAGAAATAGCAGGGATACTTGATATGTAATAACCATTTCCCTGCACATACTTCTCCCTCATGCTAATTATTTCTGGGTCCCATCTAGCCAGGAGATTCTAAAGCGTGAGTGGAGACTGATGTCTGCGGATAAAATTGCTTAATAGGGCCTATTTGAGTTGGAAATTGAATAAGTGCTTGATTTTAGCAGTGCATTGATAGCGCATGCGCGTGGGAACGAGGCTGGCAGTACATTGGCTCAGCAAGGCAGGGTCTGTGGGCCACAGTGCAGAGATTTGTGTGGAGAGGCAGCGCCTCTCCCAGCACACAAGTGGCTCTCCCCCAGTGACTGGTTTTAGGAGATCATGAGAATACAGAAGGGGAAGGAGCAGGGAGTGGGTGGTGTAGTGTGTTGATGTCATATGCACTAGGAGCCTTGTGGTTCTCTGAACAGGAACAAAATGATATGCGGGGAGGTGTTAGGGCGCGGTTCTGATAAGTCTGATCTAATGAGCAGCGCATGAAGGGAAGTTGGAGAGAAAAGATGTGTTTAACTGCAGCTCCAGGGTGTGGCGTAATCTAGCTGCATGCTCCAGGACTGGGGAAGACGCTACAGGTGGGTGTCCTGTAACCCCTCAATATACAATTGGAGAGGAGTATATGGTGTGAGGATGACGCTATAACTGGCAACTATTAGGGGAATACATGCCCTTGGAAAATAAAACTGCTCCACCTGAGAGTTGCAATGGTATGGCAAACTACTCATGCGTGCAGCATGTGCCCAGAATCAATGTAAGCAGTCTGTGACCGGCACACAAGGACTCAAAAGCCCTGCTCCAGCCCGTACACAGATGCAGAAGCAATCCAAGGCCTTGCAGATGAGCCTATTCAGAACACTCGCCAATACCGCCTTTAAGGTTATCGGCATAGACACGACCCTGCACTGCACCCCAAACATAAATCAACTATTCAGACTAAGCAAGAAAATACCCTATGTTTTAAAATACCCCTCACACACCAAACGACCCTTGGTGTCATGCTTCATCATTGGGGTCTTTGCACCCCTCTACGGGATGCGGCGTGCTACGACCTGCGACTACGCGGGAACACTTAATCAAGACTATGTGTGGAGTATGTGAAGGTATCTTATGTGAGTGGTGAGGTTATAAACGGCGATTGAATTTTAAAAAGGGGCTGGCTCGTGGGGTAACAAAGAATTTTAATCTGCCCCCGAGCTGGCACTATTAAAAACGCGCAGTAAACGGAGGTTTGAAGTGCAAGGCTATGCGCACTACCTCCTTTGTGTGTGTGTCGACATGTTTCGGAGACTGGGCTCCTTCTTCAGGACAGGGTACACAAATCCCCACCTTACTCACGTGTTTCTATTTGAAACATGAAGTATTTTTACAAAAGTGAAATATATGTTTATTAGCCATGCTGTACAGCATCACGACTGCTCTGCATTATGGCTAAAAAATAAATGACGTGATGATGCAGCGGTCATGTCATTTTGTATGTATGTGCCAACAAAGGACACTTTTCTTTTTAATTTGTAATTTTAAGATGGATCAGTATATTTAAAAAAGGTAGTGTGAAATCACTGTTTTAAAATAGCTTTTTTTTAAACAAAATGAATGAATGAGCGTTTTGCAGGTTGGAGAGGGGCTGGACGGTGAAGCAACATGGTGGGTGGTGACACAAGCAACACAGAAGGCATGCATGGCAAAAGCAGCAAGAAGAAGAGAACGCGGGTGAAAAAGAGCAACATTTAGCTCGTGGCAGAATCACATGGGTGAGAGATAGCAACAGAAATGTAGGTGGGAAGAAAGAAGTTCATGGGGAGAGAGAGTGAGGGTGGGAGAAAAGTACATTATGGAGACAGCTGGAAAACACACATACTCTCATTGAATACTTCAACAAAAAGAAAGCAGCAGTTCCCTGACTACAAGCAAGGAAGCATAGTAGCAAGCCAGTCTAAGAGACGCTAAAGAGGTTATGCTACATGTGAGGGACACAAGACAAATCTAATAAAAGCAGCCAAATGAGAGTGCCAGGAAGGCCAACCAGCAATTGGTGGACTCCAAGCCCCTCAATGTTGGTAAACCCACAATTTGTCTTTTGCAACCAGACAGCTTGTGGTGTCTGATAGGCTCTACCTATTGGATTCACTCTACACATTAATACTAGGTTGTTTTCCAATCTCATTTATTCTGTTGATATTGACTGGCGGAGGAACATCAAAACATTACAATTGAGATTTCAGACACCCTCCCCATCACTGTTGTGCACCAGCAGCCTACCCTGCAGCCAATATTAAATTACTACACTGTCATCGTTGTGCATGTACTCTCCTCCCTGCTGCCCGTTCTAGATGTTATGTTATGTTAAAAATACTTGTTACCGTGCACGGTCACCAATTGGTTTCATGGCGCTCAGAGACAAGTGGAGAGAGGGAGCAGGTGAGTAAAGGACTAATCGTGAGCTAGTTGGAACAGATGAGTTTTCAAGTGTTTACGGAAGGTGATGTAATCAGGAGTGAGCCGAATTGAAAGAGGAAAGGAGTTCCAGGTAGACGGCGCAAGGAAGGAAAAGCAGGCACCGCCATGTTTCTTCCGTTTGAACCTGGGAGTGATCAGGAGGTTGTGAGCGGAAGACCTGAGGTGACGTGAGGGAACATGACGGTGAAGGCAGAGAGAAATAAAGACAGGGGCAGAAGCAGATAGAGATTTGAAAACAGTGCATCCCATTTTGAAAATACAGCGGTACGCTACCGGGAGCCAGTGCAGTCTTTTCAACAAGGGTATGACGTGTTGGTACTTGGGCTGTTGAAAGACCAGTCTGGCAGCCTGGTTTTGTACCAGCTGGAGACGGTGAAGATGGTATGCGGGAATCCCCACGTACAGACAGTTGGCATAATCAATACGTGAGGTGACCAGGGCCATGATTACAAGATTATCACCACTTCTTTCTTCTGCCTCCACGCCCTTTCATGCAGCAGGTTTTAGAATACCAATCCATCCTTTTGGTGGCTCAGCACCCTACCCTACCACCGGTACTAGACCAACACCACATCGTTGCTGGGCATCAGCACCCTACCCTACCACGGGACTAGACTACCACCCTGCCACTGAGGTGCTTCACCATCCTTCTCGGCTCCTGGTACCAAGCTACGACCCCATCATGTTTGTCCTTCCGGACCACACCCTTCACGCAATCACTGCACCTAATCATGGAGCCTTCCAATGTGCATCAAAAATGGCCTCCTCCATAACCTCTTTCCTGCCATCTTATGTAGCATCACAATTAACCTGTTGCACTGTTCATCATCAGGCCTCCACCCTCTCTGCCACACTGTGCATCACCAAGCCTCTACCCTCCCTCCCACACTGTGCATCACCAAACACTGTTCATCACCAAGCCTCCACCCCTCCCTGCCACACTGTGCATCACCAAGCCTCCACCCTCCCTGCCACACTGTGCATCACCAAGCCTCCACCCGCCCTGCCACACTGTGCATCACCAAGCCTCCACCCTCCCTGCCACACTGTGCATCACCAAGCCTCCACCCTCCCTGCCACACTGTGCATCACCAAGCCTCCACCTTCCCTACCACACTGTTCATCACCAAGCCTCCACCCTCCCTGCCACACTGTGCATCACCAAGCCTCCACCCCTCCCTGCCACACTGTGCATCACCAAGCCTCCACCCTCCCTGCCACACTGTGCATCACCAAGCCTCCACCCGCCCTGCCACACTGTGCATCACCAAGCCTCCACCCTCCCTGCCACACTGTGCATCACCAAGCCTCCACCCTCCCAGCCACACTGTGCACCACCAAGCCTCCACCCTCCCTGCCACACTGTGCATCACCACGCATCCAGCCTCCATCCTCTCTGCCACACTGTGCAGTGCTGGGGTACTTCCTTCAACGCCACCGCGCATCACCAGACCACGCCCCTTCCCAGCGTACTTTGCATTACCAAACATTACTACCCTTTTCCCAGGAGTACACAACTGAGATATGACATCAAAGTACATACAAAGGCAACTCCAGATGTCGCTAACACCTGGAAAGTATTAGGGGTATCCTTAAAAACTTCTGTTTCTCCGTTTGGTAACAGCAGATGCCAGCAGGGAGTCCTTCAAGACCTGGTCTATGCAGAAGCAATGGGTCCCCAGCGAGGCTTGCGGATCATCCACTGGCAGGCAGGGCTCTCTGCACAATCACTTGAGAGAATGAGTGGTATCACTGGGCACAGGCTGCATTGTCTCAACAGTCTACGTGGAAGAACCAAAGGAATGAGCTCACGAGCCGCGGCTTGAGTGGCTCAGTGGCCTCCAGGGAGAGAAGGCGAGAAGATGCTGTCTTTGGCATCAGCTCATATCAGAAGGGTGTGCTAGCCAGGGGCCAGCAGGATTGTGATGCGAGGAGTAATACCAGGGCAGCATTTTAGGTGCCTAATGTATTTCAAGAATGGATCCTTCTTGTAGGTCATGTTTCATTTAGTTTTGTATCTGGTGTTCACTTGATATTTTATGTGAGTGTAGAAGTTTGCTTATGGCAAGGCCCTGTTCCACCTTGGGCTGGTACTTAAATGACACTGCTTAAGAATACAAAAGAAAACACCAACGTAGAGGGCCTATTTTTATTCTCCTTTTTATGTCATTTGGAACAGCGGTGTACATCTGCCATATAGCCCTGATGAAGGCTTCATCCGATTCTAGACATTTGAGGTCGAAACATCGCCAGCCATTGACGGGACTGGTCTTTTTCAGCATATAAAGTGGTTTGGATCTGTTTGAACTGTGCAAGGCATCCTACGATTCCGGCACATATCAGAAATGTCTTTAAACTCCTTACTCCTGATCAACGAGTCGCGTTTCGCTCTGCACGGTATGCGCTTCACAGCCACCAGCCCTGCACTGACATTGATCCTTAAATATACGATGTTTTCTTTGAATAAATTCAGTGTTTAGAGATTATTCAAGCTTTCTCATTTTCGGACAGTGTGCAGATTCTCCTCTGACAGACGATAAAGAACATTTCTGTTGTGTATGTTTTCAGTTAGAGCAGGCTGTGGTCCTTCTCATTGGTCTAATATCGCTGAGCCGCTTCTGCACTGTTTGGAGAATGGTCCGGGTCAATGGATCTTTCACTTTCCCTTTAGAACGGTGTAAAGTGTATCTCTGCCTTTTATTTTTATTTTAAGCAGCATTGAACTATCTCTAAGTGTCTGGTTACGTGGGGTCATTTTGATGGACTATGAAGGGGTTGCTTTTTCTCCATTTGGGAGGGTCAGTCAAGCCAGCATGGAGCGACCATTCTTGGCGATGAACACTGAGTATTCCGCGGGTCAACATCTTTACAACAGCACCTTGGTCCTCCCTACTCACCTTTATGGGTCACCACCAGTTGCACGTGGGAGCCAAAGAAACCTTGGAGGTTCACATGCTTTCTGGTCTGTCACCATTTATTAGGTATTAAGAAAGCCATGCGTTTTAGAACCTGCTTCTTTCTGTAGTGGTGTTGATGTTGTTAAATGTACTCCATCTTTTGGTTGACTTGAGCATGTCCTCATAGAAGCAGATACTGTGAGGAGGTGGTAATGTTTTAAGTACAGACCAGTATTCCTTAGGCCTTTTTCTCTTGTTACAGTGATTATGTCTCGTCCCCACAGGAAAGGCCATACACACATGAACACAATTTCAAATTAAAATAGAAGACACATAGGTGGATCCCGAATTGTACTCCGCCAAGGTCAGCGACTGATTTTAGGCTGGAACAATGGAGTCTGAGAGGTACAGATGAAGAAGAGAAGAGGCGTTGTAATGAGAATACCGTTGAGTAATCAAACCACTTCTTCCGACACATTTATGAAATTATTTTGCACCTCCTGAAATAAGTTCCATTTCTCAGAGGGCTATTTCAATTTGCTGGTGTTTTGCGCTCTGATAGTTTGTGAAATTGTGATTGCAACTAAATTCGATTTGTTGTCGCTGACTCATCCACTTTTGGGACTCTGGGATGATTAAGCGGGTGCCGCTGAGATTTGTTTTAGAAGTGTAGGTGCTTTGGAGGCATTTAGCATCTTGTGTGGCACTGCCTGATAGTTCTGCCTGAGTCTACAGCTGGCAAGCATGCAGGGCATTTCATTTCAAGGTGGGCAGTGTTGGCCCTGTGACTAATTCAACAGAATACACGGTGGAGGGCTATATTATCTCATATAACAGTGAGTATTTATGTAGTACAAACGTCGCTGGTAGAGTAAACTAGTTCTGGACGCTCCAGTGTTATATTGTAGAAAAGTTTGAAGAACACGCTCTGCAAGTGTATATTGCTATGTACTGCTACATATTGAATGTAGGTATCTTCATATATGGTGCGCCAAGGATTTTTCAAGGTATGCACTCCAAGCTGAAGGCTTCTTAGAGTGCCACAAATACCCCTTACTTACAAATTTTCTCTTTTTATTTTGACACATGCTTCTGAATCATGGTTCTCTTCAAAGTCCAGATCTGTTGAGTGGATTCTGAGTCCTTCCAGTTGACTGCGCATTCTTCACCAAGCTGTCCATTCTCTAAGTCTTTGCAGGCTCTTCCGGGATCTCCTTTACTTGTTTTTAAACTCTTCTCCCTCAGGGACATGGCCTGGTAACTCTGCTGTTCTAGGCTGGCCACGCCAGTGGATGTTGATAGTGGATCCCGCTGACCCTTGCGGTAGAGCTGGTCCTCCCTTAGTGTCAGGCATTCAGATGGATCTGTTCTTGTCCAAAGACGTTCCTCATCGCCTTGACCGCCCACTTAGCCTCTCTCTACTTATTTACAGCACACCAATACAATGGTTTTATTTTGTTTCATTATGATCAGCGGCCTATCAAAGGTCCACACAGTGTGGGGTGGACCGAGCTCCAGGGGGGGCACTCAGCACAGTACCCTATCCGGAAAGCTCCTCAGTGAGTCCAGAGGGGGGCCCTTCCATGTACTTTGCAGGGGTGCCCCCTCAAGTTTCTTTACACTACTGATTATGATGAATTCCACCTTGGTTGGGTCAACGCTACTTTGTACGTTCCAGCTTTTTACAGAGACCGGGCACCTTATTTCTCACACATTTTGGGGATGAGCTCATTTGAACTTCAGCCATGTCAGAGATATTCCCTCATGCCAAACAGCATATACTGCAAGCAGACACAGACCACATTGTACAGAATGCACTACGTTGTCAGAGGAAAGATCAGGACTAGAAACCGTGTTTACGATGATATGGATCACAATGGCCTCCATCCTTCTATGTGCAAACTGAGAGCTTGCCGCCAATGGAAAAGGCGATACTAATCCCGCCTTATTGCGTCTGTTGGGTGTAATATCTGGACAAGCTGAAGGTCACCCTCGTGCCCTGGGTCCTGTCAAGCAGATTTATAATGGCAAAGTAAAAAAAAATACCACTAACATGCTTAGTTCTATTCACCAAAAAAACAGGATTGGCTAAAACTTAACATCATAATATGGAACCGTTTTCAAGAAGTCAACAAATCGTCTAACCCTAGACATCTGTTAGCCATAACTCTTTAAGACACTTAAAACCCTCAAATAAATAGTGTAAAGAATATTCATCCTCTGTAGTGCGTAGCAGGAAAACGCACCCCCAGCAGCTAATCACAGGCCTTATAAGATCGCTCAGCGAGATGAGCACGTGCCCAGAAAGCTGTAGGTCACAGTGTGTACAGCGGCCACGTGGCCCGTGTCATGCGTGAACCGTTTGTAGCCACCCTCATCGAGCAAGCGGGACTCAGGTGGGGGAGCATCGTCCCACTAGTTGGCAGCAGATTTAAACACATGAAGAATCACATGATAATACACCAATATTATTATAATTGAATTTTTCTTCTTTTTCCTAAGGCTGCTGCGTCCTAGGGCGAAGCCATGCAGTCTATGACAACGGGGGAGGATGCGCACTTAGCGTTTCTCCACCCAGCTGCGTTGTACAGCCAGGTGGAGAATAGCCACATGCTCCCTCCCAGTCACTGTCTGAGCGGCTAACTGGGCCGCTCAGACCAATCCCAGCGCTTTTCACATGCTGGGAATAGCATTCCCGGCATGAGAGCAGCGTCCGGATTGGCATCTGGGAGCCTGCGCAGTGTGCACCAGCCCTGGAGTCGAGGATCGGGAGAGAAGCAATGCACCCCGTGTTCCTCCACCCCCTACCCGTTGCCCCACCACTTTGGATCCCAAAACCAAGAATCCCAGCATGGAAAGTTGTGCGGACCATAAATCATCAGAGGGCGACATGTAACATATGGGACCGCTTGGCGGGACTCCACAGGGAGAGCCAAGGCAGGTCCGATTCTGCATTTCATTATGCTGAGATTGGTAACAAGAGTACAATTGTGTTATGGTCATAACATTAATTTCCCTGTATCTTTTATTCAAGTGCTTTGGGGAAATTCATTTTGTGGCGTGCACTTTACAAATAAGCATTGTTTTTCCAATTCCACCCTATTCCTTCTTCAGGTCTTTTCACCACAGAAGAGGCTCAAATGGGAAGAATGGACAGTTGACCAGCGGCTCCCGGTTTGTCATGGATGACATTGTCACCCAGTCCTGTCTTTGTAGACAGCAACACTTGGCATTCTCATACACTGACCCGTGTGTGCAGTGAGAAAAGTTAAACTACAAGTGTGAGCTGAAAGTGTCGTTGATTGGAAAGCCAAGAACGTCTGAATGTGTCACGTGACCTGGGACTGGGTGGCAGCTATTACCAAGTATGTGCACATTTCCACTGAGAGACCCCCATTGTGAAATTGTTTCAATTGTACCAACCAGAAGTGGGATAATTACATGCGACAGAGATGGTTAGTAGTTGTTTTGGCAGCGATGACAGGGGCGATGGGGGGTGCAAGCTGCAGTGGCCTCCTGGTCAGAGCCCTGGCACTTACTATTTTACAAATTAAGCACTTGATAAATGAAGTAAGGTCCTTGCATGTAATCAATCTAGTAGCCAGTAGTGTAGATTATGTAGATTTATTCAGTTACAGGTAAGCTGGTGCAGCCCCGCTGGCAGCAGCAAGCTGCTGCTCAGCCCCCCTCATTCCAGCTGCAGTCATCCAAACCATGACCTCATGAACATTCTATTACATCACATTCACACAGGCTGAGCAGCAGGGAACTAGGATCACAGAATGCACCATATTCCTTCCTGCTGCTGCTTGGCCGAGAGAGGGGCATATAGCAGGGGGAGGGAGGTGGGGGAGAAGAGATCTGTAAATGTTTTTAGGAAAAGCTATTTTCCACTTCAAAACTAATAATGTAAACTTGGAAGGGTCCAGATTTACAGTTTGGAACACGCAGGCTGAATAGAGGAGTTTTCAGATAAATCATCTCGCTTTGAACAAATATTTATACAGGCCTCGTCCCTGTAGGCTGCCCTGTGTGAAATTAGCTTTTTGCAACACGAGCCCCCGGAGCTGTTCTGCAGCATCTAGAATTCTCAAAGACTCATTTGCATTAGTGATTAACAATAAAGGCAAAGATAATTGGATACAAATTGAGCTTATAAATATGGAAATTAAAGACATGACTTCCAGGAAAGTGGAGGTGCAGAGGTGACTCTTCTAAAGATGCTCAAAGGAGGAGAACATGACCGTGCGAGCCCCAGAGTGTTCACAGTAGCAGAGATCTGTAGAAATTACTAGGGAGAGATATACAGGAAGCCAGAGGAGGGCAGAGGGGACACGAGGAATGTGTATTTGAAGAAGGTTGAGTAAACAACCCTGAAATTGTATGCAGAGAAACAGAATACAACAACAGATCAACTAGTGACATTGTTAACAAGACAGATGCGACTCTCAGCCCTGTCTCGAATGGTGGATAGACCAGTCTAACCCCACCTTAGGATGGTGGTATATAAGGATGGGGAGGCCGACAGGCCACCAGACGGCTGGTGGCCACAGGCTTGCCCATTGCCAAAAGAGACATTGTTGGACACTGACGGTCAAACAAGGCCCCTTCACTGGCGGAGTGGTCAACAGGCATGAACTGGTGGGCCAAGGCGGTATAGTATGTTTATAAATCAAGGGGATGCCCACAGAAATATAAAAAAAGCATAGGTCTCGCCTTTGAGACCTAGTGGCTTTACCAGTGGGTTTAAGCCATGCTACATAGCATCCCTGATCCTATGCAGCAAAGCAACAAAAAAAAAAAAAAATTAAAAAAAGCTCTAAAGGGCTTGAAAGGTGGCGTCATTTTGTAAGCATGCGCACCACGCATGCATGCGCCTACAACATTTAACAAGAACTTTTTTACAGATCTGAGTTGGATCAGTAACTAAAATGAAAAAAAGCCAGGGAGATGAGCAGACAAAAAATGGGGGAGGCAGGTGGAGGAGAGGTAAAGCAACACAGGAAACAGAACAACACGGATGCAGGAGAGAAGCACATGATGAGACAAAGCAACATGGCCGAAAGCATAGAACCTCATGTCAAGACAATGCAACATGGAGATGGGGGGGCACAAACACACGGAGGGACAGAGCTCTATGGACATTGGGAAGCAACAATGGGATGGTAACAACATGAGAGGAGCAGAGAAGAACACAACAAGGCAAGACAGAGCAACACAGACATGGGGGTGGACACACAGAAGAAAATGGCTAGACACAGGAACAGGGAGACGGGGGCAGACACACGTGAGACACAGCAACATGAAGATGGCGGTGCAGAGAAGCGTGGGAGGGAGACAGCTGGAAAACACTTGCACTCTTGTAGAATGTTTAACTAAAGAAAAAAGTAGAACCAGAGCAAGATCTATACATATATGTCTATACAGTAATTTGCCAATCCTTCAGGGGAGGAGCAAAATCACAATGGGGACGTAAACCCCAAACGAGTCATCCAATAAGAAGCAGGTAAAAGAGAGAGACAACGAGGCCAACAAGTGGCATACAATGAGCGGGCTCTAAACAAGCTGTAAGCTAACAAAATGTCTGCATGAGACGAGAACTAAAAATGATGGTTTTAAGAGCCCATCTAAAGGCTGAATTGTCCATAACCAGGTCAGCAACACACCATGCTGGTCCAGAGATGCACTCAGACTGGAAACCTGACAAAGGCTGCATCAGATGCCACTGTCAGGCTGTCCAATGTCCAGGGCCATTACACACACTGATCATAAGCCAGGATGGCCCTGAGCATATGGTGAGGACTCCGCAGAGAGTATAGCAAAAGTATAACATTGGCAGTATGTGCAGTTTGCAGGGCCCATGCAGCGGGCAGGCCATTTAGTTGCCAGTACACATTTTTAACCCCTCCCACGGTGGTGACGAAACCGCTCTGTCACGCCCCTCGGGTGGGCTGTGCTGGTGACGGAACGGTTCCATCACGGCCCGCTCGCCGCGCCTGCGCGGCGCTGATTTCACGCCTGCGCAACGCCCCTTAGCACTGCGGCAGAATACCTGCCGCAGCGAAAGGGTTAAAGGGCATGTAAAGGGAATACAATGAAGATTAGGTCTGCACTATGAAGGATGCTGGAGCCTGCGGAGGTTACATTAACAGCAAGTGGAGGGAGAGTAGTCTGCAGTCTGAGAATGTCTGCAGTACAGTCTGGATCCACACAAATGAAGAAGGTACAAGAGACTGTGGTTCGGCTGAGGAACTTTACACAACATGAAAACGGAGTGCTTGAAGGGAGTCTGCAGCGGGCTATGGGTTTCTAGACACTTTGAAACTGGCGGGGTGTTGTAGGCAGCGGCGCCTCCCTTGTGATGGCGCCAGCCGGCAAAAAATGAAGAAAAAAAAGATAATGAACCTGTGTTTATTATCTTTTTCTTTTCTCCGTAGCATTACCTAGGGGGGGCGGGGCCACAGGGATGACAGGCAAAGGGGAGTGTTAGGTGCACTGGTTGTCAGTGCGCATGATGGTTTGGACGGCCGTCTTAGGCTGGCCAAACCGTCATGCGCACTGTTGCTCTCTCCAACTCCGCTGCGTGCTGGGGTGGAGTCTCCCTGGGAGGGCAAATAATCGGTGCTCAGGCCAATCCTGATGCTGCTTTCATGTAGCGTCAGGATTGTCCCAGGGGATTCTGGGAGTCTGTGCCTGCAGTGCACGGTGGCGGAGCCAGAGAGGAGTGTCAGTGCTTTATTTTCTTTTTTTTTTTCTCGATCCGGTCCCCCAGTCTCTGTCTCTGCCTCACCACTTTTCCCAGAAACCGGCCGCTACTGGTTCTTTGAAATGGCGCCAGTGTCCATGAGGTATTTAACCCCTGAATCCTGACAGAAACCTACCTCAAAAATATCCCACCTCCGTCTGACTGGAAAATGGCGAGCATTCTGAAGGGAAGCTGGTTCCCAGGAGTATTCCAATACATAACTACAATGAATGAATAGTTTGTTGTGTCAATTTTTTAAAAATATTACTATAAATGCGAACCATGCAATAAAAGATTAACATTTTTGATTATAATTGTAAAATTTCATTAATTACAAAAACACAATAATACTAATAATTTACTGCAGTTCTTTAAATTAATGAAAATCGTCTTTACGTGATTGTGGTTATAAAATGTTATGTAATGTAGCATGAAACCGCACAGTCTTCATTTTTATTGTTTACAATGTTTAGAAATGTACCAAATCGAGATGTCATTCGGAGTAAAACAAAATCCTAATGCACTTAAGTTCTGCAAGTTAAAAGCATTGGCCTCAGTGATGCTGGGCGTGCAGACGTCAATGCTGGGCAGCGGTAGAGTATGCGCCGTCGCTTCTTTTGCGTAGTTGCAGAACCCCCAGCCCTCCCAGCCCGCGTGTCTCCTTTTCCAGCCTGCCCTGTCCTCATCAGTTGGAAGGGCCATAAATCCTGCTTGCATCATTTCGATTCTGCAATGTCTGCCCCGTGCATTTTTAAACATGGCTGTATCCGGACTTTCTCATATGATTTACAACTCGGTTCGAATCGGCCCCATGCTTGTAATTTGATTAGATCTACTTCAGTGGTTACACGACTCTGTTGCTTTTTTAAATATTGTTTTCAGTAATGCACATGGAGTGATACAAAGATATGGATCTGAAATAAGATTTAAATCCTTTATAGCTGAAAACAAGTATTTTGACCAAGGATTGTTCTTTTGTTTAAAAATGACTTAGATTACTATTTTAAGTGTGTCTGATTGTGCATTATTGATATTTGATAAGGGATGTCTCTCATTCCAAATCCTTTCTTGAGAGTCTCACTTCTAGACGTACTAGTGCTTGAACTGTGTGTTGATGTAAAGTAAAGAGAGGTCTGTGAGTTGTGCACTGAATTGTACCTATAAGATGTGAGAGTTTGAAGGAAATACCAAGTGGCTGGTAAGAGCTTTGGAATTAGCTTAGCTGTTATTACTCTAAGTATTGCTTCAACCAATGGACTATACAGCTATAATTGAGTTTGCAAAGGACGAATGTTAGTTCCAGTTACTGAAAGCCACACGCCCAGGTAATTATATGTTGCAGCGTGACCTATCCTAAGGCACCCTAGATTCCAATAGTGCATTGGCTTATCCTTTAATTTTCCAAATATCATAACATAACATAACATTGGTATAGTGTAAAGCACACGTTCGCCCCAACCTGGGTAACTTGGCACTGAATCACAGATGTTTATTGTTACCCAACTCAATGATAGTCATGTTATCTACCTCACATGGATGAAAGGCTGAGTGGACCCGCCAGGAATTGAATTTGTGACCATGAGGGCGAACACAGGCCACTGCATTAGTCCACCGAGCCACCAGACCCTATTTTTACCTGTATTCACTTGTAGTTTAATATCTTGGTTGAATTTATGTGGTTTATCCAGAGTGCTTTGCATTCCCTTATTAGCTGAATCCTATCTGTTCGAAGTCTTGGGGGATGGGGAGCTATTTGACTTCGATAAAACACTTCCCATGTCGGCCGTATAGAGGTTGAATAACATCAGGGCCAGGGCTCAGCCCTGTTCCAGGCCTTAGTAAACTTAAATTCTTCTGGACAATGTCACTCTGACCCCTAGCTTAACTTGCTTAACTTGTACCCTATTGTCCGAGGACAAGGAGACTATTGCTTTTAATAGAACTTTTGAAATACCCCAACTGGTCAGCTTTCTCCATAGTGGGTTGTAATCCATCCTGTCAAAGGCAGCGGAGTAATCCACCAAGCAGGTGAACAAAGGTAGTCTGGAGGGCAACATGAGCAATGGGTCATATATGGTAGAGCTACAGTATTGACTTGTGTGCAGCATTTGTCTCTGAATCAAGTCTGATTGCCCTCTTTGACCCATTGTTCAAGCTCCATCAGTAATTTGCTGCCACGTCTAGCAATGCAATCAAACGATAATTGGCTAGATCAGTGTTATCTTCATTCTTATTTATTGGATTAAGGATAGATTCTTGCAATGATTCTGGTACCATTGCATTGGTAAAGGAAGTGGTATAAAGGGGTGTTACCACTGGGTCCAGAATTCAATATCGGCTTTAAACAGTAATCCTGGGAGACCATGTGGTTCCGGTGCTACGTCTTCCCTAATTGTAATGACTTCTTGACTTTAGCTGCAGGGATTAGTGGTTCTTCTTCTATTTCTTTCCTAGTTGTAACCTTTGAAAATAAGGCTTTAGGTTGTATTAGTAGTGTATATGCCTTGCACATGAATGATCCATTGTGCCTCAGTGACTCTGTTACCTCGTTTATGAGGTTGATTTAATCTATCTACATAGTCCCAGCAAGGTATGTCACTTGTCTATTCTCCTGTTTGTTTTAGTCCCTCCATTTTATTCTTTCTGTGTTTTTAAAATGTTGCGTGCTTATCTAGGTTCCTGATCGATACTGTGACCTTATGCCCCTATTCGGCCATAAACCCATTTATTCCCTATATTGGCATAACCGTTCAAGTGCGATTTTCTGAAAAGTCATCTCTGGCCTCACACGAACAGAGCCACATTCCAGCATGACTCCCTGCTACTTCCTTTGCGACCAATTAGTGCAATGACAGAGCAGCAGTCACTATCTGATATTCCTAGATAACACTCCGAGTTCTTCAACAAGATAAAAACTTAGCAAACCTGGAAATCCCCGCTTGCTATGTTTTGATTAGTAATGGAACTCTAATGAGCAACTGATAACTGTCACTTCCTAGTGACATCTTTAATTGACGTCTTATGTCCAGCAAACTTGCGTCAAAACCCGGCACCTGTCAGGTATAAATATTACCAACGTTGCCTTAAGCAATGAGAGAAATACGAGCTGTGAGTTCGTTGCCTGTTGCTGATGCCAGCTGCCTGCATGACCCTGTGTTGGTAAAAACTAGCACTCTGTCGCTGCAGCCTGCTATCCTGTGGTGGTGAAGCTGCTGATTACCATTATCGCCGCTACAGCGCGAACTATGGTGCAGTACGCTTGAGGAGCCGAGCAGCCGTCCTCTGCGAAGACATCCAGCCCAGTTGCCCGCGGACGCTGTCACCCCTCCTTCCTCGACGCGCTGAGAGAAGCCGCTGCATTTCTCGTGCAGAGAAATCCAGTCCCGGCGCTTCCGGTTTACCCTCGCGGGTGACTGGGATATCGAGAGAGACCCCTGAAGGAGATACCAATCCTCCATCATTCTATTCAGAGGTATGGTGTTGACTAAACCCTTAGACGAGAATTCTTGAAACAAACCTTGGCAAAACCAACTTAACTTAAGCTACTTACTTACTCCCCTTCTCACGTGTTAGGCTTAGGTCAGGCACACTGGGGTAGGCTTAGTTAGAAGCACCAGTTGAGTATGTTAGCCTAATGTATATATGACTGTATATATGTTTTATTACTTTTAAACCATTGTATGGCTAAGAAACCATATCAATGCTTTTACAGTTCTATTTCGCAATACTTATCTTACTGTACGTACTTTTTATAATAACAGTTATTGCAATTGTGGCAATTCATTTCTCTTGTACGAGAAGAAAGACTGTTCAATAAATGTTACCCTTTATTGATACACGCCCGTCTCTCTATTCTCTACATCTCGTGAAAGTAAACTGCACTAGACTGACTGAGTGAAATCTATGTCTATTGTTTCACACGACCCTAGAGATCGACTCTTGATCTGAGGAGCAAAGTTGTCATGTTGCACGGTTGTTGGAAAACTGAATCCCTTCTTGTCTGTGCCAGGGAAGCTGATCACTTCCTATGCAGAGAAGAAAGTTTCCAGTGACCTCTGAGCTAGTTGGTAACACAACCCAATTAAGTTTAGCATAGTCAGTGGAGGCCTGGAATATCCGCAGTTCCACGTCGATACTACTGTTTATGTTATTCCAATGCGCAGGGCCTAGTGGGAAACTAGGAACTACACTACATGGCGCCCAAACGTTTGGTAAGGCGATAAACTAACGCAAGACTTGTAGAGTAACTCAGTCGTGCATATTTCACACCCCTTTCTCCCGTAAATACTCCAATAGACGTCTGGAGTGGGTGAAAGGTTAAAATCCGCCCGACCTTAGTAGGAAGAGATTCCTATGTAAAGCTCTGGTTTATTCAACGTTGAAGGATACAGTGTTCCAAAATATTGTGCATCTAATCTTTGTCTCCTTGGAGACCTACTCTGCAAATACTGCATTTTTAAAAATGTCAGACAATGAAGAAGCAGCTAGGCTGGCTTCCATACTAATAGAGGAAGACACGAGTCTCCTACAGGCAGACCCGGATGCTATAATCATCCCGGTCCACTTAAGAAGATCTATAACTTTAAAACTTATAGAAAACGGACTGACACCTCAAGGTGGTACAGTAATTTTCGTGATAGAGGCTCACGAGTATCGGCAGACAGAGGTATTCTATTCATGGATAAACTTTCCAGCGGCAAACGCTGCAACACAAGAGTTTCACTATTACAAAATAGAGGAACCTCCGGGAGAGTACGCTCCTTTCGAGGAGATTGAAATCCCACTTAAATTTCAAGAGCACCTGCTCTGGTTTAATGGCGCCCTAAAACACAATAATCACATAACCAGGCTCAGTCCACTAGGTAGACCAGGAGCAACGTGGCCGGTTCTAGCCAGCTACACACCACATCCTGACATTGCAAGAATGTCAAGAGAAGAGCTGTTAGTACAGCTAAACACATTAATAAAAATACATAGGCAATTAGTCCAATATGTAATGCGGACTGCAACAGTCCAGCCAGCTGTTAATTCACACCAGCTGACCCCTCATCAGGGGAACACAAATAAAATTACACCACAGAACATACAGTCATGTCTTGGTAAAACACCCATAAAACGGGAACAAATTCCTTTCTGGTTAGCACAGAAAATCACTCAAATAGAGGCAGTATTTCCTGATACTACCCCTATTGAGAAACACAGAATCTTGACCATCTGCCTTCCTATGGGAATCGCACCACACGTGGAGGACTGTGACACTTGGGGTACAGTCTTTGCTTCCATCTACACAAAAACACACGGTGTTCCGTCTATGGCGGTAATACCAGAAGTGCTAAAACAGATTCAAAATGAATTTGGTCCAGAGCCCGCTTTAAATCTAGGTATGAAATTACTGAAAGACTTCAAGCAGGTCTCGGCTACATTATTAGCCAACATTAGAGGAGAAGCAGCATCTGTGGCGATCCGCCAGAAGTTGAAGGAAACAGATATAAAAGATCCTGTTGAGCTTGCAAAAATCATAGAAAAATGCTATGAAGAATTAGGTAGAGACAGCTTGGGTGGGAAACCAGTAAAACCCCAACTGCTCGAAAGCCCTGAAAAATTATTTATTAAAAATAATTTAAACACTCCTAAAAAGAGCTGGGATGGAAATAAACAATCCACTCCCAAGGAAAAAGTTTTCCAGTCCAGAGGAAGGTCTCCTCGATGGAGGGAAAGAACTCCGACTCGAGAACGCCAGTCTCCCCAGCGGGAGCCCTCTGAGAAAAGATATAACCTTAGAAATAGGGATAATCTGGAAAAACCTGATAGATATCAAAGTATTGATACACGTCCCTCTCGATCTCTTCCACAGAATTCGGAAAGAAGAGGACGGTCAGACCCAGGAGAGCACACCAAGTCCAAAGACAAGGAACCTGCTCAAAATAAGAAATCTCAATTTCAAAAAAAGAAAGTAGCCAGTATTAGAGTAATCAACCATGCCGAGAATACTGAGGACACAGTTGAAAAACGGGGAGTGGGCATTGACAATGTTGGACAGTGCAGCAGAAATCAGTATAGCGCGCAAGATCTTGATGAGTCATCTGGAGACAGTGGACACGAATGAATTCATTCAGGTTGAAACTGCCGACACCAGACTTAGCGAGCCCCATAAAATATACGAAATAACATTGCGTATAGAGGGTGATAAGACTAGGAAAATTAAGGGTCTATTTTGGGATAAGCTCTCAAAAGGCTATGACATTCTGTTAGCTGAAAAAGATTGGCCCCCAGAGTTTGTCAGGGAGTGCCCTCGTGGCGAAGAAGTGATTATGCCTGCCTTCTCGAATCACATACCGATTCACAAAAAATATACATATGCAAGGAAATGGGCAGTAGCCCAGGCACCTGCATTGTATAAAAATCATGTAGGATGGGATGAGGATTCACCGCCTCACAAAATCCAGCTAAAAAGTGAACCAACTGCCCAACGGCAGTATCCCATAAAGCAAGAAGCTAAAAAACAGGTCAGGGAGATCTTAGATCAACTTGAATACCAGGGGGTGATTGAAACATGCACCTCTCAAATGAACAATCCTTTGTTTCCTGTCTCCAAGCCAGACAATTCATATCGTCTAGTTTTGGACTACAGACATCTTAATACATGTTGCAAAACTTTTGCAGTACAAAACTCGCATAGTGCAGCCCTAATGAATAACATAGTTAGGAAAAAATATAAAACGACATTAGACATTTCTAATGGTTTCTTTTGTCAAAACATTGCGCCAGAAAGCAGATATTTGACCGCTTTCTCCGCATTTGGGTCGCAGCAAAAATTCTGTCGACTCCCACAGGGGTTCAAGAACAGCCCAGGACTATTCTCAGCTAGGGTAACAGAGTTACTACAAATCTATGATGATGAAGCATTATCTTACGTAGATGATATTTATCTCACAGGCGACGACTTGGATACTCACTTGAAAAGAGTGAACACCATTATACTTGGGTTCGCAGCAGAGGGTTACAAATTCAACTTTAAAAAGTCCCGAATTGCCCATCTGACAGTGCTGTTTTTAGGGTACGAATTATCAAGTGAAGGGAAAAGCCTAGCGGACAACTTCTTAGAGAAGTGCACTGTACTCCAAGCTCCAAAAACGCTGAAGAATTTACAATCCATTCTAGGTTTTCTTAATTTCGGAAGAACTTACATTCTAAATTACGCAGAGAGGGTTAAACCTCTCTACGAACTAATTAAACCTGATTTTAAACAAATCAATTGGACTCAAAAACACACAGAAATTTTGAGATTACTTCAAACAGACATGTTAGCAAAAACAAAATTAGATACACGTGACAACACGATCGATCTTGTAATCCGAGTCATCCCAGGAAGATGCGGATTCACATACCTAACCTCTAATGAGGGAGAAAAGGTACCAATAGCTTACAAATCTCACTTGTACACACAAGCAGAAAAAACATTCAGTCGCACAGAAAGAACTGTGAACGCAATGCAAATCGCATTAGCAAATGAAAGAGAACTAGCACACGGCAAAAGGATTAACATCCTCACAGCGGAATCCGCCTTCGAGGCGCTATTCAGCCCAGTAAACCTGCCTACAGTGTCACTGGATCCAAAATGGATACAGTGCATAGATTCTCTAGGAGCGGAAGACGTGAAATACTATTTCGCCCCGCAATACGAAGAACTGAATGATTTAGAGTATGAAGAAGAATATCCTCTGCCAATCGAAATTCTGCCTCTCCCACTATATGCCTGTATAATCTGTACAGATAGCTCTGTACAGCATTTCAACGTAGAGAGAAAATCCTACGATGCAGCATGTGCGATCATTAAATGTCGTTGGCTGTGCGGTAAAATCAAACCGAAAATAACCAAAACTGAATCAGTAAAGTGCTGTTCGGCTCAAAGAACTGAAATCAGATGTTTAAAGATGGCGCTCGAAAATGCAGAACGCGAATTCCCCACACTTATAGTGTGCGATTCTCATTTTTGCGTCAACTCTTACAACAATAAACTGCAGAGTTGGATCGAAAACAATTACAAAGATGACACAGGTGCCACAATAAAGCATAAAAAGCTCTGGAACGAGGTAGCTCTTTTACACAAAGAACTACAAAAGACTCACGTGATTCACGCACAGAGTCTTCGACGTGATGGCGTTCACGTTGCAGGGAATTCATTGGCTAATACAGCCACAGCGGAAGCAACTAAACCGGCTTCCGTAGCCACAAAAAAGCGTACAGATAAATACATAGACGGGGAAACCATGCTGGCAGTAAAAACGACCGTAAAAGGCAACTGTGCAGCACTACCCGTGAACTATCCACTCAATTATGCATACATAATCGATGCAAACTCCGTTCCTTTTGCTCGAATCCCTGGAGTGGGGGATAGAGTAATTCCAAACATGAACAGGAGAATATTTTTAATAGCAGACGCACATATGGGTTTGGGTCTGAGACACCAAACAATTAAGGAGTCACTGACTGAATTGCAATCAGTATTCTGGTGGCCAGGAATGAGTGTAGAACACCAAATATATGCAAACAACTGTGAAAACTGCAATAGGGATCGCAGTAGCGAACCTTGCTACCGGCTACCAGTCAGGAAGAGCGTAACGCTGCCTGCGCCCCAACCTGCGTCCTATTAATTAGTTAAGATGAAAAGCACTTTAAAAATGAGTCCTCCAGCACTCGGCTGACGCCTAGAACGGTTATAAAAGATTTGCGAGTCTTTATCGGCACATACGCAATTACCACGTTCCATTCTGACCAGGGTCCTGCTTTCAGCTCTCGAGCGTATAAGGAGGCCATGGCTAGCATGGGAATTGGGTTGTGGTATTCTTGTCCGTCATACCCCGGAAGGGAATAGTATGGTAGAAAGAAAAAAACGTGACATAAAGCAATCTATAACAGCGAAGGTATTAGGTTCAGGCGCTGGGTGGGTCAAACATTTAATAAGTGTCCAGACTAGTCTTAACAACATGCCAAGAAATTCTCTAAAAGGTTTCAGCCCATACGAACTATTGTTCGGAATTAGAATGAACGTTCAGGACCTCGATAGTCAGATGTCAGTGGTACAAGAAGAAAAAACGCACTTTGATGTAAAAGACCGTTTTGCTGTTTTACAGGAACTGAATGAAACAAGAAAATCATTAAGCAACATAAAGTTAAAGCAACAGCCAAGTACCACTGACGAGGCACCACCCGCAACAGCCCCAGCAAGGCCTGTCTGGATTCCAAAGATTGGGGATCTAGTCAGGGAAAAGATCGCGGTTAAGAAGGAATTTGGGCCTTCTTACAGAAAAGCAGTACCTGTCTTAGCAGTCACCGGAACAAGGTCAGTTGTGCTACCGCCCCTTGCTGGAAAAAAGGAGAACAGAATTGTGTCCATCGATCTGGTAAAACCACAAGCATGTGGCCTATAATCAACAGTAGGCCCAGTGGACTCCCAAGAAACAACAGAATACCCAAACTTGCAACAATCCAAGAGGTTCAAACTGAAAGACTCATCACATTCGATCAGCCTGCAGTGCACAATGAAGGACTATGCAATAATGCCATGGAACTCGTGCCTCTTGAAACACAGATTGAAACAGTTCGTCAAGATACAACACCAGTCTACAATGATGTGGCATCAGAAAGTGCTACCGAGAGACAGATTGAAAGAACAATCCCATCAATTGACAGAACTGCCTCTGGTTATTTCATCAACTTCGACAACTTCTCTGAAGATTTAAACGACCCCGAAGTGATGCCAGAAACAAAAAAGTCTTTTAAAGAAAAAGCAAAAGATCTCTTTCATCAACTGAAGGAAATCTACCTAATTTCCCCTTGGCTAGAGTTCTGGTTCGGTCTAGGTGTATTTTTCCTCCTGCTTTGGCTCATCATGGTACTGTGTTTGGGAAAATTCATTGAAGGAAAATATATTACAATGGACACAGCAAGTCAGAACATCAACCTAGTCCTGAAACCACACAGATCATCCCACGTGAAGAAAAGAGAACTGTCAACAGTAAATGTCACAGCAATTCCAATACCTGGTGGGGTAGTATGGGAGAAAACAGACTATGAGATATATGGTCCGGTCGAAATCCTGAAATATCCTCATCAACTAAAGGTTTCCTTAAGTGACTTTGTAACACCTAGTACATTCTTTGATGATTGGGACTTTAACAGTATTAATGACATGATGTCTGATTTAGTAATGTCAGCTAGATTCACAGATCATGATTATTTACAAGGTTCATCTAGTTATGAGCAATTATTCTGTTACACCCACTATGGGGATCATTACTTGCATAAATCTGCACAGCCTAGAAATGTTTTTATGTATAATCAATGGGAACATTGTTCTACACCACCTAAAAGCAGTTCTAAAGCATTTTTTGAGAAATTCAAATACTTCTCAGGGTTTAACACCAGTGATGCAGAAACGTTTTATTATAAACTGTTAGAGAAAACAGGAATGAAAACAATGCTGACAAATTCTAAATTGATATATTCAGAAGCATTTTATGACAAAATGATGACATTTGGTTTTGATTATTGGAAAAATAATATTGAAACGAAAACGATTTGGGGTACAAAAGATTGGCAGGTGCAAGGCATTGAAGCACTATTTAGAACCTGCATGATACCAGAACAAATGTTATTTTTAAATGACACAGTACACCAAACATCTTGTCTTGGCCTAGCTAAGAACAAAGAACTTAAAACACCGTCTATACCAAAGCCAATACCTGAAAATACAACAGCTGATATTGAGTTAGACGTGTCACAAATTTTACATTTCAACAGAACACATCCTGATTGGAAAAAATGGTTAATCTGGCCTACAGACACAAATAGCTGTCAAGATAGGTTCCTGAACAAAACACAGGGTTTAAAACTGACCAGATTAGACTCAAGATATTCCCAGAGACAACATCCAGGGATTATAACAACATACAGTGTAGGGAAACTCTGCATAGAATGGCTAGCTACATCCACACTGGCTGAAATTAAGCAACACTTGTCTTTACTAAAAGATGGTGCTGATTTGCGCGATTTCATTCTTGGACCACGCAAACAGCGTCAAAAGCGTTTCATAGCGACCAGTATCTATGCAGCTTACAACGAGGCTTGGAAAGTAAAGCAAATTGAAACTGCTGAAAAAATACGAGAAATTGATCGTATTAATTTGGAGAAATCACTTTCTGTGGTAGACAATGGGTTAATGACTCTGTCTTCCAGAATATATTCTTTGGACAATATTGTATCCTCTGCCTTTGATGTGATAGACAGAGATTTGCTAATGTTACAACATGGCCAGTCTCAATTACGCTCTATTATAGAACTAGGCTGGACGCTGCAAAACCTTCGTTCAGGCTATGTGCCTTGGCGTTTAATCAACACAACGTCATTATTTTCCAGTTTTAACCTTACTGATAAACAGATCAGTTTGGCACAGAAAGGAGCAGACTATACAATCCTGAGCATCGAAAGACTCGAGAGATTACCATTGACAATGTCAGAGAGTCCTGTCATTGAATGGATAATACACGGAATTATCACAATTCCGATAACAACTTTCCGATTTAAAAAGTGCCTTGAGTACATACCTGCTGGCCAGTATGAACAATTGGGTAAAGGATATGTAAAATCCATATGGAAATTACCATACACTCATTCTTGCTATAGTGACAGCGACAAAAATGTATTTCTTAGTGGTGAGAACTGTAAACATTCACTAAGCGGTATACTTTTGTGTCAGGGTATTAATTTACACAGAGCATGTGATGGGAATTCAAACAACCTTTCATGCCACCAGCTAGTCACACCTGCAACTCAGATAGAGCCCTTCTTTATGCAACTCGCGAACGGGAGTTACATTCTTAGAACGGATCACAGGTGCTGTGGCCTCGCGCCAGGGAAAAGCTATCTAGTACAAGTTACGTCCATGGTCAAATGTTGCATGCAAGCATTGTTCCCGAGCGGGCCTCCAGACATAGTGACTCCCCTCTGGCCTCGTCTGAATCTCTATTCTATACGAATTGATACATTAAGCAAAATGAAATCTGTGCTTTTACAGACAACAGTGCCTATAACGTCATCTAAAGAGACGTATGATCTTCTAGTCGCAAGGACGGCTACTGAAGTCCATGACCTTTTATCAACAAATTGCCCCGTGCATTTCGTAGAAATGTTCAGCCAACTCCTTAACATGTCTAGTGCAACAAGCATCCCAGGCATATTTAAGACAGTCTTTTCGGGACTGCTAACACCCTTCCAGGCAATTTTGGGAATCTTTCCTAATTTTGTGCACTCCATTTTTGGCGACATACCACTATTTTTGGGACTCGTTGCAGGGATTCTATTTTTGACCCTTCTGCTACGTTATGGCAAGCCTCGGCTCAGACATAGCTCCCATGGGAATGGAAGAGACAATCCTGGCAATGCGCTACAGGGACAGGATAACTAACGTCCTCGGATTGCCGAGGCTGAGAGATCTAAACATGACCTGGTTCCTTTCATTCAGACCGATATGGCAAAATTGCATTTTACCTGTGCTACGGTGTATGCTTTGCGGCGATGAATGCGTGTTGGACATCTGTCTTTCACTTCCATCAGCAGTACCAATGGACGTCGATACTTTGCTCAGTCCAATAACGGCTCACGCATTGTGTTGTCCCCAGCGGCTACCAATCCTGATGACGGCATTCGTGGAGACTCCTGTACTACAGCCAAGTGGTAACAGTGGAGCAAGTGACAAAAGCAACATCATCCAGGTACAACGTTCTGTGAGCATTGCTGGTCCTGCCTTCGATGACAGCAATCATTCTCACACCTGCCAAGTTACAGCGCTATCTAATTTGGTTGAACTATCACCTGATTTTGTAGACCAATTCTTTGCGAGCCTGTCTGATACGATGTTCTCACCCACAGAGAAACAATAACTTTTAGAAACTTTTCCGACACACAGCGTTCCCATGAACTCTGAATTCGGCCTTCAGTTTTGATCAACAAAAACTGCCAGGAGCTTTGGAAATCTATTTTCTTTGAATTGGACAATTTTTCTAACATTGACCTTTTTTTGGCACGAACAATTCTTTGCTTAACGTAAAAACTATTCTTAGAGAACAGAAGCTTCACACTTCTATTTCTAAAAAAACACATCTAGAGACATAACAACATAACACAAGCCTCTAGCACACATGTTATTACAATGCATTTTTATGTGATGATTTATCTCGCTTTTCTTCTGTCAGAGATACTTCATGTGTAATTCTTTTTGCATAATCGTTCATTGATTTCATATGCAATACCTTTTTGAATGATTACTATGCTTTAAAAAACGTACAGTACCTAAATTCCATGTATTACAAGTACGCCTATTTCGAATGCATTTATGTATTTTGGGGTGGGCAATGTTACACATGCATCTAATTGCTTAGTTTTAGTAATTTTGATGGACATGAAAACGTGGAATGGGTGTTGCGTGCTTATCTAGGTTCCTGATCGATACTGTGACCTTATGCCCCTATTCGGCTATAAACCCATTTATTCCCTATATTGGCATAACCGTTCAAGTGCGATTTTCTGAAAAGTCATCTCTGGCCTCACACGAACAGAGCCCCATTCCAGCATGACTCCCTGCTACTTCCTTTGCGACCAATTAGTGCAATGACAGAGCAGCAGTCACTATCTGATATTCCTAGATAACACTCCGAGTTCTTCAACAAGATAAAAACTTAGCAAACCTGGAAATCCCCGCTTGCTATGTTTTGATTAGTAATGGAACTCTAATGAGCAACTGATAACTGTCACTTCCTAGTGACATCTTTAATTGACGTCTTATGTCCAGCAAACTTGCGTCAAAACCCGGCACCTGTCAGGTATAAATATTACCAACGTTGCCTTAAGCAATGAGAGAAATACGAGCTGTGAGTTCGTTGCCTGTTGCTGATGCCAGCTGCCTGCATGACCCTGTGTTGGTAAAAACTAGCACTCTGTCGCTGCAGCCTGCTATCCTGTGGTGGTGAAGCTGCTGATTACCATTATCGCCGCTACAGCGCGAACTATGGTGCAGTACGCTTGAGGAGCCGAGCAGCCGTCCTCTGCGAAGACATCCAGCCCAGCTGCCCGCGGACGCTGTCACCCCTCCTTCCTCGACGCGCTGAGAGAAGCCGCTGCATTTCTCGTGCAGAGAAATCCAGTCCCGGCGCTTCCGGTTTACCCTCGCGGGTGACTGGGATATCGAGAGAGACCCCTGAAGGAGATACCAATCCTCCATCATTCTATTCAGAGGTATGGTGTTGACTAAACCCTTAGACGAGAATTCTTGAAACAAACCTTGGCAAAACCAACTTAACTTAAGCTACTTACTTACTCCCCTTCTCACGTGTTAGGCTTAGGTCAGGCACACTGGGGTAGGCTTAGTTAGAAGCACCAGTTGAGTATGTTAGCCTAATGTATATATGACTGTATATATGTTTTATTACTTTTAAACCATTGTATGGCTAAGAAACCATATCAATGCTTTTACAGTTCTATTTCGCAATACTTATCTTACTGTACGTACTTTTTATAATTACAGTTATTGCAATTGTGGCAATTCATTTCTCTTGTACGAGAAGAAAGACTGTTCAATAAATGTTACCCTTTATTGATACACGCCCGTCTCTCTATTCTCTACATCTCGTGAAAGTAAACTGCACTAGACTGACTGAGTGAAATCTATGTCTATTGTTTCACACGATCCTAGAGATCGACTCTTGATCTGAGGAGCAAATTTGTCATGTTGCACGGTTGTTGGAAAACTGAATCCCTTCTTGTCTGTGCCAGGGAAGCTGATCACTTCCTATGCAGAGAAGAAAGTTTCCAGTGACCTCTGAGCTAGTTGGTAACACAACCCAATTAAGTTTAGCATAGTCAGTGGAGGCCTGGAATATCCGCAGTTCCACGTCGATACTACTGTTTATGTTATTCCAATGCGCAGGGCCTAGTGGGAAACTAGGAACTACACTACAAAAACTTCTTGCTGAAACTCTTAGAGCAGTTTTATATCTTACGCGTGTATTATATTAATAATTTGTTTTTCTACTAAGTTGTTGTCTGTTACGATGTCCACCTTTGTTTTCTAATTTTAGATATTTATGCAACAAAGATATAATATTACGCCATACTTAACGAGTTAATGGTCTTTTTTGATTACGGATAACCAGTTCTCTCTTCTCTTGATACCTTCATTTGCCATTTGCTAAATTGTTCCCCCGAAAGGTTATTTCACTTAAGTCTTTTGACTAGTGATGCAGTCTCTGTTCCTGTTGACGCTCCCAGAATATTTATCCCCTCGGCATTCTGGTGCTCCGCCAGGAGATGCAAAGTCAGGGGATGATGATCCTTCTTTACGTTGGTTGATTGTGAACTCATCACACTAATAGATCTGTAACAAATGTATAACCGACTGTAGTAATTCCCGTAGATGAGCTCAGAAGTGCTTGTTTTTATTTTCATTAGTATAGCAGGCCTGTAGCCATGTCAATTTGCTGCTGCTAATGTGGTGATAAGTTGTTTAGCTCGCCAGTCAAATCCTGATAATTGGCTGCATTGATTATTTTCTGAATGGTTAATCTTACCTCACCTTCAACATGGGTGTGGAGATCCTTTAGAGACACACACATCCAGCATAACTTGGTTTGGTTTCCTCTGTGTAGGTTCAAATAGATATTGATAAGAAATATTTTCTGCGCTCCCATCTATCTATAGATGGTCAAGTATTTTCCCTTGGATGGCGGCAATTTGAGTGACAAAGCATTTATTGTTACCCCTATTACTGCTGTAGATCTATAGGTAGTAAGTCCTCGTCTTCCCCACATACCAGTTTTTACAGCTGGTTAAGATATTGGATAATTAAAACCCCTCAATATAGTACGGATGATTGGCCCATGTCTCTTGTCCACAAATAATGACAGTGCCTTTTAAGAATGTAACATAATTTGGTTGCCTCATTCCATGAGATGATCTACAAATATTTGTTGTCCTTCTAAGTTTTGAATGTCTGTTTCTTTATGTTAGTAATAAGTGACTGTATGTAGTGCGGAGGGCAACCAACTCCAATCTCTTTCCGTATCATACTGAAGTGTGGGGGGTACTAATGCAATTTCTTCCGCTCAAGTTGTTGAGTTTCACCCTAATTGTTTAAATCGATATTGATTTAGATTCCCTGATATAGTTTGTTCCCTTAAGCAAACTTTTAGTTGCCTTATCAGTATCTATAGTCCTTTTCGGGGTCATTAAAATGATCGGACTTCGCTTTAGTTTTTTGAGCTGTGTTGCAGTCCTCTATTGGGCAGAAACATTTTTTGCGCAAAGTATTGATGCTGCCTGATGTTGACTCTGCCAAGTTACTACAGTAGATTTGTCGCCACTTATGGATGAAGTGCCTGAAATTGAATCCTTCTAACATCCTCGCTTCCCAAGTGTTAACGTGTGGGTATGTGTTGTAACAGACGCGGTATATTAGATCTGTTGAGAATGTCTCTGCGGTTTCTCGGTATGCATTGGGGTGTAACAAGTAGTTGGTTTTGCATAATTTCGGTGCTCATGGAGGTACTGGTAACAGCCCTCTAATTACACTTCTGTTCAGTTGGCCCACTATTATTGATCAAAGCTACCATATTTGTTATGTTTATATCAGTTGCTTCATTTTCACCTATTTCCTTTATGGGATTACTGTGTATTTCTCTGGTGAAATCACATAAGCTGCCCTACCATAGGCCAATGCCGTCAAATACTGTTTCAAGATCACATTGCTGTTGGGTTTCCATCAATTTGTTGCACGCCTAAGGATGCTTTGTTCCTTGATTGTCACACCTGACGTCATGCTAGCCATAGATGCTTCCGACCATGGTAGTGTTTTGACCTCTTCCTTCCTTAATTGCAGCATTTGTTAGTTTGCTGTATACATTTGCCCAGTCTTTCCTTCAATAATACCTGATTGATTGTGCTCTATGGTCGGTGAATTCGAAATTGGGCCTTCATGCGGCCGAGTAAGTCCCTTGTCAAGAAATATTGGGTATCGGCTTTAGTTGGTCTGACATTGTCCCTTTGTGTAACCTGTTTGCTAGCAGCGTCGCAACTATCAGCCCTCCTAAGTTTGTTTTAATTCTTTTTAATCTTTTATTTTCCTCCGAGAAAGCTTCACATTTGTGGGAGATCTTACTTCTTCTGAGACCTGGGCAGGAGCCGCAATCTCCACCTTTCTGTATTCTCAATCATAGGTGATATATCGGATTATGTCGACCGTTCATTGTGGCCGCATTCTTTTGATCTGAGATCAAGCTTTCCTAAATATCAGACTTGGTCTTATCGTCTGTGAATCTGTCCATCCCAGATTGACCAGGTTCTATTGCTGGAGGGATATGATAAGTCATACACTCACATGATGCATTATATTCTTTCTAGGATGCTAGATTCTGTTCTGCCCATGCTATTTATGAGAATTTAAGATAGCTTGCAGCTGGTATTCAGGAGAGCCAACAAACAGGAATTGAGGAGGGGACACTTCAACCTGAAGCAAGTATAACCCTGGAACTGTGCACTACAGGGTGGAATATCCAGGAACACTAACTTCAAGTGCAAAGCTGCGGACTCGCCACCCCTGCACAGGAAAAGCTCGCACAAACTTGAGGTTGACATAGAGGGAGACCTAGGGAGCTCGCGGAAGCGTGTAGGCCGCCATGCCCTATCTCTAATTGCATAAAACCGAAAGGGGTTTCTACAATATTTTATAATGTGCCTTAGCATTCAGGAAATGACTGTGAAATGATTGTTGCATGGTCTTGATTCGTTGTAGAACAGAAACAGAAGGGATCGTGGAAGGGAACAGACCACAGGGCAGTACCTTAGGATAAATGCCATGATTGCAATATAAAGAAAAGGTATGGGAAGAGCAATTAAAGAAAATATTGTATGCCAATTCTGCCAGTGCCAAATAGTTATTCCAATCTTCCTAATGATCCGTTAAAAAAGAGCAGAGGTATACTGAATAGATCAATTGAGCCTTGCTGCATGGCCATCTGTTGCGGGTGATAATTGATAGATTTGAATCATATAGACCCGAGTTGTGCTGTTAGTTCCTCTTAAAGCCTTGCAATAAACCATTTCAGTTCAACTGTAATGATCCCTGCTGAAACACCATGCAATCTGAAGATAATATTCTAAAAGACACCCGCCAGTTCTACAGCTGAGGATAGTTTCTTCAATGGAATGACATGTTCTAATTTTGTAAAATAGTCTCCTACAAAGAAAATAGCAGTGACTCGCCTGGAAATTGGAAGGCTGGCTATGAAATCCACAGAAATCATTTGCCATGGGTGCTGTGAAGTGGGTAAAAGGTGGATATAGTCTGTTGACTTTGTGTGTACACTCTTTATCGCTTAGAATGAAGGCATATTATACCTGCAGGTAGGTGCTGCTAAAGGGGTACAGTGTTGGCACTACCCAGGTTAGGTTGTGGGCACCTGCAACTGTGATAGTAGCAAGACTCAACAGGTTAAAGTGAGAAAATTAGTTAAGGGAATCAAAGAAGGGAAAGCATTAAGAAGGAATGGAAAAGGAGCACAGTGCAGAAATGCCATAACTACTACTTGTGATGTGGCTAGGCACCTCTATCTGAATCTCTAATCTTTTACTGACTATTACTGATGATCTGGCAGTGACAACCCCTAATTCTGCAGTGCGCTGCAATTGCAGCTCTTTCTGTTTTCCTTTCTGTGATCTCTTTCAGGTAGCACCTTCCGGTACTCTAGAGTTTCCAGTGCCTATTTATACCGCCCAGCCCTGCCAAGTACCACGCCCCACGTCCCCTTCCTGAGCCTCTTTATGCCCTAAGTACCCTATCCCCAGTGCTGTTTTTTATTTGAAACGTGAGGGGGGCAACATCACCCAACACTTGGCAGATCTGACAGTTCGTTCTGAATGTGGTGTTGTGGTTTTCTCCTGTTTTTTTGTGCGGAAACACCTACTCTGCATTTCATTAGTGTTAGTTGGTGGCGTCCACCATGGAGATAAATTCGGGAGCAGTTATCGCGAGAATCCTGGTGTTGTCTGCAGTTTGCACCAGCTTGTGAATGGGGTGTAAATTCTATCAGCACTTTTGATGCGGAGATAAATCCATGGGGGACCAGGTGAAAATGGTGACCTCAGCATGTTTTATGGTCCTCAGAATCATCTAGAAAATAAAGGTATTCCTGACTAAAGACAATATTAGGACGGTGGTGACAGCACTCATAATGTCGCGGCTGGACTACTGCAACAGTCTCTATCTCAATGTTCAAAAACAACACATGAACAGGTTGCGATTGGTCCAGAACGCGGCAGCTAGAGTGCTGAACGGAACATCGAGGTTTACATCTGTCAAAGGAGACCTGAGAAAATCACACTAGCTCTCAATACCGTTAAGATCACGCTTCAAGGCACTATATATTGTCTTTAAGGCGGTTAATGGCATTGGTCCGGAATTCATTAGGAAGAAATTCTCCTGGTATATCCCAGGGAGATTACTAAGATCCACTGGAGCCAAACTCGTTCAAATCCCCCTGTTCAGAAAGATCAACGGGAGAGGTAAAAGTTTTGTTCACTGTGCAGCTAAAGCCTGGAAGCCAACTTAGGAACGCTCCAGACTTTATCTCCTTTCGCAAGGGCCTCAAGACATGGCTTTTCTCTTACTGCTAGGCCTACACTTGCCAGGTAATCAGTACTTAGCGCCAGGACACCCTAGGGTAATCGCGTGCTCTATAAGATTTATTAATAATTGTGAATATGCCCCATGGTGTCTTGAGAGCTCTGTGGACTGCAAGATGACGTGGAAAGTGATGGTGGTTAGAATGCATGTGTAATTTGTGAATGAAAGTGTCCCGGTGCTCGAAGCTCCTGCTCAGAAGTCGGTAGCCGGTGCAATTAAACACTGGTCTCTTTAATACAGTACCAGACACTACCTCTGCCGTTAACCAACTCTTACACGTTCTTGCTTGCTCCCGTTCTGACGTTTTTTCTGTCTTTGTCATCTTCCATGTTTTGATTTGCGTGTTTTTCTCTCTTTTGCTGTCGGGAATATCTGATTTGGAAAAATGTCGTCCCCATAAATAAGAACCGGTGGCCCCCACCGGCTCAAATTAAGCACTGTCAGAAAGCCAGGGCTGGCTGAATGTGTCGCACGTGACATGCCTGCTGTGAATGGTGCATGCATGGCTGCTCCTTCAGACTGGTTGAGCTCCTTGAGGCTGTCAGTGTTGATTTACTTTGAAATCTCTTTGTGTTTCATGTTCTGAATCTGCAGATTGCTTTTGGTCAGCCCCATGTCCTTAACTTGCCCTTGACCCACTGTGTTCGGCTGCCTCAATTCCAGTAGACATCAGTATAATGGAGAACAAAGTCCTCTTTCATCTGTGCTTAATCAGTGCTGCTGTTCAACCTTAAAATCCATTTCCAAATCATGGTGTATTAATCTCTAGTGACGTTCAGAGGACAGAGCATCTTCTATCTCTGATTGGTGCACTCTGAGCAGAACACTGTCTCTCATCAATCAAGCCTGCTGCTCTCCCATCAAGCAGCCAATCAGCATTTAGCCACTTAGATTGTCACATACTGTAAATCACACTCTGGATGCAGAACTGCAAAGTCCTTTACACTATCCGTTAGGCGACAATTATCCGGCCCACTTATGCAAATCGTGATTGAGTCATTTCTTATGATCGCAGGATGACTTAATAAAAGAAATCGGATTTACCTTATAGTGTAATGTAGGCGGTGTTTGCCACTTGCTAGTTATTTGCACTGCTTTGGCACTATAGGTTAACCCAGGGCTTTAAGTAGGATGAAAAACTTGGGGGGTCTCTCAAAGGTGCGTGGTCAATATATTTAAGGGCGTGGCTTAAAACATGTAAGTAAAAATCTGTGCTTAGTGTAGTGTGCCGCCCAACTTGTATGTTACTGTTTCTGTCATTGCATCCAGATATATGATACAACAAGTAACATCATACCTAAAACAAGTCAGGACTATTGGCTTTGTCCCTGGTTGTTAGTTGCATAAGATAAATAAACAGCAACTATGACTAGTATATAATATGTAAAAAGCTTCCAATTAAAGCCCTGGTGACACCTAAACAATGTTGCCGCTCTCGAGTTTCAAAAAGAGAAGGAAATCAAGAGAGAAAATGACTCTTTAAAGGATTTCCCTTCCCCTACAAGCTCACCTGGCATGACGTCATGCCGTAACTTCTCCACTAGTGACAAGTGAGCAGTGTGAGCAGAGCACATCGATGTGTCTGCTGGCGCTGCAGTCCTGAAAAAACATGGACAACTGTGCCAGGGCACAAAACAGAGCCCGATAGAGAGCCGTTTCAAGGTCCCCTTTAAAAAACTGCTGGTGCTCAGACCCGGCCCACTTAAAGCCCTGGTTTAACCAGTCTGACTGCTTCAGCTGTTGCCTGTTTTAGTGGCTGTCTCAGTGCTTAATTTGTTTAAAAAAACGTAAGCGATAGGGCCTTTGCCCCTGCAACCCTGACAATGACAGAGCGAACACAATTACTAACAGTCGCACTGCCACAAGTTTGACAAACTATCAAAGCCTCCCAAAGCTATAATAATGACGTAAGCAACAGATATTATTAATTTTTAATGTATATTAACTTATTGAATACTGTTGTTGTGCATGTCTCAAAATTTGACAGACAGCGCCACCATGTGGTGGACTGTCACTAGAGCTGGTGCTGACAATTAAGTGCCTGCGCCAAACACTGGAAACCACCGGCTCAAATTAAGCACTGGCCTGGCTGTTTGTTCATGTGGCAGTGGTTACTAACATGGTGCAGCTCACGAGGTGCAGTAATAAAACCGGCAGTGTAATGCCATTCTTACATTCTTCGGTACTAGAAGCCAAAAATGCTCCTTTAGTATATTTTATTCTTATGATAAGGTTTTCTCATCCTTCGGTAACACTCAGTGGGCAGGTACCACAAGGACATCCGCAGTGCAAGCTTCCCTCACAAATACAACAGGTACAAAGGATGTATGACGTTAGAACGCATACATTGACAACGCGTACCTTTACAACGCGTTCGTAACAACGAAAGTTGTTACCACGCATTGCGCTGGGGGGCGCAAAATTGATTAATTTAATTTACTATTCCAACACCAGTCCCCGTGGATAGTAGGGAAGGTGTTGGGATAGTAAATTAAATCATTTACTATCCTTGAGCGCCCCCCAGTGCAATGCGTGGTAACAACTTTCGTTGTTACGCCTGCGTTGTAAAGGTATTCCGTGGTAATGCTTGCGTTCTAAACGCTGTATACCGGTACAAAACTCTCCTCCCCGCACAGCAAAGCTGCCTAGAGGCCGATCTTATGCGGACATCTCTATCTTGCAAAATGTATTTATGGAATTGTGTAGGAGACATCTTTAATGTTAAAACAAAATGTAAAGTTCCAAAACACAACATGCTATTTGCAAAAAACACCAGGACTAGACAAAAGTTTCACGCATGGAAAAACTGCACCATACCAACCTGTGCTAGCATAGCACAACATGGGGCCACTTGGCAGGGCCGCACCCACCAGTCACTACCGCCTTTGCCGGAACCACAGTACTGCCACTAGTCACCACCAGTCACCCCTCTGGTAGCTGCAGAACAGCCCATGGACATCAGAAGAGACAGAGGGCTCACAAGTGGACAAAACATACCACATTCCACTCCTATAGGATCATCATCACATGGAAACAACTTGTTAACTTTGTTTTCAAAGATGGCGGAATCAACTATGGCATTCCAAGCATACATCTACATAAACTGGCACTGTGCAATGCAGCAACTGACACTAGCCATGCACTAGGTGCTATGCCATCCATAACAATGCGTGGCACCAGGCAAGGTGCCATCCATAAATTAGTATTATACGAGACATGCTGCTATCTATTAACATGCCTTGCACCAGGCAGGTGACGTCCATACCTTGTCTTCCACCAGGCATTATGTCAAACAACGAGATCTGAAAGTCATGCTCCAACCTTGAATCATTACAATGGGAAGATCTCATCTGGCATCCAGAGGTGTACTGAGCAACACAACAAGAGAACATCTTCCAGTCTGTCCACGAAGTGCACAGAACAAGACAAAAAGAATGATCCGAAACCAAGGAACACCTCTGCAGCCATGGCTCGCAGAGCTCCAGGTGTAAAGCTGTATTGACCCCAGTGCTCACCTCACTCACCTGGGGTACCTCCCACGCCACTAGAACATATCGTTCCAGCCCACGCACCAGATGACTTCAGCCCAAGATCACACAGGGGCTTCTGCTCCCACGAGTCTTCATTTGGAATAATTTGACAGGAGCGTCACTCACATGCTGTCAACAGCGTGACAATAATCCTAACTGTTCTCCTGAGGTAGGTCATTTCTCGGACAGGCATGGAGATGGATGCCTGTTCGGGTGTAGGTTGGTATGCGATGCAGCGTATCTTGACCAAGACGCAGGCTTCGAGGGGGATTTTTAACACAGTATGTTTTTTACCATTACTCTTCATCAATGACGCAGTTTTCATTTTTTTCAATGTCCCTTTGATTTGGAATAGAATACTTTTTCCTCAGGGTGCCTGAAGCATATCAAAAAGGGCACGAGGGTGTGGCCAATTTCCTTTTACGACAATATGGTCCTCCTGCCCTCCTCTAACAACCAATCAATGTCCGCTTTGAAAAGTGCTATTTTGTTTTAAAGAAGAAGGAATCCCCTAATTTGCATGAGGGCGTTTCTGTTCCTTTCCTTTCTACACAAGATGCTTCTGTGACGTTAAAACGTGTAGACAAGCCTAAATCAACCCCTTTCCTTGGAGACAGACTGTTTTTTTCTAAATTAGAGATGATTGTGGTCCTTCTTGAGTGGGACTGTTCCAGAAGGAAGAGACCAAAGCAGTAAAATATTTGCCTTTCTTGTGTTGGCACTAAAAGTGTGGAACAATTAGGGGCTGTGTGTCAGAAGAATGAAGGTCTGATGAGAGGTGGTAAGGGGACAGTTATTGCTAGGAAAGATGGGTGTGGTTACAAATTTCCATGTGACCCAGTGATAAGGTTTCAAAATAACTCTTTCCTGCAGGGGTGTCCGACGAGCGCCAGATAGGGTTGGATAGGTGTTCAGGCGAGTTCCGTAACCTCTAGTCCGACAGTAGGCTACCGGCATCAGCTGTGTCTGTTGCTGAAGAGATGCCGGCCAATCCAGATGAAATGTGTTGCAATAATCAAGGCGCGGGTTGACCAATGTCAGTCTCATAGTCGCTTCTACCCAACCCTTTAAAGCTGAAGTGACCTTATGTAAGACCAGCAATTCCAAATGGACATAAGTGGATGCTGCTTTTGTCTTTAGAGCTGGAGAGAGAGTTGAGCCTAGTTGAAAGCCCAGGCGCCGCCCCAGTTTTAGAGGGTTGGGCCATATTCCTAGCGCTTTAAGGCCACTGAAAGGAGCATCAAAGCTCTATAGACATCACAGACGGATGTACGTTGTTACAACGCATGCTTTTACCACGCATGCTGTAACAACACAAGTTTTAAAACGCATTCCATTACAACGCATTACACTAGGGGGTGCTGGATAGTGAATAGTTTAATTTACTATTCCAACACCAGTCCCCGTGGACACTAGGGAAGGTGTTGGATAGTAAATTAAAACTATTCCCTATCCTTTCGTTTTAAAGTCTGCGTAGTAATAGCACTGCGTGCTAAAAGTTGCGTTATAAAGGTTGTTCCCCATCACAGACATCAACCTTGTTTTGTGTGAGTTGGACTTTAGCCAATATCTGCCCCTCCGCTTGCACATTCTCAAAGTGGAGGGCTTGAAAGTGCTGAGAGAAGATACCCAGGGGTCGCTCTACACAGGAGGACCTGAGTGTTGTATATGGAATAATGTTGAAGATAAATAGCCTTGTGATTGCCCTAAATATCTGCACCCCCGTTAGATGGCAGACATTCTATGCATTACCTGGTGAGACCCTTTGGAAGCTGCTTGGAAGGTCTATGAACCCTCTGGGGTTATAAACGACATTGTTCGTAGAGGGTCCTGGCCCCTTCCAATACATGGGGCACACGCATCCTGACCAGGAATGGTTCCTGTTGCCTCCGCAATGGTTTGGGGGCGAGGTTACATGTGCACATTTCTGAAACGCAGTGTCCACCTTTCACTCCATGATCGTCTGCTGAAATTCTAGTGAACACAAAAATGCCACAGAGACCAAATTAGCTTTTATTTTTGAGAGGCATGAGTGTGACCCCCATGAGTGTGCGTTGCTGTATGTGTTTTTTGTGCAAAGGTTTGCACATATCTGTGCCATGTTTGGCAGTATGGCTGTTGATTGGCAGTGGTGGAGCAGATCCTATAGGAAGCAAAGGACCGGATGTATCAAAGGCTTTTACCCATTGTGTATTTATGAGACATGTGTTAGTACATGTGGGCCAGGGTGTATACATTTAAGGATCTTACCTTTTGTTTACATAGCTCGGTTGAATCTGGTTTCTTTATATGTTGAGTATTGTTGCTCCTCCCAAAACAAGGGATCCCGTGATAACCAGGATGGACGCTTTTCATTTTTTAGTTTTTATTATTTATAATACTAGTGACCTGGAAAATAAGTCAAAACCCCAGAGTCCTTTGCACACCCTGGCGTCTCTGCGGGGGCTCAGGTGGTAGCTGCAGATCATGATGTTCTTGGAGCTGAATTTAATGGGACGTTGGTGCCAGGTTTTGAGGAAAGATCTAGACCATTGGTTCATTGACCTCTAGGGGTCCGCAAGACCTCCTGTGGGGACCCATGACTGCGTAAATAATAATAACATTAATTCATTAAAATTGATAAAGTATGTCCAAATAAATTGAACATTTGAGCACTTATCCTACTTGTTTCAGTATTTTTGTATATTGTTTTGAGATTCAAATCCAGAGGTCTCCTGATACCAATAATGCCTCAGTGGGGCTCCTCAGATTCTAGTGATGATTCAGTGAGTGCCCAAAAAAGTAAAAAGGTTCACAGCCGCTGATCTAGATAATGCAGAAGATCGCTTGAGGGGGGAGCCACTCCAGTGCTTAATTTGTAAAAAATAAATATATATAGGTGCCAGGGCCCTCGTCAGGAGGCCACCCTGGCTTGCACCACCCAATTCCAGTGTCGCCGCTGCCATTGACAGTACTTACACATCTACTAACCACCACACTGCTACAGGTCTGGTGGTTCAGTGGACTAATGTGTCTACTGTAGGGACCTGTGATCCATCTCATGGTCACAGGTTCAAATCCCGTGGGTCCACTCAGCCTATCATCCATCTGAGGTCGATAAAATGAGTACCATTGAGTTGGGTAGCAACAAACATCTGTTATTCAGCGCCAAGATACCTGTAGTGGTGAATGTGCTTTACAAATACACATGTTATGACATGTTACAAGTGTGACCATTCAGACTGTTTGAGGCCCCCCAAAGCTATAAGAATGGCTTGGAAGGCAGGTATTAGTAGTTTTATTGTCTATTTGCTTAATTAACAACTGTTGTGGCCATCTCTATCTTTCACAAACAGCGCCAGCATGTGGTAGCTGTCATAAGTCCTAGTGTTGTCAATTAAGTGCCATTGCTGAGCACCGGAAACCTCCGGCTCAAATTAAGCTCTGGTCCACTCTTCAGTAGATGCATCAAAGTATCTGATCAGGCAGTCAAAGATTTGTCCGTGACACCCGGAAGACCCCTGTCCATAGTTTCATGACACTAAGTGTGCAGCCATCTTAGACTATTTTACCAGGCAGAGAAGGGCAATGTAGCACGGGGACACACTGGCTAGTGTAATCAGGCTCTGTATAAGCTTAGTTATTATTATTATTATTATTATAACCCATAAGATGACAGAAAGGCGTTCCAGGAATTGGCACAGGAGGCCCAGTTTTCCTGCTATCAAAGGTGGAGCGAGGCAATGTCTGTGCTGCAGGGTGATTTTTCTCAATGAAGCTGATATGTTTTATTGGGCTAACTTGACAAGTTACTGAATTACCGTAATTGATTGGATTTTAACAAGGATGTGTTGCATTGTGTTCCTGGCCATGTTCTTTCTTGTAAACTGGATAATTGAGCACCAAAATGACATTACTTTGAACAAAGCACTGCTAGTCTGCTAAAATAATGATCTTTTTCAGTTGTCTTGAAGAGGCTGATGACGAGGACATTAATCACCAACAAAATAAGACCATGCACAGACAGGGTGGCCCCATCATCCACCCCGCTAACCCGCTCAACACGTGAAAAAATAAAAACCAGTCCCGCCCCTTTGGAGGTGCGCGCCAAGCAGCCGCAGCTGTCATGGCGGCTTCCATGACGCGCTGCTTCCGCCTGCAGCAGCACTGGGCCAGCTCGGCCCATCTATATTGGTTAATTGCAAAGCAATAGCACTGTCACCGACACTCTTCCTAATGCTTCAAGCAGGGTCTGGCCACATCGGCTCAGTGTAAGGTAAATTATTGCAATTCTCCCAGAAATCAATCACTCTGCGGTGGGCCGAGGAGGGTGGGCCGCTGTAGCCTATTACAGCAACCTGCTATTGACAAATGGACTCCTGTACGCGTGGCATAATAAAACAGCGATATAAATTAACCGCATTCCCTAACAGCAGGAAGAAAAATGGGCATACTGTCCGTAATGTGACAGCTTCGAAGGGAGGTTGTTAGCCATGCCAGGACGTAGGTCTGGGAAGAAGTGAAGCAGTCTGCGACCACAGCCTAGGATGCAGCGACCACAAGTGGAGCTCAAGAACCTGATATGGTAATTGCGAACTCTCCTAGGTCCATTGTTCTCCTCTGCCTCTCAAAAACTTCCAACCCTAACTCAACTCTATAAGACCCGGGTCTGGACTGTGCGGACTGGGCTTGATCATTCAGTCTTTGGAACTTATCTACAGCGGGGACAGCCAAGAGGGCTACCTCCAGGCCGGATTTTTAGCACATCCACATCCACATAAGATGCATTTACTTGCAATTAAATGTAATGAAACACATTTGCAAATTCACTGGTTCTTCTGAAAATCAGACTTGGACCTGGCCTACCTGGACTGGCTTTGGACACTCCTGATCGACACGGAACCTATACTATAATTTGAAACATTTGTCTCTTGATCGTGTCTTTGGGAATTTCATATGCTGAATCTGTAATACTACTGAATAATCAGTTTAGCTAAAGCCGGGCTAGATCTGTGTCAGAATCTCAGGATCACCTCTGGCTATATAAATCAGTTCCATTTAGATTAAGTGTATGTACATTTAGCTGATATGGATATCATGAAAACCTAACATTGATCCCTTTTTCCTGGAAATGCGCTACAGACCCCTGGTCTTGCCAGTGTCATGGTGACTGAATTGTAGATGCTTTGTGGACGCGTGGACACGCCGGTGCGCGTAACTCAGCGCTCTATAAATGTCCCTATTATTATTATTATTATTATTATTTGTGTATAGCCGGATACCCAGTATCCCATGTTCTATGATCAGAAGCTCTTGAACTGTACGATTTATAGCTATGAAATCAAATCCTAATAAATGCAGTGAGCACTAATCGCAAGGAACAGAGACGAGCTGTAATCGCTTGCAATAGTCCTTTTTATCGGGGCTCTACGGTGCATTCTTGTGTCTGCATTGGATCCATTCTACCCCTCTCCACTGTTCTTTCAAAACACCCTGGCACTGCAGGGTCTGTTCAGCTTACACCAGGGCTGCATGACATAGATTCAGGCTGAATCCGAGATATCAAATTATGATATGAAATCTGGCACCGCTCTGGCCCTCCTGGACCTACTTTAAAGACCCCTGGCTTACACCCACCTATACTTTAGGAATCAAGAAAATAGGTTCTCTTCTGATCACCCCCTCCCTCGTCTGAATTGAATAAGTTAAATATTGTCCCGCCTCATTTGTAGGTTGGCAGTGCTCCAAGTGCAGTCTATCTGTAACCTTTAACCTTGAGTCTGAACTCAATATCAAGTGTTTTTCTTGTCTCACAGGCCTCTTTCACTATGACGTGACCCGGGTGAACAGGTCATTCGTTGAGGGTGCTGGAGTGGTCATCATACATTAATAGTCTCTTTATATGCTCTGCCTTTCACCGGTTCAGTTATTGTGATAGTAAAAATTCTTCCTTTGCCCAGAATAACTCTTCTTTGCTACTTCCCAACATCTGGTCCCTGTTTCTTCCATTTTCACGACTTGGCCCCTCCCCCATACAGATTTGGAACACTCTGTTATTGGGAGACAACTTTAACCTTCACGCGGATGACCTGCGGACAAAGGCTCTTCTGACATTTTCGTCCCTTATGACAAAATGAATGCATCCGTCCCAAGGTCCCTAGTCCAGATCCTAAAGGCCTGGAGGGTGCTGAAGTTGTCAGACTGGCTCTGGATCTCTGTGGCACTCAAGGGTTGCTGTGCTCGGTCCTGGTGGTTGTCCATTTATCTCAGGTGTCCTGGGGCCTCCTGCTATTATGGTGATGGTATCCATTTGCTTGTGGTGTCCTGAGGCCTACTACTATTGTGGGTATTGATTGCATTTACCTAAGGTGCCCAGGGGCCCAATGTCTCTCTCCGCGCCATCAGGAAGGGATCTGGGGATCGCTTTAGTAATGTGTTTATTCCAGGAGGGGGCAGCCACCGGTAGTATCTGCCTGGTTGAGCACCACCAGGCCTCGCCTTTTCCCAAATACCTCTGCCTTTTGCCCATTGTTCGAGCCCTGGAGTTATTGCGGTTCTTCTCAGAGCAGTCCCAAACAAACCCGCCAATCATGCGAACACAGAGCCTATCACAGGGGTCTTCGACACTGGTGAGTAGTTAGTGGTCTGATAGGGGCCACATATGTTCCTGCGCCTACGGTTCAGTATACCAAGGGACGATAGTGACTGGGGGAGGTTTAAAAGGGTAAAAGCTGATCTTGCAAGTGCTGGCACAAGTTTAGCGCAGAATGCGTCTATTGCCAGTCGCTGTTCAGTTCAGAGCGGAGCACTGGACTTCGTGGCGTGATGGAGGCCATTGGGAACATGGAAAGGCCTATCCGCAGCAGGGTCTCTGCTGCAGATGTTAGACAAATAAGGTCCACCCCGGGACCCCACTGACTTTATCAGGTGAAGGAGGCGAGCGAGGAAAACTGGAGGGGACACGCACGCCACAGGGAGGGCGCAGGGCTCGCCTCAGGTCTCTTGGTTGTGCTCTCCCCCTGGGCACTGAAGCGTTGATGTCGCTCATGGTTTCATGATAAGTCCTTTTCTCTGGACCACTCCATCAGATGGATCCCACTGGATCTCCTCTGGGCACTCTCTTCCCGCAAGATCACCTCCAGAGTTCCACTCTCAGCAGCAACAGGATATTAGGGATTTCTCAGGAGATGTCCCTGGGAAGGTTTCCAAGTGAGAATATCATTGACAAAAACATTGTTTGACATAAATATAATTTCCTAACCATTATTTCCTACGTATCATCTAATTCGGTGGAGATTATTTTATTATTAACTCCACTGTGGAGATATAAACACAAACGCTATCTAAGGCACGATATTTCTTCCAAGGGTATGTAGTCCTTGATAGTCAGGTCAGTGACACTGGCTCTGGCTTCTACAGGCACGGTCTTTGTCTGCTCTTGTCAGTAAGAAAGGGCTGAGAACCTGGGCACAAAAAGGAGGGCAGCCTTCACACTTGGCAACCTTTTGGGAGCAGCACCTTTCGGGGAACAAAAGAACACAACGTGGCGTAAGGCAGCACAAGTACTCTTAAAAAGACCACTGCCTCCGGTCCTCCCACACCGCCCATCAACCCGATGGGGTAACCTCTGAAAGGATCTAAGAGCAAATCATGCCCCAAGGCTATCATTGCACTTCTGAAGAGACAGCTGTCCCCATTCTTCTTACACCCTGGAGTCTTTCTTCACACACAGCTGAAGGAATGCTAGCAAAGTGCATTACTCGCCTGGCACGCTACCGCCAACCTTTCTTTGGCCATCATCTCTACAGTGGCTACGCAAAAGTGAATTCCACTGCGCCCGCAGTCATCCACGACATACCTGCTGTCGATGCATGTATATGCGTACTGTGCCACACATATGTGCAGTATTGTCATACACAGGAATCAGAGAATCCAAGCACTGAACTGACAATTCCCATAGGCAAGGCCAGTAGGCTGCTCCCCCTCTGCTGGTAAATAAGCCAAAGGCCGGTCCCACTGCTTATGATTCATCGCAGCGGATTGTAGGGCAATACGGCAAGAGGACAGTAGTCAATGTCACTATGGAACGCAAGCATGGTGCCCCATTCCAAACCATAGGCTCCCACTGGGTCACAAGCCATAAGCACAGCTGACCTTAGTGCACACACGGGATTGTGAAGGTAAAGTCCAAAAGAAGGAAAAATGTACCAGAGACTCACTTTGAGCACGCCTGCAGCGTGCTCCAAGTGAGTCCCACCAATCAGAAGTCAACAGCCAGCTCCCAGTCCTTCTGGTTAGACCATGTCTCCTCCTTCCAGCTACACTCACCCCACAAGCCCTCAGGCCCATTTCTAATCTTACCTTTTCATAGTGGCAATTAATCCTCAGAAATAATATCCTTCCTTATCTTTCAGGAGCGCAAAGCTCTCGTTCTAGTTTCCACAGAATGCAGACATGGACTACCGTGTAACACGTACACGGCCGGACATTTGGTCACGGCTGTCCTTCTAGTGTAATACTAGGGACACAGTGGTGACAAAACATCCAGAAATCCCTCCATGACGGATGTATGACGGTACGACGCTTGGTATAACCATGCGTACCATTACAACACGTGTTTTACAACGCAAGTGGGTACCGCGACTTGCGTTGTAGGGTGCGGACTTAGGAATAGTTTAATTTACTATTCCAACACCAGTCTCCGTGGATAGTAGGGAAGGTGTTGGAATAGTAAATTAACTATTCCTTGTCCTTGAGCGCCCCCCAGCGCAAGTCGTGGTTACGACTTGCATTGTAAGAGACGCGTCGTAATTGTAGCACGGGGTAACATCTGCGTCGTAAAGGATGTTCCCCCTCCATGACATCAGCAGTGTCGTCTCTTGCCCTTATCAACTTTATTGCTGCTGAAGAACTAAGAACAGGACATGGAGTGGAGCCTACTGAATTAACCGTGGATTTTATGGTCGCATCTTATTAATGCCTTTTTTTTACTGACAAATAGCAGCAGTTCGTTTTTAACACTTGTAATTGCACCACTTTGAATCTGTAGTGTGTTGGAATTAATTAAGATCATTTACTACGAAAAAGAGGATTTTTTGTTCACTTCCAACTGATAGACTAAAAATAACTCTTACAATCAACAACACATCTCAAACACATCTCCAGCACTGATACTAAACAAAGACAATCATTGCAGGTAAAGCTTCACTCCAGCCCTTTCACCCTGTACTCCAAACTCTACACCATAACCCTATAACTAAATCTGTATACCCATAACCCTACATCCTTATATACCACAAACCTTTAGTCCTGTACCCATTAACCCCAATCCTATGTGCTAAACCCTTAACTATAAACCTCAAACCCTCAATGTGGGAAGTTGGCCTGATATATAATGTTCACTATTCTAGTGAGCACTTTGTATCAGTCCAAACAACCCTTATTGATGATTGGTTGTAAGTCAGCCATAGACCAGCTATCCTAGTATGCATGGACAAGAGCAGTCTTTAGGCTAAACTCTAGAGGGCGTGTTAAGCCAGCTGTTATACCATCACATATACACCTTGAACACCAAGTGAAAGGACACCACACAAGTTGTTATGAAAATAAAAGGATATTTATTTAGAACACAACAACCCTGGACTCTTTATGAGGACAGGGTGCTAAGCACAATACAAAACTCTTATAAAAATACTTTAAGTCGCACAAATTACACAAATGCCCGAGGGGCACGAAAAACCATATACTCTAAAAGTGGAATGCGAAATTACTAGCAGCTAAGTACTACTCTAATAGACTTTAGGATCGCTAGGACTGGACTACTGAACCTTCAGATTACTAGCAGGAGGCCTAGGGGGATCGGGTGCAGAGTGTGCACTCTCACGCGAGATGCGGGACAAAGTCTATGGTTGCTAGAAATTACAAAGTTAGTGTTATCGGACGAATCCGACTAGGTAGAGCTGAAACGAAAAAGGATCTGGACCCTTGGATAGTGAGGCTATGCTGGAGCACCGAAATGCTGAGGTTACCTAGCCCAGGGGCTGCGGCTGCATAGGTCTGAAAAGACGTCGGGAATCCTCGTTGCAGTCTATGGAGCCTGAAAGAAGAAGTTGCTGGCAGGCGACCAGTGAAGAGATTCGGATGGATCCAAGCCTGGATCGAAGATGGAGGACACCTGTAAGCAGAGGGGACCAAGTCCTGAATCACTAGCCAGTGATCAGATGGGCACCAGGATGGCACCGGATGGAGTCACCTCGACCAGGTGAGTGGGCGACGCTGGGCTCTGCAGTCTCACGGACCAGGAGGCGTTGTCGGCGACCAGGATGGAGGTGCGAGCTGTCCCACGAAGATATCTGCTGTCGACGTCGCTGGACCCAGGATTGGGGCAACAAGTCTTGGCAAATGCAAGCCCACTCAGTGGACTTAAAATGGCGTCTGGAGTGGACCAGTAGGGTCCGGGGGGCTCCTCTTTTGGAGGGGAGCAAGGGCCAGTCTGGAGCAACCAGACCAGCGGTGTTGTCGTCGTGGAGCGTCGTCAAGAGGGCCCCAAGCCAGCAGGCAAGTAGCCGGACAACGCAGTGAACAGCAAAGAGCAGAAGGGCCCCACGCAGATCTGGTGGATGCTCGGGGGCTGGACTTCGGTGCTGGAGCTGCTCAGGGTCAGGGCTTCTTGAACCCCAAAGCACTCACTCGAGGATCCCTCGGCGGTCGTGCTGGATAAGCGTCGTGCAGTTCTGAAGATGGCCGGTCCCTCGAGGTCTCGTCACACCCACGGATCTCAGCTGGGCTGATGATGTAGGTAGAGGTCAGAGGTGCCAGGGAAGCCGGGTCTCGTCGTGCTGGTCGGTCGGATTCCGGAGGAAGGACGTGCAGCAAACCGCAGTGTTCTTAGATGGTGCCTGCAGGTGCAGGGTGACTACTCCTTAGTCACAAGGGAGAAATCTTAGGAAGAAGTCTTGAGTTCCTTTCGTAGAAAGTAGTTTCAGGATTCAAAGATGATCTAATTTGGAAGGGGGCGCGCTCCTATCTTTATACTAGGAAAAGGGGCTGGCCCGCGACTAGGTCCTGCCCATGGGTGGGACCAGGAAGGGGGGTGGTTACACCCCTCTCCCATGCCGGACTTTCCCCAGCTCAGGGGCTGGCGTGCCCCTGGAACTGGTTCTAGCCGGCCTATGCATAGTGAGCACCGGGGTGCCACTTGCAGTCACCTTCCTCTAAAGCCCTGCCTACCCAGGATACACAAAACCCTGTCTGGGATGGTGCTAGCACCGCCCCTGACAGGAAACCCTTTGTCCAAGCCTCCCTCGCTGGAAGGACTCCCAGCAGCAGGAGGTCAGACTTGTGTCTGTGGTGGCAGCATCCATTTTGTGATGCTGAGGCTTGAGTTAACTTTAACCGGGGTTCACAGTTACATACATGTCGTGTCCCTCTAGAAGGGTGGAATGCTAACCCCGTCGCCAGAATTGGCGAGGGGTTAGTATTCCAATTCGTATGACACCTTACTCGACATGTTTTGATAAAGCGATACCAGAGTTAGCATATAACCGCGAGGATTATAATGCACTTAAGAGTATATGGTACGCGTTATCATGGAACAGCTATTAGGACTTGGTTCCGCAAGCTGCTAACAGGCTCAGCTCATGCCAGAGCACCATCTCACACGATTCCAAGCACTCTGCCTTCAGGATTGTCAAGGCCTGCCATAGGAGTGACTGATAGGAATACGGGTGTCCATTTTAGGGTTAGATATAGGTATACTATATCTAAAGAAAAGGGTGATTACACCACCTTGCCCCAGCTGTCGTGCAGCCAGTTGTGTCAGATTTAGATGGCCAGCCAGGGGTGGCATAATACATGCTGCAGCCCCTGGTAGGCCCTGGGTACACCTATGCCCTGAGTTACAGGGTCTGATAAGGTGGCCCAGTACCAATTGGATATGTACCTAAGGTACAGGGAATCCATTTTACAGAGAGAGCAGTAGGCCTGGGGCCCTGAATAGCAGGGTCCCAGGTCAACTAAGTCGGAAAACCAGCAAAACACCAGGCAAAAAGTTGGGGGTAACCATAGTCAGGTATCCACCTTCCTACACTCAATACCTTAGCCACAGCACCTAATTTGAAAAGCCCTTACCCATCCTCCAATCTCGTAAACACTATACCCTTAAACCCTAAGCATAAAGACCTATACCCCTACCCCATAACCTTAGCCCTAACCCGTAACCCCTTAATCCTATACCCCAAATCTCTATGCTTATAATATCTTACCTTTAAACCAAAATACCACATCCCTATGCTCTATAACATATACTCCAAACAAACCCTTAACCTTTAACCTTAATCTTTTAATATAAGCTTAATCCCTACACTCCTACCTCTAAATGCCTACTCCAACATGCTAAGTGCTTAACCCCATATCTTTAACCCTATATCCCTATCCTCATCCCTAACTCATATAACCTGTATTTTATATCCTTAGCCCTTTACTTCTTTCACACTGCCCTTACTTTAATATATTTTAGGAACAAGCTCTTTGGGAAGGTTTTCTTTTCATGGGGTATTTAATTTTAGAAACACTGACTGTGAATTGAGATTTTCAAGTTTGGAGGCAATACTGCTCTGAGAGCTGTTCTCTTCCTGTCTCCCCCTCCTTGGCTTCGGGCTTCACATAGATTTGCCCTTTCATCTGTCTCTCTAACACCACCCGAAACTATAAAAGCCAATCAAGATGTTGCAGGTCACGTACCCCACAAACTAAAAAACACAAATGTGGGGCTTTAGAGTTTATAAGGTAACTATGTATTTCTTTCTATCTGTGGTATGTTGTGTGAAGAAAAGAACAGGCGCCCCATTTGGGATTTTGTGAGACCTTGTAATCTGTTCCTAGTCAGTGTGTGATACAGTGGCGGCCGGTAATTTTAGCAGGGAGGGAGGCAGGCCACACACACAGCCATTCACAAATGTGCGCACACACTCCCATTCACAACAATCACTCACAACAAATTCATGCATGCACCAAACATTCAACAACACAAAACATGCCTGTGCTGCAAGCTCCCGGAGAGGGATGCCTCGAGGTCCCAGGAGGGTTGGGACTGCCGCCTCTTCTCATTGGCTGTGCTTAGGTCAGCCAGTGAGAAGAGGCGGCAGTCTTTTGCTCGTCACAGAGTGGGATGGGGTCAGTGAGACTGCTATGACAGAGACGCCACTGTGTGATGAGGTATCACTGATTGACACTCTGCTCTGGGCACTTCACATCTTGAAACTGAAGCGCCCAGGTCAGAGGTAATGAGTGATGCCCCCCCTTGTCGTGAGGGAGAGAGTGATGACGCGCGGGATTACCAGCTCAGTTAATCATACTCACCTGGGCCCATAAAACATTCACACCTTTGAACCGTTAATCCTGCTTCTACTTACTGCCTATCAGGATTTTAATCTTTTAGGATTTATACCTGTACACCATGATTTACCAATCTTTTGTCACTTATGCTATAAGTCCTAGGGATCGAAAAAGGAGTTAGCATAATAGGTAGCAATTTTAATAATTTACCTTTCCTGTAATAACCACAGACTCAGGAGAAGTTTTAAACACTTTATCTTTGCAAATTTTAGTGAGTCAGCGGCCACCATACAGTGACCGGAAATTTTACAATTAAGAATTTAATCAATAAGACATAAAGTTTGCAAGAAATCACAGTAACACCTTTAGACATTGGTACCTGGGAAGGGTGAGAAAGGGAAATAGCACAAGGACATACCCCATAGATTATATTTACCTAGAATGGTGTAAGGACCAATCCTAGCCACAGGCCGGGGCAAAGAAAAGGCTCCCGACTAATTAGGTGCCAACGGGACAGGACAGGTGCAGATCAGGACAGGTGACCTCCACTAAGTGTAACACCAGCGTCACACCCCTCTCTCTCTCTACGGCAAATTCTGGTACCTTGATTACCCAATCGGGGTACCAGAATACTTCTCCCTCAGCACACCCCAATTCTTCTGACAGAGTGCTACCGCAGCACCCCTGCTCTCGATTCTCCTTCGGTACAAAAGCATACGTTGGGTCAGTGACAGGTCTGTGACAAGTCAGACAATTTCTCTAACTAAGCCTACCTTAGTTATACCATTTTCTGGGCAATGTACCACCCCCCAGTGTTGCAAATTTGTGTTTTCCCTTCATTTGATTGGTCAGAAAGACGAGGAGAGGTCATCACACCATACTAAGATGAGGTAATTTTCATTGACTTATATTGATCAAGTTCTCGCCCATAATTTACTTTCCCATGCAATTTATTCCACCCAGCAATATTATTTCATTTTAATATACAAAGTTTAATAAAGTTGAAATTCTTCTTCCTTTCCCAGGTTATGGGTTGTGGTTCCCAGGCTCCTTGCCGGAAAGACAGTCACTAGCATAATTTCAATGCCACGGCTCGAGGTCTCTCAAAGTTCCTCGCGCTTGCGCGGATCGTTTTCAATATGGCTGTTAATGTCACCCTTAGGCCCAAATACGAGCTATTAATAAAGTCAAAGAGAGTCACATTAGAATACAAATATAAATGAATGCACTGTATACCATTGTATACCACTTATTTCTACTCAAAACCCATTACTTTATTTTAACATTAGCATTAGTGCTTAAGCTAAACACACGAGTTTTAGTACAAGCAGCAGCATGTGCAGTAGTATGAGAAAGCATGAAGCAGCCATTTTGGCACTAGTGCGCAGATGCAAGAAATTCCCACCAGAAGTGAAAGAGGTCACACCACGTAGATGTGGCGGACGCATGCTCAAAAGAGTTCCCGTGTTTTTCGGCAGCCATTTTAGGCCCTCGGGTTACTGTTAGTAGAAGCACATATGCAAGCTTCCCCATCTTACTAATAATGTTGTGTAATGCAAATATTAGTAAACAAAACATGTTGATTAATTAGTTACAGGGCTGAGTACAAGCAAGTTTCTGTACGTATGAAACCTTGCTCCATCAAGACCCTTATAGCACTTTTGCCAGGTTGAGGAGGTCATGCCCACAGGGCTGTGAAATCCTCAGCCTGGCAAAGTTCAGCTCAGGCCAACAGGAGCCTGTGCATGTTTATCTCCCGCCTGCCTGACCTGAACAAGAAGAGTGTCTGTCACGCTCACCTTTGTTCAGCCTGACATACACTGTCATTGTCAAGAAAAAGTGAGGGGGCATGGCTCCTCCGCCTGACCGCAGCTGGTGAGATGGCCTTTTCACAATCTCCACAGGTCAAATACCCTTTTTGAGGGAAAGACTTTAGTGGTGAACCCTGGATTCGCCTTCCATTTATAAATGATGTAAATAACAGCTCTTATGGTAGTCCAATGTAATTCCACTCAGTTTCCTGCCATTGGAGCGATGAAAGGTTGAGTTGGCCTTGTTGGGATACTAGCTTGCGACCTGCAGAACACATCACATCTATAGGGCGAATGTTAATTCGCTGAACGGTCTCATCTGCTATTCGGCCCTTAGTTCACAGATCCCTGAACACATCAGAAATTGTGTTTTTTTTCCAAAAGGGGAAATTCAAAGACTTCGAGGAGCGGGAAAGGACCGCTATTTTCGGCACAAGAGAGTCATCGCCTAGAAACAGGTTATTGGAAGTAGTTTAGAGAAAATGAAGTGACCTGGCTTCCATTCATTTTTATAGAGTTTAATGACACATTCAACTTGGGGGGGGGGGACTGAGTGGCACGACAGGGTACCTGATTAATAATCCTTTTATTCCACCTTTAGACATATTTTGTGGTCTTGGGCAAATTGTTCCATCCGGCCTCAGTTCCAATATCTGTCAATATTGGGAGTATCTAGAGACAATTCATTATGCAATTTCTCCTATACATTCACTTGCTCAGTCACTCACTTGTCTGTTCTTTTGCCACTTTCCATCCATCCTGCGTTAAACAAACCATCATCCTGCCATTTTATGAAAAAACAGATCTCTGCTTTTGGGCTCAATTGATTCTATTAGTTTCTGGCTCATTGCAAATGTTCTCCTTGCTGCTCTGCTCATAGAGCATCTAGCCACTTCCCAGTTGTGATTGTACACAGACATGTTCCATGTGCTTGATTCATATCAGCCTGGCTTCAGGCACAAACCTGGAACCAGACCTGGACAGTCCATGGTGTAGAAAGATCTCATTTGCGCCAGTAACTTACATCATCTGTGTATCTCGTTCCTTCATCATCTTTCTGCTGCTTTCAACTCTGTGGACCAAACGATTTCTGGGGGATTTTTTGGCAGGACATGTTGTCTAGAGGCTAGAGATGCCAACCCTGGAACTCTGGATCTAGGTTCAAGTCCCAGACCAGGCTCAACATCCTGTAATTCTGTCAATTCACTCTATTTCCTCCTCCCTAAAAGTATGAAAACAATGTGTCTCCTGTAAAGCACTGCAGTGTTCTTGCGTTAAGTGCACTTGTATAAAACTACAATAAATAAATACTATCTGTTGTGTGCACTGCGTGCTGGACTCTGCTGCCCAGTGGTTTGGCTTGTTTGATGATCACATTACATTAAATGGGGTCTGTTGTTCCTTCTGTGGAGCCTTCCACAGTTCAGGTCATCCTACCATTGCCTTCAATACTAGTTATTTATATATCTGTCTATTGCTGACATTCTGCAGTTCTACTTTAGTCTCTTTGGCTTAACATACTATTTATAAACTATATTTAACACTGTATTAACGTTTTTGCATAGTTTACAAAAACATACACTTCTTCAAACTTCACACAACTTAAAATTGTATCAAAATATGAAAAGCAGCCACCCGTCACCAAGGGCCAGCCTGGTCCTTCTGCCACCCGGGCATTTCCCCAGTAAGAATGATCATAGGGGCTGCTTTCAGAGCAGGGTTGGCTGTCTTGAGCCCAGCCATGTCCCCGCGTCTCTCTTCTGTTTGCAGTGTGAGGTTGGTTTTTGTCAGAGCTCAGTTTGGTGTCTAGTCTGTGACTGCGTCACCAGTTCAGTCACGCCAATACTGAGGTCTTGATCCGAGACGCTATCTTTGGCTTAGGCAGAGCTTTAAGTGGGGCAGGTTCCGCCGGGTCTCAGACTTAAACTTAAACAGTCTTAAACTGGTCCCTCCTGTGATCTGTAGTCATATCCTTACCCTTACAGGCAAAAAGGAGTTGGCCTAAAGGCTAGGGCGGTCCTCCTCGAATCTGGGGAACTGGGTGTGAGTCTCTGCAACGATGCTGAACATCCTGTGATTCTGGGCAAATCACTTAATCCCCCTGTGTCTAACAAAACATAAATGTATCCTCATGTAACGTAGCTGGTGCTATGTAAAGTGCTCTGATAACCGATTCTGGTTAAGTTCGGGCTATATAAAACGCCGTAATAAAAAAAAACAAAAAAAAAACACCGATACCTAAACAATGGCTGTAAAATTTGTTAAGATAATATATGTAAGGGTTCGCATTTCAATTGTTTTACTAGAACTTGCATTCAGTAAAGTGAGGGGAGAAAAATGGCCTAAATTTCTAACAGAGACTGCAGAGGAAAGTGGTGTGAATGGACGAACAGGAGTGACTGAGACCCTCCGAAGACCGCTGCCCTTTCCACAGACCTGAGTAATATTTAATTCACTCTCATATTTTCATACTGGAAGCATTTTCATTTCTGATGTTAGTTTACATGTTTTAAGCCACACACTTAATTTCAAAGTTCTTGGCTCTTTCAAAGATGTGAGGTTATGCTTCTAAAGCTACGCCCCTTTTTGAGACCCCCCTTTTTATCCACCCTAGTTAAAGCCCTGGTCTTAGGATCTTCCTTTGCAGATGTCTTTAAACCGCACCCCCCTAGAACCCAAGTGGTGCTTAATTTGTAAAATAATAAATGCTGCTGCCCAAAGCACCGCTCAGAAGCCCGCGACTGGTGCTATTAAATGTCAGTGCACCAAATACCAAGGATGTATAGTCCTGAATCCACCTCAAGCCTCTTTAAACCACTGCCAGACTCTCCTTGTCCCTTTATCTCACTCTATCAGGATCCTGCTTTCGTCCTTCAGGGCGTTATTCTGTCTTTCTCGTCCTCCTTCATTCCTGTTTGCGTGTTTTCCATCTCTTGCTCTCAGGAAATGTCTGATGAGGAAAAATGCAGATCTAACCAAGTATAATCTTTGCAGATTATTCACTACAGACTACCTACTGTTCCTCTGATAAATGCTGCAGTCACTTTTTAATAGTCCCTGCAACACCATGTTCTTTTCTTCAGCTCGAAGGTACAGAAGTAATTTATTGATATTGGCAGAACTAGGTCTAAACAATTACAATGCACATGACTCAAGGAGTCCAGTTCCGGCTTTTTCCTCCATTAAAAGAAGAATTCTTATCCAGTTCATTCACACAACTCATAGCCTACGTCTGCTGGACTGAGTATGTTTGCTCAGTTAGGCATCATTAACACAGGTACCAATTAATCATTAATGCTATTAATGTTTTCTTTAGAAAAGCAGTGAGTTCCGATTTTAAGAGGTGGCTTAATCATTCCAATGTGTGGTTCTGTGTCGCTCGCGTGGATACCAGCAATGCTAAAGATTATAAAGAATCAGTGGATATCTCATTGCTGTCACATATCTGCAGGTTGTTTACTCAGCATTCACAAAAACAACGGGGTCTAAAGTCTTGATTCTAAACATTGTCCTGAGGATGGTCTCACGTATTAACTATAAAACAGAGACCGAAACGTTAACGCCACTCCGCTACTTTCTACTACAATGACAAGACTCCGTTTGTCACCATATGAGTAAACTTCTCACCAACTGACCTATCACAGGACTATTTCTTTATTGTAAGAGTGGCTCAACATAACCCCTACCACAGATTCTGTTCTTTAAACTATTGTGAGACTCTGTTTTTTGTGCTAAAACATCGATAACCGGCTACCTTTTTCGTGTGAATATGTTTGTTATTTGCTTTATTCTTGTGCATTTGTTGTGTTACCTTCTTGTACGCCTGGTTGTAAAATAAAAAAATATATATATTTGTTTTTGTCAGTTAGTATTTAGCATATGCCTTTAAGAATGAACGTTATATATCACTAGAACTCGAATTGATCCCACAAACAGTATAGTGAATGATCACCTTGTTTGTATGTTATTGCTGTTGTTTATTTATAGTACCAGGCTTGCAGGAGGGATTGGGTCGCCATTATCTGTACTTACTCCAGAGGAGTGGCAACACTATGCTCAGGAGGAAAAAGAAGAGAACCATGGGTGTTTCCTGCTAGGTACTTCTGTGTTTCATAAGACATTAATACTTCTGCTTTCAGAAACAAGATTTCAGCATGCTCGGGGAAGCCAAATCGTACAGGGGGCCTGGGGCAATTGATAGCTAAAGAGAGGAAATTATTTGTGTAGCGCAAAGTGCTGAACCAGGAGGACCAGCAGTGGAGGTAGGAGGCAGGATAAAGCTTCGTCCAGCTGAGAAACAGATGTGACATTTTTGAGTTTTGATCCTGTGAAACTCTGGAATTGTTTTCTTGCCACAGGATAAACACCTGTGAAAACCAGTGCATGGCTTTGCTTTAAACCTATGATTAGGAAGACTGGAAATGTTAGTAGGGTTAGATGGAGGTTCATTACCTGTGAGCCGGGTGCAGGTCTTCCCATGTATGGGCAACTGTTTCTGGAAGCCGAATGTCACCACACACTGGAAGAGGTAGTAGACAAGTGCCCTTAAGAAGCTGCCACCTTCTCAGGAGGGAAAAGATAAAGGTGTAAATACCTCATTGCTGGACGAAGTCTTCACAGGATCGAAGAACACCAGGAATCCAATGTTGGAATTACTTAGGAGCGAAGAGTCAGAATCAGCAGGTGGAGGTAGCGAGGATACAAGCAAAGGAGAACAGCATTGTTGCGATGCATCCTCCAACCAGACTGAAGCTGTTATACTGGAAGGGAACAAGAAACAAAGAAAGTGACATCAAAACATCACAACAGGAAACACAAAGAACTGGGAAAATCAGGAAGGAACCAAGGAAGACCAACCATGATGGAAAAGAAAAGAGAAGAAAGCCCTGAAGTGCAGGGGCTGAGTAGCAACTTTAATATGCAGCAGTAGCTTGGAGCCCAGATCCTTGAGGAAAGGCAGCAGCAGCTGAGTGAAAGTTACAGCCTGCAGCTGTAGGTTTCATGAGGCATCTTCAGAGCCCCAGGACCAGTGAGTTCACATAAGGTAATGAGGTTCTTGGAGGTGCGGGTGACGCAGGTGCGGTGACTGCAACACTGGATATCTTTGTAAACGGATGACTGGTTGGTTTTCTCTTTAAAGTACTATGCTTGTGTCACCTCAAACAGAAAATCTGTCTGGAATTGATAAGAAGGGACTCTTTCATTCTGCTGCACTGAAGATTCGCTGCCTTTCTGTGCGTTTGTCAGGCACTGGTTGGAGCTTCTGCGGAAGCATTGTGCACCAGCACTGATGGTGTCAGCCTTCTGATGACTCACAGGACCAAAGTCAGATAAGATCCCGACTGTGATTCCTGTTTACCCTTGTGGAGCTTCTCTGCTGAGGGTAGGAAGTGCAGACAATTCTGAAGCAAACCTTTCATATTTGATAACAGAATTGTGGGAATCCTCTTCCAATTGTTAAAAATGTTCTAGAGTCAGGGGAGCCAGCCCAGAAGGTATAAGAACTTCTGTTCAAGTTAACAGTGCTACCACGCTTAGACAAAACAGTTGCGCTAAGTCACTCCAGGTGTACCAAAAAACTTGTTAGGCCAACCTGAAAAAGAAGCTACAGTTGTGATTTCACCTTAGCACTTTTTCAATTCCTGCCTTTTTAAAGGAAGCTGGAGACTGTAGCTGGACTCTGTACACCTCTGTTGAGCCTTTTTCAGCTGCAGCTTCCATTCTTGAATTGCTGAAGATTTCATCCTCTAGAGAAGATAGTAAGTCAGAAGAATAGATTTCGAGTTGGATCAATCACCAACTTCAATCCTGTCGCCTTCACTCACAGCGGCAATAGAGGCTGGCTTCAAACGTAAGGCGTACACCATAATGCTTCATATTTTGTGTGATTCTGATAGGATAACACTGAACTTATTTTGGAGTGCCTTATTGTGTGCTCTTCACAACTCCGGACCTATCTTCCTGAAAAAAGTCTTATCCTGGTACACTCCTACCAGAAATCTAAGATCCTTAGGTTCTTGCAAAGTTAATCCCATCAGATTCAAGAAAGCAAAAAGTGGAGGAAGCAGCTTCGTGGTGGGAGCATCCATATCTTGGAATCTCCTTCCCCGCTCCATGAGGTCAGCCCCCAATTTACTTCAATTCAGGAAACATCTGAAGACGTGGCTTTTCAATCAGTAGATTCTTTCTTCCTTTCGCTCATCTTTTCTCAAAGGACTGGCGCCAAGACACCTCCAGGTATACGATGCGCTCTCCAAATTGGTTAACATAACATATATTTCCTTTCTTTGTAATAACCTTTGACCCTAATTTTTCTTCATTTTGTCCAAATTTGCTTACTAATATTTTCTTTTTTAAATAACTTGGGAAAGACCTTTCACGATCTTGGTTGTATTATTGTTTTTTGTGGTTTTTACGCATGTCTTGCTTGCATTTTTGCTGAAGAAGACCTTGCTGCATACGTCTTGTGGTCAAGAGTGTGCCAGGGATTCCCCACAGATGCCAAGATTATTTTCTGTGTCACACTGGTTACTGCTGACATCAAGAGTGTGGCCGCTCTCCCTATTGCCTAATGTACCCCAGTTATAATAGTTTTTACCAAAATGCTCCTTTAAACGTGTTCTCTTTTCCTGGCCTGGTCCCTGTGCTATCAGAGGCACTACTAGCTCTTACTAAATTGTAATGCTTGTTAGTAGTTGCACCTTATTGGGTTACATATGCTGTTCTTTTACAGCATACCTGTAATATACCTTCCTGAAAAAAATATGCTTGTACAGCTTATAATTGAAGATAATTTTACCTTGCTGATAGGCTCACTTAAATACATATTTCATTTGTGCAGCCAAAGGTTTGTTCTATTCAGAGAATCATAGTCCTATGGTGGCGTGATCCAGCCTCTTTACATAGTGTAAACATGGAACAGCAGCAACTTTACTCTTCTATGAAAAACAATTAGCCTTCTGTGGCACATTGGCTAGCAATGGCCCTCTTACAGCTTTGCGGGCCAGTCGTCCTCGTAAAGCTTTACATTTTGATCAGATGGATTAATCTGATTTATCACCATATTGTATTAGTTTCATTATTTCATGATAAGTCACAGAGTGAGGAGGGCCTTGCCTTTTTAAATATTTAGGGGCTCGCGCCTTGCGCCACGCCACTTTTGCGTCATTTTTAACATGGGAAAAGCGACGTACGGGTGGCGCAGGGGGCTTGTAAACCAGCTGCACAATATCTAATCGTCATGGAACAGTTTCAGGAACAGGTCCGTGGTAACCACAAGACACGTAAATTTCAACCAAAATCTAAATCTATCTTTCTAAGTAAAACACTCCATGGATTTCACTTTTCCTGAGCCTCAATTATAAGTCTCAGAGATAAGTTAGCCTTTATTTACTGTAATTGATTAAAACAAGCTTACAACAGAATTGTCCAATCACAGGCAGACTTTGCCCTTAACATAAGTATTAACCCTTTCCCCTAACAAGAGAGCCCGTTGCTATGCCCGAGCGTAGGACTTAAAAGGATATTTTACTTCCATTGCTCATAGACCAGATGAAGTCAATACAACCAACATCAGGAGCCGATCAATAGTTGAGGTCGATTAGACTTCAGTGATCGCAAATCCTCTATGAGAACTTCTAAGGTAGCTACAAAGTCTATTGTCTTCTTATAAGGTTAAGTATTGCGGTCCCGAGAGGCCATTGCTTGTGATATGTGCACGGTGTAGTCTACCTGGGGCCGACCTTTCATCGACCGACAGGACACTGGGCTCCGCAAAACAGGTGATGATCTTAGTAGGCAACACCTGTTTTAGTCTGGTATCATTTGAAGGGTGTATGGATCACAAGGGTAAAACCTCACCTATGGTGTCAAATGATTATGTGGTAAGGTCAGTGGGGTAATCTTCAACAAGTGTTCTTATTTACTCCTATCAAGTATGAATACTGTGATAGTGGCCTCAAATTTGTTAATCTACACAAAATGTACACCCCCTCCAGCTTGGTCGGATCCCTGCTCTTTTTGTTTCAAACGTGATTTCCTTGTCGTCATGATTACATTTTGGCACTTCAGCTCCTGGAGTGTAATGTCGGAGTGTAAAGCGTTACTGACCTTGGTAGCAGTCAGTAACAGTCGTTAATTGCCCTTAATAGACCTATGAGCCCAGCCCACAGGTGAGGGTGCTTTAGAAGGGTATGAAACATAGCTAGCGTTAATAACTTTTTCCAAGGACAGTAATGGACAACAGTTTGTTAGTAGCTGCTCTGAGGAGCACAGGGAGAAAGAAGGTGTCTGTTAAATTAAGTGCATTTTATTACTCTTAATGTTGCGGCACTATCTCTGCTCTTGTTTTCAAACCTGGTCATGTGCCAGCCGGCTTCTGGTTCTAGCTTCCTCCCTGATTTCACTCCTCTGCCCCTTTTCTGTTCTCCTTCTCCATATACCTCGTTCTGTCGCCCCACTTTTTCTTTGTTTGTCCTTCTTCTTCTGGTGTTTCCAGAGCCGGACTGGGTACCCAAAGGAGCCCTGGCTATTTTTCTCATGGCAGCCCCTGGGGAAGCACTTCCTGTCCCCGGTAAGGCTGGAAACGCTTGCTTGCTGCTTTTGTTACTGGGTACCGATATTTCAGCACTGCCCTTTAGTAACACAACCTGCCCCCAGCACTGCACAACCAGCTCCCACCCTTCCAGCCTCCTGGGGAAACGCCCGATGCCTGCTACGGTCAGTCCAGCCCTGGGCTTTGCTACTGACCCCTTATCTCTGGACTCACTTCTCTCTGAGACTTGTCCTCCATCAGCCTACAGAGCTTCTCCTCGTAAACCTTTCTTGTTTTATCAACAGTCCACTGCCCTCTTCCCACCTGATTCCTATTTTTGGCATTGCATCATTATATTAAAAGAAGTGTGTACGTGAGTGCGATGGGGCGACTGGGCATCTGCTCAAAATATCGGGGACCAGCCTGGTGGCCTCCATCGTTCGCTGGCCACCTCCAGGTGGGGGTTTGCCACACATGCGGCTACCTTGGGGATTCACAGCACATACAGTACAGCACTAGAGCCATGAATCAGGTACTCAGTACTCCATTCGTCAAGTGATGGCATTGACTGCACAGCTACTCAATGAAAGCAGGCTTTGCTGAAATGCAAAATCCATACATGATAGATCTTCTGGGGTCCCTGCCCGCGCCTGCGCCCCAATTAAACAGCCATGAATGATGGCTGAGTGGGAGCAGCCAGCTGCAGGGCAATATTGCATTGGACAATTTCTTTCTACAAAACATGTTAACATTTGATTTTTTCATCACAGAATTACAGACTTGTGCTGGGACTGGGTGAATTCTGGGGAGGACCTGGCCTGGCAGTTTGGGTTGGACTTTCCCCATGGGAGCAGAGTCAAGACTGATGTGCATATGGCTGGGTCCAAACTGGGGTGACATGGTGGACACAAGGATGATGGACTGAGATGTTCCCCTAAGTAGTACACATGGGTGAGATTAAATCAAGCATTCCATCCATCACTTTTTTGTATACATTGGTACCAGCCTCGCCAGCTACTATTGACAAGCTAAAGGCTGTTGGTGTCACATTGCATGTTCACAGTGGCCCATAATATACAAGCAAAGAGGGACACGGAGAGTGCACAAGCTTTGAGACAGAGGTGGAAGCAGGGATTCAGGCTTCTCAGCACTTCTGCTCTTCTCTCCTGCCCGCGACAGATTTAAAACACTAAGGGCCCGATGTAGGTAAAGTCCAATTTACCACTTCTTAAATACCGAATCATACCGATTCGGTATTTAAGAAGTGATAAATTGGAGGGGGGGAGATGTGGGTATTTCAGAATCGGTAAATACCGAATCTGTAAGATTCGGTATTTACCGATTCTGTAAATACCGAATCGGTATCCCCCATTGATTCCTATGGGCCTAGAAGCCCATAGGAATCAATGTGCATTACCGAATCGGTATTTACCGATTCGGTAATTACCGATTTCTGCAAGGGTGCAGGGGGTGTCACTTTGACACCCTCTAGCAACCCCAATACTGGCTTGTGTGCCATGTGGCACACAGACATGCCCTAAGGGCATGTCTGTCTGTCACATGGCACAGGTGTGCATGCACACATGTGCATGCACACCTGGATTCGGTATTTTAACACCCAATTGGATTGGGTGTTAAAATACCGAATCTGAAGAGCCTGTGGGACTGAAAGTAGTCCCATCTACATCCCGATTTTTTACAATCGGTAAACTTACCGATTCGGTATTTTTCCGATTCAGTAATTTTACCGAATCAGTAAAATACCGAATCGGAGAAAAAAAGGTCCCCTACATCTCAAAAGGCCAAATTCCGGTCGGAAACGGCCGAATTCGGCCGTTTCCGACCGGTATTGGCCACCTACATCGGGCCCTAAGCCTGGTGCAAGAAAGGCAGAGAGCCAAAGCTGAGGCCCGGGAGAGAAACAGTGAACAGCCGCAACTCAGGTAAACAGCAGGGTGTAGGTGCTCTTGGGAAACATCCTCTACGATGCAACTTTTACCACGCAGTACCTTTACAACGCAGGAGGGCGCTCTAGGATAGGTAATAGTTTAATTTACTATCCAACACCTTCCCTACTATCCTCGGGGACTGGAGTTGGAAAAGTAAATTAAACTATTCACTATCCAGCACCCCCCAACGCAAGTCGTTGTAACGACTTGCGTTGAAAAACCTGCGTTGTAAAGGCATGCGTGGTAAAAGCATGCGTTGTAACAACGTACATCCGTGCTCTTGATTACAACAGTACCATATTGTAGGGGTGCATTTATTGAAAACCTGATTGCTTCCGCCTTGGTGGCCCTGACTTGGCCGGCATAGGGAGTCCCAATGAGAATACATACTGTGGCAGCTGGAGGGTGCAGGTGAACACTATCAAGATATTAGTGTTTTTGTCATGCCTTGATACAGAGTGCACATTTCAAATTCAATTTGTATCGCTGTTTTTTAGGTCGAGCCTAGACAGTGCTTGTGGCTGTCTCTTCGATATATTTTGTATGCACTTTGTGGACTTGCAGCCCACCCTTTGCCTTTTTATCAGTCCGTCTCCCTTATCCGTGGAACTGCTTTTCGCTTTAACCCCTCTGTCCCGTCTGTTTCTTCTCTACCAGGATACATTCCTCAGTAAAGTTGGGTGTAAAAAGAATTTGCTTTGGCAAGACAGTTATGAGTGGGCTATACCATTCCGTAGCAGGGGGTTCACAGGACCTGGACGCAGGTTTACAACCCTCAAATGTAGTTAATACTTGCAAAAACGCCTCTTAATATCCATAGCGTAGTTTCACGGAGTTTCTGCTGCGACTGCTTCTGTGTCTGAGTCGAGAGTTTCACACCACACCTCTCTTTTTGCAGTGGTGTGTTTGCTACAATGATTGCGGTGTAGTTAGACTCTGCGAGGGAGGTGAAAGCTTACCTGTGTCACAGTCTTTTGTAGCAGGGGGGTCACACAGCGGCTGCTGAGCAACGAGAAGAGAGGTAACGTGTAGTCGCTATCGGGCTCCTCAGAATCCTGTGAATAAATTGTTATCTTGTGAAATCTGGCGCGAGGTGCCTTAGATTGCACGTGTTCCAGATATTTGAGCATGATACCCTTATCGCGATTCAGTTGGACAGCATATCTCCTGCTTCGCATAATCTTTTTGTTTGGGCCTCCCCATGTAGTGTAGAAGCAGAATCTATTAAAGTGGTTTTAGTTTGCTTAATTTACACAGGCGTATTTCGAGGCTGCTTTGAGTCGCGTGTCTGTAGGAGAAAGTTTTTTAGGTCGAGGGACCTATAAGCTGCGCTTTTGCGCAGCTTCCAAACCGGAGATCTTATGTTTTGGAGGAGGGCAGTTTAGACCCGCCTCTCTGCTTCGTTCGCTTCCATTGGCTGGCTTCCTAAACGGAGGCCAGCCATTGGAAGAGAAGGGAGTCACTCCAAACAAGCCCCTTCTCTTTCGGATTCGGGGGCGTAAGTTTTGCTGTTCTTTAGCTCGTGACGTTGTCCGTCACTCAGGACAGCAAAACACCCCCCCGAATCCGAAAATTTCGTAAGCTTTGTTTCCGCCATTGTTGCCCAGCCGGCGCCGAGTACGGTGATGCTGCCGCTTTCCACCCACACTAGAGCCGCTTCCTCTGCTCTGACGCGGACACGGGCAGTCAGGTAAGTTTTATTTTTTTTTAATGTATTTTTTAACCCCCCCCCCGCGCCATCCCGTCCCCCGCGCCAGTCCCGCCCCCCTTGCAAGTTGTAAGGAGAGAGGATCCACCGGTGGAGACGCTTCCACGCAGACTGTGCAGTGAAAGGTTTAATGCTTCAGGTTAAAGCAACGGCAGCCTTAAAACCCCTTTTCAGTAAAATCCCGGGGTAGAAATTAGTCCAGTCACACTCTTCGAATTTACCAGATTGTGATCGTAGATTTTTTTTCATACCAGCACGTTGCGCAATCCACATTCCTATGTTACTCTTTAGAAGGGTTTGTTTTTATGTATAACGTGAATATGTATTCCCTTGCTAAATTCAGGCATGATGCGTCCCTGAGCTGCAAAGTCCGTTTAATCCCAGTGAGTTACTCCGCAATACTCCTTTCTGCTTGCACCCCGTTACCGAGCATCATAAAGCCAGTATTACCCCAGCCAGTGGCTCGGCAGTACTCTTCCCTGCTTGTACCCGGAATAACGCTGCATAACGTTTATATTACTCTAGTCACTGACTCAGACGCCCCTGCTTGCTCCCCTCCCATACTGAGCTGTGTGATGAAAGTATAAATGAGTGAGTGATTATGTGGGTTTTTGAGTGGATGAGAGTGAATCCATGGAATAAGTTTGGGAGTTTGTAAGCGACTGTTGTGAGCGAGTAGGTGAGAGGATCTGTTCTGCTGAAAGAGCGCTCACTCCGTTTCCACTGGTGCCTCCTGCTAGATGGATGAACTGTTTAATTTTCTTTCTATAATAATGGTTACTACAGGCCAGTGCTTAATTTGTGCCGGTGCTTTCCGGTGCTTAGCACCGGCACTTAATTATCAGGGCCGGGTCTACGGATCTGCATGCATGTCACACATTGATGTTTTTTTTAATTTTACAGTGAGTCTGTACGTGGTGCGTGCAGCGCAGCCATTAAGTTAGCCTGCCCTGAGTGCGAGGCTGAGTCCTAGCCCAAGAGAACATTCATAAATTAATATTTATATCTCTGTTGTTCATGGCAGCCGGGGGCGCAGCCCTTCTTAGTTCACAGTCACTGTGTTGCAACTTGCCGGTGGGCGTTTCATGGGACACACGCACTGATTTATTTGGGCGGGCTGGATCTGATGGGGGGTGGGGGCTGTGCACGCAGCGCACGCAGATTTTCTCACATGGCCACGCACATGCCTGCACAGGCTGCCCTGCCCACAACGTCGGTCGGGCAGTGGCGCACTTGAATGAAGATGATGAATCTGCTTCTTTCAAGTATATTTCCCACAACCAACAATGCTTCCGAATGCCCAGGTAAGACAAATCAATATATAGCACGAGTCACGAGATGAGTTGACGAGGTGTTGTTTTGGCAGCCTTTGTTGAACGCGGACAGAAGAACAATGTCCATGTGTTTATGTAGCCGGGCTCATAAAATTACGGAAATTCCTCAGAAAGGCTGTTCAATAGTGAAACTCATTGTGGTTGAAAATTGCCTATACGTCTTTCAGGCTTCTGTGTGCTTTATCTCCAAACATGTGTCTGGCGCCAGCCATCATGAATTAGTTTCCCGAAGAAATACAATTTGGTTTCACTTTCCCAGGCCTTCCCTAAAAGAGATAGCATAGGCAGGCAGCAGCATTCATTCCCTCTTCCTTCCATCCCAGGTTCTGAACTAAGTTAAGTAACAAACTACTGGTGTGGTAGTGTGTTCCAGAGTGTGAGATATGTTAAGTAAAAGTGTTGGCGTTTCACTAAAATGTATTTAGGGTGCGGGGAATGAGATTTTGATACCTTTTCTGATCACCTAGATACCTATCTCATTCATTTAATTTTTGGATCGATTATTATCTGTCATTGAGTAAAAGGCAAACCCCGCATGAGTTAAATCAACCCCATAGACTGACGCAACTCTGAAGAACCACTTACGACTGATAAAGTTTAAAAGTTTAATATAAAACCATAATCAATTGCATATACAATCCTCTCAGGATAAGATTCAACAAGTATACAGGAACTAAAAGGAACATAAATTCCCTAAAGAATCTCAGTCTACAAAAGAATACAATCAAAATCAGTTCCAGAATCAGCAAATTGAAAAGCATAGACAAAAAGTGGCTCTGTTGCGTCATCTACAAAAAAGAATAAACAAGTTAAATCTGTCCCTACTCTATGCTAGATGACATCGCTACTAGCAAGTCCTTTTACCCTAAAAAGGTGTCAGCAGTTTGACTTCCAAAGAAGTTCAAACTCTCTTAGCCTCTAATGGTAACCTATGTCGAGAAGCAGTACCCTCTCTGCCTACCCATCCGCTCTCTAAGGGTCCTCGGCCTACTGCTCCCTTCCCTCTGCTCTGCGCTTTGTCTTCAGGCCATCTGCTCTGAGCTCTTGCGCTGCTCTTCTCCCCGGGGTGCTGTCCCTAAATACACAATCACAGTATAGGTGGAACGCCCCTTTGACGCCCACCACGTACACATTTTACATGATCTCATTCTAGTTCTTTCCATGGCTTCGTCTCTTCGCGTCGTCCGTTAAGTTGACCTTGCTTCTTAGGCGCCATCTTCATCTTCGTGCTGGTGACTTCATGACATTCCAGTTGACACTTTTAGTCTAAAGTCTATCACCTCAACAGAACTCTATTCTTTATGATTGTGATTATAACCTCCTTTGGTCCTGCGAACGGTCACTTAAAACAAGACCCAAAATTCCAAACGTCTCTTATCTCATTAGGCCATAAATTTCGTCCAGCATTGTCACTTTAAATTTAACAAGACCTTTGACTCTTGGCTCGCACGTTCAGATCAAAGCTATCCCTATTCCTGTGAGCCCACTAAATTACATGCAGTGAACTACACTCTTGCGAACCCTTGGTCAGTTAGGTTAAAATCACACATGACCACACTATGCTAACATTCTACAAACTCTTCTACACAGTATGACTTTTAACACACTTATATATATAATCGAATTAGCAAATCATTGATTATACTTGAATCCATGTTACATAAAATACAACGTTATACTCTCATTTCTTACACAGTGCTATATAGTCTGCACATTTCTTCATTTGGCATTTCATCTTCTTTCCCCGTTTTATAACTACATACGTACATCTATTCAGCACGTTCTACTGTTCTTAAGCATTTCTACACATTTCCATATTAGCCCAACCTATATATACGGGCCTTCTAATACTAATGTATTTTAGAGTAAATACAAGTACATTTCCTATTACATTGGTTACATCGGCTAACTTTACGCTACAAGTGCTACTTCACGTTACAACTTCTAACTTTATGCGATATGCTTGTAAATATGGTACAGATATACTTTTCATTCAAATTGCGCTCTCTCAGTTCCCCCCTTTGATGACCTCTAGGGGTCATCACTAACACCTCAATTTGAATGTTACTTTACACAGAACTAGTTACAAGGCTCCCTCTTTTTATCGTCTCGAGAGCTCTTAAACTTTTATACTGTTGATCTTGTAAAGCAGCTAATCTCCTTTCTTGCTCTCTCATGGACTTTTGTAACCGGTTCGTCCTATACCATTTATACAGTTTCACTAAACCCAACAATATGATTATGCAAATCAATATTATTAATACAGGTTTCAATATATACCACACAACACCTTTACCCAGATTGGCAAACCAATCTCCAACTTTTCCCATTCCATGGCCTACTTTTTCCCAAACATTTACTTTCGTTAAATCTTCGATTTCTTGATGTATCTCTGTAATGTTCTGTATGACTTTCTCAAGTGGTTTTGAATTGTCTGGAATATAAGTACAACATTCCTGGACCTTCAAAGCTTTGCAGACTCCGCCCTCTTTCGCTAGCAGAACATCTAAAGCAAGACGGTTCTGAAGAACCATTGCTCTAATCGACTGCATCTCTCCTTCTACTAGCATCAATGATCTTGCAGTACTTGCAGATAATCTATCCACAACTGTAGCTAGTCTCCTGATCTTAACATCGTTAAGTACCAAACCTAAAATAGGAAACATTGCTCCAAATATGTCTCCAACTACCTCAGCATCTCCTACTTCTCTTTTTGCTCTTATCGAAGCCTTTCCTTCTATGATCTCTAAATCCTTTGCATGATATATTTTGGGGAAGACAATTGCCAAATAACATGAACCATACCAATTGTCAGGCAATTTTACATAGGCATTTCTTCCACATACAAAATATACATTAGGAATCGCTTGCATCTCTTTCATAAAATCTTTCGTATAATACTCTAACCTGAAAGCATGTTCACAATTAACTTCACCTACAAATACACTCTCATAATATGTCTTGCTTCGAGTTAAACATAACTTTCCTTTCTGCGTTCTATCCAAAGCTATTGGACCATTACTACCTTTCTTTTTATGTGCCTTTTCCTCTTCGGTCCAATCTGTTTTCCACTGTCCTGACATTTTTAGAATCTTCTGCCTCCTGTATCTGTCATCTACTTGTCCAATGAATTTCTTCTCTACCTCTGACACTTTGCAAGTCAGATTATTTCTGCGTGCATATGAAGTATCTAAGGTATCCCAAGGAAGAAAGAATTTTGCCAATCTATCTTCCTTTTTGTAGTAGTCCCACTTATTCATTTGTTTATAATTCGGGACTTCAGGCAGTACCGAATCATAATTTGAAAAGTAGTACTCAAACCCTTCTCTACCATAAAATATACTGAGCAATAAACTACATGTTATCCCATATGTCAGTGGGAGATGATGATATCTGATACCTTCACCTACAGAAGCCGGCAATTGCATACAAACATAACAATCTTTGGCCTCCATGGCATCGATATACTCATACAATAGCTTGGCATATGCGTTTGATCTAAAATTTCCCTGCGACTCGTCTACGTGTAACCTACGAGCTTCATCTGCCAGTAACGCCTTTTCACGGATTACATTGCTCTCCTCCTTCTTCCCAACAAGAGCAGGTTTCAAGGTCGTTACAGGTTTTACATCTGTTGTCTCCTTTACGCTTGTATGTCCTACTATGTATGATATGGTAACTACTGTAATAATGAGAAAAATTACTACTGCTATTAGTGTACCTATTATGCATTTGGCTTTTCGGTTTGGGTTGCCATTCTCCATGTTATCAAACAATGTAGCTCTTTCTTTCTCGTGGAAAAGTTTTCTTTTTCAAGTCTTTATTTGCTTTATTTAATTTCTCAGTCTGTGAAGCGCTCTTAATCAACATAAAGTCTCTTTTTCACAACAATGTCTTTTTATCTTCAGCAACAGACAACCCTAACCCTTCTCCGTCCTCTAAATGTAATCCCTAATTTTATTCTTCTTTCCACTCGGTGCTAGGTTATCTTCTTCTTTATAGCTTAAACACAAAAAGTCTTTATGCATCTACAATGATTCTCGTACCTGCAGCTCTAATAACATATTCCAATAGTTCTAAACGAATGACTTTTTCTTCTTGTGCGGGTATTTGATGACCAAAAGTCGGAAACTCTAATCTATTCAGCACTAGGTCTTTGATCCGACTTAGGTAAAGGGGAATGGGAAGTGTGAAAGTCAGTAACCCCTCAGTCTCGATTCCAGGCGTCAACATCCATATCTCCACTGCCACAATCGGATCGAGATTGATCACCTGCACTTCTCTCACTCTCCCAGATCTCTGTCCCCAAGACATCTGCTAGATAAGTCCACTCTGGGGTGGCGTATCTTCTGCAGGGCACACATACCCTCCTGGATCTTCTCGGACTCTCAGAGCCTGAGTCCGTAGCTTCTTCGTCTAGATCTGAATCTTCAGAGATTGGGACAAGGGTGCTCTCTGGATCTGCTCTCAAGGTTGACCTTCTCCTTCTTTCCGGCCAACTAGCTTCTCCATTCCTTGTCCTCCTGCTCCTTGTTCTTGGACTCGTCTCTTGATCACTTATAGCATGTTCGATGTCTGACTCGAACTCCCAGCTACTTTCCTCTTCTGAGACAGCTTCGGTCTTACTGGTGTCTTGACCGTCATCAGCCTGTTCCGACACAGGCTCAGCCTCTTCAATCACCTCTACAGCTTGGCTTTCCCTCTCTGTGGCTTCTCCGCTTTCTGCTGGATTTTCATCCGAGAGAGGAGCTGTTTCTTCCAGAGGTGCTGGAACTCTTCGGGTGTGCGAGGCGTGTATCCAGTTGGGCAAGCCTCCACACTTTACTGCAGTGTTCGTAACTAGTATGACTTGGAATGGTCCACGCCAGCGCACGTCTAGACAGTTCTTCCTGACATGCTTCTTCACCAGGACCCAGTCCCCTGGACACAGGTCATGGCACAGGTCTTGAGCTGATGGAACCTCTGCAGCCTGGACCTGGAGGTACACAGAATAATGGCATCAGATAGTCCCTTGCAGTAGTCCAAGATCAAATCGTCTGTGTAGGAAGGTGGCTACCTGACTATGGTTACCCCAGATTTTTTTCCCTGTGTTTAGCTGGTTTTCGACTTAGTTGGCCTGGTTCCCTGCTAATCAGGGCCCCAGGCTATCTGCTCTCTCTGTAAAATGGATTCCATGTACCCTAGGTGCATAACTAGATTGGCTTGGGTCACCTTATCAGCCCCTGTACAGAGCACTATAGGTGCCCAGGGCATAGGTGCGTCCAAGGCCTACCAGGGGCTGCAGCATATCTTTTGCCACCCCTGGCTGGCTATCTAAATTGACACAACTGGCTGATCACTCAGCTGGGGCAAGTGGGTGTAATCACCCCTTGCTTAGATATAGTATACCTATATCTAAACCTATATCTGGACACATATAAACCTGTGAGCCACTCCTATGGCAGGCCTTAACAATCCTGGAGGCAGAGTGCGTGGTTTAATGTGAGATGGTGCTCTAGCATGAGCTGAGCCTGTCTGCAGCTGTCGGGACCAATTCCCTTAGCTGTTCCGGGATAATGCCAAACCATATACTAATAAGTGCATTATAATCCTCGCGGTTATATGTCAACTTTGGTTTGGCTTTATCAAAACATGTCGTGTAAGGTGTCATACGATTTGGAATACTACCCCCTCGCCAGTCCTGGCGACGGGGGTAGCATTCCACCCCTCTAGAGGGGACGACATGTTACTTTTGCTAAAACGCGGTTGATTTTTAAAAGAGCCTCAGATCCACAAAATGGATGCTTCTGCCACAGACACATGTCTGACCTCCTGCTGCAGACCGAAACTCAGCAGAGGAGGCCTGGACAAAGGATTTCCTGTCACAGGGAGGTGTGACACCACCCCAGACAGGAGATAGTGGATTGTAGCAGGGAGGTTTGAATGAAACCAGACAGTGCCTGGGGAGCACAAGGCTTCCCCTTGCATAATCCGGTCAAACCGGTTCTGGGGCAGCCCAGCCCCAGCTCCAGTGAGACCTGGACAAAGGAAAGGGGGTGTAACCACCCCCCTTCCTGGTCCCACCCATAGGGGAGGGACCTAGCAGGAGATCCACCCCTCAGATTGGAATAAGAGGGGGAGCAGTGCCAATGCAACTCAGATCATCCTGAAATCAACTTTAAACTAAGAAGACGACTGGACTTCGACATTCTGATGATAGAAGACTGAAGAGCATCTCCCTTGTGGCCTAGGAGGGGCCACCCTGTGAACACAGGCACCACCCAGCACCTCGACGTCTGCTTTGCCGCCGCCTCCCGCCGGAGCCCGAGTGCAGAGCCTGACAAGACACAGCTTCCCAGACTTCTCCCAGCCCGATCCACAGTCCCTGCAAAGAAGGGACCCGTGGAGGCACCGAGAGACGTGGGAGCGGCCATCTTGAAAGACCCCCGAGACGCTGACTGCGCAGCACCCGAGGCACCCTCGACTCTGTGCTTTGGGGTTTGAGAAGCCCCATAACCGAGCAGCATTTCCACCAAAGATCAGCCCTCCAGCATCTCCACGATCTGCGTGGGGCCCTTTTGTTTTGTGCCACTCGACTCGCCATCCCGTCCGCTTGTCACGTGGTCAGCGGCCATCTTGGCGACGAAATCTACGATTTACACTGTGAGTCTGGTTGCTCCAGACCTGCCCTCGCTCCTGTAGAAAGGAGTACCCGCTCTGACCTTGCTGGTCCGAGTAATAAGCCTTTTTCACTTTCCCCGTGGCTTGCATTAGCCAAGGCTTGTTTGCGTCAATCGAGTTGCCGACACCGCCATCAGCTAGAGCCTTCGAGGGACAGCTCGTGATCGACTCCTGGACGTCCTTGACCTCTTCGTGTCCACGTGGCTGCAGAGAGAAGCAACCCCTGATCACCTGTTTGCACCCGACTTTGCCTGGTTCCAATCTGGTGCCACGGTGGTCACTGGTCAGTGACTTTGAACATTGTCCCCTCTGCTTTCAGGTCTTCACCACTTCAGATCCACCCTTGGATCGCACCGGACACCTCTGCTTCACAGCGCCTGCAGCTGCAACAGCTTCAAGCACCAAGAACCTGCGTGACAGAACCCGACGCCACTTCGACCCTGTGCACCCACGGCCTGTGGGTGAGGTAACTTTGCAACGCCGGTGTCCTTACACTGGTACACACCTCTAGGGTCTGTGTCTAAAGTTTTGTGTTCCTAGGTTCAGCGGAAGTATCATTTAATTCACTTTAACTAACTTTTACGCACCATTGACTTTACATTGGTGCGCGCCGCACTTTCCGTGCTGCACCCGTCTCCTGTGGGCTACTCCCGACTTCTTCATTGCTTGTCCTGACTGCTCCCAGCGAATCTCTAGGCCCTAGGCCTAACCATTGTTCGATAAGTGTTCCTTATACCATTTTTTTAGTATATGGTCTGAGTGGCCCCCCGCCCTCAGCCATAATTGTGCCAACTTTATATGTTTAACAGTGCTTTTGATTTAACGCTTGTGCCCCTTTCCTCATAAAGAGTACTGGGGAGTAATTTAGAAATAAATACATATATTTTTACAATATATACTTGTGTGGTGTCCTTTCATTTGATTACAGGATTGTATGTGGTAAAACAGCTCGCTTAACACGACCTCTTAAGTTAAGCCTTTAAGGCTGCTTAGTCCATGCTACCATTAGGATAGCTTGTCTACAAGGTTGACTTACAACCTGACATCTTTGGGGTTTGTTTGGACTGATACCCAGTGGTTCCAGAATTGGAAACACTACATATCAGGCCAACTTCTCACATTGGTGTGCAGCGGTGCGGATTTGAGCTTGCTGTTTGTTTTACCATTGCAATCTTTATCAAATTGAAAGATCACATCAAGTACCTCTAGGTACATATAAATCAAAAGCTTAGCATATTAAGTTCTACTGAACTTAGTAGTTGTAGATTAAAGGGATTAGCACACCCTGACTACAACTCACTAGCAAGGTACAGTAGGAAACCACTTAGTGTAGGTAAGTGCACCACTTACACCTCACTAGCAGTCATGTCTGATACAGGTAGAGCCTCAGGCTCTGCTCCTGTAGAAGTTGATCCTATAGGGACAACATCCAGATATGACAACCTTAGCCACAAAGACCTGAGTGCCTTGTGCACAGCCAGGGGGCTAAAAAAGGGCAGAGGCCCTACCATTCCTTCCCTAATAGCTCTCCTAGAAAAGGATGATCTAGATAAGGTGAGTCAGGCTCCCTTAGATTCAGGTGAAGGGATAAACTCCCCTGAGAATGAGAATCTTCCAGAAGAAGAGGAGGAGGAAGAGGAAGAGGAAGGCTCTGATGTAGAAGAGCCTGAAGATCAGGATCAGAGGGGAAACCAGGTACAGGTTGCCAGGCTTAACCAGGCCAACTTGGACCTACATGGGAATGGAGAGGGCCAGCACCTCCCCAGATCTCATAACCAAATTCTCCCAGGTAATAGGAGGGAGAGATCTCTATCAAGGGACTCTCACCTTTCTAGTGCCTCAAGAGAATCTCAAAGAGGGATGACTTCCTCCCAGAGAAAAGAGCATAGGGCCAGGATGAGGGCTGTCCAACTCCAAATAGAAAGGGAAGAGGTAGCCTTGGCTCAAGCTAAACTTGCTTTAGCAAGAGAAAGAAAATTGTGTGGCTTAGATGCCACTGGTGGCAGCAAAGTTCCTAAAGAGAAACCCAGGTCCTATGATAGTAGAAACCTGACAAAGATTGTGCCCCCCTATCAGGAAGGGGATGACATCCACAAATGGATGACTGCTCTGGAGAGAGCCTGCATGGTACAGCAGGTTCCTGAGGAACAGTGGGCAGCAATCTTATGGTACTCCTTTTCAGAGAAAGGGAGGGATAGGCTCCTCACTGTCAGACATGAGGATGCCAGCAATTACAAAGTCCTGAAGAGTGTTCTGATAGATGGGTTTGGCTTAACCACTGAACAGTACAGGTTAAAGTTCAGAGATACCCAGAAGACACAGACTCAGGACTGGACTGATTTTGTTGATTGTGCAACTAAGGCTCTGGAGGGTTGGCTGAATGGCAGCAAAGTACATGACTTCACAGGATTGTATAATTTGATTATGAGGGAGCAGATCCTTAGTAATTGTCAGAACCAGCTCTTACACCAGCACCTGGTGGACTCAGATTTGACCTCTCCCCAAGAATTGGGAAAGAGGGCAGATAAATGGGTCAGAACCAGGATTAGGCCTAAGAATCAGGACAATAACCAGAAGAAGGAGTCTACCAAGCCTCAAGATAAGGGTGGGGATAAAAGTAAAGAAAACACTTCCCCAGGGCCCCAAAACTCCAAGAAGGGGGGTGGGTCCCAAGACACTTCTTCAACAGAGAAAAAGCCTTATTGCCATGCCTGTAAACAGGTTGGGCATTACAAAACAGACAGCTGTTGTCCCAAGAATGGCAATAAAGAAAACATACCTCCAAAGCCAGCTCCAACACCTCCTGTTACTGTCAGCAGTAATCCCCCAGGAAGTGGGAGCACACCCAGGAATCTGGGTGGGTTTACTTTTGGAGCCCAAGGGGACCCTGGCCTATCCAGGTCCCCATCCCCAAATGATCTTGTTTATGAGACTGGCATGGGGTTTGCCAACTTCTCTGTTTGCCCAAATACCTTGAGCAAATATAAACAAGAACCCATCATCAATGGTTTGAAAGTTGAAGCTTTTAGAGACACAGGGGCTAGCATCACCATGGTGGCTGACTGTATAGTCCCCTCTAAGCAACTTTTACCAGGTGCCACATACCAGGTAACAAACATTGATGGTATCCAAACAAATCATCCCATGGCAGTAGTAAGTCTCAGCTGGGGAGGTGTCACTGGCCCAAAGAGAGTGGCAGTGTCACCAAACTTGCCTGTAGACTGCCTACTGGGCAATGATTTAGAAATCTCAGCCTGGGCTGAGGTTGAACAGGAAATCCATTCTAGAATGGTAAATTCCAATGGAAAGGTTAGTGGGGCTGTACTGGCTATAGCCCCAATTCAAGATGTCCTTCCTGAAAAGGTTGGTAGGGCTGAGCAACTCTCTGCCCCATCTTTACCAGAAGCTCTTCCAAGACAGAATAGCAAAGCTGTTATGATAACAGCAGAAACCCAAACTGAGTCTCCTCCTGAAAAGGTTGGTGGGGCTGTGATGGCCACAGCCCAAACTCAAACAGATATGTGTGTTGTGAAGCCTGAAATGATGGATCACTCCACCCAAACTGAGAGCATGGAGGAGGAAGAGAAATCTCCCCCTCACCAGACAGTAGGACAGGATCAGCCTCCTCAGGGAACTGATCTTACCCCTGATGAAGGAACTGCCCCAGAGGTTGTTAGGCCTGGCCTGACAGAGCCTCTGATGGCAGTGGACCCTTCTCAGGTGGGATCCAGTCTGGAGCAGGTAACCTGCCCCTCTCTACCTTGCCTCAGTCAGCCCAGGGCTGCAGAGGACAAGAAGGACAGTGAGACCCAGAGGGCCCCCTGTCAAATAAAGCACCCCCATCAACAGATTAGGGGCACCAAAACTAGTAGGCCTAGTAAGGTGAAAACTTTAAAAACTCCTGAGGGAGCCCCCTTAAAAACAGTTAGGGACCTCCCACAGATGGATTCTGTTGGGCACAGCCAAACCTGGGACCCAAAGGGCCCAAACCTGAACTGTCCCTCCAGCAAGCCAAACAGAGGGACCCAGCCTCCAGCTTTAGGTAGCCAGAGGTTGACCCTGAGAGCTCAGTGCAACTCAGTTGAAGAAAGAAAGGCACACATGGTGGAAGATAATTGGAGGAAGTTGAGCCCAAAAATAGTGGAGCCTCACTTCAGTACTCCATATCCAAACCAGCCTTTAACTTTGCATAAACACACCCAAGGTAGTGATTCCCTATGGTGGAGACCCTCTAATACCCCTAGGGTGAGGGACTGCTTAGTGGACCATGAGACAGGGGGTACCCATGCTAGTGCAGGTACTTCCTTATATGGCCACTCAGGCAATAAAGGCTTACCTGGCCAAGGATAGCCTTATCTCCTTTCGTTTGGGGGGGGGTTATGTAGGAAGGTGGCTACCTGACTATGGTTACCCCAGATTTTTTGCCCTGTGTTTAGCTGGTTTTCGACTTAGTTGGCCTGGTTCCCTGCTAATCAGGGCCCCAGGCTATCTGCTCTCTCTGTAAAATGGATTCCATGTACCCTAGGTGCATAACTAGATTGGCTTGGGTCACCTTATCAGCCCCTGTACAGAGCACTATAGGTGCCCAGGGCATAGGTGCGTCCAAGGCCTACCAGGGGCTGCAGCATATCTTTTGCCACCCCTGGCTGGCTATCTAAATTGACACAACTGGCTGATCACTCAGCTGGGGCAAGTGGGTGTAATCACCCCTTGCTTAGATATAGTATACCTATATCTAAACCTATATCTGGACACATATAAACCTGTGAGCCACTCCTATGGCAGGCCTTAACAATCCTGGAGGCAGAGTGCGTGGTTTAATGTGAGATGGTGCTCTAGCATGAGCTGAGCCTGTCTGCAGCTGTCGGGACCAATTCCCTTAGCTGTTCCGGGATAATGCCAAACCATATACTAATAAGTGCATTATAATCCTCGCGGTTATATGTCAACTTTGGTTTGGCTTTATCAAAACATGTCGTGTAAGGTGTCATACGATTTGGAATACTACCCCCTCGCCAGTCCTGGCGACGGGGGTAGCATTCCACCCCTCTAGAGGGGACGACATGTTACTTTTGCTAAAACGCGGTTGATTTTTAAAAGAGCCTCAGATCCACAAAATGGATGCTTCTGCCACAGACACATGTCTGACCTCCTGCTGCAGACCGAAACTCAGCAGAGGAGGCCTGGACAAAGGATTTCCTGTCACAGGGAGGTGTGACACCACCCCAGACAGGAGATAGTGGATTGTAGCAGGGAGGTTTGAATGAAACCAGACAGTGCCTGGGGAGCACAAGGCTTCCCCTTGCATAATCCGGTCAAACCGGTTCTGGGGCAGCCCAGCCCCAGCTCCAGTGAGACCTGGACAAAGGAAAGGGGGTGTAACCACCCCCCTTCCTGGTCCCACCCATAGGGGAGGGACCTAGCAGGAGATCCACCCCTCAGATTGGAATAAGAGGGGGAGCAGTGCCAATGCAACTCAGATCATCCTGAAATCAACTTTAAACTAAGAAGACGACTGGACTTCGACATTCTGATGATAGAAGACTGAAGAGCATCTCCCTTGTGGCCTAGGAGGGGCCACCCTGTGAACACAGGCACCACCCAGCACCTCGACGTCTGCTTTGCCGCCGCCTCCCGCCGGAGCCCGAGTGCAGAGCCTGACAAGACACGGCTTCCCAGACTTCTCCCAGCCCGATCCACAGTCCCTGCAAAGAAGGGACCCGTGGAGGCACCGAGAGACGTGGGAGCAGCCATCTTGAAAGACCCCCGAGACGCTGACTGCGCAGCACCCGAGGCACCCTCGACTCTGTGCTTTGGGGTTTGAGAAGCCCCATAACCGAGCAGCATTTCCACCAAAGATCAGCCCTCCAGCATCTCCACGATCTGCGTGGGGCCCTTTTGTTTTGTGCCACTCGACTCGCCATCCCGTCCGCTTGTCACGTGGTCAGCGGCCATCTTGGCGACGAAATCTACGATTTACACTGTGAGTCTGGTTGCTCCAGACCTGCCCTCGCTCCTGTAGAAAGGAGTACCCGCTCTGACCTTGCTGGTCCGAGTAATAAGCCTTTTTCACTTTCCCCGTGGCTTGCATTAGCCAAGGCTTGTTTGCGTCAATCGAGTTGCCGACACCGCCATCAGCTAGAGCCTTCGAGGGACAGCTCGTGATCGACTCCTGGACGTCCTTGACCTCTTCGTGTCCACGTGGCTGCAGAGAGAAGCAACCCCTGATCACCTGTTTGCACCCGACTTTGCCTGGTTCCAATCTGGTGCCACGGTGGTCACTGGTCAGTGACTTTGAACATTGTCCCCTCTGCTTTCAGGTCTTCACCACTTCAGATCCACCCTTGGATCGCACCGGACACCTCTGCTTCACAGCGCCTGCAGCTGCAACAGCTTCAAGCACCAAGAACCTGCGTGACAGAACCCGACGCCACTTCGACCCTGTGCACCCACGGCCTGTGGGTGAGGTAACTTTGCAACGCCGGTGTCCTTACACTGGTACACACCTCTAGGGTCTGTGTCTAAAGTTTTGTGTTCCTAGGTTCAGCGGAAGTATCATTTAATTCACTTTAACTAACTTTTACGCACCATTGACTTTACATTGGTGCGCGCCGCACTTTCCGTGCTGCACCCGTCTCCTGTGGGCTACTCCCGACTTCTTCATTGCTTGTCCTGACTGCTCCCAGCGAATCTCTAGGCCCTAGGCCTAACCATTGTTCGATAAGTGTTCCTTATACCATTTTTTTAGTATATGGTCTGAGTGGCCCCCCGCCCTCAGCCATAATTGTGCCAACTTTATATGTTTAACAGTGCTTTTGATTTAACGCTTGTGCCCCTTTCCTCATAAAGAGTACTGGGGAGTAATTTAGAAATAAATACATATATTTTTACAATATATACTTGTGTGGTGTCCTTTCATTTGATTACAGGATTGTATGTGGTAAAACAGCTCGCTTAACACGACCTCTTAAGTTAAGCCTTTAAGGCTGCTTAGTCCATGCTACCATTAGGATAGCTTGTCTACAAGGTTGACTTACAACCTGACATCTTTGGGGTTTGTTTGGACTGATACCCAGTGGTTCCAGAATTGGAAACACTACATATCAGGCCAACTTCTCACAGTCTGTGATGTTCAACAATGCTGCAGTCGGAACCGATGGCAGTCTCATAGCTCTCCCCATTAGCACCTCATGTGGAGAGAGACCTGTTCTTCTATCTGGTGTGCTACGTATGCTCATAAGAACCAATGGAAGTGCATCAGGCCAACTCAGGGATGTCGATGAACAAACTTTGGCGAGTCTGGACTTTATTGTGCTGTTGATTTGTTCTACAATCCCCGAAGCTTCTGGTCGATAACTACAATGGAGCTTCTGGTCTATGCTCAAGGCTGAACATAGCATCTTCACTATTTCACTGTTGAAATGAGTTCCTCTGTCTGATTCCAAAGAGGCTGGCACCCCAAACCTCGGTATTAACTCTCTAAGCAACAATTTTGCTACTGTAAGTGTATCGCACCTACATGTAGGGTAAGCCTCAACCCATCTGGAAAATATACAGACAATCACTAAAACGTATCTGAGTCGATTGCACTTGGGCATTTCAATAAAATCCAGCTGCATTCTATTGAAAGGCCCCCCAGACCTCCCTATGTGACTCAATGTGACTGGTGTTCTTTTCCCTACGTTTAGTTGCTGACAGATCGCACAACGCTGACATACTCCTTCTGCCGCTACTCTAAACTTCGGATTATACCACGTTTGTCTGAATACTCTCACCATGGCATCTCTACCTATGTGTGCTGGTCCATGCAATCTCCTTGCCATTGGACTAACAAGTTCGTTTGGTAAAACTGCTCTCCCATCTGCAGAAATCCAAAAATTCATTTCACTTTTGGTACAACCTGCTGTCTCCCATACTTTTTTCTCAACATCTGGCGCATTTTCCTGAACACACTTCAATTCATCCCACGTATCTACAGTGTCTAACAACATAGTCAAATCAGTTCTTTCCTGTATTCCCCCCACTTCTACCTTGGTGTGAGAATACCCCTGTTCCGCACAATAACGTGCGACTTCATCTGCATATCGGTTTCCTTGCGACACAAAATCTGTATTCTTTGTGTGCGCGGCGCATTTGACAACCGCGATAGCTGTTGGACCTTGCAATGCTTCTAACAATAATCTCACGAATTCTCCATTCCTAATAGGAGAACCCGAGGAGGTCATGTAACCTCTTTGAGACCACAACTGCCCATAGTCGTGAACTACCCCGAAACCATACTGGCTATCGGTGTATATGGTGACTCGAATTTTGTTGCCTGCCAAACAGGCACGGGTCAAAGCAATGATTTCAGCTACCTGAGCGGAATGTACTCCTTCCAGGCAGGCGGCTTCCATTACTCCGGTAATTGTACAAACTGCATATGCTGCTCTCAGCTGACCGATATCGTCTCTTACGCATGAACCATCAACAAAGAATATTTCATCGGGGTCAGTCAATGGCTCATCTACGATATCTGGTCTCGGTTTGGTGCATAGTTCAGTCACATCAAGGCAGTCATGATCTGTACAAATTTCATCATCAATATCATTTGGAAGTGGCATCAAAGTAGCAGGATTCAAAACAGAGCATCTCTTCAGGGTCACATTCTCAGCAGCCAATATGACTTGCTCGTAGCGTGTGAGCCTACTATTCGTCAGATGTTGAGTCTTGGTCCTGGTCATTAACAATTCCACAGAATGCGGTACGTACACCACTAACTGGTGTCCCATAACCACATTTTCACACCTTTCAATGCTGACACCCGTTGCAGCAACGGATTTGAGACATCCGGGCAACGCTGCGGCTACTGGATCTAATGTAGCCGAAAAATACGCAACTGGCCTACGCGCATTTCCGTGTATCTGGGCCAAAACTGCTAAAGCGCAACCTTCCCTTTCGCAGCAGTAAAGCAAAAATGGTTTCTCGTAGTCAGGCATTCCCAAAGCCGGGGCACGACACAAATCCTCCCTCAGCTGTAAAAATGCCATCAAACAATCTTTGTCCCATGGTACCGGATCACTCACCCCCTTGTGCGTCAGTTTTAGTAAAGGTTTTGCCTTCAGTGAAAAGTTGGCTATCCACTGTCGACAATAACCAACCATGCCTAGAAACATCCTGACTTCTCTTTGTGTTTTAGGCGCATTCATTTTCATGATCGCCTCTATTCTGTCTGGAGACACCTTCCGTTTTCCCTTTTCAATCCTATGGCCCAAGTATTGTACTTCGGTCAGACAATACTGCAATTAACTTGGAGACACCTTGTGTCCGTTCTCGGCCAAGTGATTTAATAAGGTGATGGTGTCTGTTTTGCAAGCTTCCTCAGTTTCTGACGCCACAAGTAGGTCGTCTATGTACTGGACCAGAACCGAGTTCATGGGCAGTACTAGACTTTCAAGATTTTTCTTCAGCAGCTGGTTAAAAATCGATGGGCTTCCTGTATACCCCTGGGGAATACGACACCATGTTAAAACGCGATTTTCCAGCTTAAAAGCGAACAGATACTGGCTCTCCTCGTCTAAAGGGATTGAAAAGAAAGCCTGGCACAAGTCTATCACTGTGAACCATTCAGCTTGGAACGGTATCTGAAACAATATTACTGATGGATTCGGTACCACTGGACAACATGAAACAACGATATTATTAATCTTTCGAAGGTCCTGCACTATTCTATATTTTCCACTAGGCTTCTGCAAACCCATAATCGGGGAGTTACATGGACTTCCCACGATCTCCTTCAGTATTCCCTGTTTAATCATGGATTCGATCACAGGCTTTATTCCTGCAATCGTCTCCGGTGTCAACTTATATTGTGGTGTTCTTGGGTACTCGGCATTGGGCTTTACCATGATCTTTACCGGTTCTACTCCTTTGATCAGTCCTATTTCTTCTCCAGTAAAATCCCACACCTCAGCTGACACAGTCTCCTTCAAATCCTGTGGAAGCTCCTCCACCGTTAAGGTAGGATATAGTTCCACGCATCCCTGCGAGTTTACAACCTTAAAATCGGCATCATCATCGTTAGTCTGCACTTCTACTCCTTCAGGTGTGCAATATATGGTGCAGTTTAGTTTACACAACAGATCTCTTCCTAGCAGACACACAGGGCTAGAATCACAAATCACAAACTGGTGTTCATCACTATATTTCCCTATCTTCACCGATACTGGTTCTGTCAGAGGATTTGTCATTCTCCTATTTGCAACTCCTACCACCTGGATCGTTTCTCCTGACATTGGCAGACCTGGGACTACCGCCGATCTCAAAGTGGATCGAGTGGCCCCCGTATCCACCAAAAAGGTCGTAGGACATCCAGCTACTTCAGCTTCCACGTATGGTCCTCTCTGGTCTACCTCCAGGGCTGCTCCTAGAGTACAGTCTTCATCCCTATTCACTCGTTGTCCCGTAAGGGGATCAACGTAGTAGCATTCCTCTCCTCCTACGAACAGTGGCAGTTGTCTATAGGTTTTCCCTCCATTTGTAATTCGAGGCGGTTGAGGGAACTGAGCTCGAGGAGTCTGAGTCCCCCCTTTGACAAACTTTCCCTTCGGGACCGCTGTTCCCTTTACCATGCTGTTCTGAACCTCATCCTCCTCCTGTTCTAATTCCCCCATCTCGACATTATAGGGACACTCGCGTCTCCAGTGTCCTACCTCATTACACTGATGGCACCTCGTTGTCTTTTTCAGTGTCGCGATATCTATCCTCGGTCTCGGTCTTTCCTCCTCATCTCTGCTCTGATTATTCTGTTTCTTTCCTAGTGTTCCTGTTCCCTGTTGTCGCTGTCCACCCTTTCCAGCTGATTGCATCTGCACCAGCATCAGCTTCTCCTTAAGTTTCTTTGCTTTCGAATCTATTTCATCGCTACAGTACCTCGCATACCTCAGGATCTCATCTAAAGGTTTGTTTTGCCAACAGATCAAATGCTGTTGAATCATTAAGCTTATGTCCGGTCTCAATCCCAGGACAAACTTCGACACAAACTGTCCTATGTCTTTGGGATCCATCACATCCAATCCACTGTACTGTTTAAATGCTTTCAGCAATCTCTCATAGAACTCGTGAACGGTCTCTTTAGGTTCCTGAGTGGTTCGATCTATCTTAACCCAGTCTATGTCCTGCAACGGCACCTTCTCTTTTAACCATGCAATTACCCTCTCGTACTTTTCCATGACTCTCTCTGATGGACCATTCGTCCGGGCATCCCTATCGGGTTCACAAATGGGCCATTCGACATTAAGTTTGCATGCCGTCCACAAATCTCCGGGTACTACAATGTCAAACAGGGTGTTCAAGTCGACCCACAGCACCTTAGAGATCTTCACGAACCTCTCTACCTGTTTGTACCACTCGACGGGATTCTCCCTTAGCTTTGGAAAGGAATTGGTAAATGCCGCTAAATCCCCCCTACTCCAGGGCACATGCACGTAGCTTCCGTTCGCGATTTCTCGCAAAGGGAAAGCTTCCATTCGCATTAGCTCTCCATCCGGGGACCTCGTAAGTGTACTCCTTCTGACGGATCCCCTCTTGGACCATCTTTCCTCCCATTTATCCAAATTCCTCCACAATCTAATACTCAGGATCAGTTCCTTGATGTGGATTTTCAGCCCAATCGTCCTACGCTCATCTAGATCCTGATCCGTGCAATTTAGCCTATGGTTACCCTGTAAAGCTTTAGTTCGTGAAAGGTCTATCATATACCTGTCTGCCAAATTAGATAAATTTTCATGAACTGACCTCGCTTTCCGAGTAACATCCTTAGACATAAACAGTATTTCATCCGGTTCGTACAGCTCTATCCTTTCCATTGGCAATGTGCCGTCTATTATTTCTTCCAAGTCTGATTTTAAACTCATTACATCGAGCCGTTTCGCTTTTATCTCAGCTCTCAGTACCTCACTCCTAGGTGGTTCCTTTACATCCCTCTCACCCCCACTACGAGTCCTACGTCTAGGTGCAGGTGAGTTATGAGGCGTCCTTCTTGCTTCTCTTTGTTCCCACCTCTCTAGATCCCAAGCTTTCCCATCTTCCCTTGGGGTATGGTGGAACAATGATCTATTCCCCATCACTGCATCCTGTCTTTTCGGCTCTGTCTCTCTAGCTGCGAGATAGGATCCTCCGTTCTGTTCTAAATCACTGCAACTCCCTTGCTGTCTGGTGTCGCTCAATAAACGATAAGGTCCTTCACGGTCCTCCATGTTCCCGCGATCTCGTCCGTGATCGCCGGATGTATGGCGAGACCCTTCGCGACTCCCTATACTCTTGTGATTCCAATGTCGCACATTTTCGCCCGGGGCATGGTGAGTGCACCTGAAACTATCTCGGTACTCCTGCGTCTTTCGTTCCCCCTCACTAAGGATGAGGCGAGGCACTCCCCCACACCCTGTACTCTTGTCTTCACACAATTGTCTATTGCCACTGGTGGTATGGCAAGTATCTCCTTTGCTTCCTTGACTCCCTCCCTCCCACTCCGGACTGCTTTCGCCAGCTCCGCAGTGAGAGAGGATCCTGTTATCCTGATCTCTCCATTCTGCTTCTGTTTCTATTCTTTTATTCTGAGTCTCTACGGCAGCATCCCATTCTTTCAAGTACTCCCTTAATTCCTTAAAGGATTTCGGTTTCGGTCCCCTCAAATCCATGTGTCCTCTCTGACCCCCCTGTTCTATCCAGGGATCCGTTACTGGATCCAATGGGGTACTCCGACTCTTTGGTCCTAGCAACTGCCTTTGGGAATTGATCGTATTATTCCTACTTTCCATCTCTGCCCTTTCCCTGTCCCACCGTGCCTGTTCCTCTTGATGGGCTCTCTCTGGGTTGTAAATTGACACTATAGGACCTATGGTAACAGGTACTTGTAGAGCATCCGGCAATTGGTACGACCTTGCATGCTCCGTTTCTGGCACCTTCTGGACCACAAATCTTCCTACCACTCTCTGTACGGGACTAGATTGAGGTACTTCCTCACCTTTCTTGGGGTCCCACTCTGATGTGGGGAGCGGTTTATATTCCCCCCACCTAGCCCCGTCCCCTTGCTGTAGTTCGGGACTTTCGGCTTCTCTGTTGTATGGAGGTGGTCTATCTAATAATAGCCTCTCTATCAGATCCTCATCCGGCTCGCTATCCTCATCTTCTTCTAGAGGGTTCTTTTCTCCCGTAGCCTCTAGTATTGGGTACAGTTTGTCTGCTTCTATCTTTTGCACCCTCCACTTTTTAGCTTCATCGTCCCATTTAGCATCCTGCACTGCTTTTACCGATTGTCTCACTCTTTCTTGGCGTCTATTCAAGCTCTTATCATGTGCCGCTCTAAACCATGCATTGAGGGCTTCGAACTGTGTTGGCCTCGGTAGAGGTCTCGTTGCGAGCATTACCGCTTTCAGTTGGTTCAATGCTTCTACCCTAAACGTCCCGTATCTCGGGAACGTCAGTTCCTCATTTCCTTCTGTTAGCTTACTCCACTCGGAAATCCATAGTATTGAGTGTAACCCTACATTCACAGCCATATAATAAGCTGGTGTGCCTTCTGGTGGGGCTTCCTCCCCTGCATACGAGTTTCCTCTATCTCTCTTAAAGATCGCCCTTAAACGTTTAAAACACTTCATTTTCAAGAATCTACGATTTTCCTTAATTCTCTTCCTTATTTACTTCCCGATGACAAACCACCAATCCCTGCGCGGCTCTCGCTGACCAGCCTATCCCAGCGCGGTTCTACGCTGACCGGCCAATCTCAGCGCGGCTCTACACTGACGTCACTCGTCCCCTCTGCAGCAGTTCCCCTCCTTTCTCAGCTTGCCTCGCGGTCTTGCATGCGTCTCATTCATACACCGAAAAATGACTACTTCCGACCAAGCGATCACTTTTCTTGACTGTACGTCCACAGTCTAACTGTAATTGTCACCTCAACTGACGAAACGTCTTCCTCTCACTTCGGACGCTCGCCTTAACTGATAGGTTACTTACACACAGTAAACGTACGACCAGCGTCCGTTACTCATACACTCACTCTGACACTCCCCCTATCAACGGTCCTGCGGGCGATCAATGGTACCTCATGACCCCCTTTACAATGGTAGACAATTACTCTGGGTGTTCGATACACCCGAACCACTTAAGCCCTTCTCTGGACTTAAGATTTTATCCGGTTGCGCGCGCTCACAACCTTCCCTCAATCACACTACAGGCATTCAACTCCGCTTGACATTACAACACAGGTACAACATAAAACACCGCAATCTGGCAACGCATGACCCTTATACTCACTCTCGACCGACTCTGCTGCTTTTTCTCTCGCACCGTCAGCACCTTCTTCGGCAGGGATTCTTCTTCTGGTCGTCGATGACTAGGGACCTTGGGGTAATCTAGACCTGACCTAGGTTGCCTTCCTCAAGAAGAAAACCATCCTCTGCTACCAACTGCGGGGAATGAGATTTTGATACCTTTTCTGATCACCTAGATACCTATCTCATTCATTTAATTTTTGGATCGATTATTATCTGTCATTGAGTAAAAGGCAAACCCCGCATGAGTTAAATCAACCCCATAGACTGACGCAACTCTGAAGAACCACTTACGACTGATAAAGTTTAAAAGTTTAATATAAAACCATAATCAATTGCATATACAATCCTCTCAGGATAAGATTCAACAAGTATACAGGAACTAAAAGGAACATAAATTCCCTAAAGAACCTAAGTCTACAAAAGAATACAATCAAAATCAGTTCCAGAATCAGCAAATTGAAAAGCATAGACAAAAAGTGGCTCTGTTGCGTCATCTACAAAAAAGAATAAACAAGTTAAATCTGTCCCTACTCTATGCTAGATGACATCCCTACTAGCAAGTCCTTTTACCCTAAAAAGGTGTCAGCAGTTTGACTTCCAAAGAAGTTCAAACTCTCTTAGCCTCTAATGGTAACCTATGTCGAGAAGCAGTACCCTCTCTGCCTACCCATCCGCTCTCTAAGGGTCCTCGGCCTACTGCTCCCTTCCCTCTGCTCTGCGCTTTGTCTTCAGGCCATCTGCTCTGAGCTCTTGCGCTGCTCTTCTCCCCGGGGTGCTGTCCCTAAATACACAATCACAGTATAGGTGGAACGCCCCTTTGACGCCCACCACGTACACATTTTACATGATCTCATTCTAGTTCTTTCCATGGCTTCGTCTCTTCGCGTCGTCCGTTAAGTTGACCTTGCTTCTTAGGCGCCATCTTCATCTTCGTGCTGGTGACTTCATGACATTCCAGTTGACACTTTTAGTCCAAAGTCTATCACCTCAACAGAACTCTATTCTTTACGATTGTGATTATAACCTCCTTTGGTCCTGCGAACGGTCACTTAAAACAAGACCCAAAATTCCAAACGTCTCTTATCTCATTAGGCCATAAACTTCGTCCAGCATTGTCACTTTAAATTTAACAAGACCTTTGACTCTTGGCTCGCACGTTCAGATCAAAGCTATCCCTATTCCTGTGAGCCCACTAAATTACATGCAGTGAACTACACTCTTGCGAACCCTTGGTCAGTTAGGTTAAAATCACACATGACCACACTATGCTAACATTCTACAAACTCTTCTACACAGTATGACTTTTAACACACTTATATATATAATCGAATTAGCAAATCATTGATTATACTTGAATCCATGTTACATAAAATACAACGTTATACTCTCATTTCTTACACAGTGCTATATAGTCTGCACATTTCTTCATTTGGCATTTCATCTTCTTTCCCCGTTTTATAACTACATACGTACATCTATTCAGCACGTTCTACTGTTCTTAAGCATTTCTACACATTTCCATATTAGCCCAACCTATATATAAGGGCCTTCTAATACTAATGTATTTTAGAGTAAATACAAGTACATTTCCTATTACATTGGTTACATCGGCTAACTTTACGCTACAAGTGCTACTTCACGTTACAACTTCTAACTTTATGCGATATGCTTGTAAATATGGTACAGATATACTTTTCATTCAAATTGCGCTCTCTCAGGGCACTTGGAGAGAGCAGAAAGTACATGGGGGTCGTGGGCATTGCCGGCTCTAGGGCGGTGCGGGCGATAACGCCGCAATCGGCGCCAAATTCTGGGGCGCCATTTGTGCATGCACTTTACAAGCACACTCCTCTTTCACAGTGCATGCTCGTACAGTGTTGCCTGATTGGGCGTTGCTTATTCCCACTGAATTGGACCGTATTTTCCTATTTGTGCATTAAAAAAGCTCATCTAGCTCGTTTGTCAAATTTGGGCTGATACTTGCCCTTCCCCCGAACGCGTCTCTGCCCACAGTAAATTCAGTAAGTGCTGGCCTGGTGCTGCAGCTAAAGTAAATCGCCAGTCCTGGAGGTGCAAGGGCATGCGTAGCAAGCAGCGAACAAGGGAATTGTGGGAAGCTTAGTTTACCCATAATACCTGGCCACCGTTCACTGGCACCCAAAATTCCCCAGGTCCTTAAGTTAACTTGCACACTGTGTAATGGGAAATGGTGCAGAGTGCAGAGCTGGCCTGCTGCTCTCCGCTTTACTATTTAAGGGGTGTTTGGAGTTATTCGTCACTGGTGGGTTAGTTTCCGTGCTACCTTCGTACATGGAATTTACTTAATTTTGCCAGGTTGCCTAAGAGTAGAAATGCTGCTGGAGCTCCGAAACTCGCAGGTAATCGTGGGCTCCTACTCGGCACCGATGGCATTTACATGATCCTCGATTTCTCAGCACAGCAGTATGAGTGGTCAGCCACCAAAACGGAAGATGAAAGAGGGTGGAGGGGTTAATTAGACATCACTGTGCAATACAATAACGTTTTGTTCTTAATTGGTCTGCAGCTTATTTCTAACATCTATCACTCCGTCCCTTGAGAATTCATTTTTTGTGTGATAAAAGTAATCCCTCCCCCTCCCCAAACTAGCATTTTACCCTAGGCTCTTGTGTTTTATTATGGCCACACTTTCTGACAAATGATTGTTTTGTCTATTTGTGGCATTGTTATGGGTGCTTGTAACATACCTTAGCATCCACCAATTGGCTGACACAGAGCCTCAACTTGTTTAACAGTAACGTGCTCCATAGTCCAACAAGCCAGAGTTGTATGGTGCATTAGTCCAGTTTGGTCGGTTGAAGTGAACCAAAACTTCGTTTTCCAGCATGCATGTGTAAAAGAAAGCTGCGGAATGGAACAGCCATTAGGCTCGGAATTTAGGGAGGATGAGTTATGAGCAGGAATGTCTGACTTTTAGGGGATGGACAGGCACATTTAAGGAAACTGTCTGGGGAGGGAGACACAACGAAACCCTGCGCAATGTATAACACGAAGGTCATAAATGTGTATTCTATGCAATAAGCTCAGTGGGTTACTGCGTTTGACATGGACATTTTTTTGCTACTTGCAGTTCGTGCATTACAATCCTTCTAAGAACTACTGACAAACTGCAAGGCAAAGCATTAGAACTTTTTCACTCCAAATTTGGTTGTTCTAAGGTTGCTAAAAAAAGGTTCCTTACGGTAGTGAAACATTCTTATAAGTATAGATAGCACCAGCCACTGCATTTTGTTTTAAATCCTGGTTTTGTGTTTCTCCAGGAGCACTCTTAGAATATACTGCCTAGCAGCAGGGTGGCAATCCTTTTAGCCCTTTTTGTCTAATGTAACATTTCCTATACATTGGTTTACACACTTTTATGGTTCACTATCTCTGCATAGCATTTGTGTAATGTTAAGCACTCTGACAGCCTACATTACGATGAGTGGTGCTATAAATAAAATAAATGTGAAAGATAGGCTATGGAAGGATGAGGGTCACTGTTGTTTGGTGGCAGTGGGAGAATCTGTGGAAAAGGTTCTGGGGGCACCAACAAAGGCTGTCGCACCAGGCACCACCAATGCAAAAGCCGGCCCTGGTTGTGGGTCACCGCCAAAGGGGGGGCCAGCCAAGGAGACCAAGGTCCGTGGCATTCGCCACAAAGGTGAGAAAAAATGTGTTGTGTGTCACATCACCATAGGCATCAGCGTGTTAATAAGGATGTTCTTCCGGACTGTTATTTAGGAAGAGACGGCCGGCTAAAGCAGCAGTCCATAAGAACAAGTTTTTTTTTTCTTCACTGTTGTCTTAGAACAGAGCCGAACTTCATTGCCTCTGCGCCAGAGTAGGTGTTTGACAACATGCACAGCAAGCGAAGAAAAACGGTGTACAGTAAGTTAGGGTTTGTCGAGCTGTTATCAACAAACCCAAAATGCACTTTGTATAAAATCAAAATATATTTGCACCTCCAAGCTTCTTTCGCCCGTGTTTCTTTCTGAGACTGACACTGATTCAGCTCACCAAACAATATGGTGGGTAGTGGGTACGTACGAGGTAAGGATGAGCATCCTACAGTGGGTGCTGAAGCTGTATTCTTGTTCATGCCCATTGCCCACATAGCAAACCTGTGTCAAGCACCAGATAGCCCTGTACACAGAGGATGCTTCGCCAAAATGCCCGGGGTAGTGGAGGCAGCATCGCCCTCAAGTCTGGTTAGGCTCATCGAGGTTAACCTGTGCACTCACTTGCAGACTGGCCCCGAATTTGTTACCCTAAGAATGTTCTTTTCAACTCTAATACGGTCTGTTGTGGCTTCCATCACTGTAATTGAGGTTAAAATGACGTGCAAAGACTTCATTGGTAATTTTTAACTGAAGTTTCTCATAATGTACAGTTAATTATAATTTTATGAGCCCAATGCACTCAGTTTCTTTTACACCGCATGGGTGCTGCTTCAGGACTCAGGAGTATTTCTGTTGTATGTGTCCCTTTTAGTGAGTTTCTTGTGGCTGTAAGATCCCATTTGGAGTGCTGTATTATCAGAACGTCGTGCTTATCTAATCTACCCGCAACTAGGCAATAATGTTTTAAGCCAGACTGCATGTGTGAATTGAGGCAGATGAAATATTGAGCTCCAGGTGTCCGGCACTAGCCTGGATGTACCTAGAACACCTTTGGAATGCTGGGCCGGAGAGACCTTCACAATAATTAGACAACCAGGAAACCATGATTGGGTGTTTTCCTGCCCCACCACATTATAAAATCACCCAACATTACTGATCTTTCTAGCACCACAGGTTCTTCCCCTAGATGCTTACCACTTTTTCTCTTAAATTCAGCAGATAGATACGCTTTTTTGCCATTAAAGACAAATGCACACCCTCTGAACGATACAAGAGAATTCCTCTACTATAATGTTGCTGTGTGCAAGACAGTACTCTTAGACCATGTTATCCTCAAAAGAACATCTCCTCTCTGTTTAAGTTATTTCTCGCTCTGCCTGAGGCTGCATACTTACTGGTCCCTTTCCACACTCTTCTCATGCCTAACCACATGTTTCATTTGTATCAAATTACCTTCTTCATTTTTAGCAGCGCCAGTTGAAGATGTGGGTGGAGCTAATAGAGTAAGTGGGTGGAGCCAGTGGAGGAAGTGGGTGGAGTCAGAGAAATGTAGGTGTGGCCTCCGACAAACATTTGAGCACCTGCACTTCATATTTTACAAATTAAGCACTGCTACAGGCCAAATGTTTTTAGTATTTTGGGGACTGGCACTGCCCCTGAAACGCAAGGGTGTTGCCAGGCAGCGGAACCGCTCCTTTGATGCCGCAATGAGGCTAATAGCCACGCGGCGCTTTCAGTCGCAATAAAACCTTTCCACGTGCGAGACACAATCCCACTGTGCACCGAAAGTAAATGCAATATGTGAGAGGGGTATGGGGTGCAGCTGAGAAATTAAGTAAAACCCCCAGTCCAACTGCGCCCTCAGGCTGGACAGGTCTACGCCCCGGTCAGATGCCCCCAGTGTCATAAAACGAGTGCACCAGGGCAGGGGAGTAGGCAGCTGTTTCACCAGGCCAAAGGGGCGGTAGAGGACTTATGGGTAAAATAGAGCAGGCAGCTCCCTTCTGCCGCCCTCTACGTCCCCAACAAATGCCCATGTGCGTGAGATAGGGTGGGTGGCGGGGGGGGGGGGCAGAGAGGGATGGGGCAGGGTAAACTGAGGGCTGTATTGATGCACCGAGGATGGTGGGTGCCTAGTTTTTTTAATTACAGAGATGCAAAGGTTTAATGCAGAGGAAGGAGTGTGTAGTGAGCTTAAGTGTGAGGAGCAGGCAGAGTGAAGGCTCAGAGGGTGCAGTGAAGGACAGAGAGGGCTGAAGTGAGTGCGCCAGTGCAGAGGGGAGTGCTGGACGGTGAATGGGTTGCAGTGAGAGTTGTAGTGAGTTCTGGAGTGGAATTCTGATTCTGTGAGGGATTTAGTGAGTGCTGGGGGTGAGGGTTGTAGTGAGTTCTGGAGTGGGAGTGTGTTCCAGTAAGGTATTAAGTGAGTGTTGGAGGGTGAGTGTTTTGCAGTGAGGGTTGTAGTGAGTTTATTTATTTATTTATTTATTTATTTATTTCAAAGGTTTTATATAGCGCTACTGGACCCAAGAGTATCAGAGCGCTTTACAAGGATGGTGAACATAATGAGATAGATTAACAATTAAGCGAAAAAGAGTTACAGTATGACACTGGAGTGGAAGTCTGATTCTGTGAGGGATTTAGTGAGTGCTGGGGGCGAGGGTTGAGGTGAATTCTGGAGTGGAAGTCTGATTCTGTGAGGGATTTAGCGAGTGCTGGGGGCGAGGGTTGTAGTGAGTTCTGGAGTGGAAGTCTGATTCTGTGAGGGATTTAGCGAGTGCTGGGGGCGAGGGTTGTAGTGAGTTCTGGAGTGGAAGTCTGATTCTGTGAGGGATTTAGCGAGTGCTGGGGGCGAGGGTTGTAGTGAGTTCTGGAGTGGAAGTCTGATTCTGTGAGGGATTTAGTGAGTGCTGGGGGCGAGGGTTGAGGTGAATTCTGGAGTGGAAGTCTGATTCTGTGAGGGATTTAGCGAGTGCTGGGGGCGAGGGTTGTAGTGAGTTCTGGAGTGGAAGTCTGATTCTGTGAGGGATTTAGCGAGTGCTGGGGGCGAGGGTTGTAGTGAGTTCTGGAGTGGAAGTCTGATTCTGTGAGGGATTTTGCGAGTGCTGGGGGCGAGGGTTGTAGTGAGTTCTGGAGTGGAAGTCTGATTCTGTGAGGGATTTAGTGAGTGCTGGGGGTGAGGGTTGAGGTGAATTCTGGAGTGGAAGTCTGATTCTGTGAGGGATTTAGCGAGTGCTGGGGGCGAGGGTTGTAGTGAGTTCTGGAGTGGAATTCTGTGAGGGTTTTAGCGAGTGCTGGGGGTGATGGTTGTAGTGAGTGCAATAGGTCATGCATATGCGAGCGATTAAGCTATGGGCATTGTAAATGACAAAACCATTTATTTAACGATTAAGCTATTGGCAATGTAAATGACAATGCTCTTTATTTATGATATAAAAATAAAAAATAAAAAAAATTGTCATAAGCAATGCCAATAGCTCTACCTTTAATAATGCAGAGACCATTGCATTGTAAATGCTTGTTTAAAGTGTCAGTGTATGAACCACCTTCGTGCACATGATGCATACTTGGCGCTACACGTGATGTCTTCCAGTTTATTGTGCTTTACAGAGCGAGCTATCGCCACATTGCAGAACCGAACACACAAAATGCTCATAGCCCATGTCACACGTGAGACGCCAGTCGGTGTTGGATTTTAATCAGAAGACTTGTTTGTATTGTGGAAATTCGGGCCCCAGTGACATTGGAGTGCTTTAGATTGAGCACCATTCACATTACACATGGTTGCATTCATTTTTTTAGGCCTGGGTAGGTTAAGTGTTGTGCAGAGAATCACAGGGTGTGGCACTGACACAGGGAATCAACCATGGAGCCCCAGTTCAAAGGTCGGCAGCCTTGCCCGTAAGGCCACACCCTAAGCCTGCCACTTACCCTCTCTCTGCATTCCTCATCTGGTGCATGTGTAGAGAGGAGTATTTGTGAGAGGGGCGGGGAGGGAGCCATGGGAGTCACATTTCAGTCAGACATCACAGGTCGTCATTGAAAGTGGAGACAGGTAATGCACTCAAATTATTTTTGAGACGGCAATACAACGCAGTGAAGGGCGGCAGCCCATGAGCAGATCACTGCTGGTCTGATTCCGCAGCACAGCCTGAACTCATGTACAGCAAGGTTCAGGCACTGCAGAAACAATTGGGCTTTTGTAAACTCAGTGCAAAGTTTACCGCGGGAGGTGTGTTAACTCTGTCATCTTACTGTGCTAAGCATAACTTGCCCCTGGCGCTAGTTCTTTAGGCTGTACAATGCTCTAGTGATACAGTCGAACAGAGAATGTTATAGCGCTGTTCATTTGCAACGAGGCAATTGTCTTTTTGTCAGTGCATTAAAAAGCCTTGGAATGTGTCCATAAATGTTTCCTGAGGCGAGCATGACCCAGTGTGTAGTAATTGTATAGCTCTTCAATCCCTGGCGGCACTGCACCCAGAATAATGTACTGCATAGCTAAACACTTATAAGTTCCAAAAGGTGAGACCTATTGGCTATGCCAATGCCTATTTATTCTTAGTTTTGTGAATTTGACATTTAGATCAGGCTCTGTTGTTTGCAAATCCTATGACAAGGGAGAGCGTGCAGTGCTCTCTGCTGCCAAAATGTCTTCCCTTTCCCCGGCCCCTCCCTCCACTCCTTCCCTGCAGCAAAGCTTCTGTTCCCATGAGTTAACCCCCTTGGAATAGGAAATATCACACAGAAATCTGCACTGTGGTTTTGTTAGTGCCCACACCGCCATCGCTCGCTCCACTTGTACCCACTACATTCACAACCAAGAAGACTCGTGAGACATAATTGTGGGAAAACGGTGGTGCAGGTTTATTTGCATACAACAGCAGATAGGTGGGTCATCTTACAGGCGATCCAAGACGGCAGCCCCTCGCTGACCCGCCTGCCTAATTAGCCAAATTGCACGGTAAGTCGATGCTCTTGACGGTGCAATACCTTTAATAGTTATCTCGTTTACTCCCGCCCCCCCTGTCGTGGCGGAGCGATGAGGCACACCCCCGGTCGGTTTAGGCCCCCCGACCGCCCGAAGGACTAACGGGGCACCGACGTTGTTTCCTGGAACCCCCTCGGCTCCAGGTTCTTGGCTCGGGCACCCCTACTGTGCCAGGCAGAGGTATTGCTGTCCCCTTCTGCCGCAGAGGTACCCTTACTGTCCATCTGCTTCCAGATCGCCCTGTGACTCCGCCTGCAACACAAAACAGACCATTAATTGTTCACACCAACCTGCTGCTCTGCCGCTGGGTCTGGGCCAGGGCGGGAACAGAGCAGAGTAGTCCAGATGAAACGCGGCGGAAAAGAGGAAGTACTGAACCGGGCTGGCCTAGATAAAGGCCCTAGGACCGCCCACCACCTTACATCTCGCGCCCGCATTGGCCACCCCTAAAGGGGGCGGCGCCCTGACTGTCGTGCTGCTGACGTTTTGCTCGCGAGGCATGTGTCACTAAGACGCTGTCTCGCGTTATCTCCCCTTCGCGTCGCGCGGCCAGCGGCATAGTGCCCACACCGCCATCGCTCGCTCCACTTGTACCCACTACATTCACAACCAAGAAGACTCATGAGACATAATTGTGGGAAAACGGTGGTGCAGGTTTATTTGCATACAACAGCAGATAGGTGGGTCATCTTACAGGCGATCCAAGACGGCAGCCCCTCGCTGACCCGCCTGCCTAATTAGCCAAATTGCACGGTAAGTCGATGCTCTTGACGGTGCAATACCTTTAATAGTTATCTCGTTTACTCCCGCCCCCCCTGTCGTGGCGGAGCGATGAGGCACACCCCCGGTCGGTTTAGGCCCCCCGACCGCCCGAAGGACTAACGGGGCACCGACGTTGTTTCCTGGAACCCCCTCGGCTCCAGGTTCTTGGCTCGGGCACCCCTACTGTGCCAGGCAGAGGTATTGCTGTCCCCTTCTGCCGCAGAGGTACCCTTACTGTCCATCTGCTTCCAGATCGCCCTGTGACTCCGCCACAGCTCTGGAGGAGGCCCCCGTCGATGACAGAGCCCCCCACCCACCTAGCTACTTCAACTCGCTGTTTCGTACCACTTGCACCCAGGAGGGATATGTTCACCCCCAGACCAGACAGCGTACCCAACCTAAGAGCATTCTTACCAGGCAGCGATTTCAAAGCCCGCAGTTGGTCTGGCACGTGTAATTCGGAAGCCTCTCTTAAGCCCCTGTGGAAAATTACCAGTCTTCGCCTCCAATTGTACCTTATTTCTCTTGTAGCCTGCCCCTTCTGACTTTGCCACTCTGAATGCAGCTAGCTACCTCATGTGTATTTGTTTACCCGGGGCGTTACCTGTCCCTGCACATACATTCGGGATCTAATACAGAGGCACCCTTCACCTTGTACCCACCATTGCAGTTGTAACCCCTTAATTTAAGCCCCTTATTCCGATCCTTAAGCCTGCAGTGACTCTTAGTACCCTTCACCACACCACTATGGAGATTTCTTAGGACAGTTCTTAGGACACGCCTCTAATTACATAAACCGCACCTCTGGTGGGGATTGCTTAGATACGGTTCTTAGTTTTTTGTCCGGTCATATCGTACGGGGGATCGGCAGGTGACTATTAGCATTATTGTATCTGCTGCTAATGGCAACCAGTGAATTTGTCCAAGCCAAGGGGAGGGCTTGTGCAAGACCTGACTAGAGCTGTAATAATCATGGCAGTGAATGTCCTGGCAACACACTGCAAGATTGTTAGCCCGTAATCAACACATGTCATTCCCAGTTCTCTGTTGTATTGCAGTATTTCACCTCTAATTACACGTAATTACCCACTTACGCAAGCATTGACCACGTATAATGCGCATACTACTTAAAACTCTCTACCCTCTCAATTGGGAAAAGTGGTGATGCAAAATTCGGCTGCACTTATATGTAGAGTAAGCCAAGTCAAAAGCCTGTCCATAATCCCTGTGGAGTGTGTGCCATTTAATGCCGTATTAGCCTTGTATCTGCGTTTCGTACTCCTTAGTACCATTAGCCCGCCACTTTTCTCTGGTAACACACAGTTTGCAACCTCTCCCCTGCTGTTTGACTTTGATACCTGCCCAAGTTCACCATTGCCTACGTATCGTTTGTTCTTGTGCCCGAGCGTCTAGCATATTTTGCAGTGTGTCTCTTCCAATTGTATTTTGTTACTCCTGTGACCTGCACACTGGTAAATCATTTCCCCTTGTAATGCACTGTGCCACTTCATGGATTTGTTTGCTCACAATTGTCACTTTTACCTTATCTAACTACCACTTGCCTAAATGATTCTTATAGTGAGATCCAGATAAGGGGCTGTGCCGCCTGCTAGAATGCATAAACAAATTCCTTCTCTGCCTGGGGCTGCTATACAGGAAGCCAGAAGGCATGTCGGGCATGTATTGCTTCCTTTCCTAAATTGACTGTACTTGACCCAGGCCCGCAGCCCCCACTGCTAGTTTCGCGGATGACATACACAGCTCCGCGGTGCACAGCGAACCACCAGCCCCGAGCCCTCTAACTGCTACTTTCGAGTCCTAGCTGAATCACCCTGCCCGCTGACATTTATTCATATACCATTGTTATCTAATCTGCATCGTTATAAGGCCGCGGTCAGCTTTGGCCAATCACAACTACAGCCAATATCTGCGTATTCCTTTATGTTTCCGGCGTATACCTAGTCGTTCAACTACCTTGCTGCCAAACAATGCCATGTCCGTTTACTTGACCCAGGCCCGCAGCCCCACTGCTAGTTTTGCGGATGACACACTGCTCCACGGGACACAGCGAAACCACCTGCCCCAAGCCCTCTCACTGCTACTTTCGAGTCCTGGCTGAATTGGGTGAAGATCCCTGCCACGTTGACATTTAATTATATACTATTGTTGTCCATTTCTGCGTCGTTATATGTTGCGGACTTTACCCGAAGGCATGACTGCGGGTTGCAGATAGTTGCCCTTTGTTTTCTTAGTTTTCTACAGCGCGCACTAGACGTGCAGGTATCAGGGCAATTTATGAGCACCATTACTGTCACAGATGGCTACCTTGACTTCGCTAAGCGCAGGCTCGAACCCGGATCCCCGACTCCGCGGACGACCGCCCTAGACGTTAAGCCACGTTCCCCCCCTGCAGCGCACCTGGAGTTAGCTGCACGCTCCGAGGGCACCAGTGTAGCCAAACCGAGCTATCAAACCTGATCCGATCACTCAAGGACCATAACATGCCTTTCAGAGAAACCACGCTAGCCCCACGGTAAGTTCCGCTATTCTCTTGACAATCGCGTTGCACGCTAAGGATCCATATCAAAGGGCACTGCCGGCATATTATCACAACAGAACAGAGTGCTATGTAGGTGAAACACAGCAAACGACGTGTGGCTGAGTAAAGTTGACTGGTTTGCACATGGCCTGTTCTGGCCTGTGATCTGACGCTGATGAGTGGGGTGGCCCACCAAATGGCGCGCAGCAGAGACTACCAAATGCAAACTAGGGCAAGGCGGGCACGCGCTCAGAGCGCCGCGCTGTACACGCTATCCCATAGGACAATGAAAGCAACCATTGTTGTTCAAAATCACAACACCGACAATGAGCACAAGGGCACAGGGTAGAAGACGCCTCTATAATGTCCGAAAACAAGACATGCACAGCAAAAACGAGCAACTGTAGACCAGCAACTGGAGCAAGGACTGAAAAGACTCAGGTAAAATACTTAACGATTCCATGTAGGAATGCATGATTTGATTACCAACTTGCACAAAAGTGAATGTTCCTGCAGCAATCGCCTGCATGGGACGTCAGAAATAGCTAAAGCACCCAAACAGGAATTTCTAAAGAAGGAACTGCTGCACCAGAATATGAACTATGCTTCCAGGACTCATTACGCTCCGCCACAGCTAGGAACACGGAATTAATGTCTAATGAGAACGGCAAGCAAACTTGATAAGGTTTTAACCAAGTCTCGTCACCTCAGCAGTTTGCATGTGCATCAAATACCAAGCACCTCAAGAGACGAGCACAGATGCTAGCAGAGAGAAGACAGCTGCTGGGAATCATAGCGCCACGTTGTCTTGTAAATAGGAAGGCAAAAGGTACCCGAAGAGTACCAGGGAAACAAACTGCATTAATATGCTCGCCTTTTCAGGCATTATACATCGCTTTCATGTCCATCCTTCAGCACCGTTCTTCTAGCAGACAGTAGTAACTGCCTTCACCCAAGTATTGTTACTGCCAAGTTTACAAAAGAATCAAAAAAGAAATTGTGCGATTAAGGGAACCCTGACAATAAATTACGCCCGTTTTATTATAATTTACATCTGAAAAGTTGGCAAAGATAGCCAGCTGTACTCATCTCAAAAGGATGGAATGTCGTTTTCGCTTGTAGACATCACTACTTTAGTTATGATTAGAAATGACAATGTTACTAATCAGTTTAGTTATCCTTTATTGTGATTTGCTACGTTTATTAGCGGCCTAGTGAACATGACAATTAACAGCCTTATAGCCGAATAGGATGTGGAAACTCACTCAAAGCCCCTGCACATACACAGTGAGCCACGTACTCTGCTAGAAATAAGCTTATTAGTGCCTGTCCTCAGTCTCACTTCCTTACATACAGACACGTACTCGAAGTGTTAATTTAATATTTTTATTACAAGGCAGAGCAGTGACTAAAACTGTGCAAAGGAAAGAAAGCTGGCACACTATAGGCGGTCTAGCGCCACGCGCAAAATATGTCTTGCACTGGAAGGTAAATACCCTTGCGGATCTGTGTTGTTTTGCACAATATTTGTGACTGTGGTAGAACAACGCTTTTGTAAATCTAGGGCAATTTGTCCTTCTTCTCAAATACTCAACACATTCTATGCACCTAGAAAGTAGGCAAACCTCAGAAAGCAGCTAATATCGCCATTCTAAGACTTCCAATTAGTCGAGATGATTAAACCATACCGCAGAAGGTGCCCCTTTTATATATATATATATATATATATATTTTTTTTAATGTTCAAACCCTGTGACTCACGAACCCCTGGGACAACACCCATTTATTTGTCTGTTATCCTAACTATATTTTAACTGTCATTCTACGCTGTATGTTCTTGCATAGCTTCGGCATGAACTCGCATGCGCTGTACAAGGTGGCGCTCTTAGCACAGTGCCAAACCACATTGTGCGAGGTGTACTAACATGTTCACATCTCCTTTTCAGCTCATGCTCGGCTTATGCTTCCGTGAGCTAGCAAAGGCGTCTAGAACACCGGCCCTCCTCTGGCTTGATCGTCTCCCGAACAAGTGAAGGGTGAATGTCTCCCAATTACATGCTACGATAGCAGTGTGGTTCGGTGGGTTGGTAAAAGACCTGCTTAGAGCGCGGTGCGCTAACGCTGCTTGAACTGCACGAAACAACATCAACGTTCTGTATAACGCCTAAGGCAGTTACACGGCTCTAAGCGCTAGTACCGAGCCGACTGCTCAGGACATGTAAGATCGAAAGAAGTCTTCCACCAATGCCCCTACGCAAACAATTGTCTCCCAGCCAGGGCCACTGGAATTATGTGGCAGGCGAGGGCCAAATCAGGAGGCAGGGTTGAATAAATTATTCGACAAGAAAAGGAAATTATACAGCATAATGCAGCACATATCGTAATCTTATTACTACATTGCTGCAGCACTCTCCTTCTGTGCCGGTTTTGCATCCTGCTCCAACTACGGGATCGAAGTTAAGAAGCGTTCACAGCCGTTAAAACGATCCCAGTGTCCCGACAGAATTGTCAATGAATCAGCTATGCCATTGCCAACGTTTTTCCCGCAAACTCTCGTTAAAATTATAAAATTATCAATGGCAGCCAAAGGGGAACGCCCAACACTGCTAGGCTGCACATCCGTGAAGAGGACATGGATACTTTCGGACTACCAATCACCCAGCGGGCCCGACAAGGACATGAATGCCGGTAGTCAGAGGGCCAGCATGCAGATACCATTGTGCAAGTATCGGGATGAGAGAATGCCTCCTCGCTGCCAAGCAGGTATAATGCATAAATACGAGTTAAGTGGCTTGCAGAGAACTTCATGGCGGGCCCACTCCGCCTCATTTTCCTAGGGTGTGGTGGCTCAGCGAGTTTATGCGTATACTGCAGGGATGTGTGGCCACCGGGGGGCAGGATGCAGCTAGGCGCCCGATGTCGCAAAATCGAGCGCCCTTAAGTTGGGGAACAATACTATCCAACCATACTATCCGTTAACGTCCCGCCCACATCGGGCTGTCCCTCTTGGAGCACCTTGAAAGTGCTCTTATGAAGTGGGGGACAGACTGCTCTATGGAAGTACGCTAATGAAAAAGTGAAAGTTTCCTGGTTATGTTGCGATCACAGCCAGTGCAACATTAGGGCCAGTGTGGGGCAGGGTCTGACCAGTAGTGCACCGCAGTGCAAGAGGTGACCCCAGGAGCTATGGGAGTAGTTTGTGTTTATAGAATGAAAAAAGCGTGCGTGAAAAGAAAATGATCGTGACCTGTGACTTTCTTATCTTTCCCCTTCAGGGCGCTACCTAACTGCAAGGCCATGGACCTCCACGCACGTGCAGAAAGTAGGTTTCACTGCCTCGATGAAGTGAATGTCAGACAAAGACACCAATCTAAAGAATTGTCACTAAATACCAATAGAAATGCATTTTAATGCGAAACTACGCTCGAGTCTGGCGGGAGGCTTAAATATGCTATGATGCTGGGCACATCACATAAGCTCCCCAAAAAATTCCTCACTTACGGTTGAGGCTCTGGCAACAGGCCAAGCTTTCTTGCACTCTCAGCAAAGGCGCAACTCGGACTACAACAGGGAAACCAGCTTTCAGGAAACCCACACGGGTACAATGCACGCAGCAGTAGGGGCTAGCATTGAATCAGGAAACTCCCTTAACTCAAAAGGAGTGCCAAAAACACAAAAGATTGGGTGGGCAGGGACCACGCAGCCCCACTTTCCGGGTGATTATTTACCCTCGGACAGATCATACCGCAAAGGTAAAATGGTGATTTCGATCTGACAAAAGGGGGGTGTAGCAATAGGGAACCGAACTTTCCCATCATTACATAAATTACTTAGCATAAATCACAGATGCGTCAGTGCGGCAAACCACTCGTGAGGGTCTAAATTAATGCGTCAGCGCGGCAGACCACTCGTGAGGGTCTTTAGACACTCACTATGCTGAACTGTGGCAATGGGAGATCACGAGACATGCCCCCCATTCACATACCTAAACCTCGTAGTCATTGGCTCTGAAGTCAACCGCTCGAGTCTTTAGGCTACACCATCTTCCACCTTCGCGCATGCTTTCATGTTCCTGGTTGCTCAAATAAATAGGCATATTCAACACCTCTTCAATATCACTCATACTTAATCGGTGATATTATATGGGCATGCTCTGTACCGCAGTGCAGTTACTCAACAACCTAAGTCTTTCGGCACATCACCATACGCCGCTAACATAAGCTCAGCGCATCGCCCGCCACCACTCACCCCCCCCCCCCCCGTGGCCGATGCCACTGGGCCCCGTACAACCTGGTCATGCCCAGGGACGAGGCCGGGGGGAGGCCAGACGGCAGCACATACCACTTAGCACGACGACCATACGACGCGGGACGAACTAACAGCGCAGAGTAGTCCAGATGAAACGCGGCGGAAAAGAGGAAGTACTGAACCGGGCTGGCCTAGATAAAGGCCCTAGGACCGCCCACCACCTTACATCTCGCGCCCGCATTGGCCACCCCTAAAGGGGGCGGCGCCCTGACTGTCGCGCTGCTGACGTTTTGCTCGCGAGGCATGTGTCACTAAGACGCTGTCTCGCGTTATCTCCCCTTCGCGTCGCGCGGCCAGCGGCAGTCTGCACAGTTATTCCCCATTCCGAGAGGTCTGACTCATAGTAAGCAGTATTCCATGCAGACATACCGCCAGGCAACACTCCAGACTCTGGGAATCTGCATGGAATTCCATCTATCTAGTCAGAGCCTTTATTCCCCCTGCTGCTATGGGATGGACGAGCTAAAATACAATGGAATGAAGTGCAGTTAGAATAAAAGCAAGTGGTTCTGTCTGATTGAAGCATTTCCACCCATCACTTTTCTGCTGCTATTGCAGTAACTATATCAAAGCACAGAGAGAAGCAGACTTTCTAAAAACAATCATTTGCCAGTTAAGTCTGTGCTGCGAGCTTGCTGGCTGCCTCTGCCGTCTGCAGACTCCGGTCTGTCCAGCACAGATAAGCCCCATCGAGGCGCCAGTGAGGTTTCACATAATCCCTGCTGACATGGATACATTTCCCATAGTCTGGTATTTAAATTAAGAACCTTCAAAATATGAAAAACAAGTAATAGCAAAACCAACGGATTGGACTTTTGCATTGCACATGCACAATGATAACACACAAACACGGAGCAGCACACGTGCAGACACGTTGTTGTAAAGCAGGCTTCTCCAATGAGTAGCTCGTGAGCTCCTGGCAGCTCTCCAGCTACCTGTGAGTAGCTCTTCTGTGTCCAGCCCAGCCTACCAAATTTAGAAGCTTTTGCTTTGGTTGAAATAATATTTATACCAAATTTCAACAGTGTATTTGAGAAACAAATGTGTGTATTTTCAGAACTCTTAGCTATAGGTTTGATGAAAGAAACATTTCCAAAATATATTTAAAGGTGATATTTGAATGTTGAATCATGTGGCACTGTGAAGATTTATACCTAATATTGCTATGTTGATACTTGCTGCACCGCAGCTATGAGTGTTATGTACTTTTGTAGAGAAATTCCAGATGGACAAAGTATTTTTACATTACTGCTGACAACCCTGCCAGATGCTGTGATGTGATCACTGCTGGTAAACTTTGCATATGTCGGCTACTAATGTAATCACGCCTGTTACTATTAATGTTAGTAGCTTAGGTTCATTTTCACTGAACATAAGTAGCTCTTATTGAAAAAAAAAGGTTGGAGAGTCCTGACATAAAGTCTAACAGAGACTCTGGCAAACAGAGTTACTTGTATAGCGTGAACATACCATTAGCACGTGTTCGTAGGGGTAGCAGGGCCTTGAGAGCGGACATGAACTGTCTCTGCGGTGTGATGTGGTGTTCTTCAGGGATGTGGGTCTCCATTCAGTGGTCTGCTGCTGTCTTACATCTAGGATTACCTTATCCCGTTACATAAAGGGCTGGAGTGCATGACCTGCCCCTTTCCACTGAAACAGTAGTTGGTGACTCCAGACACTATTTACAGCAGATATATGTTGCATGAAATTGATGTTACAGTTTGTACTTTAGCAGCAACGTGAAACTCCATGGAATAGGGAACTGAGTCCTCAAGGGGGATTTAGTAAAAAACAGAACTACAAAATAGCCAATACCAAGACAATGGTCCATAATTCATAAGCAGTTGTCATGTAACGACAAGCCCAATTATCATATTAGAGGGCTTGGTTCACAGATGATGGTACCTCCATCATGCCTAGGCCTTGCATCAAGGGTACCTGCACGTGTGTGTGTGTGTGTGTAGCTGTGGTTCAATGTGAGGTGTTGGTGTACGCCTGATAGTGCGCAGTGGACTCTACGCGCGTGTGACCTTTAAAATTGTGGCTGTCTTTTTTACAAGGCTGCCAATGGTCCACACTGGACCTTGACCACCAAATATTTGCACTTCTTCTACCTTTGACTTTAGACACTTGCTCCTGCGCGTGAGAAGGGAAGCAGCCCTGTGCCCTTTGAAGTCGCTACCACAGCAGCCCCACACCCTCCCACTATTCCGGCCAGGATTCGCATAGCTTTTGGTACGCATTCTCCATTGACCAGCTGACCAGGAGGCCCTGCAATTGAGCAGAGCCCTCCATGGCCTGAACAGTGGTCATGTTCTGATTGGAGGAGCCTCCAAAGATTATGAGGTCATAGACTTTTGTACTTACTGGATCCTTTGGGCAGTACGGTGTTCCACAGTCTGTCCAACCCCGCGAGGAGCTGTACATTGGTGTAGCTGAGGAGTACTGTGGAGAGATAATCCAGGGATTGGATATTGTTGGTTGCTATCTTTCTTCAGAGCCCATGATCACAAAGAAACAGCTATTGTGGAGACCTACTTTCCTGTGAATAAGATACTGTACCCCATGTTTCATGGGAGGTGGTCCACTCCCAGTGTGTTCTAGCTCACCTGGCCGACAGGAACCATGAGTGCTGTCATTGCGCTAGGCCTACTCCATACAGGAGGATGTCCACAGCCATCTGCTCAGCAGTCAGCATCCTCATCATCTACTGTCACGCATCGCAGTTAGTTCCAGAGGAAGGGTTATCGTCTATCACCGTGGTGTGGGTTAGTCCCCTGAATCTGTGCTCTTCCACCAATGCAGCCAGGAGTTTATGCGTGCAATCAAACTACATCCATTGGTCTTTAGGTTTATCTCAACTTCACCCCCTCTTCTGGGGATTCAGAGAGGTCACTGGACAAGGTGACATTGAGTCCTACACTGTTGACTGCATCTTGTTCTCCCAACTGGTTCCAGAGATATTCACTTTGAACTCCTGGTCACAACTTGAGAAAGTACTGCGTCTCCCGCTTCGTTCTTGTCTTCTCGGTGTTCGTCTTTAGAGAGACTGGACCTGTGGGTACCTCAATACTAGGGTTCTGTGACTTTGATCTGTGGCTTTTGAGTTACAGGACCTTAAACCTTTTTCCAGCTGTGATGGTATTTCGATGAACTGTCCCTGAATACAGCTGTTTCCTCAATGGCCACAGAACACCTTCCAAGTATGCCTAGGAAAATTCTTCGTATGACTCATATTTTGGGCGGGTATTCACAGCAGTTCAAATGGTTCTAAATGTTGCGGACGAGGCGCATAGAAGCGCCTGAAATTCAAATCACTGCACTTCAAACATAGAGATACATTTTCCTTCGAAGGGTAGCAACAACTTTGCCGAAATGATAGAACTGTGTCCCCTTCCCCACCCCCAACCCCCCCCCCCCACCCCCATCCCCGGGCGTTTTCTTATCTTTCCTTTGTGAACTACCCCCCCCCCCCCCCATGCATATGTTACGCACCATGTAAATATAATTTTCAATAAAAAATTACTGAAATAAAAAAAACAACAAAAAAAGAAGGATAGCAACTACAGCACTTTGTTGAGATTGAGGTTTGGTGCTACTGTTCAATGATTGTGTCTGTCTCTGGTGTCACTAAGTCACAAGCCAGGGCTCTGTGAGCACTTTCCATGTTAAATCAGCTCATAGCGCTTCGCTAGTAGGCGCTATAATAGCTTTTGCGGTCATAGCTCAAGTTAGGCAGGCACTCGACTTCTGGTTTTGTTTACTAATCATCATTTTGTGTCTTCTTTGTTCTTGTCGTGTTTATAAGAGTACTTTTCCCAAGTTTATTGACAGTGACTGATGTCTTAACGGATGGGATTTGGCTGTTCTTTTAGCCTCTCAACTAAAGTACAAAAGTTCATTTCAACCTTTGCAATTCCCCAGATGAGGTGCAGAGAAGGGAATCTCCTGTGCTGCATTCCCGAGGGAGGGGCAGACTGCTAAAAAGAAATCTTCTTGTCAGGGTGTCTGCTTCCCCAAAGAAATGCAAATGTGTGCAATTGGTTAATTGGCAAATGTAAATCCTCTTTGGGAAGGGTTAATTGATGGAATCACTTGAAGCTGCCTGATGACAAGATGAGCTATGGAGTGCATACATTTAATGGAAAGTTATCAAAAATGTTTGCACTAGTTATAACCTACATATTACTAAAATCTATGCTTTAGAAGCACTTTTTATCCTTAACCTAAATTTAATTTTTGCATTTAGAGGCAGCCTTTATTATATAATTCATGTTTAAAATAATGACTTAAACATTCATAGTGCTTTCAGGGACCACCTAGCGCCAACAATACACAATTCACTGTTCCATGCTGCACCAAACAGGATTCAAATCTGTGAGCCTCTGGTTTCACACATACACATCTGTAGTGATCACATTAGCCAATAGAGGTTTCATACCATAAAATTGTGTATTACCCACTGATTAGTTTAACGTTTATTCATTTGTCAGTACGTTATTGTAGTCACCTGATAGTGAGAGATCAACAAAAAATTTCCAGAATATTTAGCTCTTTCTAGCCATGCCTTTGATTATGCCTTTGCATTTACTGACTCTATACCCATAGCTGAATCCATACTTTTCTAATGCATTTCAAGTGCTGCATTGAATAGCTTCGGGGTGCAGGAGCCAACAAATTAACAAGGAGTGCAGAGCCAGGGGTCTGGCTCAGATCTTAAAACTCATGCATGAGCCAAGCCATGATATGTTTTCTTTTTGTGAACAAATTTTATTGAGATTTTATTGGTAGTATTGCACAGCCTAAAAGGTTCAAATATAAACATATTAATCGTAGTACAGTTCTGAGCAATTCCAATTTTTGGAACTTCAAAAACCCACTTCCGAAACTTCAAAAACCTAAACCATGATATGTTTGCAGTGTAAATCATATAACAAACATCATTTAAAATAAGATATAATTCAGGAGAAGTGTATTTCTTTAACATGTGAAGCATTGACCTCAATACATCACATTTAAGTCTATTAAATCAAATACAATAGGTTTTTATACAACTGGTAGTCGGAACTCACATATTTGAAAGTGCTTTCATATGCATTACTGAAGAAAAACATTTGCCTAAGATTACACAATTTTAACAGGGAAGCCACAATTTATCCCAGATTTATAGTTTAGCTTTGTGCAAATCAGATAAGAAAGGAGTATTTGTCTTTCCTTATGTTATGGGATTTATTTTTACTTCTTTGTGCATTTTCCTGTGTTTTTTTTCTATAGCGTGAACTCAACCCAAAGGTATTGGAACACTTATCATGAGACACCAATTACATTGCCCAAAGTCATATTCATTGTTTATAGGCATGGGGCGATTAAGCTGTTTACCCAGAATCTCAGGATGTTGAGCCCTTGCAAAGATTCCTTAGTTCCAAAGTCAGCAGCCTTGTCTCTAATGCTGCATCCTGGGTAGAGAGAAGGAGGCAGGCAGAAGCCACATGAAAGCTCAGCTAGTTTTGGAATCGAGGTTCCAACAGGACCTCGAGTTGAGCCAGAGCCAGACTTCACGCACGAGCCTGGTACAAGCTTTCTGTGGCTCGCTCACCTCTAGAATAGCTATATAATGTCTAAAAAGCCAGTGATATTAGCATGTGGTGTCTTATGTTCCTTTACCTTCATTAGGTACTTTTTTAAGATATTGTGTCTGATTAACCTGTGGTCTGTATACTATTCATTTAAAGAGTTGTACAAAATCGCTGGCTTCTGGTCCTAAAGGGCATTTAGAAAAATAAAATTTTCTAATCAGTGTTTTAAGTGCACTATAAGTGACCGGAAACCCTGGGTTCAAAACCCATAATTTATGCACGGCTAAATTGTGTGATCTTAGTCAATTAAATTTACTTCATGCCTAATTTACTTGAAAGTAACATTTGGGAGCACCTTCAGTTTAAGATGGAATGTGTACAAAAGAACTCGCCTGCATGTTTTATTAGCCTGGAACGTTCCACCATCCATAACAAAAATATTGGACATGATGTAAAGGACACTAGACACTTTGTTCACTCCTGGTGTTGTTAAGAGCAGGGTTAATGAGCATTTTAAAGTTCTTGTTTAGAAAATGTTACTTCTAATAAATGTAAATGCAATGTTATGATCTAGTGCACTAAACAGACACACTACTATATATAAAGATATTATTGTTGCATGCCAAAAGAGGTTACATAGCATGATAGTAGCCAGGTATGTGGAAATAGATTCCATCATATAGAAGAACAGTGCTGTGCTAGTTATGAAGAGTTAGCATACATTTTGTTAAATTTTTCTATGTAACAAACTGACTCATAATAACTGTCCCCCTCCACCACCCTGCTCAGTTGCCGCTGCTTTACCTATCAGCGTAGGGAAGCAGAGCAGTGAACCCTGTTGGTGCTTAGAATAAAGTGTTTCACATGGAAATCATTACAATGTATCGAAGACAAGCGCCCTTAAACCATTGCCTTGAGCAGTTGCCTAGATGTGGCAAAAATAACTACTATACACATATTTAGAGTGTATGTGTTGGGGGAGGCGGACTACGGGGGTAGAGTATCATCGTTGATGCAGTCTTTAAAGCCAACCACCAAAATATACCATGCCTGTGCAATAAAATGTTTTATAAGACCGGCGCGTTCCTCCCTGTGCAACATGGAGCTCACAGATCGAAACCAAGACAGCTACACCTTGGTCCGACTTAAAATAACTGGAGGAAGTAAATGCTTCCAGAGCTGTGTATTATTGGGTTTTGCTAGAAAAAGAACCAGGTAGGAGAACTTGGCGGACGGTTTCTCCCACTTAAGGCGAGGGAATACACCCAATCGTACCCAATCTGGGAAATTTGTTAGTACAGAGCCCATTGTGGTCAACAATACCTCGAGAACTCTTTGCCAGTGTGAACGGAGTGTGGGGCAAGACCAAAGCATATGAAACAGATCAGCATCTACTTACATACAGCGAGGACATGCAGCTACAGCTCCTGGGTATATTTTGATAATGTGAGCAGGTCCAAGGTAGGCTCTGTTCAGAACACTAGATTAAATATAAATTGAATATTAAATTGAATATACTTGAAACAGCAAGCGTGGGATATTGCAATGTATTAGCCCAGTCCACATCATGCAGAGGTTTGGCCATGCCAGTCTCCCAGTTAGTACGGAGAGACGCCCTATAGTGGTTCCCATGTTGGAGGAAAGCTCTGTTCCCACAAGTCCTATGGTAAAGAGCATCTGGTACACTTCATGTGGGGTTTTGCGAGGTGGTTGACATGAAATAGGGCATTAAATGATTGTTTAAGGTGTTCATAATAAAGGAATTGGCCCAGGTGAAGACTCTAGTCTGCCATAAGAGTTGGAAATCTAGTTGCTCACTGCCAACAAACAAATCTCCCAATTTAGAGAGGCCTTCAACATACCCCTGATGGACTTTCCCTGAGCAAAACCATTCTGTGAAAGAGGGGAGGCCTAGCAATAATGCTGGAGTCTAGAGTTTCTTCGTGTTAGTGAGTTTATGGGTTCTAGTAGGGTCAGAGAAAGCCAGGTGGAATAACTTCTAGTGATTGTGGGTAGAAAAACTGAGTAGGGCAAAAGCCCTCCTCAAATTCTTTAAAGTTAAACCCTATTTTATCCAGGGGCAGCCATACAGCCAGAAAAGCACACATTGGAGCTATGCGGCTAAAAATGGCATTTTAAGTCCAGGCGGGCTAGTCCACCCTCTGTACTGAGTGGCTTTAGAGTGAAAAGAGCTACCCAGAAGCACCCACAAAATGTATTTTTTACTCTTGTCTGGCAACGTAATGTTGGTGCTAAACAGTGCAGAAGTTCAATCCTTGTTTTTTGGAAATGTCTGCGCAAAAACAACACGAACGCCAGCGCTGATGGTACCTTCCCGGCACGCAATGCCCATAGGTCTAAAAGGGCTTCAGCCCTCCTTCCCCGCCCATCCCCGCCATGTGTGTCAGCCTGGGCTGAGACAGCTTCCCGGGCACACACAGAGACAGTTTTTGAGCAGGTGCCCGAGTACTTCACAGGTTTTAAAAAGACCATTTAAGTGTTAACGAGGCTGTTGTCTTTTCACCCCTTCATCTCAACTCTGGAAGAATTAGCCCCCCCCCAAAAAAAATTAGTAGGTCCCCCCTCGAAATTTGGCTCTACTGGCGCCTGTGGTACCTTCCAACCACTGAGCAGGTCCATTCTCGTGAGTTGGGGGCCCTTATCGTGGAGATGCGGGCAAAGCCCTGCCCGTACCTGTGTAGCGTGGAGGAGCTGTGGTGTAACGAAACTTGCGACCCCCCCGACCAAATCAGGAGCGCTCAGTCTCGAGCACAGTGCCTGAGCGCTCCCTCTCTCCCCCCCGTCTGCCCCCCCACCTCAGGAGTGTCCGCCACCACCTCCCGCCACTGAGGAAGAGAACCGTATCTAGAACATTCCAGCCCTCCTGCCAGAGGGAGAGCGCCACAGGAAAGCAGAGACTAGAGCTGTTTTGCAGAGGAAACCTCAAATCCTGTCTCTTTCTAACCCAGGAGCCTGGAGGTATCACCTTCAAGTATTGAACAGAGGAGATGAATAATTGAGCATTGCTTGTTATTCAGGAGCTTCCGGCGCGATGTGAAGGAAGCTGTGGGACAGAATACCACACGCAGCAGGAAGTGATTACAGAGAGGAGGGAGCTGCCTTATCCACCCAGCTGCAGCTCTGGCTTCTAAGTGCACTGTCAGCGTGTGCTGTTAGCTGAGCTCTCAGAGAACTTGAATTCAGAGCGCAGCCTACCACGTGCACACGGAACAGACGCCAAACCCATGACAACGCACGCTGAGGTCTCTGTTATGAGTTATGTGCTACTGCTGGGGAGTGTATGTGCGGTAACACTCCGCCTGTACTGTGAAATTATGAATTTAACCCCATGGAATGAAGAATTGCTGTGATGATTCAAGCTAATGTTAAAGGTTACTTTGATAAAGATGGGGTTCATTTATCACCAGGAGGGATGGATCTCTTCCTCTTGGATTTGCTGGAGGCCCTGGAGATGAGAGGTTGAAGGTGAGAATAGAGCTGTTTTGGTGGGGGGCTCTGGCAATGACGGGGGACGCCTCCAGAGCTGTGGTGGAGTTACAGTGCAATCTGGAAGCAGATGGGTACAGAAGGGTACTTCTGAGGGGCACAAAAGGGTTGCCAGAACCAAATACCAGGAGCCTCATGGCAGGTTCCTGGAAAACGCGGCGGTGCCCCGTTAGGCCTTTGGGCTGTAGTGGGCCTGAGCAACCGGGGGCTTACCGTGCTACTGATAAGTGTGGCTCAAATCCACCTGAGTGACTTACCACACTCACCTACAGTTACTCAGTAAGAAGTCAGCCGGACAGTGCAGAAGAATAAACAAGGTCATTTTATTAGGCCACAAACTCCCATATGAGAGGACCCTGTCCGACCTCACCCCTAAGAGTGCGCAGAGAGTACGAACTCATATCATCACAGTAATACATTATAGCATGGTACAGCAAAGTAAAACACGCCCCTTCTGGAAAAGTACTGAACCCCAGAGAGGGGAACAATGGCCTCACACAAGAGGCATCTGCACCTGCAGGAGCAACATTTGGTTATCTCTGCCCAAGGCCGCGGAGCCGGGCCTCAGCGTCTCCAGTGTATGAGAACATTACAGATAAGAAACTTGTTAGTTTCGGCCACAGTTAGCTAAGAAACGAAAAACTGCTGCATTAGGGTTTTTCCTATTCCTACGGGAGGGGGGATGAGCGAGTGCGACTAGCAGACACAGAGGAACACCCAAAATGGAGGCACACAAGCTAAGCTAAGAAAACTGAATACATCACACGCATAAATGAATAACAATATGAAGAGTAAAATAAACGCAAAGGCACAAGTGAATACTTCATTAGTTAGACACATGATGCTAACTTGCATATGTAAATGTCAATGGGCGGGGCATCGGAAAATGAAACCTATCAGTCCCTCCTTTTAGCATCATTTGGCTATCTGGAGCGTAGCCTTTATTAACTAAAAAGGTACTGTCTGTACACACCATGCTAAGGGCAGGGAAGCACTTCAATCAAAAATATCATCATCAATGCGCATCAACCAACGAATGTCAGGAAGTTCTATTGCATTAGAAACAGGATATTGACCAGTCACTTTTCTAGGAGACCGCAAATTGCTGGCACACATTGAGCAACAAGGGGGAAGACAATAAATGCAAAGGCAACAAGTCAGTAACACACCCACTACTCCTACAACACCCATTAGTATTTTCCAACCCATAGCCACCCTTGTAGTGACCAGGTACCAATGTCCTCGCAGACAAAGTAAATATTTGGATGGGTAACCAAAGAAGGACTAAGAGGCAGGCGGATCGATGCAGTCACATTGCAAGAACTGTTCTCAACCTTTATAGGGCCCCTCCCTATGATACAGAAAAATGGTGAAGGCCCAACGACTGCTAAGGGCAACAAGGAGTGGCTGCTACCATTTGTCGCAGGGGGTGTCTGTAAGCCAGGGAAGAGTTCAACTGTAGGAAACTCTCCCAAACTTTGTCAGTGTCATTTGGAGTCATGAATCGGTCCACTTTCTTCGAGCATGTCTCCAAAAATGTTTGATCAAAACGTCCATCAGTAAACAACTGTCCAAGAGAAGAAGTAGGCATAGGGCGTACTTGCATTGTCATGGTAGATCCTCTATTGGGTAGTCGGGAATGTAGAAAGTCGGGTTGCTGGAAATATTTCACCATACCAATCAATGTGTACCACCCCACACAACTATTCACAGGTGTCAAAGGAAGCGCTAAAAATCTATCCTTTTTATAAGCAGCAAAAGGGAGCAACCCAAAAACCCAACAATCGGTCACATTATATACTGCATGAGCATGATGTAGAGTCTTAATAAAAACATTATCTCGATAACCTTTTCGTAGGCATTGTTCACCATAATCAATAGTAATCATATTGTGTTCAGGAATTGCAGAAGGTGTAGGAGCAAACGCATGTACGGGATAGGCTTTGTCCAAAAAGAACAATATTCCAAGGATCAGTATGAACGCAATAATCAGTATTATGATGGCCACAATTTTTCCTTTACCTGGTAAAAGCTAACCATGGGGAATCAGGCTCTGATCTGCGAGGAGCTGCAAAAGGCTGCTCCTCCTCTGGGACGGGACGGCCAAAGGGGTACATTTTCCCTAACTAAAATCAAAAAGAAAAACTAAACTAGAAACGAAAAAAATAGTCCAGTCACTCCGAAACCGGCCAGAGGGGTTCTTCAACCCTAAAAAGGGATCTTCTTTTCTGTGTCCATTAAAGCCTCACAGGCAGACTTCTATTGTTCACTCCCTAATCCCTCGATGGAGTCGCACAACTGCAGCAACTCAGGAGCACTAAATCTGGGCCCAAGCACCGCTCTAATGTCTCGTAAAACAAAGTCTCAACCACTCACCAGGGCTCTTACCAGCAGTCCATCCCTAACTCTAAGCTATTCTGCAAACATTATCCGCACCTGTTCCCTATCTCAGCCCTTCTTCCGGTGCTCAGTCTTTCGTGTTTTTCTCCTTTCTGGGCCGCAGATTGTAACGAGTGCTCCCTCGCACTTCAGGATCTGTGAACAGAATGGGGAGGTCACTGGCAAAAGCTGTATCCCCTGATGCTTGCTCTCTGTGACCAGGGGAAACCTCAGTGCTTGCAATCGGATTCGGCCTCTTATTTCTCGTACTCAGCTCCTCACCCCTCAATGAAGCATCGGAGAAAGGAGCATATCTTGGGACCGTTTCACACTCGTGATCAGCAACGCCGCCTCTCACCCATTCATCATACGGCAGTGGTAACGGGACACGTTTGACATGAGATGCATGCGTCCACGCCTTCCGACCCTCCACTCGAAGTGCGGTGCGGGTGGTAAGGAGAACTTGCCTTGGCTCCGACCACCTTGGCTCCAGACAGGACTTCCGTTGATACTTCTTCACGACAACCCAGTGCCCGGGTTGTATGGTATGTCCAGGCCCCTCCGGCAACGGCTTCAGGGTGTCTGCTACCTGCTGATGAATAGAACGGAGATCTTTAGTCAAAGCATACAGGTAATCTATCAACAAAGGGTATTCTATTTCTGAAAAACATTTTGGCCTCGGGACCCCCCACACATTGGCAGGACGGCCGAAGACGACATCATGCGGGGAAACCCCTGTTTTAGAGTTAACTGTTACTCTAGTAGAAAGCAAGGCCAAGGGAAGCGCGTCTTGCCAACGTAGCCCCGTACTTTCTTGTATTTTGGCCATCTTCAATTTGAGGGTGCTGTTGAACCTTTCCACTAGACCCGCAGCTTGAGGGTGTTGAGCTGCATGAAATTTTTGGAAAATCTGTAACCCCTTACATATTTGTTTCATCATTTCAGCATTAAATGATGTGCCGTTATCACTCCAAATCACCCGGGGCAAGTCATATCTAGAAAAATACTCCTTTATCAACATCTTAGCTGTTGAAATGGCCGTGCAATCTTTAGTTGGGAAAGCCTCCACCCACCTGCTAAAAGAACATACCACCACTAAGACATATTTGAGATTATTGATCCTCTTCATTTCAATATAGTCCATCTGAATCACCTCAAAAGGGAAAGAAGGAGGAGCGAAATTGCCCACTGGAACAGGAGTTCCTTTTCCAGGATTATGTCTTAAACAGACCATGCATTCTCGCACTAAATGCGTAGCCACCTTGGAAATATTCTTGTTGCTCCACACTGGGTCTAATAATTTGTATATTCCCTTCGCACTAATATGGGCTGGCCCATGAGCCATTGTCACCACTGGGAGGACATATGCGTCCGGTAGTAACCATCGTCTTTTGTCTGTCACGTCCTTCCAACATTCATCAGAGTTCAATCACCCCCCACCATCCTTCTATGTCCTCAATTCATCCTCAGTCACCTTTTCTTGTATGTTCCTCACACTCTGCACAGTATCTGCAAACATGTTAACATCTGGTACCCACCTAGCTGGTCCTGCCACAAACATTTGTGGGAGTTTCGTCCTAGCTGTCTCCTTAGCTGTCTGGTCAGCAAATGCATTACCTCATCCTACATCATCCACCACTGCTTTGTGTGCACTACACTTTATCACAGCTAGATGTCTAGGGAGTGTCAATGCTGTCAGTAGTCGTAATATCAATGGGCCATTCTGTATCCTTTGTCCGTGTGATGTCAAAAACCCCCGTTCTGCCCACAGTCGCCCATAACTATGAGCCAGGCCGAAGGCGTATTGGCTGTCAGTATAAATATTCACATCTAGTCCTTCACTCAATTCACACGCTCGCATCAAAGCTATTATTTCCGCAGCTTGAGCCGAATGATATGGAATCCTAGAAGTCTCCACCACTGTTTCTAATGTTGTAACTGCGTATGCTGCAGTTGAAGTACCGTCTGCAAGTTTAAAACAGGACCCATCAACATACAGTTCCCCATCAGGATCGTCTAGGGGTGTGTCTGTCAAATCTATTCTTCCCTTCGTCTCTTCCTCTGTCCGAAACAAACAATCATGGACTTCATCGTCCTTTTTATCTGAAGGGATGGGTAGCAACGTGGCTGGGTTCAGAGTGGCACATCTTTTAATTGTAACATGGGGTGCAAACAATGTCATTTCGTAACCAGTAAGACGAGCACTAGTTAAGTGCTGCGTCTGCGTTCTGTTCAATAAGATGTCCACAGCATGCAGTACCATTACTGTAAGGTCTGAACCCAACACGAGCCCCGCCGATTGTCTAATAGAGACCGCAGCAGCCGCAGTAGCCCTTAGACAGCTCGGCAGCGCTCTCGCCACATTGTCAAGCATAGCGGAAAAGTACGCGCAAGGTCTCTGTTTCCCGCCAAAACATTGTGTTAAGACAGACAACGCGCAACCTTCCGCCTCATGTACATAGAGCACGAAAGGCTTCTGGTAATCAGGTGTTCCCAGAACGGGTGCAGAACACAAAGCAGTTTTTAGTGACTCAAAAGCTTCCTGACATGCTGGAGTCCAGGGTAGGTGTTCGCGCACCTCTTTAGTAGACAGATACAGAAGGGGTTTTGTTAGTAAGGCATAATTGGGTATCCACTGGCGACAATACGAGTTATGCCCAAGAACGCGCGCACCTCTCGCTGCGTGTTAGGTACAGCCGTGTTAGTTATCGCCTTTATGCGCTCCGGTGTCAACCTCCTCCCCTCCTTCGATAGGAGATGACTAAGTAGGTAACCTCCTGTCGACAGTATTAAAATTTAGGAAGGGACACTTTGTGTCCCTTGTGAGCCAAGTGATGCAACAATTTAACCGTAGCATCCCGACACCCATCCTCGGTGTCCAATGTAATGAGAATTTCATCCACATATTGTAATAAGACATTGCCTTTAGGTAGTTCCAAATCATCTAACTGAGCTTTTAAAGCCTGACTGTAAATGCTGGGGCTCTCTGTATAACCTTGAGGAATTCTACAAAATCTAAAACTTCGGCCAGCCAATGAGAATCCGAAGAGGTAACGGCTATCTTCGTGTTCAGGAACACTGAAGAAAGCATTCTTCAGGTCCAGGACAGAAAAATATTTTGCCGATGGGGGAATCATCGTTAGAATTGTGGTAATATCGGAGACTACTGGGTACTGGGGCTCAACCACCTGGTTAATGTGGCGTAAATCAATCACGAATCTGTAAACATCAGGTGCATCGTCACTAGCATCGGCTGACTGTCTTTTAAGAATCAGGAGAATAGGACTATTACACCTGTTAGAGTCCGTTTCTTCCACAACCCCTGATCAGATCAAATCTTGTATTATCTGCAACAGGGCCTTCTCACCATCTCTAGATATCTCGTACTGGGGTATTCTCGGCAGTCGGGCCCCTACCTTAACTTTGATGGACACAGGGGCAATATCCATTTTTCCCACATCAGTATCGCTACAGGCCCACAAGCTCTCTGGGATGTCGCCAAATTCAGCTGGCAAAGGCTCATCTTTAGAAAAACACTGCTGTGCACGTGCGACAGTGGGACCCAATGTGAGGTAGACACCATTCGGAGAACAATAAATGGTGGCATGCAATCCTTTTAACAAATCTAAACCCAACAAATTCTCACCACAATTTGAAGTCAAAAGAAAAGGAGAGTCAACAGTAAAAGGACCAATCGTTAAAGCAAGAGGCTTGGAGATGGGGCTAACCACCGGAGTACCTGAGAACCCTACGGAGATATTATTCTTGCCAGACAGAGCCGCCCCAGGGACCTGAGAATGTGCCACCGAACTTTTCATAGCACCCGTATCCACTAAAAATTTCTGAGGGGACCCCGACAAATCTGCAGTCACATAGGGTCCTCGTTGATCAACATTCACAGAAACTGGTCCCTCGCTCTGTCCTACGCTGTCCTAGTTATGAGAAAATCCGGTCAAGTCGTCCATAGTGTAGTCATTGTAATACTGCCCATCTCCTCTTTGAAAGTGTTGTCGATCCCTATCTCCGTCGAAACAATTCCCTCCCCGTCTCCTACCTCCATCAGACTGCCTGTCATCCCTCCGAAAATCACCTCGACCTCGCCCTCTTGCCTCGACTGGAACTCCGGACAATCTCTCCGCCAGTGCCCCTCCTATTTACATTTTGCACACTGATTCGGTCCCAATCGCTCCCTCTTCTCACCCCTTCCGTAACCACTTCCCCCTCGTCCCGCTACTGTAGGTGGGGCACCGCGTCCCCGACCCTTAGACACCTGCTGCAGCAACACCCTTGTCTTCAAGTCCTTGGCCTTCTTCTCCTGCCTATCTTTATTCGCATTCTCCCTATGCTCGTAGTACTGAGCCATGCTTAAAATGCCAAAGGGGGTGGACGTCATCCACGTACTCTCCGACACCTGCAACCTAGCCGATATTTCCAGTAACAGATTCATTACGAATCTGTTAACGAAAAGTCGTAACCCTCCATCCTGCGAAAGATCCTGACCACTAAAGTCCATAAAAGTCTCCTCGAACCGAGTAAAAAAATCAGAGACAGCTTCATCCTTTTTCTGTCTACATGCCTTCAACTTGTCCCAGTCCACTTTCTTCGGGGGAATGAGAGAGTGCATATATTTAATGATTCGTCCTGGTAATGCTAAAATCTCGGCTTTCGGCTTTTCCCCTGGCTTTCGTTCCTTGTCCCAATCCTGCAATTCCACCCAGGTACCACCCAATTCCTCCTTATGATCTGTGCCCTTCACCTGCCTCCACACATCCACCGGAACCAACAATCCAAAAAATAATTCAATGTCCGCTAAAGTCATAACTGTCGAGGAGGCTGCCTCCGTCAGTTCTTTGTAATAGGCAGTCTGATTTTTTCTAGAGTCGGGCAACTGAGCTTTCAAAGCTAACACCTCACTTCTTTTCCATGGCGTATAGACCCACTGCTCTTGGAAGTGTGCATCTATATGAGCCCTAGTGACAGCATTTGTTACCGAGTCTATCACTTCAGGTACTTCGGGGTGAAAAATAGGATGTACCTCACGCATTGGGTGTAGCCCAGGAAAATGGGGCTCTCCAGCAGACGGTAATTCATTTCTATACTCCAACAAGGACCTTAAACTTCGCATCACCTCCCGTACCCCAGTGTTAGCCCTATAGGCTCCATTCTTCACGTCATGGAGAATTGCGGGTGCCGCCCCTCCGTACCCTTGCTCCCATAACGCTATCAGCGTCGTTGACATGTGCCATAAAGCGTGCTGTTGCATCAGAGGCTCATAATCTTTCATTGTGGACCAAATATCTTCGAACGAGTAAATATTATTCCTAGCCCACTGACAGGCTTGATTAGCCACAACCTTTTTTCCATCCAACCCAACTGTAGAGCGCGTAAGCAACTTTCGTACCTGTGTGAGCAACCCATTTCCCACACCTCTATTCGGGGTCGGCAGCCCACTGCGGGGAGTAGCGCTAGCAGAAACAGCGGGAAGTGCAGAGTAAAACACAGAGGGAGTAGGTGAGCTCGCCGCAAGTAGGGTAACCAGGGGCGCAGGCAATGAAAAGGAGGCAGAAGGTAAAACCTGTCCAACATCTCCCAACAAAGAAGATGCTAAAATAGAAGAAGTGGAAGCGTCGGACAAGTGGGGAGCACTCGTTTGTGGACCCAAAACCCCACCGGAAGAAGCCGATTCCGTCAACGTGGGGTACGATGACTGTGGAGCGTAAGGGGGAGGGGGCCGAGCACTCAAAATATCCTCCATCTCGTCCTGGTCTTCCTTCCTCACCACATAACTTTTATTCTCCTGTAGCCTAAAAAGCCTGTCTGCGCGCTCAATCCGCTGCTCATTCTCTTTCTTTGTGTGTTCCCGCGCATTCTGTGCCATCGTTAGCGCCGCTCCCTTCTGAGATACCTTCTCCTCTCTCAACTGACCCTCCCTTTTGCCACATCCTTAGTGAATCAAACATGCTCTGACGACTACGCCTAGCAAACAATCTGTCTTGTAAATAGTCTATTTTTGCCACATCGAAATAACCCGTCAATAGCCACTGCAAATCCACATTGCCCTTAGTGTACCTGTGCCACAAAGTATTAAACAAAATCGGGGTCAATCCATGTTCACGTACATATCAAAATTAGGGAACCTTCCACCGGGGCGGGCTGGCTCTCAGCCAATCTGGTGTCCGAGGCGCCGCAACAGCACCCGAGACACCGCAGCTTACTGAAACACGGCATTTTCACACACCCAATCGCACGCTAGCGCAAACTCTCATGTACCCAATCACCAACAGCACAATCACTACTAAACACACACACATATATTCGTTCATCCTATGCGTCAAATTTTCTCACCAAACACGTGTCTACAGAATGGAACAAGGCCCTTCGACCAAGTCCTGGGGAACCTGGACCTTACCGCAGACCGAACACTACACTAACTGTTCTGAGGTTGGAGGACACATCCGCCACCCGGGCGGCACTACAGATTGCTGCGCACTTTAACATGGGAGACCCAGGACCTGCTCCCAACGAACCACACACGCTAGGGGTGCGGGTGAGTCCCTGAATCTACCCGCAATGAGCCACGCCTCCACCGCAATACCACCCGGTCAGAGGATCACAAACAGACGTCCACTCAACCTCCGCCAAGTCTTTCAGAGCGCCATTCGCACCCTGAGTTCCCCGGAGCACACTAGCCCATGAGCAAACCGGCTCCTCCAACCACTAGAGACACACCGGTTTCTTGGAGCATCCCAGCTCCCTCAAACAGTCGGACCACTCACCTTCCGTATGCGGTACCGACCTCTACTGTTCTCCACCTCCGGCTGTCAGGACCAACATGGTCAGCTCCAAAGTTCGGCCTTCCGGACCCGGCGCAGGATCCCGAACTGGGACCTATCCCGATCAGCAGGGTGGGGCAGCGCTGCGAGAACCAAGCTCGGCATCATAGTGGGTACCCGGACCCACCGTGCCGACCAGAGGGTCCCCAGTCTTCTGCTACCCACTTACGGGTGAGAAAGATCCCAATCACGGGGTTCCTGTTCGGGCGCCATCTGATAAGCGTGGCTCAAATCCACCCGAGTGACTTACCACACTCACCTATACTTACTCAGTAAGAAGTCAGCCGGACAGTGGAGAAGAATAAACAAGGTAATTTTATTAGGCCACAAACTCCCATATGAGAGGACCCTGTCCGACCTCACCCCTAAGAGTGCGCCGAGAGGACTAACTCATATCATCACAGTAATACATTATAACATGGTACAGCAAAGTAAAACACGCCCCTTCTGGAAAAGTACTGAACCCCAGAAAGGGGAACAATGGCCTCACACAAGAGGCATCTGCACCTGCAGGAGCAACATTTGGTTATCTCTGCCCAAGGCCGCGGAGCCGGGCCTCAGCGTCTCCAGTGTATGAGAACATTACAGATAAGAAACTTGTTAGTTTCGGCCACAGTTGGCTAAGAAACGAAAAACTGCTGCATTAGGGTTTTTCCTATTCCTACGGGAGGGGGAATGAGCGAGTGCGACTCGCAGACACAGAGGAACACCCAAAATGGAGGCACACAAGCTAAGCTAAGAAAACTGAATATCATCACACGCATAAATGAATAACAATATGAAGAGTAAAATAAACGCAAAGGCACAAGTGAATACTTTATTAGTTAGACACATGATGCTAACTTGCATATGTAAATGTCAATGGGCGGGGCATCGGAAAATGAAACCTATCCCCTCGTTCCGCCCTGAAAGAGGCGTGCGTTATAAGGGACCAATGTGTCACCTGATCCGGCAAAGAGGATCATACCATAAGGTGTAGCACTGATTGGGTTCTCCACAGTGCTTGGCTCATCGGGCGGGTGGGGCAGCATAGGTTGGTGACTGCTGACTGCCCTTGGAACGCCCGTAAGATAACCCACCATATTGCACACTTTTGTATGGAATAAACCTGCAGCAATATTTTCCCAAAGTTGTGCTGTGTATTTATTCATCACCATGCAGGCTCTGTTGTTTTAAGAGGTGGGTTGTGTTGCCAATAATGGCGCTATCCAAATTGCGTTATGCTAAGGTGTTAGGTCCTGGGACGTGGAGTCAGCTGGACCCTAATACTATCTCAAAAATATACACAAATTGCCAACCCCACACTTCTCTCTTGTCTCCAAAACTAAGAGCAACAAACCAATAACAGTCTTGTGTTTGTTGGGTATTTTTATTTTTATTCTTTAGTTTTCTACCTAAACCTGATGCTATCCAAATTGCCTCAGGTTTAACCAGGGCTGGGCCGGGATTGCAAATCAGTCCTGGCAATTATGTTTGGCCAGGCCAGGGGCGGGGGGTTTAACAGGAACACTGCTCCTCTGCTTTTGTTACAAGAGGCTGATTTTTTAGCACCTCGCTGGTACAAGATTGGCCCCCCTCTTCCTTAACATTCCCAAGTACCACCTGCTTTGAGTAGGTAGTAAATAGGAGCTGGGGATTTTGTACAGTGCGGGGTGGAGATGGAAAGGGAGGTGTCCTGGCAGGGGAAAGCATTGCACCCATCCCACCCCCCACTCCTAGCAAAGAAAGATGCAGATGGGGCCGAGTGATGAGGCGTGGCTGCTGTTGCCACCAAAGCCTCAAGCTTTTTTAATAGCAAGTAAATTCGCGTCTGGTGCTCATGATGTACCCAGGAAATCTGGGTGCAAAAATCCTGGGCCATTCATGAACACTCAGAGTGTAATTCCATACAGGTCTCCGACTCGTAATTAAGGCCTTTATGCTGATTTCCAGGTTGGCTTAAATCCTGTACTAAGTATTGAATTACGCTGTGGTGTAAATCCTGTACTTAGTACGATTTAAGTTTTGACATAGTGGTGCTATAGTGACATTATGCAAAAACTACTGGAGTTTCTTTCAAGAAAAGCACTATATTCGGATCCCGCACATATCCTACTCCATTTCACACCAAGATACATCTCTCCAAGATTCTGAACTTTAACAGTTGCGGGAACATAACTGGACGTACCCAAAGCCTCATCACACACGTTTTCTACCTTTTAAAAGCAGGTGTAAAATGCGTGCAGTACTGGGCCAATATTAAAGGAACCACATTTGGGAATAGGTCTAGTATTTCCCAGGACCCAGTAACTTGTGACGTGTACCAACTATGGTGGGGCAGCGCTGCGAGAACCAAGCTCGGCATCATAGTGGGTACCCGGACCCACCGTGCCGACCAGAGGGTCCCCAGTCTTCTGCTACCCACTTACGGGTGAGAAAGATCCCAATCACGGGGTTCCTGTTCGGGCGCCATCTGATAAGCGTGGCTCAAATCCACCCGAGTGACTTACCACACTCAGCTATACTTACTCAGTAAGAAGTCAGCCGGACAGTGGAGAAGAATAAACAAGGTAATTTTATTAGGCCACAAACTCCCATATGAGAGGACCCTGTCCGACCTCACCCCTAAGAGTGCGCCGAGAGGACTAACTCATATCATCACAGTAATACATTATAACATGGTACAGCAAAGTAAAACACGCCCCTTCTGGAAAAGTACTGAACCCCAGAAAGGGGAACAATGGCCTCATGCAAGAGGCATCTGCACCTGCAGGAGCAACATTTGGTTATCTCTGCCCAAGGCCGCGGAGCCGGGCCTCAGCGTCTCCAGTGTATGAGAACATTACAGATAAGAAACTTGTTAGTTTCGGCCACAGTTAGCTAAGAAACGAAAAACTACTGCATTAGGGTTTTTCCTATTCCTACGGGAGGGGGGATGAGCGAGTGCGACTCGCAGACACAGAGGAACACCCAAAATGGAGGCACACAAGCTAAGCTAAGAAAACTGAACATCATCACACGCATAAATGAATAACAATATGAAGAGTAAAATAAACGCAAAGGCACAAGTGAATACTTTATCAGTTAGACACATGATGCTAACTTGCATATGTAAATGTCAATGGGCGGGGCATCGGAAAATGAAACCTATCACTACGTTCCGCCCTGAAAGGGGCGTGCGTTATAAGGGACCAATGTGTCACCTGATCCGGCAAAGAGGATCATACCATAAGGTGTAGCACTGATTGGGTTCTCCACAGTGCTTGGCTCATCGGGCGGGTGGGGCAGCATAGGTTGGTGACTGCTGACTGCCCTTGGAACGCCCGTAAGATAACCCGCCATATTGCACACTTTTGTATGGAATAAACCTGCAGCAATATTTTCCCAAACAAAGTTGTGCTGTGTATTTATTCATCACCATGCAGGCTCTGTTGTTTTAAGAGGTGGGTTGTGTTGCCAATAATGGCGCTATCCAAATTGCGTTATGCTAAGGTGTTAGGTCCTGGGACGTGGAGTCAGCTGGACCCTAATACTATCTCAAAAATATACACAAATTGCCAACCCCACACTTCTCTCTTGTCTCCAAAACTAAGAGCAACAAACCAATAACAGTCTTGTGTTAGTTGGGTATTTTTATTTTTATTCTTTAGTTTTCTACCTGGTTAAACCTGGTGCTATCCAAATTGCCTCAAGTTTAACCAGGGCTGGGCTGGGATTGCAAATCAGTCCTGGCAATTACGTTTGGCCAGGCCAGGGGCGGGGGTATTAACAGGAACACTGCTCCTCTGCTTTTGTTACAAGAGGCTGATTTTTTAGCACCTCGCTGGTACAAGATTGGCCCCCCTCTTCCTTAACATTCCCAAGTACCACCTGCTTTGAGTAGGTAGTAAATAGAAGCTGGGGATTTTGTACAGTGCGGGGTGGAGATGGAAAGGGAGGTGTCCTGGCAGGGGAAAGCATTGCACCCATCCCACCCCCCACTCCTAGCAAATAAAGATGCAGATGGGGCCGAGTGATGAGGCGTGGCTGCTGTTGCCACCAAAGCCTCAAGCTTTTTTAATAGCAAGTAAAATGGCGTCTGGTGCTCATGATGTACCCAGGAAATCTGGGTGCAAAAATCCTGGGCCATTCATGAACACTCAGAGTGTAATTCCATACAGGTCTCCGACTCGTAATTAAGGCCTTTATGCTGATTTCCAGGTTGGGGTAAATCCTGTACTAATTATTGATTTACACTGTGGTGTAAATCCTGTACTTAGTACGATTTAAGTTTTGACATAGTGGTGCTATAGTGACATTATGCAGAAACTACTGGAGTTTCTTTCAAGAAAAGCATTATGTAGTGAAGGTGCCAGGTCAAGTAAAACACCTTACAGTATAATATGCAGGATACTACACATTATATTCGGATCCCGCACATATCCTGCTCCATTTCACACCAAGATACATCTCTCCAAGATTCTGAACTTTAACAGTTTCGGGAACATAACTGGACGTACCCAAAGCCTCATCACACACGTTTTCTACCTTTTAAAAGCAGGTGTAAAATGCGTGCAGTACTGGGCACATATTAAAGGAACCGCATTTGGAATAGGTCTAGTATTTCCCAGGACCCGGTAACTTGTGACGTGTACTGACTATGGTGGAGATATTGGTGGGTGTTGGTGAATCCAGCTCTCGTACCCAACCCTCTTGTTACTTGCCACCGTGCAATGAGGGCCTTTAGTGTGATGGGACGTCTTCATCTGTATTATGCAAATACTGCCGGCCATCTTGGTACCCGATGGCCTTCATCCTCGATGACAGAGTGGTGCTTCAACACCTGGTGTAAGAATGGCCACAGGGCCGCAGCTGGATTAGGCATCAGGTCAGCAAGAGCTGCTGTGAAGCCCTGCGTCCATCCCTCCATTTTGCCACCTGGGGTAGGTTCCTGATGGTGCACTCCTCATCTAGGTGGGCGGGCTCCTGTTCTTATTCTTGACTCAAACCACAAGAGCGGACAGCGGGCCTGTTCCCTCTGTCATCACTTGATGAGCAGTTCCAAGGGTCAGCATAGCAGCCGCCCCCGGCTAAGGGTGCAGTGACCATAGACGACGATCCTCATTCTTTTACGCCATGCAGCTGCTCCGGCGAGGTTGTGTGGCTATCTCTCTCCTGTACCCTATGCAGCTGCAGCGTGAGCCCCAAATACACTCCGCCACCATGCCGCTACTCCAGTAAGGCCAGTATGAGCCCCTGTGGCTCATCCAAGTGCTCTAATAATACGTATTTGAGTCCCTCACCCCTGGGACCACCATTTACTTGCTTTGGTAAGGGTCTATGAGCCCTTATTCCATTAAGCAGTTGGTCTGGTTTGTCCTGTGTGAGCGCCTCGCCCTCCTGTATCACTATGCTGTATGTCTAGTAGCGCGTTTGATAGTCCCTGTGCCCATGTCCTTCCTTGTGGCTGCTCCCCTAAAACCTCCATGAGGTCCTCAGCCCCTGTATCCCCATGATGCTGCTGGGGCTCTGGTAAGGCCTGTGCGACCACATTACCCCTCTACCCCTCAAAGATGCTCCAGTAAGACTGGTGTTGGCATGCCACCTCTAAGCCACTATGAAGTTGCGTAGATTAGGGACCCAATTTCACCAGTGCAGAACCGTACATGGCATCCATTCCCACCCTGGGAAGCCGCACTCTGATGCTCAATTACTTTTCACAAGTTTGGAGCTGATTGTCCCCCCCTCTTCCCAGTTACTCCGGCAAACGCAGCAAAGAATTCTGCATTTGCACCTCTCAGAAATCATTCTGGGAACTCCTGACACGCATACAAGGAACCATTTTCAGATATAAATATAGGTTTATGCAGTCCATAATGAGAATTCCGGATGGGTTTGTAATATCTCTGAAAATTGCTTCACTGCATTTCATTTTTATTCGTGTTTGGGGATAATGTATTGCTCATATATATATTCTTATTGTATCAATGCATTAGAATGTGAATTTTATTATGTGTATATTGTATGCTTGTGTCTATAAGTTAATGCAATAAATATGATAGGATTCATGGCTAAAAATGGCTTTGTGAATCAGACCTCATGATGTAACGCCCACTCACTCCACTCTGGAGCGGAAATATCTGGTAGAGCCGCGTCCTCATAGTGAGCCTGCGGCGTGTCTGGCTGTAACAGTCAAACTGAGCACTGACTAAGCTGGTACTTTTTAAAAATACAGCTGAGGCTCTCTGGGCAAACAACACACACGTTCTTGGATAACCAAATAAAGCAAGCATAGGCAAAGCCAAATGGTTCACCCTTGGCAACCTGGTGTGATTAATTATTTATTTCATATTGTTTTATTGCAAGCCTATGCCACAAAAATAAATTGGTTAAAAAAAGAAAACAAGGTGGTGACCATGTGCTTGCAATAAATATTGCAAGAAAATGTTTAATTTTAAAAACACATTTACTGTTGCATATAATTTTAATAAAATGGTATGGGTGCTTCCTAGCACACAGCTGTTACTAGAACAGATACAGAACCCCTTCTGAGTTTTAAAGCACAACACAATAAAGCATGATTCTTATTGCCATAAAGGTCAAGGTACTATTGACTTTAAATAACGGTAACCTTAAGTTTAAAAGCACGAGTGACTAAAATAAGGAACACAAATGAAAAGGATAAATAAAAAGCTTTTGCAGAGTACAGTATTCGTCCACTTGGCCTGGGCTGAAGTGCACTTCTTTCTCAAACAGATGGGAACATGTAAACGGGTAAAATTCAGTCAAGAGAGCCAATTATTGGAGTAGACGGACTCCTTGTCCCATGTTGTTTGCTGTGGTGGGCTGAATCAAAATTTGAATTACGGCTAAACAGACCAGTGAATGAAGAGAAATGTCCCAAAGGCCCTTTATGTATGTCTATGTGTTTTTATTTTTTAAGATTGTTTTATTACATGAGGCGGGAGAGACGTCTAGAACTGCCACTGACTGAGACCAAGCCTAAAACATGTACCCATTTAAATCTCTTTATGTCCGGGGTGGTTGTGAGCAGGTAGTCTGCTTTGCAGACCCCACACAACGAGAACTCACATCTTTTGAAATGGGTGTGTCAAATGAAAGTGTTCACATCTCTGTGCCTTCACGGTTTTGGAAATTCACCTGGTGGACGAGGGTGTTAAGCGATCACAGTCATGTTTCTGTTCACCGGTGCAGTCCAGGGCATTCCTGGCAGTCTGAAGTTGTCAGCACACACACATACTGTGAAAGTTATCAAGAGCACATCAGGCAACGTCTGTAAGTCAATGTAGACGTTTGCTTAAAATAGATCACTACATTTATGGGCTTCGAAAATGCATCTCTAATATTTGTTAGGTGTTTTACGTAGCGCTACCATGCTTTCACGTGGATGCTTCTGAGCGCTTTGAGACTCTTCAAGTCTGCAGAAATTCCAAAACACAGTGGTTTTCATAGAGTCAGAGTGAGCATTTTACACCGATGGTGCTCTCTGGGAGATGATCATAACTGGGTTCATTGCATTGCCCCTTGTCACCCACCTGGTGACAATGACTGTTGTGTAGCGCAGACTCTGTACTGAGTTATGTCGAGGGGTATGTGTGAGTTTGTTTGTGGGTGAGTGCTCATAAGGGGGTCCTAGAGTTGGGGCTGGAGCCATTGTGGCTTTATCACAGTCCTTTCTAGTGGGTCATACGTGTATTTAGACTACATGCTCATCCAATCTTAGGCCTCTCTGCTGAGCACACAGAGCAATGGTCACAAATGCACCACTACATGTGAAGGAGATATGAATAGCTGTTGAAGTATTGACAGCATCAAAGGACGAGGGGGCATATTATCAAGGGGGTTTATCTCCGCTTTTTTGGCTTTAAAAGCCAAGAAAGCGGAGATAAAATTATCTCCCTATTACCTAGCTGTCGCTAACACCAGTTAGCGACAGCTAGTAGGAGATATCGACCATCTTGGGCCCCACTTTGCTTGTCAGTGATATTTATCACTAATGACATGCAAAGTGGGCGTGCCAAGATGTTAGCGACTGAAAATAGTCGCTAACATTGCTATCTCCTATTACCAACTTTTGGAGATATTCGCGCTAAGCGCGAATATCTCCAAAAGCTAACACCTGCCCTGAGCAGTTCTTAGCCATGTTATCCAATGGGAGGTGGATAACATGGCTAAGAGCATTAGCTCGGTAATGCATGAATATCGCTGACTTTTCAGCGATATTCATGTATTGCGGCGATTTTTATCGCATTTGCGATAAACCTTGGTAATACCAGGGTTTTTTTGCGGTAAAAAACGCCGCAGCTCAGCGGTAAATTTTTGTCTCTAACCAAGCAATAGCGATAATTATCGCTATTGCCTGGTAATATGCCCCGAGGACCTTAATAGGACAGAGAGAATATGGGTCTGGTGAAAGGGGGAGATGCAAGGAAGTACGTGCAGCAGGGCAGAGAGAAAACACTGTGATGAAGAGGAAGGACTTCTGGCGCGCAGATGAAGGCTTTCAAAAGGATGTTGGGAGAAAATGGGTATAAATGTCCAACAGCGCAAGAGACTGAAGATTGAAGGGGAGAACAGGGGCAATTGAGGCCCTCCCAAGATCCGACACCTTAGTAATGTTTAATTCACAGCCCTGTATATTCAGAATTTAAATATATTCAATTCTAATTGTTCACAACAAATTCATTGTTACTACTGTACCTCTTACTGCTAACAAGCATACATACCTCCTATCCCCCACACCTTTTTCATCCCATAAAATGCACTGCGCACAGCCCTAACTACCTCACAGTTTGCAGACATTAAGAACCAGGGGCTGTCGACCAGGTGGCGTAACGAAACATGAGGGGGCCCCCCTGTAAACTACATGGAGGGGGCCCCCCTCCCATCCTCCATGCCTGTCTAGAGCTCTCAGGCCAGCGACCCGCCACACTGCAGGGGATGCAGGGCTATTGTTACGCCACTGTCACCAATGCAGCCGTTAATAGTAACAGCGGATGGTGGAGTTAAAGGTTGGGCGTAGTCTGCCAGCAGGCTATCATAGGTGGTGGATCATTCATTACAGGGTCCCTGCCATCAGTAGGCCGGGGAAGTTTGCCCAATTTTAGGTGGGTTTCCTGATGCAGACTCCAGTCATGATATACAACACCGGGCTCACTCATCACTCAGTTTTGAAAAAAGTGCATTCACTGCTCCTTCTCATTTCTGTTTTAAATCATTAGACAAAGCGACAATGCAGTATTTCAAAAGCAGATATAACTACAAAGAGCACATTTTGATAATACATTTTTATTTTTATTAGACAATAGCAATCTTAAGAGGCATTGCATAGCTTCATACATACTTTGACCCCAATTCCATCACAGTCTCTATCTCTCTGTCAGTCAGTATCTCTCTTTCAGTCAGTCAGTCTATCTCTCTCTGTCATTCAGTCTCTCTTAGTCAGTCACTCTCAGTCAGTCAGTCTCTCTCTCTCTCTCTCTGTCTCTCTCTGTCAGTCTGTCAGTCAGTCCCTCTCTGTCAGTCAGTCTCTCTCTCTGTCAGTCAATCTATCACTCTCTGTCATTCAGTCTCTCTCAGTCAGTCTCTCTCAGTCAGTCAGGCAGTCTCTCGCTCTCTATCTGTCTGTCAGTCTCTCTCTGTCAGTCTCTCTCAGTCAGTCTCTCTCAGTCAGTCTCTCTCAGTCAGTCTCTCTTAGTCAGTCTCTCTCTCTGTCAGTCAGTCTCTCTCTCTGTCAGTCTCAGTCTCTCTCTCTGTCTGTCAGTCTCTCTCAGTCAGTCTCTCTCAATCAGTCTCTCTCAGTCTGTCAGTTTCTCTCTCTTAGTCAGTCTCTCTCTCTGTCAGTCAGTTTCTCTCTCTGTCAGTCAGTCAGTCTCTCTCTCTCTCTGTTAGTCAGTCTCTCTTTCTCTGTCAGTCTCTCAGTCTCTTTCTCTCTCTGTCAGTCTCCCTCTCTGTCAGTCAATCTCTCTCTCAGTCAGCCAGTCTCTCTCTCTCCCAGTCAGTCTCTCTCTCTCCCAGTCAGTCAGTCTCTCTCAGTCAGTCATTCTCTCTTTACCCCAGTCAGTCAGTCTCTCTCTCGCTCTGTCAGTCAGTCTCTGTCAGTCAGACTCTCTCACTCAGTCAGTCTCTCTCTCAGTCAGTCTCTCTCCAAGTCAGTCTCTCTCTGTCAGTCTCTCTGACAGTCAATCAGTCTATCTCTCTGTCAGTCAGTCTCTGCCTCTCTCTCTCAGTCTCTCTTTCTCAGTCAGTTTCTCTCTACCTTAGTCAGTCTCTGTCAGTCAGTCAGTCTCACTCTCAATCAGTCTCTCTCTCTCTGTCAGTCAGTCACTCTCTCTCTCAGTCAGTTTCTCAGTCAGTCAGTCTCTACTCTCTCTCCATTCTCTCTCTCAACTCTGTCCACTCTATCTCTACTGTCTCTCTCTCCACGGTCTCTCCTCTGTCTCTCTCTCCACTTTCTCTCTCTACTCTCTCACTATCTCTCCCTCCACTGTCTCCTTCCAATGTCTCCCTCTACTCCCTCTCTCTCCACCATCTCCCCCTTCTCTCTCTCTACTTTCTCTCCACTCTCTCTCCACTCTCTCTCTCCACTCACTCTCTCCACTCACTCTCTCCACTCACTCTCTCCACTCACTCTCTCTCCACTCACTCTCTCTCCACTTTCTCTCTCTCCACTCTCTCCACGCTCTTTCCACTCTCTCTCTCCACTCACTCTCTCCACTCACTCTCTCCACTCACTCTCTCCACTCACTCTCTCTCCACTCACTCTCTCTCCACTCACTCTCTCTCCACTCACTCTCTCTCCACTCACTTTCTCTCCACCCACTCTCTCTCTGCTGTCTCCCTCCACTGTCTCTCTCTCCACTGTCTCTCTCTCTCCACTGTCTCTCTCTACTCTCCACTGTCTCTTCACTCTCTCTCCACTCTCTGTCTCTCTCTCCACTCTCTCTCTCTCTCTCCACTCTCTCTCTCTCTCTCTCCACTCTCTCTCTCTCTCCACACTCTCTCTCTCTCTCCACACTCTCTCTCTCTCTCCACACTCTCTCTCTCTCTCCACACTCTCTCTCTCCACTCTCTCTCTCTCTCCACTCTCTCTCTCTCCACTCTCCACTCTATCTCTCTCCACTCTCTCTCTCCCCTCTCTCCCTCTCTCCACTCGCTCTCTCCCCTCTCTCCCTCTCTCCACTCGCTCTCTCCACTCGCTCTCTCCACTCGCTCTCTCCACTCGCTCCCTCCACTCGCTCCCTCCACTCGCTCCATCCACTCGCTCTCTCCACTCGCTCTCTCCACTGTCTCTCTCCACTATCTCTCTCTCCACTCTCTCTCCACTCTCTCTCCACTCTCTCTCTCTCCACTCTCTCTCTCCACTCTCTCTCTCTCTCTCCACTCTCTCTCTCTCTCCACTCTCTCTCGCTCTCCACTCTCTCTCTCCACTCTCTCTTTCTCCACTCTCTCCAGTGTCTCTCCATGTTCTCCCCATTCTCTCTCCACTCTCTTTCTCTCCACTGTCTATCTCCACTCTCTCTCCACTGTCTACTCTCTCTCCACTGTCTCTCCCCACTCTCTCTCTCTCTCTAGCCACTCTCTCTCTCCACTGTTTCTCTCCACTGTTTCTCTCCACTCTCTCTCTCTCCACTCTCTCCCACTCTCCCTCCCAAAGTAGTGTACGTTCCATGGGTGTCCGCAGAAATGTTTCCAGGGGGGGCACATTTTTAACTTCATCACCATCCCCCTTGCACCCTTCTTGCCCTCCCTCTTGCACCTTTTCCCCCTCCCCCTTGTATCCTTCTCCCCCTCCCCTTGTACCCTAGTCCACCTCCACCTTGAACCCTTTTCTACCTTGCACCATTCTCCCTCTACCTTGCACCCTTCTCCCCTCTGCCTTGCACCCTTCTCCCCCTCCACCTTACACCCTTCTCCCCCTCCGCCTTGCACCCTTCTCTACCTTGCATCCTTTTCCTCTCTGCCTTGCACCTTTCTCCCCCTCCGCTTTGCACCCTTCTCCTCGCTGCCTTGCACCATTCTCCCCTCTGTCTTGCACCCTTCTCCCCTTTGCCTTGCACCCTTCTCCCCTTTGCCTTTCACCCTTCTCCCCTTTGCCTTGCACCCTTCTCCCCTTTGCCTTGCACCCTTCTCCCCTTTGCCTTGCACCCTTCTCCCCTTTGCCTTGCACCCTTCTCCCCTCCACCTTGCACCCTTCTCCCCCTCCGCCTTGCACCCTTCTCTACCTTGCATCCTTTTCCTCTCTGCCTTGCACCCTTCTCCCCCTACGCTTTGCACCCTTCTCCTCTCTGCCTTGCACCCTTCTCCCCTCTGTCTTGCACCCTTCTCCCCTTTGCCTTGCACCCTTCTCCCCTTTGCCTTGCACCCTTCTCCCCTTTGCCTTGCACCCTTCTCCCCTCTGCCTTGCACCCGTCTCCCCTCTGCCTTGCACCCGTCTCACCCTCCGCCTTGCAACCTTCTCTACCTTGCACCCTTCTCCTCTCTTCCTTGCACCCTTCTCCCCTCTGCCTTGCACCCTTCTCCCCTCTGCCATGCACTCTTCTCCCCCTCCGCCTTGCACCCTTCTCTACCTTGCACCCTTCTCCTCACTTCCTTGCACCCTTCTCCTCTCTGCCTTGCACCCTTCTCCCCTCTGCCTTGCACCCTTCTCCCCTCTGCCTTGCACACTTCTCCCCCTCCACCTTGCACCCTTCTCCCCCTCCGCCTTGCACCCTTCTCCATCTTGCACCCTTCTCCTCTCTTACTGGCACCCTTCTCCTCTCTGCCTTGCACCCTTCTCCTCTCTGCCTTGCACCCTTCTCCTCTTTGCCTTGCACCCTTCTCTTCTCTGCCTTGCCCACTTCACCCCTCTGCCTTGAACCCTTCTCCCCTCCACCTTGCACCCTTCTCCCCTCTGCCTTGCACCCTTCTCCCCTCTGTCTTACACCCTTCTCCCCTCCACCTTGCACCCTTCTCCCCTCTACCCTGCACCCTTCTCCCCCTCCGCCTTGCACCCTTCTCTACCTTGCACCCTTCTCCTCTCTTCCTTGCACCCTTCTCCTCTTTGCCTTGCACCCTTCTCTTCTCTGCCTTGCACACTTCACCCCTCTGCCTTGCACCCTTCTCCCCTCCACCTTGCACCCTTCTCCCCTCTGCCTTCCACCCTTCTCCCCTCTGCCTTACACCCTTCTCCCCTCCGCCTTGCACCCTTCTTTACCTTGCATCCCTCTCCCCCTCTGCCTTGCACCCTTCTCCCCTCTGCCTTGCACCCTTCTCCCCTCTGCCTTGCACCCATCTCCTTTCCGCCTTGCACCCATCTCCTCTCTGCCTTGCACCCTTCTCCTCTCCGCCTTGCACCCTTCTCCTCTTTACTCTGCACCCTTCTCTTCTCTACCTTGCACCCTTCTCCCCTCTGCCTTACACCCTTCTCCCCTCTGCGTTGCACCCTTCTCTTCTCTACCTTGCACCCTTCTCCCCTCTGCCTTGCACCCTTCTCCCCTTTGCCTTGCACCCTTCTCCCCTTTGCCTTGCACCCTTCTCCCCTCCACCTTGCACCCTTCTCCCCCTCCGCCTTGCACCCTTCTCTACCTTGCATCCTTCTCCCCTTTGCCTTGCACCCTTCTCCCCTCTGCCATGCACTCTTCTCCCCCTCCGCCTTGCACCCTTCTCTACCTTGCACCCTTCTCCTCACTTCCTTGCACCCTTCTCCTCTCTGCCTTGCACCCTTCTCCCCTCTGCCTTGCACCCTTCTCCCCTCTGCCTTGCACACTTCTCCCCCTCCACCTTGCACCCTTCTCCCCCTCCGCCTTGCACCCTTCTCCATCTTGCACCCTTCTCCTCTCTTACTGGCACCCTTCTCCTCTCTGCCTTGCACCCTTCTCCTCTCTGCCTTGCACCCTTCTCCTCTTTGCCTTGCACCCTTCTCTTCTCTGCCTTGCCCACTTCACCCCTCTGCCTTGAACCCTTCTCCCCTCCACCTTGCACCCTTCTCCCCTCTGCCTTGCACCCTTCTCCCCTCTGTCTTACACCCTTCTCCCCTCCACCTTGCACCCTTCTCCCCTCTACCCTGCACCCTTCTCCCCCTCCGCCTTGCACCCTTCTCTACCTTGCACCCTTCTCCTCTCTTCCTTGCACCCTTCTCCTCTTTGCCTTGCACCCTTCTCTTCTCTGCCTTGCACACTTCACCCCTCTGCCTTGCACCCTTCTCCCCTCCACCTTGCACCCTTCTCCCCTCTGCCTTGCACCCTTCTCCCCTCTGCCTTACACCCTTCTCCCCTCCGCCTTGCACCCTTCTTTACCTTGCATCCCTCTCCCCCTCTGCCTTGCACCCTTCTCCCCTCTGCCTTGCACCCATCTCCTTTCCGCCTTGCACCCATCTCCTCTCTGCCTTGCACCCTTCTCCTCTCCGCCTTGCACCCTTCTCCTCTTTACTCTGCACCCTTCTCTTCTCTACCTTGCACCCTTCTCCCCTCTGCCTTACACCCTTCTCCCCTCTGCGTTGCACCCTTCTCTTCTCTACCTTGCACCCTTCTCCCCTCTGCCTTGCACCCTTCTTGGCCCCCCCTTAACTTCCCCTGCGGACGCCCACATGGTGCTTCTAACAACAGTGCTTACCTGAGGGCACCATTTTGCTGCCTCGTCCCTTCTCATGTGAGCTTTGCCCTGGAGAATACTCTGTCTGGGGGCCCCCACTCCCACCCTTGTCAGGGTCCCGAGCACTGCTCTGTGCTGCCTCCTGCTCTTGCTCTCTGAGGCCCCCACCTCAGCCTTGTCCCTGTCTCTTCTCTTCTCTTGTGGGGTGGGCTTTGCTTATGGAGAGGAGAGCGTTGGGGCCGGGCTCCGAGCTGCCTCAGAGGGGAAGTGGAGAGTGCTGTCTCTGGGGCCCCCACCCCACCCATCCTTGTCCCTGTCTCTTCTCTTCTCTTGTGGGGTGGGGCCCCCAGGCCATCCTTGTCCCTGTCTCTTCTCTTGTGGGGTGGGGCCCCCACCCAATCCTTGTCCCTGTCTCTTCTCGGTGGGGGCCTGTCCCTGTCTCTTCTCTTGTGGGATGGGGCACCCACCCCATCCTTGTCCCTGTCTCTTCTCTTCTCTTGTGGGGTAGGGCCCCCACCCAATCCTTGTCCCTGTCTCTTCTCGGTGGGGGCCTGTCCCTGTCTCTTCTCTTGTGGGGTGGGGCCCCCACCCCACCCCACCCCATCCTTGTCCCTGTCTCTTCTCGGTGGGGGCCTGTCCCTGTCTCTTCTCTTGTGGGATGGGGCACCCACCCCATCTTGTCCCTGTCTCTTCTCTAGTGGGGTGGGCCGGGCCCCCACCCAATCCTTGTCCTTGTCACTTCTCTTCTCTTGTGAGGTGGGGCCCCCACCCCCTCCGTGTCCCTGTCTCTTTTCTTGTGGGGTGCGCTTTGTTGAGAGGAGAGAGTGGGGGCCGGGCTCTGTGCTGCCTCAGAGGAGCAGTGGAGACTGCTGTCTCTGGGGCCCATCCTTGTCCCTTGTCCCGGGGCTCTGACTGAAGAGAAACAATGTTGATACTTTGTTTCTCTTTAGTCAGAGGGAGGGGGTGAGGGGAACGAGCAGGCTGCACCTGCTTCAGACACAGAGGGAGAGAGGCTTGCTTCAGCGCAGGCCTCTCTCACAGCCCTCAGAAGAGCTGAGGGGGCCGGGCCCCCTGGGGGCCCCCTTCATTAACTGTAGAGAGTGAGGCCCCCCGCACTGCGGGGTCTGCGGGGGGCGTTTGTTACGCCCCTGCATTGTCGACGTTTTTATAATGATGTGGTACTGGAATATCATCGTCGGAATATGATATCCCCTAACATATCTGTGGCCTAAAACTCGTTTACAAAAATATCATCCCATTGGAGGAAAAATAAAAATCTACACCAATGCGGAATCTTTTTGTAAATGATATATAAGCCCCAGTTTTTGTTGCCTTATTCTGACATACAAATGAAGAAATGCCCTTTACAATAGGAGGCACGCGTTCAAAGAAGGCCGATGGCCTGCGTCAAACTGAAATGCGTGCAGGTCATAGGTCACAGGTCACAATGCGCCATTTGCTGAGAGCGAGGTTGTCCGACCCGGATGCACGCAGCGTGATAGATTCGTTCGCATTCGCACGCGCACAGGCTTCCGGCATTTACAGCCATTTAACGCTCCTTCTTCGAGCACACCCTCTTGTAGGGACACAGTGGGTATTGTAAGTTGCTGTTAAATCATTTGTTTCTGTAATTACGATTGATTCCCTGAAAAGCACCGGGTTCATTATCCATGCTATAGGCGAGAGAGCTCATTTGAAAGGAGGCTGCTGGCAGGTGCAGCTGTTTGTAATGGACGGCAGTGGGAATGGCCTGACCCGGTGTGTTTGTCACCCAACCCCTGGGACTTTAGCCCCAGTCACCTCTGAACTGAAAGGCACCACTGCCCTCCGCGCCAGAAGCCAGATTGGTGCCGCCTGTCAGCCTCTGGGAGACTAATGAGATCATGTCAGAAGACTGCTGAGAAATTGACTTAGCATAATGGGATCCGACTGCGTCAGCGATGGAGCCTGGAGAAGCGCAGATGGAAGAGTGCAGTCATGCGCCATTGGCGGTGAGAGGGCGCGAGTCCTGAGCTGGTGGCATGGTGGGCTGTGGATGCAAGGACTGGGTTAGGGGCCTAGCGGTGTATGCACGCGAGTCCTGGAGGTGCCCTAGCTGGCGGTCTGAGTCCCGAACTGGTGGTGTGGTGGTGTATGCACGCAAGTCCTGGAGGTGGCCTAGCGGTTTGAGTCCTGAGCTGGTGGCATGGCGGTCTATGGATGCAAGGGTTGGGCTAGGGGCCTAGAGCTGTATGCACGAGAGTCCTGGCGGTTTGAGTTCTGAGCTGGTGGCTTGGCGATGTCTCATTATTATTATTGGGACATTTATTAAGCGCTGCGATTACGCACACCGGCGTGTCCACGCGCTGAAAAGTAGGAGTAGGCAGATGACAGTAAACACAGAAAGAAAACTACGCGGGCCAATTATTTACTGTAAAGATAAGTTTTTAGTTTCGCCCGGAATCTAGCCTCATCTGGTTCTAGACGCAGGTCCGTTGGCAGTTTGTTCCAGTTGGTTGGCGCCAAGTATCTAAAAGACCTGCCTCCCATGCGGGCTTTCTTAATTCTGGGAGTCCTCAGTAGGCCACCCCCTGTTGATCTGAGCGCGCGAGTTGGTATATACGCTTTGATCAAATTCGTCAGAGGGGCGGGTGCTCTGCCATTCAGAATGCGATGACATGTGCCGAGAGCTTTGTATTCTACTCTTCTCCTTACCGGGAGCCAGTGTAGCTGCTAGAGGGCCGCCTTAGAAGGCGCCCTTTTAGGCAATCTGAGAATCAGACGCGCTGCCGCATTCTGCAGCACTTGCAGCCGGGTCATGCTTTTTTCTGGAGCCCCCAGGTACAGCAGGTTCCCATAGTCCGCCCTAGCAGTAACCAGGGCATGAACCAGGGTTTGACGTGCTTCAAGCGGGAGTAAGTCCAGGACCTTTCTCAGCTTCTTCAGAATCCCGAAAAGGGGCCCTGATGTCTGAGTCCTGAGCTGGTGGTGTGGAAATGTCCTCAGGTGAGTCCTAGTGGTGCCCTGGTGGTCAGAGTCCTGAGCTGGTGGTGTGGCGGTGTATGCACGTTAGTCCTGAAGGTGGCCTGGTGGTCTGAGTCCTGAGCTGGTGGTGTGGCAGTATATGCACGTGAGTCCTGAAGGTGGCCTGGCGGTCTGAGTCCTGAGCTGGTGGTGTGGAGGTGTATGCACGCGAGTCCTGGTGGTGCCCTGGCGGTCTGAGTCCTGAGCTGGTAGTGTGGCAGTATATGCACACGGGTCCTGAAGGTGGACTGGTGGTCAAAGTCCTGAGCTCGTGGTGTGGCGGTATATGCACGTGAGTCCTGGAGGTGCCCTGGCGGTCTGATTCCTGAGCTGGTGGTGTGGTGGTATATGCACGTGAGTTTTGTTGGTGCCCTGGAGGTCTGAGTCCTGTGCTGGTGGTGTGGCGGTGTTCTCATGCGTGTTCTGGAGGTGCCCTGGCAGTCTGAGTCCTGAGATGGTGGTGTGGCGGTGTATTCACGCGAGTCCTGGTGATCCCCAGGCAGTCTGAGTCCTGAGCTGGTGGTGTGGCAGTGTTCTAATGCGTGTTCTGGAGGTGCCCTGGCGGTCTGAGTCCTGAGATGGTGGTGTGGCGGTGTATTCACGCGAGTCCTGGTGGTGCCCAGGCGGTCTGAGTCCTGAGCTGGTGGAGTGGCGGTGTTCTCATGTGTGTTCTGGAGGTGCCCTGGCGGTCTGAGTCCTGAGCTGGTGGTGTGGCGGTATATGCACGTGAGTCCTGGAGGTGCCCTGGCGGTCTGAGTCCTGAGCTGGTGGTGAAGTGGTATATGCACGTGAGTCCTGGTGGTGCCCTGGCGGTCTGAGTCCTGTGCTGGCGGTGTGGCGGTGTTCTCATGCGTGTTCTGGAGGTGCCCTGGCGGTCTGAGTCCTGAGATGGTGGTGTGGCGGTGTACACAAGCGAGTCATAGAGGTGGCCTGGTGGTCTATGAGTCCTGAATTACAGATGTGGCAGCAGCCAAGGCGGCAAAGAGATCAGTGGGGGCTGGAGACGTTGCAAGGCCCCAGCACAGCGGTGGATACCTCATTAGCACCAGCTCTGGGAGCTGGTTCTGTCTGAATCTATCACCTCTAAGCCACACACATTGGACAGAAAGAAAAATCAATGGAACATCTGCAAATAAACAGTAAATTGAGTGGTGTTCCGTGCGGCTTTCACATCGATCAAGGAGTTCAATTTAAGCCCTCAGGAAGCTGGTGGGTATTACTTACTGTACCAAAGTCCAAACAGGATATATTTTGTTGGCGCCAAGACGCCTGCGGGCAATTACGTGCTTTAGAAATTTTAAATCATATCAAAATCAATCACATTTTCTGAAACAGCAGAAGTCTCAGTATCAGGAAACTATGGCCTCTGATCCTGCCTAGGTACAAATACACCTGACTCTGACTAACAGCAACAGTCAGTCCAAAATAGGCTCCTAATGAACTGTCTTTGCAAGTTAATTATGAGCGACCTTAGGCTTTTGCGTGGACTTCTGCTTCAATTATTGAAACAGTCAACACCCTAACAGGGCCTGGTGACAAGAAAATGTCATACTAGCTGGGGGCTGGCCACCTCTGTTCTCTGGCTTGGCCAAGCCAACCCAATTAGGGAACTATACCCGCTGGAAGATCACAGAAAGAAAGAAGCTAAAGTCTTAGGTAACGTATAAATTATGCTGTGGGTGTACCAGAGGCACATATAGGCAGTTAGAGAAAGATCCGAATTGGTATGTTAATTTAATCTATATCGTGCATGAAACACCCTGGGAGGGGTATGCCGGCGCAACGCAGATCACAGGCAAATCACGGAACTTCTATGCTGAAAATAGCTTAAGGAGTTTCCTGAGCTTAAAATGATCATTGCACTTTCGAATGTGAAGCAGTAATGCATTCCAGTACAGAAGGGCTACGGAAGAAAAGGAAGGACCTTCCCCCTGGCACATTGACATTTGTGTACATTTTTTTTATGTGCCCCTCTCCAACAAAGTAGTTATGGTATTATATGATAAAAGATTTCAATAGGACTCTCTACTGATGATGGATATTTAAAATCCATCACCCTCAGTTTAGTAGCTAAAGAGAAAGCAACGTTCTACTGCCCAAGAAAGAATGAAGCCAAAACATTAAACTGCAAATATATTTATTGTTCTTCGGTGGATTCATGTGTTACAGGCCTTACACTGTAGAGGTAGAGAAAAACCACAACTGCCATCGCTGTTTGCCTAAGCAAGAACGTCTTACAGCTGTATCCCCTAATCCAGGAGGAGTTGTTGACCTTTTGGTCCTGTTCGCAATTCCTTAAGTTCTTCTGCATTATTCACTGTGTTATGTGATGCCTGACCGTCCCATCCTTACACATCTACACGGACTGCTGGAAAGAATGTCCCAAAATATACTGCATCTTACATTTCAAATGAAAATTGAAATTGTTTAGGTGTGGTTTGGGAGACGACCCCTGATAGATCCTGCTCCTTAAATGTGGAAAGTGCGTGCCCGTTATGGTGGTCTAATGATATTACCACCCCACCCCACCCGGTAACACCCTGCGCGGAATGTGCCCATCCAGTGCCACTGGAGTGGCATGGTGCTGTCCAACTTGTGAACAATGCACCAGTTTGAGGTCAGCCTCGAATACAGAGGCAGTGTGAAAGTGGAACAATCTAGCTGAATGAACAAGAGGTAAGTGTGCACCTCACGTTCTTGGTGCAGACATGGCTTCCTCCTCAGAAGTGGGACGCGGATTTGTATCACCCCAACCCTCCCAAGAAAGGCTGGGCCTTCTGATTCGGGACTATCTGTTCTTTTATTAGACTCTGCCCAACTAGTGTGATACCAAACTGCTAGTGTGCCTAGAAAGAGAGAAACGCACACGTCGAAGGAATGGTCGGTTTACTACTTTTCCTGGGACCCCATAAAGCTTGGTCAGGCGCACTCAGTCTGGGGGTGGTTGCAAAAAAAATACAAAGTGATGATTGGAAAACTTGACTTACTCTCAACACTGGGAGCATTCCATTCCATTGTAGTTGGGCTCGCTGTGGTACTTCAGACATGAACTGAATATACACATATGGAACCGTCTGTTCGAAATGCGTCACTTGAAACCCCACTGTGAGGTGCCTCTTGTTTCCTGTGGCGCTCCTCTGGGGATAGCCACGCCCCTCGGGACGGCTCACAGATAGACACAAATAGAACGGATGGAAATACGTGTGCGATGCTGGTGACTGTGATAGGTGCATTCCACCCCAGGGCCCAATCTGGGGGTCAGTGAGGCACGAGGAGAGTTCACTCTGAGCTAAATGACGTCATAACAAGCAGATCTGTCAAGCCTCCTTGGCTCAGGCCCAGACCCCGAGCAGTTGGTGTTTTTAGAAGTTTCCGCCCGTGTTCATTGGGGAGAAGCTAAGAATAAACCGTGCGAAGCTGAACACGTTGCTCTGTGCCCGAGGGACCTCACACCTGAAGCCACGCCCACAAGAGCAAGGTACCTGGACGCCTTCCGTTCATACACAGGGGTGCTGTCGCATCACTGCCTCCTCCTCAGCAGCGCTAGGCAGTGAAAGGGGTTTCAGGGAGCTTTAGCTAGGGTGACCAGAATTTTAAAGTAAAAAACCGGGACATTTCACAAAAATAGAAGGACTACAACTTTACTTCAACCGAGCACACAGAATGACAGTGCCCCTTAGCAGAGAATTACAGAAGAGGCAGTAAGCACATAAATAAATGCCATTTTAAAGCCAGTAGCATGGCTGCTATTTAAACTGCTTTATTATAACAGCTGCTAACCATCCCTGCTTTGCAAAACATGAAAAGATGCCTCCCACCATTTTCAGTCGACCCTCTCTAAAAACCGGGACATTACCTACATTTCCCGAAATCTGCGGGGACAGCTGGTGAAAAACTGGGATTGTCCTGGCGAATCCGGGACACCTTGTCACCCTACCTTTAGCTGGAAGCTAACAACAAACATGCATTGTAGGCTGAGGGTCCCATTTGGGGTTTATTGGGGTTGCATCCTTGCCGTCCATTGGCGGCGCTCCCATTCCGCCTTATCTGACACGTCCCTGCCTCATTTAGAATTGGGGGGAACCCCCTTGGTTTTTGAGTATGGAGCGGACGCTGTCGGAGACCCCTTACCCGGCGGGCCATTGGCCACAGGTCACAGACTGGCCGTTGCAGGCACCGGGCAATCCCCTGGTGCTCTGCAAGGGTGGGGGCCCGTTTTGGGCCCTGGGGCCGTTTTTGGTTACAGGGCTGTTTTTCCTGTATAGCTGCAAAATCGGCCCTGTAACAAAATCGGCTAAAAACCGGCCCGGCAAAGAGCTCAGTCACACCCCCAGGGGGGCCGGCCGAGCACTTTGCCAGGGCCGGTTTGGTTCTCAGTCCGGCCCTGGCCCCCACCCTATTTAGGACAGGGTCTGCACCACTGGCTTTTCGTTTCCTCCACGATGGTCCCAGGCAGGGAAACAGGGCCGGACTGGGAACGACAACCGGCCCTGGCAAAGTGCTCGGCCAACCCCCCTCCCCACTGGGGCGGGGGGTGGTGGTGGGAGGTTGGAGGTGCCGCCGAGCTCTTTGCCAGGGCCGGCATTCGGCCGAATTTGGTACAGGGCCGATTTTGCAGCTATGCTGAAAAATCGTCCCCGTAACAAAATCGGCCCCCAGGGGCCCAAAACCGGCCCCCACCCGTGCGGCGCACAGGGCGTTGCCCGGTGCCCGCTATGGCCAGTCCAGCCCTGCAGGGAAAGATAGAAAGCTCTCCAGCTATCTTTTTCAGAAATAATTCCTCAGCTTTGAGGGTATGTTTTTGAAAAACAGAAAAAATGAGCAGTGGGAGCAACAAGATGTCAGCGGGCTCTGCATCTTGTTTTAATCGAAAGGAGTCTGACTGGCTCGTGGATCACTTTCGACCCGGAGATCCCTGCTGATAGGGCGAAGTCTCTGTTGACAGGATGGACCCAGTAGGCTGCCCGCTCAGCACTAAATGATGGCTGGATCCAGTGTTTTGAGGCTCTTGTGGTCGATTCTAACCTGCAACTATTTGGAGCACCTTTTGCACAAACGCCCTTCAAATCTGATGCCCTCCCTTTAAAGATTTTGCCTACGAAGTCGGCAGGGGACATAATTAAAACATACACATCTGCAAACACCATTATGCTGATGTCACACAGCTGTATTTGAAGGTCACTCAAGGTCAAACAAGATATAGCCCTGCCTGTGAGACGTCTAAGCAAAAAAAATACTACTCATTTTGCCTTTCACTGGTTAAAAGCCAATTTTCTAAAACGAATAACACTCTGCTTTCTTCTTGGGTCTTCCAACTACCCGATCACCAGTAGTTTAATGAACTCACTAATGTAGATTTCACTTAACCCTTTTGTTAGAGTCTAAATATTTGGGTTCCATTCTTTACAGCAAGGTCCATCTAGCAGGTCCCATCAGCAACCTGGTGGTACACAATGCTTCTGGGTGGGTAACGTCTAAAACCCACCCATTGGGCATTAATCCAGACTGGATTATGCGTTATTACTAGCTCTGTTGTAGAGCATTGCATATGTGACAATATTTGTGGATTTTTTTAAACATTCTCCAGAATATTCCTGGACTGGAGTTAAAATTGTAAATGGGCTATTTTAAAAAATAGTTGCCCTTTCTCCAGATCTTCTAGGACTGAGGTTAAAGTAGTAAATGCGCTGTCCCGCCATCCACAGACCCTGTGTGGTCCTGAGGATAAAGAGGTCCTTAGCTGTGTACAGAAGCCGGAATGGTCATGTTTGGAAACTTCACTGGGTCACTTTGGAAAATGGGTCAGGATAAAAGAAAGGTACAAGGCAACAAACCAGAAAACCTGTGCAGCCAGGTCACTAACACCGTATTCACTTGAGAGGAGAGGGCTCACTGACATTGTGCTTTTCATTCTTGCGCTGTGATGGCCTATTTTGCACCAAAGTTGTAGCAACTGTTGCAGTGACCCAATGGTCAATGCGCACGTGCACAGCAGCTGTGCAAAGCTGCTCGGAAGAAGTAGAAAGGTGCTAAGTATTAATGCAAGGTCTAAGAAAATAAGAAATATATATATATATATCCGAGCTTTTCTAATGAGGTGGTTTGTTGCTCTTTCATTTAACTGTTCTTTTTGGTCATTCCTGCGTGCATGTTTACTTTTCTATTTGCTTTTCTAGCATTTTATGCAAATATAGTCTTCATCTTCATTAGAGCCAGAAAGATGCTGAGCTGCTCGAAGGAAGAGTCTGTCAGCAGCTACTAACACCCGTTCCAGATCGGCTACCACAAGCTCCTCTGTGCTTGAGAATTTCACTGTTCTTTCATTTCTTTTAAGTTTTATAGCCCATCCTGCCCTCTCTTGGGGACCCTTAGCTCTCCATTTCATTGGAACTGCCATTCGCTGACCTCTGCCCATTAATTCTTTGCCTCCGCTTCTCTCCTGGCCCCACTGGTCTCAAAAGCTGCTCTGCCTTTGAGCAGTGGCGGCTGTTGAGGTTTGTGAGTGGTAAGGCTGGGCTTGGGCCGGGGAGGGGGGAAGTGAGTTATATGTTTTCGGTAAGTTAATTGCCATTTTCTGTGCAAATCCTATTAAGCGCAAATGGAATAAAAAGCTGCCTTTTTCAGCCCAATTTTATTTTTAATAAATGGAACATAGGCCTGTCTCCTTCGCTGCTTTAAGTCTGGAGCGCAGTCTCTGGACATCACGCATTACTCAGTACTAACATATGCCACTGCTGGCAACACCTTCCACGTACTTCAAAATCTGAATCATTGATACGCTGCAAAGCACTTTGATACCTTGGCAAGAGGTAAGAAACCACAATAGAAATACTGCAATACAATGCAAAACATGCTTTGGTTGTCGACTCGAGTACCAGTCTGTGGTATATATGTAGGAGCTTAATACCGGTCGGTAACGGCCAAAAATTGGTAAATTTGCCGTTACCGACCGATATTTTGCTTTTTCTAATGTAGGTGGCTGGATTTAAGGATTCAGTAATTTACTGATTCAGTAATTTAAGGAATCAGTGAATTATCGAATCCTTAAAATACCAAATCGGTAAATTACCGAATCCTTAAATCCTATGTAGGGAGCAAGTGAGTGCATTTTTGATTTAAGGATTCATTATTTACCACAAACTACAAGTTGGTGGTAAACATCGAAGAGGTGTGTCTTCAGCTTGCTCCGTTGTATGCAGCGCTGTGACCTCTCTATCTTAGTGAGAAGAGGTCGCTCCCCCACACTCCCTGGCCGGACATCGTAGCGCTTGGCTCTGACTGCTTGCTCGAATAAGATTGCTGCCTGGGTATCGTAGTTGTGACTGCTTGGCAGTATTAACAGTGCAGATTGATTATTTTGCGCTCGCATTGCTGGATTTAAAAATTACAAATATTATTGCCTGATTGCATCGTAGCTCTGACTGCAGGCCTGCATTAAAATTGATGCTTGCTTATTTCTGCGCTCGTATTGCTGGACTGAATTATATCTAGTATTGCCTGATTGTGCTGGTACCACCGCCCATAGCGCCACTCATCTGTCTGCCCCAATCTCGTCCTGTATCAGGTTGTTTATCGCTGCCATTTTGTTTGTTGTGCCTCGTAGCGGGGCTCCCCAGCACGCACCCTCTTCCCAGCTGCTCCTCCCTCTCCCCGCCCCCTCCATTATCCACTTATGACAGATGGTTTTTCGCGCAGCATTCACGCGCAGCGGACGCGCCCCATGTGTGCCGAAGGTGCGCCAAAGGTAAGCCCGTCTACGCCCGTCCGCGCCTGGACCGCGCCCAGCGCCAGACCTCCTGGTCCACGCAACACCCACTCTTCCCGCATAATGTATGACGCCGCTTCCCTCTTTGCCCTTAACCCCGGACGCACACCACAATGCTGCGAAGCTACCCCAGGTCACACCCATGGTCCATTCGCCTGCCACTCCTGCAAGTTCGCCTGCACCAGGACCCACACCAAATCCACTACCTCCAAACACAGCTCCAACTCCAACCACCTGAAGTGCATCCCGCTGAACACCCGCTCGGTCCACAGACACGCCACTGAACTCTGGGACCTACTCGACACTGCATCGCCGGACGTCGCCTTCCTTACAGAAACCTGGATGAACGCTTCATTAGCGCCCGACATCGCCATAGCCATCCCGGACGCTTACAAGATCATCCAAAAAGACCGCACCAACCAAACAGGAGGAGGCATTTTCATCGTCCATAAGAACACCATCCAAATCACGACCAGCTCCGACGATAATCTCGCGACCGCCGAACACCTTCATTTCCAGATCCACACCGACCCCAGGACCACACTTAGAGGCACCCTCATCTACAGACCACCAGGAACCCGCACACAATTCAACGAAGACATCACCGACTTCATCAGCCCACATGCCCTCACCTCCGAGAACTACATTCTATTGGGAGACCTCAACTTCCACCTGGAAAAGAAAAACAACAGCAACACCACCACCCTTCTGGACAACCTGGCCAATCTCGGACTCAAAAAACTTGTTAACACCCCCACCCACCTTGCAGGACACACGCTCGACCCTATATTCACCTCCAGCAAACACATCTCCTTCGATCACACCACAGCTCTCCATTGGACAGACCACAACTGCATTCACTTCAGCTACAAAAAGACCACGACCCACAACCCCCCACAACCTATTCCTCGAAGAAACTGGAACAAAATCACCACCGACCAACTCTTCAAATCGCTAAACCAAAACCCTCCTGCCATATCATCGGACCCAAACCAAGCTGCCACCAAACTCACACAATGGATCACACACAGCGCTGACGTATTAGCACCCTTGAAAAACAATCAGATCAAACAAGGTAACAAAAAGGCCCCCTGGTTCAACGATGACCTTAAGAAATCCAAGAAGTTATGTCGTACCCTCGAGAAAACCTGGAGAAAAAACCCAACCTCCGACAACCTGACCACCTTCAAGGACGCCACCCGCAAACACCACCAATTGATCCGATCCACCAAGAAATCATAATTCAAGGATCGACTCGACAACAACGCCCACAACAGCAAGGAACTATTCAACATCGTCAAAGAATTTACCAACCCCACCGCCGGCACCAACGACATCACTCCCTCCCAAGACCTCTGCGACTCTTTATCCTCTTTCTTCCACAACAAAATTGCCGACATACATAACAGCTTTGAAAACCAGTCCGATGAACAGCCCACTCCACCCACCTCCGAACCAAAACAGCACTCTCACAACCTTTTCGCCTGGAACCCAATCATCACTGAAGACACCATCTGCCTGATGAACTCCATTCACTCAGGATCGCCAACCGACCCATGTCCCCATCACATCTTCAACAAAGCAGACTCCATCATCAGACCCCATCTCCGCGATGTCATCAACTGTTCCTTCAACTCTGCTATCTTCCCGGAAAGCTGGAAACATGCCGAACTCAGCGCCCTTCTGAAGAAACCCACAGCAGACCCCTCTGAACTTAAGAACTACCGCCCCATCTCACTCCTCCCATTCCCTGCCAAAGTCATTGAGAAAGCCGTCAATAGTCAGCTCGCCGCCTTCCTTGAATCCAACAACTCCCTCGACCCTTCACAGTCCGGCTTCTGAGCCAAACACAGCACCGAAACCGCCCTCATCGCAGCTACAGACGACATCCGAACGCTACTGGACAACGGAGAAACAGTTGCCCTCATCCTACTTGACCTCTCCGCAGCCTACGACACAGTCTGTCATAGCACCCTCCTACAACGCCTCAACAACATCGGAATACAAGGAAAAGCTTTGGATTGGATTATCTCGTTCCTCGCCGGAAGAACCCAGAGAGTCCGCCTCCCCCCATTCAAATCAGAGGCCACCGAAGTCATCTGTGGGGTACCACAAGGATCTTTACTCAGCCCCACCCTCTTTAACGTATACATGAGTCCCCTCGCATCCATCGCGCGCCAACACAACCTCAACATCATCTCCTACGCAGACGACACCCAGCTGATCCTCTCCCTCACCAAAGACCCAAACACCGCCAAAACCAATCTACACGAAGGAATAAAAGAAGTAGCCGAATGGATGAAGAACAGCAGTTTAAAACTTAACTCGGACAAAACGGAAGTCCTCATCCTAGGATCATCCCCCTCTGCCTAGGACGACTCATGGTGGCCACCGGCCCTGGGTACAACACCCATACCTACAGATCACGCACGTAACCTGGGCTTCATCCTAGACTCCTCCCTCTCGATGACCAGACAAGTCAACGCCATCTCATCTTCATGCTTCGCCTTCAATATCCTACGCATGCTCAAAAAAATCTTCCGCTGGATCTCCACCGAAACAAGAAAGACAGTCACCCACGCACTGGTCACCAGCCAACTGGATTATGGAAATACCCTTTACGCCGGGACCACAGCCAAACTACAGAAAAAACTCCAACGCATCCAAAACGCCTCAGCCAGACTCATACTGGACATTCCCCGTCATGCTCACATTTCCGGTCACCTGAAGGATCTCCACTGGCTCCCCGTCAACAAGAGAATAACGTTCCGTCTCCTCACCCACGCACACAAGGCCCTCTACGACCTAGGACCCGAATGCCTCAACACACGACTGTCCTTCTACACACCCACTCGCCAACTACGATCATCCAATCAAGCCCTCGCCGCAATTCCGCGCATCCGCAGATCCACCATGGAAGGAAGATCCTTCTCCTACTTAGCGGCCAAAACATGGAATTCTCTCCCCACTCACCTCCGACTTACACAGAACCACCTCTCCTTCAGAAAGCAACTAAAAACCTGGCTATTCGATAAGTAATGCATCCACCCACCCTCAAGCGCCTTGAGACCCTCTGGGTGAGTAGTGCGCTATACAAATTCCTGAACTTGAACTTGACGTATCAAGAGAGAGAGAGAGGACTAGGTAGCTAGTACGTGTCCCCATGGGTTTATATGTATCCAATCCAATCCAAACCAAAAATTCTTTATTTCGGTCTATAAGACCATAAAAGATACATGTTATATACAAGCTGACAACATTTAAAAAGGGAAAAAAAGAGTTACATTTTTAAAAACACATTTTCATTTAAAAGAAATAACACGTCATCTAGGGACGATGAGGGAAAGAGTCTTTCATAATCAGGAATAAAGTAGACATGAATGATATAAGCACAGCCCATGAATATAACAACAAGTTCACACTTGGGGGTTTTGTGCAGTTAACAATTTTTTCCTGATGAGCCACATAGCCATGATAAATTTCGCCACAGCAAAAATTACATGAGGCAGAGTACTGGTTTTTAAAACTCTGTAGGCATCTATGTAGCTCCTGAAACCCAAGTTCCTGCATAGAGGGACCAACCAGTACTTCCTGGGTCTATAATATGCAGGACAGAAGAAAAAAAGATGGGTTTCTTCCTCATCGTGAGAATTACAGCCAGGACAGGATTTATCATCGCTCTGAAGCCATTTGGAGGTAAAAGTTTTGATCGGTAGAGTACCAACCCTTTAAATGTATCATCAAAGAAGCCTAGCTCAATATGACTTTTATTTTAGGACTCTGACTCGTTTTGTCAGTGGACACCTTGTTGGTGTGTTCATGAAGCCCTCACCCACCAACCTAGTCGGTGGCATGCTTCATCATCGGGCCCACCCAGTAACACCTAATGTGTTCCGGGTGTGCTTTGACGCCTGATTACAACAGAGCTGGTATTTTACTGAGAGTGCAGTGTAGGGTGTTAGTGAAGTGACAGTTAAAACGGCTTGGCGAGGGTCCTAGTACCCGAGGGTAAATTAAATTTTAATAACTGGGCCGCCGTCAGCGGTTAAAAATATGGCTAGGGGATGTTAAGATGGTGAGTTACGACCTCCTACATCCATGTGTTGGTCGACATGTTTCAGCCAGTGCCTTAAGATTAATCTGGCTTTCCCCAGGACCTATTTAAAATAGTGCTGGTGCAGGCTAAAAAAGGTGGGTTTGTGTAATACAGACTCTGTGTTACACTCGCTGGGGTGTTTTTCTAGGTGTGAGAGGGGGATTCCCTTCTAAAGCATACACTGGGTATTAGCAGTCAATCCTTCCAGGAGTGAAGCGGCAAGGGGATGACCAGCCTTTCTGGACAGAGCCTGCCGGTTACCTGTAGCGCCGTCTTCACACTCCGGTCGAGTGGGTGAGGGCTTCATGAAAACACCAACAAGGTGTCCACTGACAAAACGAGTCAGAGTCCTAAAATAAAAGTCATAGATAGAGTGGCTTGACTTCACACTAGGTGAAACGAAAAGGGCAATCACTGAACTAAAAAACAGCAAAGCTCCTGGTCCCGACAAAATACCGGCTGACCTGTATAAACATGAGATTGAAGTCTGGGCTCCATATATAAACTGCTTGTTTAATGCTTTATCTAGCAACTGTCAATTCCCAGATAGCTGGCGCGCAGCAGAAGTTGTTTTAATTTTTAAAAAGGGAAGTAGATCTGTCCCATCAAACTATAGACCAATTAGTTTAATGGACACCCTGCAAAAACTCTATGCCAAGCATTTATTATTTTGGATAAATGACTGGCTGGAGGAAAAAGCAATACTTACCAAATTTCAAGCTGGGTTTAGGGGTAAGATCAGCACCATAGACCAGGTCTTTAGATTCTGTTGTATATACTGGAAATATGTACACATTAGGAAAGGCCATTTGTATGTCGCTTTCGTAGATCTGAGAGCGGCATTTGACCTTGTCCCCCGCAACTTACTCTGGAGATCCCTAAGTGAAGCTGGATTGCCAGGGTGCCTCCTGGTTCAAATAGTTGAGTTGCACGCTAGGAATCATGCCAACATCAGGTGGGGTCCAAATGGTGAACTGACGCGTAATATCCCGATAGAGCGTGGTGTCCGTCAAGGATGCGTTTTGGCCCCCACCTTATTTTCATTATTTGTTAACGATATCCCTGATCATTTAAACGGCTGTGCTAATGACTCACCACAACTAAATGGAGAAAGGGTGCCTGCGTTGCTTTTCGCGGACGACACCATCTTAATATCCCAAACCAAGAAAAGGCCTCCAGGCGCTCCTGAACTCCTTTAGTATTTATTGTGTGAAGAAAGGATTAGAGATAAACGTTGACAAAACTAAGTGTATGGCACTGAATCCCTGTAAACCGGATAGAGGGACTCTAAATCTGAATGGTCAAGTCTTAGAAACCGTTGATAACTTTTCCTATCTGGGGGTGGTGCTAGATTCAAACCTGACATGGAAGGCCTTAATTGAGAAAAACAAGGTGTCTTATGCCCATAACGTCAAGTCAGTCATCAGCAAACTTAATGCCAGTATAAGTAAAAGTGTGACCCCTGTGCTTGAGCTTTTTAAATTTAAAATCCAATCTGCTGCCCTTTATGGGGCTGAGATATGGGGACCCTGGGCAAGGGATAGTTTCCATGGCCTGGATAACAAATTTATGAGATCAATTGTAAGGGTACCCACTAGTACACCGTTGATTCCTCTTCAATTTGATCTGAACCTTAAGAGAACTGACAACCATATAACCATTAGACCACTAATGTTCTGGATAAGGATATGGTCTACCCCAGAATTGATCGACTATAGGAAAGGCCTCCAGGAGATATTGGGTTTAGATTCTTTTCATTCCGTTCTATGACTCAGACACATTAAAAAATAGTTCTCAATCCTGGGCTTGCCTCAGTTATGGGAGAGTCCAGAAAACCAACCACCTTTTGCCAAGTCCATGGTGAAACGAGCCTTCTGGTCCTACATAACTAACCAGTTAGTGAATGAAAATAGAACCGGGTCTCTAACCCAAGAATTTTTAACCTTTAAAGATGACCACTCCTTTGAGGTTTTTTTAGATGAAATAGAGCCTCCCCTTGCGAAGTCTCTATTTCTGAAATTCAGGTATGGGAATCTCATGCTAAATTCCAATTTGGAACGTTGGTCTAAGAGAAAACCGGAATGTCCAAATGTTATACATGGGAAGTGTTCAATGTGCTTAGGTTCTTGCTCGGAGGATGAGGTCCATATGCTGTTTATCTGTCAAGCATACTCAAAAGCACGAAAAAGGTGGATTAAACCCCTGTGCTCCCTCTTAGGAACAAGATCTTGTATCACGGCATATAGAATTATTAAAACTAATACTTCCCAATCCATTGTATTTAGCATCAGTAGATTTCTTTATTCTGTGTACATTGTTCGCAGGAAGTTTGGCCAATTACTTTGAGCAGTTAAATCCTTGCTGTTCCTCGAAATATCCCTCCTAACCTGGTACATGCCTAGCAACCAGACAAAAAATGAGATGAAGCTTTGGTGTCTTTGTTAATGTTTTTATGAGGATGTTTATAATGAATTCTGTACTTAAAGATATAATCTTTTTAATTTCTTTTTTTAAAAGACCTGTACGTGTATATTGTTATGATCCTGTGTTTTTATGTATGTGTCTTTTATGGCCAAGGTGGCCGAAATAAATAAATAAATAAATAAATAAAATAAAATAAAAAGTTGGTATTTTACTGAGAGTGCAGTGTAGGGTGTTAGTGAAGTGACAGTTAAAACGGCTTGGCGAGGGTCCTAGTACCCGAGGGTAAATTAAATTTTAATAACTGGGCCGCCGTCAGCGGTTAAAAATATGGCTAGGGGATGTTAAGATGGTGAGTTACGACCTCCTACATCCATGTGTTGGTCGACATGTTTCAGCCAGTGCCTTAAGATTAATCTGGCTTTCCCCAGGACCTATTTAAAATAGTGCTGGTGCAGGCTAAAAAAGGTGGGTTTGTGTAATACAGACTCTGTGTTACACTCGCTGGGGTGTTTTTCTAGGTGTGAGAGGGGGATTCCCTTCTAAAGCATACACTGGGTATTAGCAGTCAATCCTTCCAGGAGTGAAGCGGCAAGGGGATGACCAGCCTTTCTGGTGGATTAAACCCCTGTGCTCCCTCTTAGGAACAAGATCTTGTATCACGGCATATAGAATTATTAAAACTAATACTTCCCAATCCATTGTATTTAGCATCAGTAGATTTCTTTATTCTGTGTACATTGTTCGCAGGAAGTTTGGCCAATTACTTTGAGCAGTTAAATCCTTGCTGTTCCTCGAAATATCCCTCCTAACCTGGTACATGCCTAGCAACCAGACAAAAAATGAGATGAAGCTTTGGTGTCTTTGTTAATGTTTTTATGAGGATGTTTATAATGAATTCTGTACTTAAAGATATAATCTTTTTAATTTCTTTTTTTAAAAGACCTGTACGTGTATATTGTTATGATCCTGTGTTTTTATGTATGTGTCTTTTATGGCCAAGGTGGCCGAAATAAATAAATAAATAAATAAATAAAATAAAATAAAAAGTCATATTGAACTAGTCTTCTTTGATGATACAGGTGAACATCGAATACCTTTAAAAAAGCAATTTTGTGCTTTTTTTAAAGTGCCATGTGGCACACATACATGCCCTTAGGACATGCATGTGCGCCACATGTGCACACATGCACGATTCAGGGGTGCAACAGGGTGTCAATGTGACACCCTGCCACCCTTAAATATGCTCCCCCTATTACCGATTTGGTATTTACAAAATCGGTAATAGTGAATGGCTTCCCATTCATTCCTATGGGCCTCCAGGCCCATAGGAATGAATGGGAATTACCGAATCGGTAAATACCAAATCGGTAATACCGAATATTACCGAATCGGTAAAATTTACAGAAATTTTACCTACATACTATTTACAGATTCTTAAATACCGAATCGGTAACATTCGGTATTTAAGAATCGGTAAATAGAGATTACCTACATATGGCCCTGTATCTTGTACCCTGTCATAGTTTATAGACCACTGGAAATTCCTCTGTGTGGCATTCCATTTCATTGTTTTGTGTCTCAACTGTGTCACTGCAGAGCATGCACATTTATTAACGGTGCAGTGTACGGTTGTGCAACAGTATACCAGCAGGATAGTGCAGTGAGTCAATGATTGCTGCTGACATCTTGTATGATCTGCAGGTTTCAAGCTCAAATCTTGGTTAGATGAACTAAGCCTTCCTGCCTTAAGAGGTGGAAAAAACAATAACTTTAAAGTACCTATGCATAATGGAGTCAGTTGTATAATCTCTGAATTCTCAATTTTTCAGTCGATGATAAATCGTCTGGGGTAGGAAATTCCACAAGATGAGGTAAGGCATCAGTTTTTGGCGCTACCCAGAAGTTGCCTGAAATTACTGTATAAGACTTTTCAGGTCTGGTGTTAGTCAAGACCTTTTAATTTTACTAAAATGATATGTATAATATGCTTACTTATAAAACAGCTGTCAGCCAGCTCCCTTCAACCATTGGCCTTTCTTCCGCACATAACAGTTTACAACATAGGGCACTGAGCCAGCCCACTTCAGTCACTGTGCAACTCCACTGAGTGAAGCATTCTACATTTAACAAGGAGCACATCAACACATAAAGTACTTATCTTGAGAACCAATGACTAGAGTAGCAATGTGTGCGATTTAAAACCAAAAACGGCTTTTTTTGGTTTTAGCAATGCTTTATTTAATATTGGTGAGGGCCAGGAAGCCCCTTCGACCATTAAAAAATAAAACCACCATTTGCAAAGCCAAGACTAGTTTGCTTTGCCAATTCTTATTCAGTTAACAGGGTGGGCTCGGGGAAGAAAATGTTATTCTGCCTCCAGAGCTGAAAAACCTAACACAGTTTCAAGAAAGTATAGGAAAGAGGCAAATTGTACTACGGGTTATAGTATTGGACAGTTACCTTTGGGAATTGATAAATCATTATTTGTGTAACCAGTAGCAGACCACAACAACTCTCTTTAGCTAATGTATCCCGCTTTATATTCCTTGTTGTTATGTGGACGGTGCAACTCACATTTTGAGAGTTAATAATCTAGTGAGCACAGCACGAAACAAGTCTATGATTTACCCATCTCTTGTTATAATATCATGGCTGAGCATACCACGATCTGGTTCCATGGATCTTACAGGGGGAGCAAAGCTTTTTTCTTGCTTGCTTAATATTTCTATGCAATACATCGAAACGTGAAAAATTTGCAAACATTTAAATTTTCCACACATTTGTATGTAAATTCTGACTTTTAGGAGAAGTTATGTTGGAAAAGATAAACTTGCAGAGAAACATTCTGCATACATGGCCATTGTTTGATTAGAGTCAGAGTGAAAGATCTCACACATACATTCACGGTGGCAGGGTATACAGTGCTGCACCAACCGGTGAATACAATTATTGGGTTTAATCCCAAAAACAACAGCGAACAACCATGACAGGAACAACAGTTTTTTCTTTAAATGTTGTAGTGAATCCTTTTTATTCAAAATTTACCTAACACAGTCAACGCTTTTCACCCTTGCGAACTTCTTCAGGGCAATAGTATGATCCACGAAGTAAAACATTTTTCTCGCAGGGCGTTCACACAGGTAAGAGGATGTCGTCAGATATGGAGTCCTGATCCAATATCTGAGTAAGAATGCCCAATGTGATCTACATTTGTAGTCACAAAGTAAAGAAGATAGCAGAAATGTGTAAATGGTTTGCGCTTAATTGGGTCGGGAATCGAAACGCATTTAGTGTCGTGGTAAGCCGCAGGGCTTGAAAAACCCACCAAAACCCACCAATGAACGGCCGATGAAGAAACTCCTTTTGCGTCTGTTTTGAAAGTGCAAGGGTGAAACGTGTTGGCTGTGTTGTGCAAATTTTGAATAATAAGGATTCGCTACAAAATTTAAAGAAAAAAACAGTTGTTCCTGTCATTGTTGCTCTCTGTTGTTTTTGGGATTAGACCCAATGATTGTTGTCTCTATAATTGTGCCTCTATTACCTTGTGTGCCCAGCAGAGTGAAAGGTTTCTTGCAATGCACACAAATAATAGAAGAATATTTATTCGATCAATCACTTGATCATTGCAAAAAGGAATACAGTTTAAAATAATAAAAACTTCTCATAAAACAACAATTTAAAAATACTAGTTAAAAACATTTGATCCAAAGACCCTTTAGCAGCAAACTTAATTATGAACAAATCAGATAACAGAAATAATAATTACAGCGTTTGAATAAACATTTTGTTCCTTTTATGGGGGGCAAATAATAGATATGTGATTGGTGATCTGAGAACTGTACTAAAATATTTGGCAATGTACTGTGCCTGCCCCCCTCCCTACCCCGAAATCAATCTATGCAACAAGGCACTAAGGTCAAACAGGCCTACTTAAGTAAAAAAAATGCCTGCCCTGGGCCTTACCTGGTGAACTGCCCGACTCACGCCGAGTTCAAAGTAGTCCTAGTCCTTCTGTCTTACTACTCCTCCAGACAGCAACTTGCAGCAGTACAGTGCTGTGCGCAGCAGCAAGAAACCAGGACTAGCTCAGCTGCTGCCGGCACTTCAGTTATGTAACATTGAATCCGAATCGGATTGACTGCCTCTGGCTCCAAAAACCATGTAGTCTGACCGAATGTCTGACTCAAGTGATGCAGACAGTACTGGTAAAATGGCTTCCACCACTCCAATTGACGAAGACTTGCGCGCGGGAAGCAGTCTCAGTTCATGTCTGCGCAGACTTGATTCCTTTGCTTCCCGCCTGCCACACCCTTACCGAAGCTGTCACAGGGTGGGTTCCACCAGGCCCTGTAACGAGTTAGAAAAGGGTGGTGCGGCACGCCCTCTAATTTCTGATTGACGTCGAGGGTTAATGATACCAGGCATGAAATTAAAACGCCTGGGGCTAACTTTACCTTCACGCCATCAGGGGGTGGAGACTGGGCCTTGAAGCTAGGTCTTTGCTGAGCTGATGACCTCACAGGCTTCAGGACTGTGAAGCTGTCAGCCTGGCAAACGCTTAGGCGTCTTTGGGCCCGCCGGAGGGGAACAAGCAAGCAGTCAAGCAGAGTCACTTGACAGTGGTCAGTGGACAATGGTGGCGGTGGCGGTGAATGGAGTAGACAGTGCCCCGTGTTCTACTAGTAAAACTAGTAAGTAGGGTAGACAACTACAATACCAAATAACAAAGGGGTTATTTTTTTTAATTAAAATAAAATATATATGAGCATTGCTATAATCTTGTAGAATGTAACAGGGGCGAAGGGTGAGAAACCGCCTCTGCCTTTGAAGTTAGGGCATGGTATCTCGCCTACAGAAACCTGGCTGTAGCTGAGACCTAAAAAAGCTTTAGCAGAACCAATCGGTCTCACATTTTGGATTTGACAAACCAGACCTTTTGTTTATCCAATGCCTTTTGCCGACGCTGTCCAGCATCGTAAAAGTGAAAAAAAACTTCCTGCCTCTCTCTGTCTGTCTAACTAACTAACTGTCTGTCTATCTATCTGAAACTGTACCTATAGATAGTATACTAAGGAAGCATTCTGATTGGCTCTCCAATGTTCTAATCTGGGTATAATTTTGAGTACATTCTTACAAGTGAAGAAAATGAGGCAAAGTGCATTGCAGACACACACCACTTCTGTGTCTGATTGCATGGTAAGATAATGCGAAAACTGCTTCCTACATCCGTCCGCCTGCGGGTTGGCGGGTAGGGCCCCCCTGGGGTCCTATCAGGTTGCAGGGCAGATCTAAAGGGTGACCTCTAAAGGCTGACCCATAACTGGAACATGCTGTGGATCAGAGCTTGATAATGAGTTGTTACTCATCACGCCATGGATTTTTCTTGGCTTTATGAATATTTCATATATCACTGTTTCTTGTTGGGGAGATCCTCTTTTATGTGCGACCTGCATTCAATGTTTAGTGTTTGCAGCCAGAATGAACTCCATGTTTAAAGAAGCTTGGCTTGCAAAACATTTTTTAGACTAATCTGTCAAATGTCAGGGCAAATGACAACATAATTGTCGTTCTATTTTGAGGCCTGTTGCCACTATGGTTTACACCAGGGGTCTCCAAACCGGTCCTGGAGGGCCGGATCCATGCCAGATTTTCAGGATGACCTTTATGCAAATTACATTTCGGATTATTGGAATGCAAATTTAGCTGGTTCCTTGTGTCACTTCATTAAAGTGCTATTCTGGCACAGCGTACATGGACGTCAGGCCCCATCTCAGGCTCCATCACCTGTCAGTCTCCAAAACAAACCTCACTCTGTGAGAGGATGTGACCTGGAGAGGGCGGGGTCTGGGGACGGGGCAGGACTTTAAGTCCATTACCTCCCAGCCATGTGTTAATTAGGAGACGCGGCCATTGAGATTGGGCAGGGCGTTGTGTAGGTCCCTGCACATTAGCCACTGTAACCCCCTAAAAAATACACACCAAGGCTTCAACGGCTGCTGCTGATGTCCTCGGAAGGTACCAAAACGCGATGCACATCCGCTGTGCCAAGCCTCCACACAATGTGAGTTGGAAACAGTCTCTGCAGAGGTATAAATTCAGAGGAGTAGCTCCATGGGGGGCGTTCGGATATAACACCCCCTAAATAAATACATTCTTGGCTTGGTAGTTGGGTCTGGGGGCCTTGGGTTGGGTCTACTATGTCTGTGTCGGTTTGACACAAATTCCACTAATTATTAAACACAAATCAGTGACCTCTGATGTAAAACAGGCAAGCCACCGACAGAGATCTACATAAAGTGCCTAAATGTTAAATTGTACTAACCGAGAATTAATACTTCTATTCCTGTTTGGCCAAATTTTGTGCTGCTAGGCAAAAATGTATTTTTTCAGACCCTCCTTTTCAGGTTTCGCCTGCACATCGCTTGTGCTTGAGAAATATATTGTTTTTAATATAAACGTAAAAGAGATTTGCATCCCGCCTCCTCTCTTTCTTGGCATCTCATTGGTTCCTGTCCCTGCCACTTACCTTTCCTCCATTTCTATTGGCTGTTGTGTATTTTCCTGCATTTACCAATGTTTGTTCCTCGTCTGCTTCTCTTATCAGTTTCCCTCTGCTGAAATACTGTTAACATCCGGTTTGGTGGAACTATATTTTCATGAAGTTTTGTCTTTTACTCTTGCAGCATATTTATACAACAATGTATCACCAAGAGAGATTAAGTGATTTGCACAGAATCACAGGATGTTGTGCAGCACTGCAGAGTCTCAAACAGGGATCCTCAGCTCTCCTGTCAGCAGCTCTGTCCGCTGTGCCACATCCTCGCCACACCCATGTTTTCTGTCAGGGAGCTCTTTCCTTCTCTCGCACGATGATTGATGAAAACAGCTCTTTATTCAATGCATAGGCAAAACCGATGCATTACCAATGCTTGTTCTATATTATTACATATATGAGCACTTACACATGAGTTCAAGATGTGCACTGTACAAGCACCTCTTAAGTTTGATTTAATATCTAGCTCCATCTATAATAAAGTCACATTTAGGGTTTTAGATGACTGCTCTTAGTTCGCTAGTGGCATTGTCATTGGCATGCATGCTACTAATGTTTCTAAGTTCATGTTTAGAAACCATCACATTTAATAAATGTATATTCAGCGATATAATCTAATGTGCTAAGGTGAATTGCTCAGGTGAAATGTCAAAAGCTTCCACGTGTTAAAGAAGGACACTTTTTTGGATTTTGAAGAGACTGCATCATATATTTTTTTAAAGATTGTATTCATGCATTTCAACAACCATGGCGACAAAACGCTTGTTGAGATGAACATGGATCATTGCAGTACACACTAATAATATCAGAGGTGACATCCACCTGTCCTGTTCCTTCCCCATCTTCACTCACCGTCAAACTCCTAATCATCCCTGACCAATCCTCCAGGTCATCATGGAGCTTGTCATTTTTGCAGACCATTTTAATCTTGTTTTCCTTAGCAGTGGCCAACTCCAGTAAGTTATGGCCCACTCCAGTGAAGTTTCTCTCTCCTGATGTCCTTACTAGGCCATGACCGCATCATATTTTCATATTATGTTTGTTGCACAATATACATGTCAAACGTTTTCATGGCTTCGCTCGTGCATGCCCAATAAATTTGATGGATACCCACCTCTATTTGTGACTCAGGTTAAGTTCATGGGGCATCAGTCACTTGAAAAGAAGTATTTGTAAAAGGTGAGTACTGGAAACAGAGCCCTGCCCACATGCACTGATTTGATAACCCTACCATCAAGGCTTCTAGCAGCAGAAATGAAGAAGTGTGTGCTGTGAAAACACTTTTGAAATAAGTGATTCTAGGTCACAGACTCAAGGCTGTTGTGGTGTACGTTGCCATAGTTTTGAGTTCCCAGGAAGAGCTACCAGAGTCAGGTGGGACGGGCAAGGGTGTAGCAACAGGGGTGTAGTTTAGGGTGTGACACTCTCAAAATGTATCCTTGGCAGTTGGGTCTGGGGGCATTTCTGAGACATTTACACCCTGTATGCTCTGACACTTGTACTAGAACTAAGCATGTACTTTCTACCTTCCTTCTGTACAGAGGGCATTCTACAACCTTCTCCTTGAAACATTCATCCATCACTTTCTGATAGTCCTACCTGATAGGTCTCTGAAACAATCCGACAAACAATGGAATGACTCACTCACCTCAAAGCTGTGAAAACTGTTCACAAGGGTACAAGTGAATGCCAGACCTGCCTTCACCAGCTGGAGACAAGAGAAGCATAAGGGGGTCTTGGCTTATTAAAACACATTTGTGGTCATAGGCACCTGGAACCTTCACTGTCTATGCCTGCAGGAAGGATGGCTAACTGTCTAAATCTGATATCTGCCTGTACAAAAACATCTCTCAGCGTCACCTGCATTTAAATGTGGCTCCTGCCTGCCCCCCACCTCCCTCTTTGCCGGGCAGCTACCCTCATCTCTTCTCCCTCCCCTCCTCACCTGCCTCGCGCTCTCCTACACCTCAGCAGCAGCACCCACATAGTATGCATACAGCGTGCGATTTGCCCCTACTCCAAACACTCACCACATTCATGTCTCAAGGAGTGACCAAACATAGATTGTGGATCAGAGTAGTCCTTTATTCACATTAACATGATCATTATTAACTTTAATCACTTAGTCAAGCATAAGCAAAAACAATCATTTGTTGATATTTCCTAAAATCAATCTTTTGTAGGACAAGAAGATGCAAAACATATTCAGAAGGTGACATTAGGCGAAAGACTGTATTTACATTATAAACATTGCAGTAACCATCAAGACACACACATTGAGGTGAAATTAAACACCCTGTGCCAGCTGTGCCAGTAGGCCCCAGCTTGCACTGACCCCTGAATACCACCCAGGGCATCCTGCTGCATTGATGTAACACATTGAGCAGCAGCCATTAGTATCAACTTTCTCCAACCTCTATCTGGAAGGTAACTACCGCACCAGGGCACCGCATAACGCATTGGCCTCACCAGCGTACCTGAACACAGGTGCACCCCCCAAAAGTTCTTAACTTTGGCATCTCGGGTAGGGCAGGAGAGTCCAGGACCCCCAGCAGGTCCGTCCCTCCTCAGCCAGCCCAGAGCCCCACTGAATACTCCCCCTGTCAAAGGGTCAGTCAGTCCATACAAAAAGCCCACATCTCAGTATCCCCTGCTATTTTACTGCAAGGGACCGCACAGACCCCCTCAAACTCTCTGCTCTAGGGATGGGTGGGTAACTTGCTGCCGTCCACACCTTCTGGAGGGGACAAAGAGAATGGCCCTGCTCCAACCTGCTGCTTTTATCATCCCTGGGGAAGCCTCGCACCCTCCAATGACGTCACTGGCTGCCCCCCCTGCAGAAATCTCTTCCGGTGCAACGAGCGGGAGGAAGGACTCCTGCCTGAGATGGAACTAAGGGCGCCACACCTCGAGGTGCGGGTGGCGCCAAACATTTCCATTGGTCCATCATTTGGCTGCCACCGGAGCAGTCTACAAAACTGCGCATGCGCCCACGCGTGTCATACAGATAGTAACAAAACAAAAACCTGCTCAGTACAAACCCCGCTGTGACTATTGTTCAGTCTAAAAAAATACAAACTGCTAAGTGTCATGTCAATATTACACAAACTGAGGCAGTCCTTCCTATGCCTGTGCTCTACTTGTCCCTGTCAAAAGCGCTACACAAATAAACCCAAGTAGTTCCACTCAAAATCAGCTGTTTATCCAAACTGGGTGGGCTGAGGGAAAAAATGCCTGGTTCGCACACTCCATCAGCTTGCGCCTCTTGTTTAAAACATACTCTTCATCTACATTGTCACAGTCACTATAACATTACAAGCTTGATTAAACACGCAGCCCAGGCGGAATATATAGACACCACCACGAAGGGAACCAACTTTGGTTCCACAAAGCTGCACAGCCCATAGCCGCTTGAATCCAATGAATTAAGTTCATATACTTTTTAATACTTTTTCACAATTTGATCCCTCCGTTTTTTTAAACTCTTTTTTTGATTCAATTCATTTTATTCAATCCGTTTTGACGTCCATTTTCAAAAAAGCTCGAGAGCATCGGGTGAATTTCCTGCCATGATTTATTTTCAAAAAGCTCAATGCATTTCGGGAAATAACACTCCCTTCATCAGGGGACATTTAGAAGTACAAACAAAATATAACATTTAATTTGAGTATACCAACAAAATATATTGTAGTCACATAACAAAGCACATATGTCAGAAAAGAACAACAATGACCCATCTTTAGGTCAAACACTCAGAGCTGGTGACTATTTACATTCCTGGGTTTTACCATCATTAATATGCTGACAATAATACTGAATAACGCCACATTGCAAAAACTAGGTGCCCCCCATTAACTATATTACGAGTCCTACTAGTCTTTAACAAAAATAAACCACCAGTTCTAAAATGTCTTTTGCTTACCATGACATACCAGTAGATCTTAAAACATCAGGTAAACGCTTGCCGTGCAGCCTCAGCCATCTGGGGAAGGAGACATATATGATGATCTGTGGCAACCATTTATGTCACTCTTGACCACAGAATTCTGGGAAATCACATGTCCCCGATATCTGAGATTACTGAGGGTCACGGAACCAAAGAAGGCAGGCTGTTAAATTGATCATAGCTAATTCGGCATAGTTGAGTGGAGAGGTCGGGTGGGATCGGGGGGAGGAAGGGAGCACTGGACAGGAGGGGTTTTCGGGGTAGGGGGGTTGGGTTATACTATTATCCGTTGTTTCCTCTCATCCTTTCCATATCATGTACGAGCACTTAAGTGATTGCACCTTGAACACTGAACCCATGTCTATGATGGACCTTATTTGATTGCACGTCTTGATGTTGAAAGTTCATAGCTAAAATGTACATGGTGCCTTCTCTATCTGATCTCAATAAAAACTGTTAAACCATAAAAACAGTAACGTATTGTTTCTGTTTCATAACGTGCCATCGCACGCCTATTTCGTATAGTTACAAGCATATTATGCTTTCCTAAGCACTGTGTTTTAAACTATCACGGCCCTCGGTGAGTGTCTACATGTGATACATTTTATCTGATTGTGACGTGAACCCACGTTTGTTAAAGCTGCAAGAGCATGTGTGCTGAATGATTAAGCTTGAGCTACTCAATATCCTAGAATGCACTTCCATGAATAATTTTTCACCCGCTGGGTAACCGTTATGCTATTGACTTTCCCCGCAATAAACTTTTAAACAAGATAAACTCACTGTCTTAAACGAATGTGCTCTGTCTGGTATGCTTCTTACAAATCTAAACATGACTACATGTAACACAAACTCCTAGAGTGAAATCAGTGAATTCTTTTCCAACATGACACCCCTCCCATGCCCCAAAAGTCTTTTAAGGCTTGCTCTTTACGAACCACGTTCTCTGGTCTTACTTTTGAAATGTTTATCCAACTTTTACCAATGGGTGCTATCTCATATAGACAGCCAAACACCATTGAAAACAAATGGGGTTAAATCCTCGCAAAAGGGATTTTACTTGCTGGTCGGGAAGGTATAAGTCATTTTCTCGCATTGATTTTTTTCTTGTCTCTTCAAAACTTAAAAGTCGAGATCATTGGATTTTGCATAATGTCTTTTCCGACCATGCGATGTTAGCTGCAGAGTTTGTGTAGGATGAAAGCACTAATGTCATGAAACGATGGGTTTTTAACAAATCTTACCTGTCTGATGAATCATGGGTTACTTCTCTTAAAAATTAGATAAACTAGTACATCGAACGAAATATGGGGACAGCCCCTATCCATGTTGTATGGGACTCACTGAAGGCGTTTATTCGGGGGGTTGTCATTGGATGGGATGCAAGGGAATCAGCTTTAGGGATACAAAGAATCTATTGCAGCAAAAAATACAGGCTCTATTATATCAAAAGTACCACAATCCGTCTGTCAGGATACAGAATCAACTAAATGCTGCAAAACGTGAGCTGAGTGCACATTACTTAGCAAGAAGTGAGGAAATCTTTTGTAGACAAGCTCAAAAAATATATGAACATAGTAATTTCACGGGCAAATTTTTGGCGTGGCAGGTTAAAGTCAAGCTGCAGCCAATGTAATTCGCTCTCTCAAATCTCCAATTAGTGATCTGGATACCTCAGATGCGGGAGAGATAGGGGCAATAATGTTGTCCCATTATGAGAATATCTATACTTCACATCACACCACGGATCTACGTAGATTAGACGATTTTTTAGATAAATATCATCTACCTACTCTTCCTCATCTGGACCAAGAAGCAATGGCAACATTATTTTCGAGAGATGAATTAGAGCTGGTAGTTAAAAGTCTCCCATGCGGTAAGGCCTGTGGTCCAGATGGACTTCCTGCTGAATTTTTTGCTACGATTTTTTGCTCCCTTTCTTAACTTCTCCTTTTATTATCAAATTCTATGTTAGAGGGTGGCCCAATCCCAGCGTCCTTCTACGATGGAACTGTGGTCAGCTTTCTGAAAAAAAGAAAGGAAGCTAAAAACCCAAATTACTATAGGCCCATAACATTACTGAATTCGGATTATAAAATTATCACAAAATTGCTTTCTATTCGTTTTAATCATGTATCTTCACAATTGATTCATGCAGATCAGAATGGTTTTATTGCAGGCCGTCAACTTATCACTAATACACACTATCTGATTGAGGCACTAGATTATTTTGAAACACGAAAGGTGTCGGCTTTAGTTCTCCTTTTAGATGCAGAAAAGTATTTTGATTTGGTGGTCGGGGATACATTTTTTTTTATTTTACAATATTTTGGTATTCCCTCACCTTAATTAAAAATTTGTATCAGGGTGCAAAAGCTCATATTCTTGTTAATACATCTATGGTGGGCTCGATTTCAGTACAAAGAGGGACGAGGCAAGGTTGTCCACTGTCCCCTGTTCTTTTTGCTCTTTTTATTGAGCCTTTAGCGGTTGCAATCAGGAAATGTACGGATATCTCCCCGCCTATTGCTTTCATGGATAAGATCAAACTATATGCGGATGATGTAATGTTGCTTTTGAAACCTGAGATGCACTCGCAAATACAGGCTTTTTCTGTTTTTGCCGAATTTGAAGCTATGGGTTGGTATCGAATTAACAAAAAGAAAACTGAGATCTTAATCTGTGGCAGTATAAATCCTGAATTGCACCCAGATATTCAGAGCTGTATTAACAACAGACCCAAAAGGTATCTGGGCGTCTATTTTTCGCCTTCAGTTCGTGATTTGTACTCATTGAATTTTGAACCTTTAATTCAAAAAGTTTGCGACATGTTTTCGCGATGGAATGTATTGCCTTTATCCATTCTAGGTCGGGTGGCATTAATTAAAATGTCAGTACTCCCCTTATTTAATTTTTTCTTTTCCACTATTTCTTGTTCCCTACCAGGTTCCTTTTTCCCAAAAGTCGAGTCCTTATTTTCAGGCTTTGTTTGGGTAAAAAAGACACCTCAAATAGCTATTAATACCCTATACGTAGATAAGGAACAACGGCGTCTTGGCCTACCAAGCCTTAAAGACTACTATTATGCATACTTTGCACAGTATCTCTCAAGATTTAAACATTCAATACCCAGAGAGACATTGTTTATACATTTTTTCTTTGACTTAATTTGTAAAGAGACTGAAATTCCCTCCCCACTCTCGATATTCAAATCACCCAAATTAGTTAGATATAAGGTTTTGGGTTGGTTTTTTAAAAAACGCGATGTTATGCTGAAAAGGTACTCACTCTCCCTCCTGAACTTAATGACTCCATTGAGCGACGCTGTCCCTGGTTTCGGGATTAAAATGGGGCCAGAAACTATACATAACTGGACCAGAACTGGTTTCATAACATTATCGAACTTTATGAAAAATTGAGTTTGGCTGACTCCTAATGAGATGGCTATATTAATTTGTGGAAACTTTCTTCTTATGGGTTCATATAACTTACTGTATAAGGCTCTGGCTCAAATCGATTTAACGCAGATAGGTCAATCCTCACACTTAACAAATGATCTTTTTTGGTCCCCACTTTTCAAGAATCCCGGAAAATGGAGAAGAAGCTTAGCACAAAGCAGGGAGGAGGATGTAAGCGCCAAAGCAATAAAAAAAATGGCAGAAGCATGAAAGTCTTAAATTATCTGATAATTCTTGGAAAACCTTAAATACATTTAATTTTACTGTCTTGAGAGGTGCCAATTGGCGACGAATGCTCTTTTTTAGTAAGTGGCTCTTATTTTACACCCCCGCAGCCATTGCCAAAATGTATAGCAATACGTCGTCTACCTGTTTTAGATGCACTCAACCGGACCTGGCTAACTGGTCCCATATACTGGCCTTTTGTCCTAAAATTAAGGCATTCTGGAACGGAATTTTTTCCTTGCTTTCTCTTCATTTACATTTTACGATCACTAGCTTTGAAAATGTAATTATATTTGGATTTGATCCAGAGCTAAATTTGGTTGAGTCTTTGGCGAAACCTATGTATATCATAGTAGCAGAGGCCAGATCACTGATTCTTAAGTATTGGAAGACAGATCCAGTTCAAACCGTAGATGAGTGGTATCAAAAAATCAAGAGAGTCAGGAAAAGTGAATTTATATTTGCTCAAAGGATTGGGGCATTGCGTAAATTTACCAAAATTTGGGAATCCTATTTTGATTAAGTTTGCTTTTTGATTATGGTAGCTGAAACTTGATGTTTGTTGTCGAAATTTAAATCTCTATGCTCTCTGTATGCTCTCTGGGGATTGTATTTTGCCATTTGTTTAAATTCAGCTTATTATTATCTATGTTGGATATATTGTAATGAATGTAATGAATGAAATGTCAAGAACTCAATAAAGATATTTTAAAAAAAGAAAACAAATGGGGTTGGCAACCTACTAGAAATGTCACGCCGTAGAGTGCAGGGGTGTCCAACGCCGGTCCAGCAGTGCAGCCCTCCACCATATTTGTAGGTTAACCACAGACTGTGTGAAGAGGTTTCATTTCTATTAATTATGCAAATATGTACAGATAAATGCAGGAAATTTCTACAACTGTTCCATGGATATGGTCCACCTGGACCTAGGCCGGACATCTGTTGTGTTATGCTATTGGTGTTTTTATAGCACGCTAATCACCGGTGAGGGTATCCAGGCACTCTGTAGCAGGTGTGTGAGGCCAACTCTGATCTAGCCCATTGCTGACTTAGTGATCAAAGTCCATCATAACGGTTTTTCCCCTGCTACACTGGCCATCTCCCGTGCTCTGATTGGTCACTCGTGTGAATCTCAGCCAAGCAGGCTCAGCCGTCCCTTTCTTCAGCATCATTGAATTAAGCACAATTAAACTGTGCTATGGTGCACCTGTTATTTGCAGCGCTTAGAAACAGCAGAAGTGTCGTTTGAAACGCTATGTAAAAAAAAAGTTATTATTACGATTTAGTGAGAGGAGGATTCAAAAAAATAATGAAAATATATGTGATGGTACCAGAAAAGAAACGAGAAATCTCCTCAAGATAGACCAGTAAAATAATGTTTTTACTGTTGAATCCTGATTATAAAGTAAAGTATGTAATGAGTGGGGTGTTCGTGTTGAATTATATTAATAATGGCCATTTACGTAATGCACATTACAAACTGAATTATTCTTAGCACCTATTAGGTTCTATCAAGCTCAGTGGTAATCATTTTATGGAGTTAAAAGAATGGTGTGAGCTGCACCTGCAGCTGGCGCCCAGCCCACTGAGCTAGTGGCCACCTGCTGCGCATGATGATTTGAAAGGCTAGCCTAAAGAGCGAATGCAGTGTTCTACTGCAAGCACATTAACCCTCTAAGCGGTTTTATAATGAATCAATTCTGTGACCATCAGATTATATATAATTGTCACCCTGCCCTCCAACCTCACCCTCAAGGAACACATTGGCAAACAAGAGACAGCCTGGTACCAGGTCTCTCTTCTAAAAACTATTTCTTCCAGAAAGGGACTTCAGAACTGCTGCTCAATCCCTAGTAATCTTGCATCTGAAAGGTGTTAGCACCCTCCCCCGTGGCCTCCCAAACGCCACCTTGGCTTCCTTGCAAGGGCATCCTTACCTGCCGCAGAATATCTCATGTAGGGCCTGAACAAATATGATCACATCCTCCTCCATCGGATGGAACTCCACTGGCTACCCCTGCTGGCTCACACCATCCTCAGCACCAGCTGCATCAGTCACAACCCGCATCTCCACTTACCTTGCAGACCAGTTCACCATCTCTGGTGGCTCTCGGCACACCCTCGGCCAGGTCACCATCAGAACAGAAATTAAGAAATGTAAAAAAAGAGTAAAAAAACAAGGAGGCAGGCTGTTTACATTTGTGCACCCAGGATCTGGAGCACTATCCTGGGGAATGGTGGAAGATGCACACCCTTAAAGAACACCTCATCATGATGGAGTAACAGTCCATTCCTGGACCCAGAATCCTCCTGCTTCTCCCATCGCCTCTTGAGTCTATGTTCGCCGTTTGACCCTGTACAGCTCTCTGCTCCCTTTTGCCTGGGCTTCTGCTGTGCTGATACGACATGTATAGATGTTATAATATGCGGACTAAATTGTTGACCTTCAGGCCCAGAGACCTGCGCTCTTATCCCGGCGTCACTAAACAGCATGTGATTCTTGGTACATCACTTTTCGTTTTGTGTGTCTTGCTGTACACCTATAATGTAAATATGTGTAGTTGTGATTGTGTAAAGTTTAATGAAAAGTGTAATGTTAAAACCAATAGTGCTGCATGCTGGCTAGCGCGTTCCCAATACCATGCACCTACCACCTACCCAGCAGAGCTTGACCCAGGGCTGTAAGTGGGATGAAAAAACTGGGGGGGGGGGGGGCTCTCAAGGGGGCGTGGTCGATGTAGTTAAGGGTTTGTCTTAAAAACATATCAACTACAAATCTATGTTTAGCATAGTGCGCTGCCAGACAGGTATTTTGCTGCTTCTGTCATTGCATCCAGATATATGATACAACACATAACATTACAACAACAACACGCCAGGACTATTGACTTTGTCAATGGTTGTTAGTTGCATAAGATAAATAAGCAACAACTATGACGTCATAGTATGTAATATTGAAAATGATTCAGTTCTGAATTGACGAGAATGAAAGAGCTATAACAAGTCTTTGTAATTCCATCAAGGGCAGTGAAGGGTGCTGCTGCTGCTGTAGAGTTAAGAATTTTTTTTTTTGAGAGCCCGATAAGGACCCGTCTCAGCACATGCTTTTAAGAACAGCTGTTGCCAAGCATCAGCAGGACCCGGCCCATTTAAAGCCCTGGTTTGATCCCAAATACACAATTCTGTTCAAAACAGAACTCCTCGAGTGTGAGATGGTCCTCTTCAGAATACCTAAAAAAAACAAATCTCGGTAGCAAGGATGTTAGCCCCCGGGACTATCTAACCTATAGTGTACCTGATACCTTCAGGAAGCACGCTGCCATCCACAGTGTGCAGGCACCTTAACCAGGGTAACTGTTTGGCCAGTCGAGACATGTGGCAGGCATAGTCATTTGTTAGCTAGCTCTGCTGATTAATGCACCTACCCCAATAATCTGTGGGCAAGATAAAGATTCAATCAATCAATCATATCATTTGTAAAGCGCACTACTCACCTGTGAGGGTCTCAAGGCGCTGGGGTGGAGAATGCTGATACTGCTCGAAAAGCCAGGTCTTTGGGAGTTTTCTGAAGGTCAGCAGGTCTTGGGTCTACCGTAGGTGGATGTGGAGGGTGTTCCAGGTCTTTGCAGCGAGGCGAGAGAACGATCTGCCGCCTGAGGTCGCTCTTCGGAAGCGGGGGACTGTAGCGAGGGCGAGGTCGGCGGAGCAGAGCTGGGGGGTGGCGGTGTAGAAGCTGAGCCGTCTGTTGCGGTACGTTGGTCCAGTGTTGTGGAGTGTCTTGTGTGCATAAGTGAGGAGCTTGAAGGTTATCCTCTTGTTGACCAGCAGCCAGTGCAGGTCTCTCAGGTGGGGTGTGATGTGGCTGCAGCGAGGGATATCGAGGATCAGGCATGCAGAGGCGTTCTGGATGCATTGGAGCCGTCTCATGAGTTTGGCCGAGGCTCCTGCAGAGAGGGCATTTCCATAGTCCAATCTACTGCTGAAAAGGGCCTGGGTGACTGTTCTTCTCGTTTCAGTGGGGATCCAATTGTAGATCCTACGGAGCATGCGGAGGGTGTTGAAGCAGGAGGAGGAGACGGCGTTGACCTGTTTAGTCATGGAGAGGGTGGAGTCGAGGATGGAAACAGTCTCTGCAGAGGTATCAATTCAGGGGAGTAGCTCCATGGGGGGTGTTCGGATATAACACCCCCTAAATAAATACATTCTTGGCTTGGTGGTTGGGTCTGGGGGCCCTGAGTTGGGTCTACTATGTCTGTGTTGGTTTGCACAAATTCCGCTAATTATTAAATACAAATCAGTGACCTCTGATGTAAAACAGGCAAGACACCTATAGAGATCTGCATAAAGTGGCTACATTTTCAATTGTACTAACCGGGAATTAATACTTTTATTCCTGTAAAAGCAAATTTGTGTGCTGCTAGGCAAAAATTTATTTTTTCAGACTCTCCTTTTCAGGTTTCGCCTGCACATCGCTTGTGCTTGAGAAATATATTGTGTTTAATATAAACGTAAAAGGGATTTGCATCCCGCCTCCTCTCTTTCTTGGCATCTCATTGGTTCCTGTCCCTGCCACTTACCTTTCCTCCGTTTCTATTGGCTGTTGTGTATTTTCCTGCATTTACCAATGCTTGTTCCTCGTCTGCTTCTCTTATCAGTTTCCCTCTGCTGAAATACTGTTAACATCCGGTTTGGTGGAACTATATTTTCATGAAGTTTTGTCTTTTACTCTTGCAGCATATTTATACAACAATGTATCACCAAGAGAGATTAAGTGATTTGCACAGAATCACAGGATGTTGTGCAGCACTGCAGAGTCTCAAACAGGGATCCTCAGCTCTCCTGTCAGCAGCTCTGTCCGCTGTGCCACATCCTCGCCACACCCATGTTTTCTGTCAGGGAGCTCTTTCCTTCTCTCGCACGATGATTGATGAAAACAGCTCTTTATTCAATGCATAGGCAAAACCGATGCATTACCAATGCTTGTTCTATATTATTACATATATGAGCACTTACACATGAGTTCAAGATGTGCACTGTACAAGCACCTCTTAAGTTTGATTTAATATCTAGCTCCATCTATAATAAAGTCACATTTAGGGTTTTAGATGACTGCTCTTAGTTCGCTAGTGGCATTGTCATTGGCATGCATGCTACTAATGTTTCTAAGTTCATGTTTAGAAACCATCACATTTAATAAATGTATATTCAGCGATATAATCTAATGTGCTAAGGTGAATTGCTCAGGTGAAATGTCAAAAGCTTCCACGTGTTAAAGAAGGACACTTTTTTGGATTTTGAAGAGACTGCATCATATATTTTTTTAAAGATTGTATTCATGCATTTCAACAACCATGGCGACAAAACGCTTGTTGAGATGAACATGGATCATTGCAGTACACACTAATAATATCAGAGGTGACATCCACCTGTCCTGTTCCTTCCCCATCTTCACTCACCGTCAAACTCCTAATCATCCCTGACCAATCCTCCAGGTCATCATGGAGCTTGTCATTTTTGCAGACCATTTTAATCTTGTTTTCCTTAGCAGTGGCCAACTCCAGTAAGTTATGGCCCACTCCAGTGAAGTTTCTCTCTCCTGATGTCCTTACTAGGCCATGACCGCATCATATTTTCATATTATGTTTGTTGCACAATATACATGTCAAACGTTTTCATGGCTTCGCTCGTGCATGCCCAATAAATTTGATGGATACCCACCTCTATTTGTGACTCAGGTTAAGTTCATGGGGCATCAGTCACTTGAAAAGAAGTATTTGTAAAAGGTGAGTACTGGAAACAGAGCCCTGCCCACATGCACTGATTTGATAACCCTACCATCAAGGCTTCTAGCAGCAGAAATGAAGAAGTGTGTGCTGTGAAAACACTTTTGAAATAAGTGATTCTAGGTCACAGACTCAAGGCTGTTGTGGTGTACGTTGCCATAGTTTTGAGTTCCCAGGAAGAGCTACCAGGGTCAGGCGGGACGGGCAAGGGTGTAGCAACAGGGGTGTAGTTTAGGGTGTGACACTCTCAAAATGTATCCTTGGCAGTTGGGTCTGGGGGCATTTCTGAGACATTTACACCCTGTATGCTCTGACACTTGCACTAGAACTAAACATGTACTTTCTACCTTCCTTCTGTGCAGAGGGCCTTCTACAACCTTTTCCTTGAAACATTCATCCATCACTTTCTGATAGTCCTACCTGATAGGTCTCTGAAACAATCCGACAAACAATGGAATGACTCACTCACCTCAAAGCTGTGAAAACTGTTCACCTGGGTACAAGTGAATGCCAGACCTGCCTTCACCAGCTGGAGACAAGAGAAGCATAAGGGGGTCTTGGCTTATTAAAACACATTTGTGGTCATAGGCACCTGGGACCCTCAGGGCCCTATTCACAGAACTAACTAAAGACAAAATCCTAAACTTACTACTTTTGGTATTCACAGAAGTTAGGATTTTGTCTTAAGACAGTCTCAAGACAGACTTAAGACAAACTTAAGACAAAATCCTAACTTCTGTGAATTCCAAAAGTAGTAAGTTTAGAACTTTGTCTTAAGTTAGTTCTGTGAATCAGCCCCTCACTGTCTATGCCTACAGGAAGGATGGGTAACTGTCTAAATCTGATATCTGCCTGTACAAAAACATCTCTCAGCGTCACCTGCATCTAAATGTGGCTCCTGCCTGCCCCCCACCTCCCTCTTTGCCGGGCAGCTACTCTCATCTCTTCTCCCTCCCCTCCTCACCTGCCTCACGCTCTCCTACACCTCAGCAGCAGCACCCAAATAGTATGCATACAACGTGCGATTTGCCCCTACTCCAAACACTCACCACAATCATGTCTCAAGGAGTGACCAAACATAGATTTTGGATCAGAGTAGTCCTTTATTCACATTAACGTGATCATTATTAACTTTGATCACTTACTCAAGCATAAGCAACAACAATCATTTGTTGAGATTTCTTAAAATCAATCTTTTGAAGGACAAGAAGATGCTAAACATATTCAGAAGGTTACATTAGGCGAAAGACTGTATTTATATTTACATTATAAACATTGCAGTAACCATCAAGACACACACATTGAGGTGAAATTAAACACCCTGTGCTAGCTGTGCCAGCTGGCCCCAGCTTGCACTGACCCCTGAGTACCACCCAGTACCACCCAGGGCATCCTGCTGCATTGATGTAATACATTGAGCAGCAGTCATTAGTACCAACTTTCTCCAACCTCCATCCGGAAGGTAACTAACGCACCAGGGCACCGCATAACGCATTGGCCCCACCGGCGTACATGAACACAGGTGCACCCCCCAAAAGTTCTTAACTTTGGCATCTCGGGTAGGGCAGGAGAGTCCAGGACCACCAGCAGGTCCGTCCCTCCTCCTGCCAGCCCAGAGCCCCACTGAATACTCCCCATACAAAAAGAACACATCAGTATCCCCTGCTATTTTACTGCAAGGGACCGCACAGACCCCCCCAAACTCTCTGCTCTAGGGATGGGTGGGTAACTTGCTGCCGTCCACACCTTCTGGAGGGGACAAAGAGAATGGCCCTGCTCCAACCTGATGCTTTTATCATCCCTGGGGAAGCCTCGCACCCAGACATGCCAACCCTCCCCATTCAGGCGTGAGACTACCGATTTCAGGGCTAGTCTCCCGCCTCCCGATTCCTGCAAGCAAAAACCCGATTCCTCAGGGGTTTCAGCTGACAGGGCTTGGTATTGTGTAACGTGCTAATTCTTCCAGAAAATGTCAGAAGGGCGATGCAGAGGCTAGGAGGGGTGAAAAACCAATTAAGCCTCATTAACAAGCGCATAGTCTTTTAAAGACCTGTGAAGTACTCGGGCGGCGGTGTGTGTGTGCCCTGTTTCAGAGGCGGGCGGGGGTGGGGGGCGAATGCACTGCCAGCAAAGTGCCAAGCCAGGTAGTGTTCAACACTTGCATCACCCTTTCTCTGCCTGCCATTGCGCTCCATGCTTCGGGAAGGTAAGAAAAAGAACGTGCATTTGCGTTTGAAATGTCCGACCCTGCAGCAGCCACTTCCAAAGCCCATACATACCAGTAACCCGATTCAAGGACCCATTCTCCCGATTTTTAAAAAAAAATCTCCCACTTTGCTCTTCTGAAATGTTGGCGTGTATGCGCACCCTCCAATGACGTCACTGGTTGGCCCCCCTGCAGAAATCTCTTCCGGTGCACCGAGCGGGAGGAAGGGCTCCTGCCCAAGATGAAACTAAGTGCGCCACACCCCGAGGTGCGGGTGGCGCCAAACATCTCCATTGGTCCACCATTTGGCTGCCACCCGAGCAGTCTACACAACTGCGCATGCGCCCACGCATGTCATACAGATAGTAACAACAAAAACCGGAAGGAGATGCACTTCCTGCTCAGTACAAACCCCGCTGTGACTATTGTTCAGTCTAAAAAAATACAAACTGCTAAGTGTCATGTCAATATTACACGAACTGAGGCAGTCCTTCCTATGCCTGCGCTCTACTTGTCCCTGTTAAAAGCGCTACACAAATAAACCCAAGTAGATCCACTCAAAATCAGCTGTTTATCCAAACTGGGTGGGCTGAGGGAAAAAATGCCTGGTTCGCGCACTACATCAGCTTGCGCCTCTTGTTCAAAACATACTCTTCATCTACATTGTCACAGTCACTATAACATTACAAGCATGATTAAACACACAGCCCAGGCGGAATATATAGACACCACCACGAAGGGAACCAACTTTGGTTCCACAAAGCTACACAGCCCATAGCCGCTTGAATCCAATGAATTAAGTTTATATACTTTTTAATACTTTTTCACAATTTTATCCGTCTGTTTTTTAAACTCTTTTTTTGATTCAATTCATTTTATTCAATCCGTTTTGACGTCCATTTTCAAAAAAGCTAGAGAGCATCGGGTGAATTTCATGCCATGATTTATTTTCTAAAAGCCAATGCATTTCGGGAAATAACACTCCCTTCATCAGGGGACATTTAGAAGTACAAACAAAATATAACATTTAATTTGAGTATACCAACAAAATATATTGTAGTCACATAACAAAGCACATATGTCAGAAAAGAACAACAATGACCCATCTTTATGTCAAACACTCAGAGCTGCTGACTATTTACATTCCTGGGTTTTACCATCATTAATATGATGACAATAATACTGAATAACTCCACATTGCAAAAACTAGGTGCCCCCCATTAACTATATTTTACAAAAATCACTGGGGATAGATTCTGTTGAGGTGATCAGAGGCAGGAATCTAGGTAAATATTATTAAATATACAAAGCCTCTGACACCATAGATTACACAAGGTATTTTTGTTCAAGTCCTGTTTATTGACTGTGAACGCTATTTATCTTAGCACATTATTTTAGAGTTCAAAACAGGTACACATGGGGTGTGAACAACTCAGCTTGGAATATCTCCTTATGGCATAAAGTGCATTCATTATTTACAAGAACATGAAAAAGACAATTACAAAATTACAGTGAAAGAATAAATTCAACAATTGACAAAAAAACGAATTACGTTAATGTGACAGCAAAATCCTATTTACAAGTGGAGTTTCAAGGTCCTACCATAAATCTAAGGGAAATTGTGTTGGTGTCCCAGGGGAATATTATCAATTTATCCCTCAAGGGGGAACGTTAGTTATCCTGTATCGTGCCAGGGGCAATCATATCTTCAAAATTATTAAATGCCTGGTTGTGAGATGCGTCTCTCACTGTATGTCCCAAGTATCTGATTGGATCATATGGCTAATATTTCTCCTGGCAATCAAGTTGAGCCAATTAACTATATTACGAGTCCTGCTAGTCTTTAACAAAAATAAACCACCAGTTCTAGAATGTCTTTTGCTTACCATGACATATCAGTAGATCTTAAAACACTAGGTAAACGCTTGCCGTGCAGCCTCAGCCATCTGGGGAAGGAGACATATATGATGATCTGTGGCAACCATTGATGTCACTCTTGACCACAGAATTCCGGGAAATCACATGAGATCACATGAGATTGCTGAGGCTCACGGAAGGCAGGCTGTTAAATTGATCATAGCTGATTCGGCATAGTTGAGTGGAGAGGTCGGGGTGGGATCGGGGGGAGGAAGGGAGCACTGGACATGAGGGGTTTTCGGGGTAGGGGGGTTGGGTTATACTATTATCCGTGGTTTCCTCTCATCCTTTCCATATCATGTACGAACACTTAAGTGATTGCACCTTGAACACTGAACCCAAGTGTCTATGATGGACCTTATTTGATTGCACGTCTTGGTGTTGAAAGTTCATAGCTAAAATGTACATGGTGCCTTCTCTATCTGATCTCAATAAAAACAGTTAAACCATAAAAACAGTAACGTATTGTTTCTGTTTCATAACGTGACATCGCACGCCTATTTCGTATAGTTGCAAGCATATTAGCTTTCCTAAGCACTGTGTTTTATAACTATCACGGCCCTCTGTGAGTGTCTACAGGTGATAAATTCTATCTGATTGTGACGTTAACCCACGTTTGTTAAAGCTGCAAGAGCATGTGTGCTGAATGATTAAGCTTGAGCTACTCAATATCCCAGAATGCACTTCCATGAATAATTTTTCACCCGATGGGTAACCGTTACTGCTATTGACTTTCCCCGCAAAAAAACTTTTAAACAAGGTAAACTCACTGTCTTAAACGAACGCGCTCTGTCTGGTAGGCTTCTTACAAATCTAAACATGACTACATGTACCACAAACTCCTAGAGTGAAATCAGTGAATTCTTTTCCAACATGACACCCCTCCCATGCCCCAAAAGTCGTTTAAGGCTTGCTCTTTACGAACCACGTTCTCTGGTCTTACTTTTGAAATGTTTATCCAACTTTTACCAATGGGTGCTATCTCATATAGACCACCAAACACCATTGAAAACAAATGGGGTTAAATCCTCACAAAATGGATTTTACTTGCTGGTCGGGAAGGTATAAGTCATTTTCTCGCATTGATTTTTTTCTTGTCTCTTCAAAACTTAAGTCAAGATCATCGGATTTTGCATAATGGCTTTTCCGACCATGCGATGTTAGCTGCTGAGTTTGTGTTGGATGAAAGCACGAATGTCTTGAAACGATGGGTTTTTAACAAATTTTACTTGTCAGATGAAACATGGGTTACTTCTCTTAAAAATTAGATAAACGAGTACATCGAACGAAATATGGGGACAGCCCCTATCCATGTTGTATGGGACTCACTGAAGGCGTTTATTCGGGGGGTTGTCATTGGAAGGGATGCAAGGGAATCAGCTTTCTTTAGGGATACAAAGAATCTATTGCAGCAAAAAATACAGGTTCTAGTAGATCAAAAGTACCACAATCCGTCTGTCAGGATACAGAATCAACTAAATGCTGCAAAATGTGAGCTGAGTGCACATTACTTCGCAAGAAGTGAGGACATTTTTTGTAGACAAGCTCAAAAAATATACGAACATAGTAATTTCACGGGCAAATTTTTGGCGTGACAGGTTAAAGAACAAGCTGCAGCAAATGTAATTCGCTCTCGAAAATCTCCAATTAGTGATCTGGATACCTCAGATGTGGGAGAGATAGGGGCAATAATGTTGTCCCATTATGAGAATATCTATACTTCTCATCACACCGCGGATTAACGTAGATTAGACGATATTTTAGATAAATATCGTCTCCCTACTCTTCCTCATCTGGACCAAGAAGCAATGGCAACATTATTTTCGAGGGATAAATTAGAGCTGGTAGTTAAAAGTCTCCCATGCGGTAAGGCCTGTGGTCCAGATGGACTTCCTGCTGAATTTTTTGCTACGTTTTTTAGCTCCCTTTCTGAACTTCTCCTTTTATTATCAAATTCTATGTTGGAGGGTGGCTCAATCCCAGTGTCCTTCTACGATGGAACTGTGGTCAGCTTTTTGAAAAAAGGAAAGGAAGCTAAAGACCCAAATTCCTATAGGCCCATAACATTACTGAATTCGGATTATAAAATTATCACAAAATTGGTTTCTATTCGTTTTAATCATGTATCTTCACAATTGATTCATGCAGATCAGAATGGTTTTATTGCAGGCCGACAACTTATCACTAATACACACTATCTGATTGAGGCACTAGATTATTTTGAAACACGAAAGGTGCCGGCTTTAGTTCTCCTTTTAGATGCAGAAAAGGCTTTTGATTTGGTGGTCTGGGATACACTTTTTTTATTTTACAATATTATGGTATTCCCTCACAAATCATCACCTTAATTAAAAATTTGTATCAGGGTGTAAAAGCTCATATTCTTGTTAATACATATATGGTGGGACGAGGCAAGGTTGTCCACTGTCTCCTGTTCTTTTTGCTTTTTTTATTGAGCCTTTAGCGGTTGCAATCAGGAAATGTACGGATATCTCCCCGCCTATTGCTTTCATGGATAATATCAAACTATATGAGGTTGATATAATGTTGCTTTTGAAACCTGAGATGCACTCGCAAATTTAGGCTTTTTCTGTTTTTGCAGAATTTGAAGCTTTGGGGGTATCGAATTAACAAAAACAAAACTGAGATCTTAATCTGTGGCAGTATAAATCCTGAATTGCACCCAGATATTCAGAGCTGTGTTAACAACAGACCCAAAAGGTATCTGGGCGTCTATTTTTCGCCTTCAGTTCATGATTTGTACTCATTGAATTTTGAACCTTTAATTCAAAAAGTTTGCGACATGTTTTCGCGATGGAATGTATTGCCTTTATCCATTCTAGGTCGGGTGGCATTAATTAAAATGTCAGTACTCCCCTTATTTAATTTTTTGTTTTCCACTATTTCTTGTTCCCTACCAGGTTCCTTTTTCTCAAAAGTCGAGTCCTTATTTTCAGCCTTTGTTTGGGTAAAAAAGACACCTGGAATAGCTATTAATTCACTATACGTAGATAAGGAACAAGGAGGTCTTGGCCTACCAAGCCTTAAAGACTACTATTATGCATACTTTGCACAGTATCTCTCAAGATTTAAACATTTAATACCCAGAGAGACATTGTTTATACGTTTTTTCTTTGACTTAATTTGTAAAGAGAGTGAAATTCCCTCCCCACTCTCGATATTCAAATCACCCAAATTAGTTAGATATAAGGTTTTGAGTTGTTTTTTTTAAAAACGCGATGTTTTGCTGAAAAGGTACTCACTCTCCCTCCTGAACTTAATGACTCCATTGAGCGACGCTGTCCCTGGTTTCAGGATTAAAATGGGGCCAGAAACTATACATAACTGGGCCAGATCTGGTTTCATAACATTATCGAACTTTGTGAAAAATTGAGTTTGGCTGACTCCTAATGAGATGGCTATCTTAATTTGTGGAAACTTTCTTCTTATGGGTTTATATAACTTACTGTATAAGGCTCTGGCTCAAATCGATTTAACGCAGATAGGTCAATCCTCACACTTAACAAATGATCTTTTTTGGTCCCCACTTTTCAAGAATCCTGGAAAATGGAGAAGAAGCTTAGCACAAAGCAGGGAGAAGGATGTAAGCGCCAAAGCAATTAAAAAATGTCAGAAGCATGAAAGTCTTAAATTATCTGATAATTCTTGGAAAACCTTAAATAAATTTAATTTTACTGTCTTGAGAGGTGCTAATTGGCGACGAATGCTCTTTTTTAGTAAGTGGCTCTTATATTACACCCCCGCAGCCATTGCCAAAATGTATAGCAATACGTCGTCTACCTGTTTTAGATGCACTCAACCGGACCTGGCTAGCTGGTCCCATATACTGGCCTTTTGTCCTAAAATTAAGGCATTCTGGAACGGAATTTTTTCCTTGCTTTCTCTTCATTTACATTTTACGATCACTAGCTTTGAAAATTTAATTATAGTTGGATTTGATCCAGAGCTTAATTTGGTTGAGCCTTTGGTGAAACCTATGTATATCATAGTAGCAGTGGCCAGATCACTGATTCTTAAGTATTGGAAGACAGATCCAGTTCCAACCGTAGATGAGTGGTATCAAAAAATCAAGAGAGTCAGGAAAAGTGAATTTATATTTGCTCAAAGGATTGGGGCATTGCGTAAATTTACCAAAATTTGGGAATCCTATTTTGATTAAGTTTGCTTTTTGATTATGGTAGCTGAAACTTGATGTTTGTTGTCGGAATTTAAATCTCTATGCTCTCTGTATGCTCTCTGGGGATTGTATTTTGCCATTTGTTTAAATTCAGCTTAATATTATCTATGTTGGATATATTGTAATGAATGTAATGAATGAAATGTCAAGAACTCAATAAAAATATTTTAAAAAAAGAAAAGAAATGGGGTAGGCAACCTACTAGAAATGTCATGCCGTAGAGGGCAGGGGTGTCCAAAGCCGGTCCAGCAGTGCAGCCCTCCACCATATTTGTAGGTTAACCACAGACTGTGTAAAGAGGTTTCATTTCTATTAATTATGCAAATATGTACAGATAAATGCAGGAATATTCTACAACTGTTCCATGGATATGGTCCACCTGGACCTAGGCCGGACATCTGTTGTGTTATGCTATTGGTGTTTTTATAGCACGCTAATCACCGGTGAGGGTATCCAGGCACTCTGTAGCAGGTGTGTGAGGCCAACTCTGATCGAGCCCATTGCTGACTTAGTGATCAAAGTCCATCATAACGGTTTTTCCCCTGCTACACTGGCCATCTCCCGTGCTCTGATTGGTCACTCGTGTGAATCTCAGCCAAGCAGGCTCAGCCGTCCCTTTCTTCAGCATCATTGAATTAAGCACAATTAAACTGTGCTATGGTGCACCTGTTATTTGCAGCGCTTAGAAACAGCAGAAGTGTCGTTTGAAACGCTATGTAAAAAAAAAGTTATTATTACGATTTAGTGAGAGGAGGATTCAAAAAAATAATGAAAATATATGTGATGGTACCAGAAAAGAAACGAGAAATCTCCTCAAGATAGACCAGTAAAATAATGTTTTTACTGTTGAATCCTGATTATAAAGTAAAGTATGTAATGAGTGGGGTGTTCGTGTTGAATTATATTAATAATGGCCATTTACGTAATGCACATTACAAACTGAATTATTCTTAGCACCTATTAGGTTCTATCAAGCTCAGTGGTAATCATTTTATGGAGTTAAAAGAATGGTGTGAGCTGCACCTGCAGCTGGCGCCCAGCCCACTGAGCTAGTGGCCACCTGCTGCGCATGATGATTTGAAAGGCTAGCCTAAAGAGCGAATGCAGTGTTCTACTGCAAGCACATTAACCCTCTAAGCGGTTTTATAATGAATCAATTCTGTGACCATCAGATTATATATAATTGTCACCCTGCCCTCCAACCTCACCCTCAAGGAACACATTGGCAAACAAGAGACAGCCTGGTACCAGGTCTCTCTTCTAAAAACTATTTCTTCCAGAAAGGGACTTCAGAACTGCTGCTCAATCCCTAGTAATCTTGCATCTGAAAGGTGTTAGCACCCTCCCCCGTGGCCTCCCAAACGCCACCTTGGCTTCCTTGCAAGGGCATCCTTACCTGCCGCAGAATATCTCATGTAGGGCCTGAACAAATATGATCACATCCTCCTCCATCGGATGGAACTCCACTGGCTACCCCTGCTGGCTCACACCATCCTCAGCACCAGCTGCATCAGTCACAACCCGCATCTCCACTTACCTTGCAGACCAGTTCACCATCTCTGGTGGCTCTCGGCACACCCTCGGCCAGGTCACCATCAGAACAGAAATTAAGAAATGTAAAAAAAGAGTAAAAAAACAAGGAGGCAGGCTGTTTACATTTGTGCACCCAGGATCTGGAGCACTATCCTGGGGAATGGTGGAAGATGCACACCCTTAAAGAACACCTCATCATGATGGAGTAACAGTCCATTCCTGGACCCAGAATCCTCCTGCTTCTCCCATCGCCTCTTGAGTCTATGTTCGCCGTTTGACCCTGTACAGCTCTCTGCTCCCTTTTGCCTGGGCTTCTGCTGTGCTGATACGACATGTATAGATGTTATAATATGCGGACTAAATTGTTGACCTTCAGGCCCAGAGACCTGCGCTCTTATCCCGGCGTCACTAAACAGCATGTGATTCTTGGTACATCACTTTTCGTTTTGTGTGTCTTGCTGTACACCTATAATGTAAATATGTGTAGTTGTGATTGTGTAAAGTTTAATGAAAAGTGTAATGTTAAAACCAATAGTGCTGCATGCTGGCTAGCGCGTTCCCAATACCATGCACCTACCACCTACCCAGCAGAGCTTGACCCAGGGCTGTAAGTGGGATGAAAAAACTGGGGGGGGGGGGGCTCTCAAGGGGGCGTGGTCGATGTAGTTAAGGGTTTGTCTTAAAAACATATCAACTACAAATCTATGTTTAGCATAGTGCGCTGCCAGACAGGTATTTTGCTGCTTCTGTCATTGCATCCAGATATATGATACAACACATAACATTACAACAACAACACGCCAGGACTATTGACTTTGTCAATGGTTGTTAGTTGCATAAGATAAATAAGCAACAACTATGACGTCATAGTATGTAATATTGAAAATGATTCAGTTCTGAATTGACGAGAATGAAAGAGCTATAACAAGTCTTTGTAATTCCATCAAGGGCAGTGAAGGGTGCTGAGGCTGTAGAGTTAAGATTTCCTTTCACTTTGAGAGCCCGATAAGGACCCGTCTCAGCACATGCTTTTAAGAACAGCTGTTGCCAAGCATCAGCAGGACCCGGCCCATTTAAAGCCCTGGTTTGATCCCAAATACACAATTCTGTTCAAAACAGAACTCCTCGAGTGTGAGATGGTCCTCTTCAGAATACCTAAAAAAAACAAATCTCGGTAGCAAGGATGTTAGCCCCCGGGACTATCTAACCTATAGTGTACCTGATACCTTCAGGAAGCACGCTGCCATCCACAGTGTGCAGGCACCTTAACCAGGGTAACTGTTTGGCCAGTCGAGACATGTGGCAGGCATAGTCATTTGTTAGCTAGCTCTGCTGATTAATGCACCTACCCCAATAATCTGTGGGCAAGATAAAGATTCAATCAATCAATCATATCATTTGTAAAGCGCACTACTCACCTGTAAGGGTCTCAAGGCGCTGGGGTGGAGAATGCTGATACTGCTCGAAAAGCCAGGTCTTTGGGAGTTTTCTGAAGGTCAGCAGGTCTTGGGTCTACCGTAGGTGGATGTGGAGGGTGTTCCAGGTCTTTGCAGCGAGGCGAGAGAACGATCTGCCGCCTGAGGTCGCTCTTCGGAAGCGGGGGACTGTAGCGAGGGCGAGGTCGGCGGAGCAGAGCTGGGGGGTGGCGGTGTAGAAGCTGAGCCGTCTGTTGCGGTACGTTGGTCCAGTGTTGTGGAGTGTCTTGTGTGCATAAGTGAGGAGCTTGAAGGTTATCCTCTTGTTGACCAGCAGCCAGTGCAGGTCTCTCAGGTGGGGTGTGATGTGGCTGCAGCGAGGGATATCGAGGATCAGGCATGCAGAGGCGTTCTGGATGCATTGGAGCCGTCTCATGAGTTTGGCCGAGGCTCCTGCAGAGAGGGCATTTCCATAGTCCAATCTACTGCTGAAAAGGGCCTGGGTGACTGTTCTTCTCGTTTCAGTGGGGATCCAATTGTAGATCCTACGGAGCATGCGGAGGGTGTTGAAGCAGGAGGAGGAGACGGCGTTGACCTGTTTAGTCATGGAGAGGGTGGAGTCGAGGATGGAAACAGTCTCTGCAGAGGTATCAATTCAGGGGAGTAGCTCCATGGGGGGTGTTCGGATATAACACCCCCTAAATAAATACATTCTTGGCTTGGTGGTTGGGTCTGGGGGCCCTGAGTTGGGTCTACTATGTCTGTGTTGGTTTGCACAAATTCCGCTAATTATTAAATACAAATCAGTGACCTCTGATGTAAAACAGGCAAGACACCTATAGAGATCTGCATAAAGTGGCTACATTTTCAATTGTACTAACCGGGAATTAATACTTTTATTCCTGTAAAAGCAAATTTGTGTGCTGCTAGGCAAAAATTTATTTTTTCAGACTCTCCTTTTCAGGTTTCGCCTGCACATCGCTTGTGCTTGAGAAATATATTGTGTTTAATATAAACGTAAAAGGGATTTGCATCCCGCCTCCTCTCTTTCTTGGCATCTCATTGGTTCCTGTCCCTGCCACTTACCTTTCCTCCGTTTCTATTGGCTGTTGTGTATTTTCCTGCATTTACCAATGCTTGTTCCTCGTCTGCTTCTCTTATCAGTTTCCCTCTGCTGAAATACTGTTAACATCCGGTTTGGTGGAACTATATTTTCATGAAGTTTTGTCTTTTACTCTTGCAGCATATTTATACAACAATGTATCACCAAGAGAGATTAAGTGATTTGCACAGAATCACAGGATGTTGTGCAGCACTGCAGAGTCTCAAACAGGGATCCTCAGCTCTCCTGTCAGCAGCTCTGTCCGCTGTGCCACATCCTCGCCACACCCATGTTTTCTGTCAGGGAGCTCTTTCCTTCTCTCGCACGATGATTGATGAAAACAGCTCTTTATTCAATGCATAGGCAAAACCGATGCATTACCAATGCTTGTTCTATATTATTACATATATGAGCACTTACACATGAGTTCAAGATGTGCACTGTACAAGCACCTCTTAAGTTTGATTTAATATCTAGCTCCATCTATAATAAAGTCACATTTAGGGTTTTAGATGACTGCTCTTAGTTCGCTAGTGGCATTGTCATTGGCATGCATGCTACTAATGTTTCTAAGTTCATGTTTAGAAACCATCACATTTAATAAATGTATATTCAGCGATATAATCTAATGTGCTAAGGTGAATTGCTCAGGTGAAATGTCAAAAGCTTCCACGTGTTAAAGAAGGACACTTTTTTGGATTTTGAAGAGACTGCATCATATATTTTTTTAAAGATTGTATTCATGCATTTCAACAACCATGGCGACAAAACGCTTGTTGAGATGAACATGGATCATTGCAGTACACACTAATAATATCAGAGGTGACATCCACCTGTCCTGTTCCTTCCCCATCTTCACTCACCGTCAAACTCCTAATCATCCCTGACCAATCCTCCAGGTCATCATGGAGCTTGTCATTTTTGCAGACCATTTTAATCTTGTTTTCCTTAGCAGTGGCCAACTCCAGTAAGTTATGGCCCACTCCAGTGAAGTTTCTCTCTCCTGATGTCCTTACTAGGCCATGACCGCATCATATTTTCATATTATGTTTGTTGCACAATATACATGTCAAACGTTTTCATGGCTTCGCTCGTGCATGCCCAATAAATTTGATGGATACCCACCTCTATTTGTGACTCAGGTTAAGTTCATGGGGCATCAGTCACTTGAAAAGAAGTATTTGTAAAAGGTGAGTACTGGAAACAGAGCCCTGCCCACATGCACTGATTTGATAACCCTACCATCAAGGCTTCTAGCAGCAGAAATGAAGAAGTGTGTGCTGTGAAAACACTTTTGAAATAAGTGATTCTAGGTCACAGACTCAAGGCTGTTGTGGTGTACGTTGCCATAGTTTTGAGTTCCCAGGAAGAGCTACCAGGGTCAGGCGGGACGGGCAAGGGTGTAGCAACAGGGGTGTAGTTTAGGGTGTGACACTCTCAAAATGTATCCTTGGCAGTTGGGTCTGGGGGCATTTCTGAGACATTTACACCCTGTATGCTCTGACACTTGCACTAGAACTAAACATGTACTTTCTACCTTCCTTCTGTGCAGAGGGCCTTCTACAACCTTTTCCTTGAAACATTCATCCATCACTTTCTGATAGTCCTACCTGATAGGTCTCTGAAACAATCCGACAAACAATGGAATGACTCACTCACCTCAAAGCTGTGAAAACTGTTCACCTGGGTACAAGTGAATGCCAGACCTGCCTTCACCAGCTGGAGACAAGAGAAGCATAAGGGGGTCTTGGCTTATTAAAACACATTTGTGGTCATAGGCACCTGGGACCCTCAGGGCCCTATTCACAGAACTAACTAAAGACAAAATCCTAAACTTACTACTTTTGGTATTCACAGAAGTTAGGATTTTGTCTTAAGACAGTCTCAAGACAGACTTAAGACAAACTTAAGACAAAATCCTAACTTCTGTGAATTCCAAAAGTAGTAAGTTTAGAACTTTGTCTTAAGTTAGTTCTGTGAATCAGCCCCTCACTGTCTATGCCTACAGGAAGGATGGGTAACTGTCTAAATCTGATATCTGCCTGTACAAAAACATCTCTCAGCGTCACCTGCATCTAAATGTGGCTCCTGCCTGCCCCCCACCTCCCTCTTTGCCGGGCAGCTACTCTCATCTCTTCTCCCTCCCCTCCTCACCTGCCTCACGCTCTCCTACACCTCAGCAGCAGCACCCAAATAGTATGCATACAACGTGCGATTTGCCCCTACTCCAAACACTCACCACAATCATGTCTCAAGGAGTGACCAAACATAGATTTTGGATCAGAGTAGTCCTTTATTCACATTAACGTGATCATTATTAACTTTGATCACTTACTCAAGCATAAGCAACAACAATCATTTGTTGAGATTTCTTAAAATCAATCTTTTGAAGGACAAGAAGATGCTAAACATATTCAGAAGGTTACATTAGGCGAAAGACTGTATTTATATTTACATTATAAACATTGCAGTAACCATCAAGACACACACATTGAGGTGAAATTAAACACCCTGTGCTAGCTGTGCCAGCTGGCCCCAGCTTGCACTGACCCCTGAGTACCACCCAGTACCACCCAGGGCATCCTGCTGCATTGATGTAATACATTGAGCAGCAGTCATTAGTACCAACTTTCTCCAACCTCCATCCGGAAGGTAACTAACGCACCAGGGCACCGCATAACGCATTGGCCCCACCGGCGTACATGAACACAGGTGCACCCCCCAAAAGTTCTTAACTTTGGCATCTCGGGTAGGGCAGGAGAGTCCAGGACCACCAGCAGGTCCGTCCCTCCTCCTGCCAGCCCAGAGCCCCACTGAATACTCCCCATACAAAAAGAACACATCAGTATCCCCTGCTATTTTACTGCAAGGGACCGCACAGACCCCCCCAAACTCTCTGCTCTAGGGATGGGTGGGTAACTTGCTGCCGTCCACACCTTCTGGAGGGGACAAAGAGAATGGCCCTGCTCCAACCTGATGCTTTTATCATCCCTGGGGAAGCCTCGCACCCAGACATGCCAACCCTCCCCATTCAGGCGTGAGACTACCGATTTCAGGGCTAGTCTCCCGCCTCCCGATTCCTGCAAGCAAAAACCCGATTCCTCAGGGGTTTCAGCTGACAGGGCTTGGTATTGTGTAACGTGCTAATTCTTCCAGAAAATGTCAGAAGGGCGATGCAGAGGCTAGGAGGGGTGAAAAACCAATTAAGCCTCATTAACAAGCGCATAGTCTTTTAAAGACCTGTGAAGTACTCGGGCGGCGGTGTGTGTGTGCCCTGTTTCAGAGGCGGGCGGGGGTGGGGGGCGAATGCACTGCCAGCAAAGTGCCAAGCCAGGTAGTGTTCAACACTTGCATCACCCTTTCTCTGCCTGCCATTGCGCTCCATGCTTCGGGAAGGTAAGAAAAAGAACGTGCATTTGCGTTTGAAATGTCCGACCCTGCAGCAGCCACTTCCAAAGCCCATACATACCAGTAACCCGATTCAAGGACCCATTCTCCCGATTTTTAAAAAAAAATCTCCCACTTTGCTCTTCTGAAATGTTGGCGTGTATGCGCACCCTCCAATGACGTCACTGGTTGGCCCCCCTGCAGAAATCTCTTCCGGTGCACCGAGCGGGAGGAAGGGCTCCTGCCCAAGATGAAACTAAGTGCGCCACACCCCGAGGTGCGGGTGGCGCCAAACATCTCCATTGGTCCACCATTTGGCTGCCACCCGAGCAGTCTACACAACTGCGCATGCGCCCACGCATGTCATACAGATAGTAACAACAAAAACCGGAAGGAGATGCACTTCCTGCTCAGTACAAACCCCGCTGTGACTATTGTTCAGTCTAAAAAAATACAAACTGCTAAGTGTCATGTCAATATTACACGAACTGAGGCAGTCCTTCCTATGCCTGCGCTCTACTTGTCCCTGTTAAAAGCGCTACACAAATAAACCCAAGTAGATCCACTCAAAATCAGCTGTTTATCCAAACTGGGTGGGCTGAGGGAAAAAATGCCTGGTTCGCGCACTACATCAGCTTGCGCCTCTTGTTCAAAACATACTCTTCATCTACATTGTCACAGTCACTATAACATTACAAGCATGATTAAACACACAGCCCAGGCGGAATATATAGACACCACCACGAAGGGAACCAACTTTGGTTCCACAAAGCTACACAGCCCATAGCCGCTTGAATCCAATGAATTAAGTTTATATACTTTTTAATACTTTTTCACAATTTTATCCGTCTGTTTTTTAAACTCTTTTTTTGATTCAATTCATTTTATTCAATCCGTTTTGACGTCCATTTTCAAAAAAGCTAGAGAGCATCGGGTGAATTTCATGCCATGATTTATTTTCTAAAAGCCAATGCATTTCGGGAAATAACACTCCCTTCATCAGGGGACATTTAGAAGTACAAACAAAATATAACATTTAATTTGAGTATACCAACAAAATATATTGTAGTCACATAACAAAGCACATATGTCAGAAAAGAACAACAATGACCCATCTTTATGTCAAACACTCAGAGCTGCTGACTATTTACATTCCTGGGTTTTACCATCATTAATATGATGACAATAATACTGAATAACTCCACATTGCAAAAACTAGGTGCCCCCCATTAACTATATTTTACAAAAATCACTGGGGATAGATTCTGTTGAGGTGATCAGAGGCAGGAATCTAGGTAAATATTATTAAATATACAAAGCCTCTGACACCATAGATTACACAAGGTATTTTTGTTCAAGTCCTGTTTATTGACTGTGAACGCTATTTATCTTAGCACATTATTTTAGAGTTCAAAACAGGTACACATGGGGTGTGAACAACTCAGCTTGGAATATCTCCTTATGGCATAAAGTGCATTCATTATTTACAAGAACATGAAAAAGACAATTACAAAATTACAGTGAAAGAATAAATTCAACAATTGACAAAAAAACGAATTACGTTAATGTGACAGCAAAATCCTATTTACAAGTGGAGTTTCAAGGTCCTACCATAAATCTAAGGGAAATTGTGTTGGTGTCCCAGGGGAATATTATCAATTTATCCCTCAAGGGGGAACGTTAGTTATCCTGTATCGTGCCAGGGGCAATCATATCTTCAAAATTATTAAATGCCTGGTTGTGAGATGCGTCTCTCACTGTATGTCCCAAGTATCTGATTGGATCATATGGCTAATATTTCTCCTGGCAATCAAGTTGAGCCAATTAACTATATTACGAGTCCTGCTAGTCTTTAACAAAAATAAACCACCAGTTCTAGAATGTCTTTTGCTTACCATGACATATCAGTAGATCTTAAAACACTAGGTAAACGCTTGCCGTGCAGCCTCAGCCATCTGGGGAAGGAGACATATATGATGATCTGTGGCAACCATTGATGTCACTCTTGACCACAGAATTCCGGGAAATCACATGAGATCACATGAGATTACTGAGGCTCACGGAAGGCAGGCTGTTAAATTGATCATAGCTGATTCGGCATAGTTGAGTGGAGAGGTCGGGGTGGGATCGGGGGGAGGAAGGGAGCACTGGACATGAGGGGTTTTCGGGGTAGGGGGGTTGGGTTATACTATTATCCGTGGTTTCCTCTCATCCTTTCCATATCATGTACGAACACTTAAGTGATTGCACCTTGAACACTGAACCCAAGTGTCTATGATGGACCTTATTTGATTGCACGTCTTGGTGTTGAAAGTTCATAGCTAAAATGTACATGGTGCCTTCTCTATCTGATCTCAATAAAAACAGTTAAACCATAAAAACAGTAACGTATTGTTTCTGTTTCATAACGTGACATCGCACGCCTATTTCGTATAGTTGCAAGCATATTAGCTTTCCTAAGCACTGTGTTTTATAACTATCACGGCCCTCTGTGAGTGTCTACAGGTGATAAATTCTATCTGATTGTGACGTTAACCCACGTTTGTTAAAGCTGCAAGAGCATGTGTGCTGAATGATTAAGCTTGAGCTACTCAATATCCCAGAATGCACTTCCATGAATAATTTTTCACCCGATGGGTAACCGTTACTGCTATTGACTTTCCCCGCAAAAAAACTTTTAAACAAGGTAAACTCACTGTCTTAAACGAACGCGCTCTGTCTGGTAGGCTTCTTACAAATCTAAACATGACTACATGTACCACAAACTCCTAGAGTGAAATCAGTGAATTCTTTTCCAACATGACACCCCTCCCATGCCCCAAAAGTCGTTTAAGGCTTGCTCTTTACGAACCACGTTCTCTGGTCTTACTTTTGAAATGTTTATCCAACTTTTACCAATGGGTGCTATCTCATATAGACCACCAAACACCATTGAAAACAAATGGGGTTAAATCCTCACAAAATGGATTTTACTTGCTGGTCGGGAAGGTATAAGTCATTTTCTCGCATTGATTTTTTTCTTGTCTCTTCAAAACTTAAGTCAAGATCATCGGATTTTGCATAATGGCTTTTCCGACCATGCGATGTTAGCTGCTGAGTTTGTGTTGGATGAAAGCACGAATGTCTTGAAACGATGGGTTTTTAACAAATTTTACTTGTCAGATGAAACATGGGTTACTTCTCTTAAAAATTAGATAAACGAGTACATCGAACGAAATATGGGGACAGCCCCTATCCATGTTGTATGGGACTCACTGAAGGCGTTTATTCGGGGGGTTGTCATTGGAAGGGATGCAAGGGAATCAGCTTTCTTTAGGGATACAAAGAATCTATTGCAGCAAAAAATACAGGTTCTAGTAGATCAAAAGTACCACAATCCGTCTGTCAGGATACAGAATCAACTAAATGCTGCAAAATGTGAGCTGAGTGCACATTACTTCGCAAGAAGTGAGGACATTTTTTGTAGACAAGCTCAAAAAATATACGAACATAGTAATTTCACGGGCAAATTTTTGGCGTGACAGGTTAAAGAACAAGCTGCAGCAAATGTAATTCGCTCTCGAAAATCTCCAATTAGTGATCTGGATACCTCAGATGTGGGAGAGATAGGGGCAATAATGTTGTCCCATTATGAGAATATCTATACTTCTCATCACACCGCGGATTAACGTAGATTAGACGATATTTTAGATAAATATCGTCTCCCTACTCTTCCTCATCTGGACCAAGAAGCAATGGCAACATTATTTTCGAGGGATAAATTAGAGCTGGTAGTTAAAAGTCTCCCATGCGGTAAGGCCTGTGGTCCAGATGGACTTCCTGCTGAATTTTTTGCTACGTTTTTTAGCTCCCTTTCTGAACTTCTCCTTTTATTATCAAATTCTATGTTGGAGGGTGGCTCAATCCCAGTGTCCTTCTACGATGGAACTGTGGTCAGCTTTTTGAAAAAAGGAAAGGAAGCTAAAGACCCAAATTCCTATAGGCCCATAACATTACTGAATTCGGATTATAAAATTATCACAAAATTGGTTTCTATTCGTTTTAATCATGTATCTTCACAATTGATTCATGCAGATCAGAATGGTTTTATTGCAGGCCGACAACTTATCACTAATACACACTATCTGATTGAGGCACTAGATTATTTTGAAACACGAAAGGTGCCGGCTTTAGTTCTCCTTTTAGATGCAGAAAAGGCTTTTGATTTGGTGGTCTGGGATACACTTTTTTTATTTTACAATATTATGGTATTCCCTCACAAATCATCACCTTAATTAAAAATTTGTATCAGGGTGTAAAAGCTCATATTCTTGTTAATACATATATGGTGGGACGAGGCAAGGTTGTCCACTGTCTCCTGTTCTTTTTGCTTTTTTTATTGAGCCTTTAGCGGTTGCAATCAGGAAATGTACGGATATCTCCCCGCCTATTGCTTTCATGGATAATATCAAACTATATGAGGTTGATATAATGTTGCTTTTGAAACCTGAGATGCACTCGCAAATTTAGGCTTTTTCTGTTTTTGCAGAATTTGAAGCTTTGGGGGTATCGAATTAACAAAAACAAAACTGAGATCTTAATCTGTGGCAGTATAAATCCTGAATTGCACCCAGATATTCAGAGCTGTGTTAACAACAGACCCAAAAGGTATCTGGGCGTCTATTTTTCGCCTTCAGTTCATGATTTGTACTCATTGAATTTTGAACCTTTAATTCAAAAAGTTTGCGACATGTTTTCGCGATGGAATGTATTGCCTTTATCCATTCTAGGTCGGGTGGCATTAATTAAAATGTCAGTACTCCCCTTATTTAATTTTTTGTTTTCCACTATTTCTTGTTCCCTACCAGGTTCCTTTTTCTCAAAAGTCGAGTCCTTATTTTCAGCCTTTGTTTGGGTAAAAAAGACACCTGGAATAGCTATTAATTCACTATACGTAGATAAGGAACAAGGAGGTCTTGGCCTACCAAGCCTTAAAGACTACTATTATGCATACTTTGCACAGTATCTCTCAAGATTTAAACATTTAATACCCAGAGAGACATTGTTTATACGTTTTTTCTTTGACTTAATTTGTAAAGAGAGTGAAATTCCCTCCCCACTCTCGATATTCAAATCACCCAAATTAGTTAGATATAAGGTTTTGAGTTGTTTTTTTTAAAAACGCGATGTTTTGCTGAAAAGGTACTCACTCTCCCTTCTGAACTTAATGACTCCATTGAGCGACGCTGTCCCTGGTTTCAGGATTAAAATGGGGCCAGAAACTATACATAACTGGGCCAGATCTGGTTTCATAACATTATCGAACTTTGTGAAAAATTGAGTTTGGCTGACTCCTAATGAGATGGCTATCTTAATTTGTGGAAACTTTCTTCTTATGGGTTTATATAACTTACTGTATAAGGCTCTGGCTCAAATCGATTTAACGCAGATAGGTCAATCCTCACACTTAACAAATGATCTTTTTTGGTCCCCACTTTTCAAGAATCCTGGAAAATGGAGAAGAAGCTTAGCACAAAGCAGGGAGAAGGATGTAAGCGCCAAAGCAATTAAAAAATGTCAGAAGCATGAAAGTCTTAAATTATCTGATAATTCTTGGAAAACCTTAAATAAATTTAATTTTACTGTCTTGAGAGGTGCTAATTGGCGACGAATGCTCTTTTTTAGTAAGTGGCTCTTATATTACACCCCCGCAGCCATTGCCAAAATGTATAGCAATACGTCGTCTACCTGTTTTAGATGCACTCAACCGGACCTGGCTAGCTGGTCCCATATACTGGCCTTTTGTCCTAAAATTAAGGCATTCTGGAACGGAATTTTTTCCTTGCTTTCTCTTCATTTACATTTTACGATCACTAGCTTTGAAAATTTAATTATAGTTGGATTTGATCCAGAGCTTAATTTGGTTGAGCCTTTGGTGAAACCTATGTATATCATAGTAGCAGTGGCCAGATCACTGATTCTTAAGTATTGGAAGACAGATCCAGTTCCAACCGTAGATGAGTGGTATCAAAAAATCAAGAGAGTCAGGAAAAGTGAATTTATATTTGCTCAAAGGATTGGGGCATTGCGTAAATTTACCAAAATTTGGGAATCCTATTTTGATTAAGTTTGCTTTTTGATTATGGTAGCTGAAACTTGATGTTTGTTGTCGGAATTTAAATCTCTATGCTCTCTGTATGCTCTCTGGGGATTGTATTTTGCCATTTGTTTAAATTCAGCTTAATATTATCTATGTTGGATATATTGTAATGAATGTAATGAATGAAATGTCAAGAACTCAATAAAAATATTTTAAAAAAAGAAAAGAAATGGGGTAGGCAACCTACTAGAAATGTCATGCCGTAGAGGGCAGGGGTGTCCAAAGCCGGTCCAGCAGTGCAGCCCTCCACCATATTTGTAGGTTAACCACAGACTGTGTAAAGAGGTTTCATTTCTATTAATTATGCAAATATGTACAGATAAATGCAGGAATATTCTACAACTGTTCCATGGATATGGTCCACCTGGACCTAGGCCGGACATCTGTTGTGTTATGCTATTGGTGTTTTTATAGCACGCTAATCACCGGTGAGGGTATCCAGGCACTCTGTAGCAGGTGTGTGAGGCCAACTCTGATCGAGCCCATTGCTGACTTAGTGATCAAAGTCCATCATAACGGTTTTTCCCCTGCTACACTGGCCATCTCCCGTGCTCTGATTGGTCACTCGTGTGAATCTCAGCCAAGCAGGCTCAGCCGTCCCTTTCTTCAGCATCATTGAATTAAGCACAATTAAACTGTGCTATGGTGCACCTGTTATTTGCAGCGCTTAGAAACAGCAGAAGTGTCGTTTGAAACGCTATGTAAAAAAAAAGTTATTATTACGATTTAGTGAGAGGAGGATTCAAAAAAATAATGAAAATATATGTGATGGTACCAGAAAAGAAACGAGAAATCTCCTCAAGATAGACCAGTAAAATAATGTTTTTACTGTTGAATCCTGATTATAAAGTAAAGTATGTAATGAGTGGGGTGTTCGTGTTGAATTATATTAATAATGGCCATTTACGTAATGCACATTACAAACTGAATTATTCTTAGCACCTATTAGGTTCTATCAAGCTCAGTGGTAATCATTTTATGGAGTTAAAAGAATGGTGTGAGCTGCACCTGCAGCTGGCGCCCAGCCCACTGAGCTAGTGGCCACCTGCTGCGCATGATGATTTGAAAGGCTAGCCTAAAGAGTGAATGCAGTGTTCTACTGCAAGCACATTAACCCTCTAAGCTGTTTTATAATAAATCAAACCTGTGACCATAAGATTACACATAGTTGTCACCCTGGCCTCCTACCTCACCCACAAGGAACACATTGGCAAACAAGAGACAGCCTGGTACCAGGTCTCTCTTCTAAAAACCATTTCTTCCAGAAAGGGACTTCAGAACTGCTGTTCAATATCTATTAATCTTGCATGTGGAAGGTGTTAGTACCCTCCTCCGTGGCCTCCCAAACGCCACCTTGGCTTCCTCACAAGGGCATCCTTACCTGCCGCAGAATATCTCATCTAGGGCCTGAACAAATATGGTCACATCCTCCCCCATCGGATGGAACTCCACTGGCTACCCCTGCTGGCTCACACCATCCTCAGATCCAGCTGCATCAGTCACAACCCGCATCTCCACTTACCTTGCAGACCAGTTCACCATCTCTGGTGGCTCTCGGCCCACCCTCGGCCAGGTCACCATCAGAACAGAAATTAAGAAATATAAAAAAGAGTAAAAAAACAAGGAGGCAGGCTGTTTACATTTGTGCACCCAGGATCTGGAGCGCCATCCTGGGGAATGGTTGAAGATGCACACCCTTAAAGAACACCTCATCATTCCTGGACCCAGAATCCTCCTGCTTCTCCCATCGCCTCTTGACTCTATGCTTACCTTTTGACCCTGTGCAGCACTCTGCTCCCTTTTGCCTGGGCTTCTGCTGATACGACATGTATAGATGTTATAATATGCGGACTCAATTGTTGACCTTCAGGCCCAGAGACCTGCGCTCCAATCCCGGCGTCACTAAACATCATGTGATTCTTGGTACATCACTTTTCGTGTTGTGTCTCTTGCTGTAAACCTATAATGTAAATATGTGTAGTTGTGATTGTGTAAAGTTTAATGAAAAGTGTAAAGTTAAAACCAATAGTGCAGCATGCTGGCTAGCGCGTTCCCAATACCATGCACCTACCACCTACCCACCAGATCTTGACCCAGGGCTGTAAGTGGGATGAAAAAACTGTGGGGGGGGGGCTCTCAAAGGGGCGTGGTCGATGTAGTTAAGGGTGTTTCTTAAAAACATATCAACTACAAATCTGTGTTTAGCATAGTGCGCTGCCAGACTGGTATTTTGCTGCTTCTGTCATTGCATCCAGATATATGAGACAAAACACATAACATTACAACAACAACACGCCAGGACTATTGACTTTGTCAATGGTTGTTAGTTGAATAAGATAAATAAACAACATCTATGACTTCATAGTATGTTCTATTGAAAATGATTCAGATCTGAATTGACGAGAATGAAAGAACTATAACAAGTCTTTGTAATTCCATCAAGGGCAGTGAAGGGTGCTGCTGCTGCTGTAGAGTTAAGATTTTTTTTCACTTTGAGAGCCTGATAAGGACCCGTCTCAGCACCTGCTTTTAAGAACAGCTGTTGCCGAGCATCAGCAGGACCCGGCCCATTTAAAGCCCTGGTTTGATCCCAAATACACAATTCTGTTCAAAACAGAACTCGTGTGTGAGATGGTCCTCTTCAGAATACTTAAAAAAAAAAAATCTCGGTAGCAAGGATGTTAGCCCCCGGGACTATCTAACCTATAGTGTACCTGATACCTTCAGGAAGCACGCTGCCATTCACAGTGCAGGCACCTCCGCCCGCGTAGCTGTTTGGCCAGCCGCGACATGTGGCAGGCATAGTCATTTGTTAGCTAGCTCTGCTGATTAATGCACATACCCCAATAATCTGTGGGCAAGCTAAAGGCGAACGATTCAATCAATCATATCATTTGTAAAGCGCACTACTCACCTGTCAGGGTCTCAAGGCGCTGGGGTGGGGAATGCTGCTACTGCTCGAAAAGCCAGGTCTTGAGGAGTTTTCTGAAGGTCAGCAGGTCTTGGGTCTACCGTATGTGGATGGGGAGGTTGTTCCAGGTCTTTGCGGCGAGGCGGGAGAACGATCTTCCGCCTGATGTCGCTCTTCGGAAGCGGGGGACTGTTGCGAGGGCGAGGTCGGCGGAGTGGAGCAGGTGGGTGGGGGTGCAGAAGCTGAGCCGTCTGTTGCGGTACGTTGGTCCAGTGTTGTGGAGTGCCTTGTGTGCGTGGGTGAGGAGCTTGAAGGTTATCCTCTTGTTGACCAGGAGCCAGTGCAGGTCTCTCAGGTGGGGTGTGATGTGGCTTCAGCGAGGGATATTGAGGATCAGGCGCGCAGAGGCGTTCTGAATGCGTTGGAGCCGTCTCATGAGTTTGGCCGAGGCTCCTGCAGAGAGGGCATTTCCATAGTCCAACCTACTGCTGAAAAGGGCCTGGGTGACTGTTCTTCTCGTTTCAGTGGGGATCCAATTGTAGATCCTACGGAGCATGCGGAGGGTGTTGAAGCAGGAGGAGGAGACGGCGTTGACCTGTTTAGTCATGGAGAGGGTGGATTCGAGGATGACCCCTAGGTTGCGTGCGCGGTCGGTGGGTTTTGGAGCAGTTCCGAGTGCGGCCACCAGGAGTCGTCCCAGGCCGAAGGGTTGGATCCGAGGACGAGGACCTCCGTCTTGTCCGAGTTCAGCTTCAGTCAGCTGTTCCTCATCCATTAAGCAACAGCCTTCATTCCTTCGTGAAGGTTGGTTTTGGCGGTTCGAATATGGGTGTAGCCTATTCTGCTTTACATCCTCTGTAGTCGATAAGTTGGGTAAATGTACGGCGTATCATTCACAGTGCTAATAAGCTGCAAGACTGGTAACAAGCACCATGTGAAAAAGCATGTGTGTATGCATACTCAGGTAGCTATTGTGTGCGCAAAGGAGTTGTGCACGTTTTCACTTGGAGGCCTGATGCGAATCCCGTGGCCATAATTTTTTTTTTTTTTGCAGTTTTAGACAGCGCAAACTCGACCCGAACGCATCTGAGCGCTACACATGAGCGCCAGTTGCATTACAGAGGAACACATTCTATTTTTAATGCACGGGGAGATTAAGTGATTTGCCCAGAATCACAGGATGTTTGAAACTCCCCCAAGACTCGAACCTGCTTCCCCAACTTCAAAGTCGTCCGCTCTGGCCGTTAAGCCACATCCTCTCGCCTGTCTCAGAGGGGGACAGACCGACTGCCATGCTACAAATGCCTTCCACTGGGAGGGGATCCCACAGCAATTAAAAATATTCTTTTTCACATTCTTTCTCTGTTGTGGTCTATTTATAATTTCTTGTTAGCTGCAGAAACGTGGTTTTCAATAATTCTTATTTTTTTTTAACCCAAGCGAGAAATTATTATAAATATAATTGCTTTAGGCAACCGGTGGTGTGATTAATGCGTTTTCATCCCTGAACCAGAGCCTAAACCGTGCACACACCGTGCACTAAGATTGCCGTATAGCAAATTCTGCCTGTTTTCCTCCCCTACTGGTCTCCCATGCACTCTATAACAGGAGGTGTAATTAATTGTGCGCGTAAGAGCTTTTTCTTTTAATTAAAAAAGTGCTTGTTTGGAAAAAATACTTGCAATTACCTCCATTTTCTTTCCTTTTTGTCTTTTTTAATCAATCAGTGGTTTATCAAACGGAGGGAGGCGGGGGGCGCACCTGTCTCCCTGGCAGCCAGGCGAGCAGCTCTCTCCTTTGCGTTTCTTGTTGCAGGTTCTGATGCTGAGCGTTAAAGATGCAGATTCATCAGATGCGCGTTTCACTCGGTGGCTTATTTCTGATTTATGTTCCGCCTGCTGGGGACTAATGACGGTGGTGGGTCCAGACGGTCATTAAGATGTTTGTTACAAATGAAAAAACTCAGGTGTGTTGACTTCCGGCACCTTGTGAGCCTTGGCGGGCAGAGGGTGGTGGTCGTTTCTGTGCGCTTTGTTTGTTCACCCTCACTTTGAACCAGAGCTGGAGAGAGAGAAAGACAGAAAATGGAGACACAAAGGGGACGAAAAAAATGGGGAAACTTTGGCAAAGGGAGCAGGCAGGGTTGAAAGAGAACCTGCAAGAGAGAAATAGAGAGACAGCAAGTGTAGAGTTGGGTAGGAAGATGCAAGAGGTAGAAGCAAGAGAGGCATTCCTGGTCTTTGGCTAGCACCAGTGGCAGTTTCCTAAGAAAATCTATGGGTTCCAACGTGGATTTTTACATTTTTTTTTACAAATTAAAGAGTGAGCAAATGGATGCGGATCTGGTGCATCATAATACGGTTTGAGTCTGGCCAAGAGGGCAAGAGTGCATTGACAGGGTCAAACTAGTAATGAAATATCTGTAGGCTTCTGCTAGCCACTGAAGGTCAGGGAGAGGCTGGATTGGAGGGCGTAGCTTGCCACATGTGTGATCTGTGAATGCTATTGGCTGGGCAGATAAAGGCGTGTGCCTCGAGTCAGTCTGGTCTGAGTGTCCCAGAAGGACCAGCCAGTATCTGGAGATGGACAGTGCAGCTGCTGCTCTAACACCCCCAGGATGTGTTTTCTTCATGCAAATCAGCCTGGAAGGCGGTTCTCCATTCCTGGGACAGATTCAAGGGCAGGAGGTCCTAGGCAGGGGGAAAATAGGTTTCCTGAGCTGCATGTAGCTGGTCACCTTGGCCGTGGGTCTCTCTTCAGCCTTGGCTCTTGAGCAGTAGGCTTTAATGCAGTGAACATTTTCACAACTCATATCAGAAAATTAAAGTGGAAAAGAAAGTGTCTGTGTCGTTTGTCTGAGTGGTGCGCGCATCTACGAAAGGACACGCGTAGCCACGCCATTGCCTTTTTAGGTTTCGCTGGGGAACGGAGCTGTAAGCTCCGCCTCCAGAGAAATCTGTAGTTTCTAGTATGGGTGACTTGAACACGCCCCTCTGCTTCATTGGCTAGCTCCATAAATGGAGGCTAGCCATTGGAACAGAGAGGCGTCCGTCATGGCTGGACCAGATTCGGGGGCGTTCCCGAGAATCTTTGGCTTTTGGCTACGTCATGATACGTCAGCCGTAAGCCGGGAACGCCCCCGAATCTGGTCCGGCATTGCCGGCACCTGATTTTCGATTATTTTGTCCGCTGGCAGGTGCCTACCCTGCCAGGGACCTTGCCGCTGTTGTGGTACCCCGAGCGAGTGCCCACCTCGCTTAATATTTAGATTTAAGGCCGGTGCCCACCCGGCATTGCTCCGTGTATTCACCGCCGCGGCCCCGAGTGAGAGGAGGAAGCAGCGCCCGCCTTCAAGCCCGGGCCGCGCTGGGATTGGTCCAGCCGGCCGAGCCCCCTTCCGCGTCATCGCAGGAGGAGGCGGAGAGAGCCGGAAGGAGGAAGCAGCCTGCATCGATCAACCGTCCCGAGGCTCCCGAGCACAGGCCCTCCCCCCGTAGTAGAAATCACCATGTCCCCTGCACCTTTGTCCCGTGCATCCCCGTGCGCCTCCTCCTTCCCTCGTGTCGGGTCACCTTCTCCGTGGGTCTCAGCCGTCCATCTACAGCCAGGGCCGTGTCATGCAGTCCTTCATGAGGAGCGTTCCATGCCACTAATTTTGTCCGCCGGCCGAGGAAGTCCAGGTGAGTGGTTCCCTTCCCGCCCCCCCACCCCTCCCGTTGTCCGTTCCTTTCCCGCCCCCCCACCCCTCCCGTTGTCCGTTCCTTTCCCGCCCGCCCCCCCCACCCCTCCCGTTGTCCGTTCCTTTCCCGCCCCCCCACCCCTCCCGTTGTCCGTTCCTTTCCCGCCCCCCGCCCCCCCACCCCTCCCGTTGTCCGTTCCGTTCCCGCCCCCCCACCCCTCCCGTTGTCCGTTCCTTTCCCGCCCCCCCACCCCTCCCGTTGTCCTTTGCAACCGGCACGAGTCACTTTTTGTCTTGCACATCCGCTCTTCGCACCTCGTGTTAGTTTGTAATACCTGCACAAGTGCCACATTGACTATGTACGTTTCTTCCTGTTCTTCAGTGTCTGCCTTCTGTTGCCGTATCCTACCTCTCCTTGCACTTCCTATTCTCTTGTATCCCTGTCACTCTTCTTCCTATATTGCACCCTTTGCTACCTCCTGTATTCCGCTCACTCACTATATCCACTATTGCCTCCCGTAACTCCACGCCTCCTTTTGCAATGTGTTCACTTGTCATTTTCTCCTCATGCCTCATTATTGTTCCCACTGCCAAGCACTCTGATGCCTTCGGGTAAGGTCCTCGCTAGATAAACACCTAAATCACTAAATAAATAATTAGGATCGCCCGGCCACGATCCCACCTGTGCCTCCCGGGGGACCCTTGTCTGTGCCCCCACAGCACCCGACCCCCGCGATGTCCCCCCCCAGCGCCCGGGGCAGTAACTCCCGTTCCATCGGCCCCAGAAGGATGAAAGGCACATGCATGACACCCCCCCCATCACGCCCCGTCCCTTCATTCAACCACTGCTCTTGTACACAGTAGCCTCCGAACCGCGTTGGCCGCTCCCCGCTTAAACACCCCTCCCCCCTCGCTCACTGCCCTTCGTTACGTTCTAAGTAGTACCCTGGCAGCCTTGACCCATCCCGCCCGACGTCCCATTTTGAGACCTGAATAGGCATCCTCTCCTAGCTCTGCCTGCCCCCCATCCCCCTTTGGACATCAGCCCCCCCCCTCCCTTCCCACAGTCCCATCCTTCTCCCTGTATATATTGTTGACTCCGTAGATGCGTGGAGCTTTGGCCCTGCTGTGTTGACCCTTGCCTCCATATTTCACTTACAGGGCGGAGGGAGGGGGGAGGAGGGAGGAGGCTTCCACAACTCCCTGGCATACCTGGTGAAGCAGCCCCCACCCACACCATACTGACCCAATTCGCCAGCCCGCCCCCTAGGCGGCCCTACCTGCCTCCTTATCTTACCCCCTTCCTTTACTAAGACGACCCCCTTTTCCTTATCCTAGCACCCCTCCTCCCCCCGCTGTTATTTCCTTGCTGCTCGTGTTGGTGCCCCAGTACCTTCCCACTCCCCTTCTTCCTTGTCACTACCCCCTATGCCGTGTCTTACTTGACTGCCTGCGTTGGTGACCCAACTCCCGCTCCCTTTGGCGCCCTTTCTGTCTCCCACCCCTTTTCAGCTTTTGCACCCTGCCATCCCCCAGAGCCCAAACCCAAGTAGAATTTCTTCGAGACAGCGCCTGCTCACGTTCTTGCATCCAAGCTCATTATTGTCCTAGTCTCAGCAACGTGAACCTTATCTTATCTCTTGCACTCTGCTGGGCGCCCTTCATGGCCAACAAGTTCAGTAATCCACAATCCATGCTTAATTCCCACATTATGCCTTTAGTCCTCATTCACCCTCTAGTGCCATCCACACGACATGCTGTGATCTGCCTGTAATATCTCTTCTTAATTCCGTCCATTTTGCATAGATGCATGTCCTGCACCCAATCACCCTTGTCCCCTCCCGAGCCCTCCCTCCCTCCAAACAGCGCCCCCAACACTCGCACCCCGCAGACAAATGCGTAGCTCGCCACACCATTCTCGCAAACCCGCCCACTAGCCGTCCTGCGTGCCCACTTGAATACCAACTGAACCACCACACTCATACTCCTTGTCCACCTTTCTGCCCCGGCCTCATTGCCCCTGTCTGCGCAGTGCGCCCCTCGTTGACTTCTCGTTTTTTTTTTCCATCACACGTAGGTTAACCTGCTACATGCGGTGTTCTGCCCGCATCAGTCAGTACGCCCAATTGTTTCGTTCTTGAATTGTTAATGCTACAGACTGTCTTCTGAAAATGCGTTGATAATTTTACTGCTTGTGTTGTGTGTGGCGTGTAGGGCTGACCCATGTGCCCAGGTGATGGTGCGACCTTGTTTACTGGCAACAAGAGTGCTTTTGTATACCGTCTAGGGAAACAGTCGTATTTTAGTTTGTTGTGGTGCTTAGGTACCTCCCTAGTGGCTGTCGGGGTACCCCTCCTCCCCCCGGATTGGATTGCATGCATGTTCTTGTGGATGGCCAGGACCTAGTGTTTTGAAAGCAAAGGCAAGCCTCTGGGTGCATATGATTCTTTCCCTGTATCACGATGACCTCCAACAAATCCAAGAAAATGCTGCTTAACATCTCCCATATCAGGTTTTGTCCAACTATGTTGGTGTGGGAAATGGAAAGTACACCAGCCCCTGCAGCTAAGGGCTCGATGTCTTCATTCCTGTGCATTAGGCAAACAGGGGATGTGTGCTGTTTCACTGTAGGCCTTGAGTACGAACTCCTGCCAGTCTGGAATACTGAAGAGTGCATGTGGAATACTGGACACCTTGTTGCGGTCAAACGACTCAATGCACTCCCTCTAGATGGGATGACAATAGTCAGCAAGTTTCTCCATCCAGCTTCTGCCATTGCATTTACTACCCAGGAAATCTTGGCTGCTTCAGCTGCTGTGCGTGGAAAGGTCATCGAGCCTCAAAGGGATTCGCAGACCGCAGAGACTCTCAAAAGTGTTGTATTTGTCCCAGGGCCTTGTACGGAGAGATGCCACTCTTTCTGAATGTTGTGCTGCCTTGTCTTTGCCATTAGCATTCTGCCAGAATCCTAACGCAGCCCTCTCTTTCTGACTTGTTGCATCCTCAATCCTGCTTTTCTCTACTACCACCACGGTATGCCATCTCTCACTGGGCTGTGTCAGAATCTCCAGCAACCCTCTGTGTAGGCTGTTCTATCTAGGGATTACCAGTATCTGGGTCTCTCCTTCCAAGACACCATCTCTTTCGAAGTGGTCCCACCAATATACCACCAGGCCTGGGTACTCCAGCAGGAATACACTGTATGGTGAGCATGAGTACACTGGACCTGTTGTGACTGCTACAAGGTATTTCATCAGCATAGTAAAGAAAATGGTGTTTGTTTATAACTTGTAGTTAATAGTGCTTCTGTTGTTCTAAGCAGATAGTTTGGGATGTATTGTATATTGGGCTGTTAGTATTGCTCCCAGCTCTCACATGCAAGTGCCCACCTCAGTCCATGTTCTTTCCTATTAATCAACCCAAGTTCTGAGCCTGAAGTTGAGGAACACTCCCTACACTCATCCAGCACCTGGGTGGGGAAACCCTGTACCAACTTCTTTAGAGGTACTTGTGTATTTTCAGTTTATACCTACCTGCTGACTCTGGTCATTATCTACCTTCCTTGGTTAGTCACTGCCCTGAGGTCTGTGGGCAGGACTGACAGTCGATGCATCTTCTTTCCCACCGGTATTCAAAGCCTTGCTACATAGCTACATAGCTAGGCGACCAGTGCTTAATTTGTAAAATAAGTGCCAGGGCCCTCGTCAGTATAAGTTCTATTGGTGCAGAACGCAGGGACAGTTCCTCTGTTGTAGCAGAGGAGTGTTGCCACACTTAAATTATCCCCAAACCCCCAGAGATGAAAAATAACATGGTAATTCATTATCATTTTATTGATCATCCCCGTCCTGAACAGAGCATCAGGACGGGACAGGGCCTGTTCACATCATTTGCTCAAACAAAAGTAAGGCCCACCTGCACCCTAAGCCAATGAAGACTTTTACACTGAAGGGCATCCTGAGGTTCTTTACTCCTCCTTTCGGTACATAGGTGATGATGATGTTTTTACAGTCATTAACCAGTGACTGGCTGATGGTAACTTTAATTGCGACATGGAATATTTTATTTTTAGTATTTTACTTTTAGTTCCCTGCCCCCTCGCTGTGCTTGCTTCCCTGCCCCCTCGCTGTGCTTGCTCTCCTGAGTGTGTGTGTGGCTCTGGGTGGGTGTGTGTGGCTCTGGGTGGGTGTTTGTGGCTCTGGGTGTGTGTGTGTGTGTGGCTCTGGGTGTGTGTGTATGGCTCTGGGTGTGTGTGTGGCTCTGGGTATGTGTGGCTCTGGGTGTGGCTCTGGGTGTGTGTGTGGCTCTGTGTGTGTGTGTGTGTGTGTGTGGCTCTGGGTGTGTGGGTGTGTGTGTGTGTGTGTGTGGCTGGCTCTGGGTGTGTGTGGCTGGCTCTGGGTGTGTGTGTGTGTGGCTCTGGGTGTGTGTGTGTGGTAGTAATTGCTGTCTGCTGTTGTCCGTAGGGTACAATAGGTTTCGGATTTGCAAGAGATTAAGCTAATGGCAATGTAAATGACAATGCCATTTATTTATCTGTTTTCAAAACCAACACATAAATACAAATTTTGTCATTTACAATGCCAATAGCTCTAACTTTTCCAAAGGCGAAACCATTGCATTGTATATGCTTGTTTGTTATTCTTCTTCAGCCATATTGCACAGGATTGGGGGTACTATAGGCTATCGGGAAACTGGTCAGCCTATGCAGCCATCCTTCATGTAATTTGGTGGAGGGTCCGTTCTGCTGTATACAATGCGGCTTTAACTCCTGGCCATTCACGTCTTCTCCTTTTGCCCCTTCCAGGCTTACTATCAAACTCCTCAGTCTTAATATCGGTTCCTTAGCAAAACACCATGCTGAGGTGCACAACCTGTTGCAGGATGAATCTCCTGACGTCCTCTTTGTAACCAAGACCTGGCTCTCAGCTGACGAAGATGGCTGAGCCAGGTTTTGTCCTTCCGCAAGGCTTCAGCATTGCGACTCTCAACAGAGAGACAACAGGTGGCGGTGTCGCAGTTATTTTTAAATCTTGCTACACCTGCACCTTCGCTAAAGAGGTCCTGGTTGGGTGTGAGTGTGCGCGTTTTGGGATTTCCTTTAACACCAACTATACCATGTCTGTGCTACTGGTATACCGCCCGCCGGGGGCATCTAAAGAGTTTAGGGTAGCACTCACTGATGTGGTTAGCTCTTTGGCTATGAAATTGGCTAATTTTAGTATTATAGGGGACTTGAACCTGCATCTGGATAGTCCATATGACGCAGAAATGAGTTGTTTTTTAGCTGATCTTGCTGCTTGTCAGCTGACTCAATTGGTCTTAGATCGCACCCATTCTGCAGGCCACCTGCTTGATCCAGTCTTCTCTAATCTTTCTGCTCTCACAGTTAATACCCCTATCCCGATGAGTTGGTCTGATCATTATTTGATACCAATGGCTCTCTCGGGGGTAGCGCCCTCTCGGAGGGTGGCACAGAAGTCCTTTCTCAAACGCCCGTGGCACAAACTGAACACTGATCAATTTCATGCCCTCCTTTCCATGCATACTCTCAGCTTGCCCGATGACCTTGATGCAGCTGACAAGGCTCTATCTGACTGCATACAGCAACCTCTGGACGCACTTATCGCTGCTAAGTGGTCTAAGAGTCGCAACAGTAATCCCAGTCCATGGTATACCAGTAAGCTTGCTACTATGCAGAAACCATGCAAAAGGTCGGAACGGGCTTGGAGGCGGGATTGTGACCCGGTCTTGAAAAGGCATTATGTGGCAGCTATTAAGAACTACCATAGGGCCATCCAGAAGGATAGGGTGGCCTAATATGTGGATTAAATTAGGAGTAGCAGCAACCCTGCTAAAATTATTTTTTCTATAATATAATTCTTAAAGCAGCAGGGTCATCAACAGCACCTCTAATCTCATCTGACCAGCAGTGTGAGGATCTTGCCACCTTCTTTATTAAGAAGGTAGAAAACATTTACAGGACCTTCCCCCTCACCTCGCTGAATTCAGGTCCCATCCAGAGACCCCTCACTAACTGCACTCTTGCGGTCTTCCTCTCGATCTCCCAGGGGGAGTTGCGCATGTTTTGTAGTAGATTAAATCTGTCTCTCCAACAGATCCGCTCAAGCCTGAACAATTTCTCAAATCCGTGCCTCTGCTCTGTAAACCTCTGTGTCAGCTGATCAACATGTCCCCGTCCAGGGTAGTCGTTCCTAGGGCTTGTTAACAAGCCAGGGTGGTCCCTCTGCTAAAAAAACCTACTTTAGATACCGCCAAACCCGAGAATTTTCGCCCCATTTTTCTCCTGCCCTGGGTGTCCAAGATCGCTGAGGCCAACGTCAATTCCATTCTGATGGGATTCCTGGAAAATAACAGCGTGCTTGTTGCCTCTCAGAATGGTTTTCGCCCGGGTCACAGCAAGGAGTCTGCTCTCCAAGCTGTGACCGAACATCTGAGGGCAGATTTAGATGCAGGACACACTTCGACACTGATTTTATTAGATCTCAGCACTGCGTTCAATATGGTATCACATCATATCCTGCTACAACGGTTGGTGGAGGCTGGAATCGAGAGCTCAGCCCTGGGATGGTTCACCTCTTTCTTGGCTAAGAGAACCTTCCATGTGGCGGGCCCCACTTTTGCCTCTTTGATTCATTCTGTGAAACAAGGGGCTCCACAGGGCTCAGCTCTGAGCCCTACGTTATTCAATCTGTACGTCCAACCATTGGCAGCTGTGGCCAGGAGTAGAGGACTAACGGTAGTATCATATGCTGATGACACTCAGTTGGTACTAGCACTCTCTAATGACTCCATGCAGGATGCACTCAAGTTTCGGAGTGTTCTTGCAGCGGTTGTAGAGTGGATGCCTGCTGCCTCCAGCTCAACGCCAGCAAATCTGAGGTTTTGCTGGTAGGGAAAGACCCTGAGCTGTGGAACAAGCGTTGGTGGCCGGCATCCCTGGGATTGTGCACCCACCCCCAACAGGTGGTTAAAAATCTGGGTGTATGGGTTGACTCGGCCCTCAGTTGCAGGCCCAACCTAAAAAAGTTGCAGACACCTGTTTTGGTCTCCTGCGTGGGCTAAAACCGTTGCTAGGTTTCTTCGTTCCTCCCACTCGTCAGGTCATCATCCAGGCCACCATCATGCCTAGGTTAGTCTATGCCAGCTCTCTGTATCTGGGGGTCAACAAGGCTGAGATTCTACGACTGCAGAGGGTCCAAAATGCGGCTGCCAGGACTCTCCCGGGCCTCCCTAGAATCTGTTCCTTCACCAACGCCATCTGCCGACTCCATTGGTTGCCAGTGGCTAGGCGCGTCAAGTTTAAGTCCCTCTGCATCTTTCTTCACCTAGCATTCTGCCAAACCTGCACACACCCTAAACACCTACTGGCCATCTTCGATCTTTGGGTCAGCTTTAGGCGGTTGTCCCCCGGATGATGGAGCGCGCAGGAGGACTGTCCTTCCGCATCCTGACGGCTAAACTGTGGAACTCTCTCCCAGTGCACATCGGTAGTATGGATAACTACCTGGCTTTTCGTAAGGCCATTAAAACTCACCTGTTCCCTCTGACCTAAGATTCGCCTGCTTTCCACAGCCTCCCATTTGTTTTGCCAGTTAGCACTGGGACGCCCCTTTGCTGGGGCAGCTATGCGCTATATAAAACCTGGTAACATAACATATACAGCATCTCTAATAGCCATTGGCAAAGGCAATTGGACCCAAAGGCACAACCTATTGGCTTTGCCAGTGCTTGTTTAAACTACTCTTCTACGTGTCCCACAGGTGTCAGCCTGACACATGTTCAAAGCACCAGCTGCGGTTTATGGGATACCTATGACCTGTAAACTACTGCAGCTGTCCATAAATAGCTGTAACTGGCATCAGTCTGAGGGATGGCTGCTCAGTAGCTGTTGGTTCTATGAGTTTGTGGGCATGGTCATGACCTATCAGCTTCCTCAGCTGTCCATCAGACCCATCTATTGTGTCTTGGATGGTGTGCTGCATCCAGTCTATAATTAGGTGCGGCTTATGAGGACAAACGTTTTGTATTCACCAACAAAAGCCAGCAATGCCATTATCCATGCAGCTTCTTGATCCATCCTTCAATCAATGTATATGTCTTTTCCCACATAAGACAGCCTAAGTAATGTGGGTCCATGAGCTATGTGGTATGTGATGCTGCCAGGCCTGGAGGGACCAGGGGCACCCCTGAAGAAGGTCCCTAGAGCTGTAGGGATGAGTAGGTTGCCTCAGGCTTCTAGTTGGACCCTAGGGCCACTGATGCACAGTGGCATGGCTATAATGAGATCAGTGCAGGAGACAGGTCAGTGTTCTTGGACCTTTGAGTCTCTGTCTTCTGGAAGCCTTCTGCTCTTTAGGGGAAGCCCCTGGGCTACTGGACCTTTCAGAAGGGGCAAGAGCATTGGATGGGCGCGACCAGTGTGGCGACTAACAGTGTCTTGAAGCTCTTGATAAGGCAGGGTAATGTACTCGATTGCATGGAAGGTGAGAAGTGCATGTTGGACACTTATTGTGGAGTTAAAGTGGTGTTGAAAACACTAAAATATTGGTTCTGACAAATTCTTCCCTAAGCAACACACTGAAGTACTACACAAACACCATTTGGACCTACAAAAAGTAGTGGGGGATTGATATGCATATCCAGTGATGTCATAGGGAGTGATCTCAGAATGTTATAAAGTCCCTCATATAAAAGGCAACAGGCCTACTTAACAGCTAAAGTTAAAATGCAGTCTTTGCTATATATAAGATTGTAAATATATGTATATAATGTTTGTATTCGTATCCAAAGCCATACATACATGTACATCAACTTTTCTGTGTGTGAAAGCAAAGCAGTGATTAAGACAATGAGTCTATATTTAAAGCATACTTCTTGCATTCATAAACATTTATTCATTTGCACAGTATAAAATATTGGACAAATGTACACATTTGATGTATAAATACATATAACATTGATGAATACAGATGTTGATTAGGGAGCTACACTCTACATTTTGTCATGTATATTTCATAACCAATGAAGTTAGTATCAGGCATGATATATGAAAATATCGGAAATTAATTGTGTGACATTAAAAAATGTGACGATACATATGAGCCATGTGTTCAGAAGGGGCCGCCTGACTGCATGTACAGTTTTTAAACAAAAAGGATTGACAAAAGCCATATATGTAAAAATAACTTTGTTCAGGTTAGTTTTACTTTTTGTAAGCTACACACATGATTTTCATACATTACTGTGTAATTGGGCGTAGATATGGCTGAAAGTGACAGCATTTTTAAACCCGCACCTCTCTAGGGGATAGAAGGTTTACACATAGGATATCCAAGGATAACCTCTCGCTGGCCCATTCTCACAGGCAGTACTTAATTTGTAAAAATATAAGTGCCAGGGCTGTCGTCAGGAGTTCACTGCAGCTTGCACCACACGTTGCCCCTGTCTTGCTGCGAATGATAGTACTAACACAACTACCAACCAACACACTCCTACAAGTGTGGCAATTCGGACTATCCCAGCCCCAAAAGCTATCAGAATGGCTTGGGTGGCAGGTAATAGTCATTTTAATGTAGACTGAATTAATAATTACCTGTTGTTGTGGTCATCTCCAAATTGGCGCACCTTGTGGCAGCTGTCACAAGCGCGGTGTTGAGAATGAAATGCCCGTGCTGAGCACTGGAAACCACTGGTGCAAATTAAGCACTGCAGGTAGAGGCACTGCCCCTAGGACGGAAAGTTGGAAACACCTTGAGGTCACATTACAGGTGCATACGAAAACGCTGCTAAAAATGCAACCGGTGCGCTGGTGAGGACAAAGTGGTGCCACAGAGGCCTCCCAGCCTCCCTTTGCCTCAGCCTAATGGGGACGAAGTCACCTCTCTAAATCTAGCGATGGGACGCCAACCCCCTCACCCTGACCCGAGTTGTGCCTTGACATGAAGCCCTCATATAAAGGTTTGATGCCTTTCCTGACACACCACCGGCAATGCCAGGCAGGGGAGTGACTAAGGGGGCGCGTGAAGAAGATTCCTAGAGCTTTACAGAGATTGAGTTGGTCTGAGGATCCTGGTTGGACACCACAGTCACCAAGATCACTGATGGCGGTCACACAAATCAGAAACTTGAAGGAGGAGACTGGACCGAAACGACACTATGGCGACAGTATTTGGACAATCAAAATTTGGACTGCTACATCAATGAAACCGTACACTCTTCTGAGATGTGGACCAAAGTATGGGCCCATCCAGAAAGGACTGGGATATACTCTGCAATGGGTGGGAACAGTGGAAGTAGGACATTTATCAAGGGACAAGGGCACCTGTCGCTCCTGCTGTGATGTCATTTCATTTAAAGTATGGGATCTCCCTATTGGCATGTACTGGCAGGCTGTGAGTAGTTTCCCTTCTTCAGCACTTGCAGGAGGGAGGCGATATATGCAATCCCATGACGCGTCTCATACATTCAGCCAGGTTTGATTTTTTACCAATAATACTTTGTACTGTGGGGTGTGTAAGCCGAGTCTAATAATGGAAAATGAGAAGCTACAAGTCTGAGAAGTCAGTGTGCTGTAGAGTAAAAGTGTCAGAACTCAAGTGGAGCCAATTGTCAGCTGTGCTGCAGCACTTTCAATGGGAGAGTGCCCGCACTTTTTAATCATAGGCGCTGCTCTGAGCAATGCATACATACATTTCAATGTTGCTGGTACAACCAGTGTTTAACATGAATCTTTAAAAGGAGTCCCTGCGTTCGCATATGCATCACAGCAAGGAACATTTTAATTCCTTTCAAGAGCAGGGAACGGTGTATCACATTTGCATGTTTATGGAAATCTACAGTGGATTCTGCAAGCAGACACTTCATAACGCAACTGAATGAAACGAAAGGATTTCACTTTTGCGGCTTTGCTGTAAAATCAGATACCTCCCACTGGCCTCTTCTCTATTCCCCAAATGCATTTTGACTTCATGGATTATACTTTGCGGCATCACAATTACATCTAGTCAGTTTGTACTGCATAGCTTGTGCCTGTCTCTTCCCATGGGGAGTTTTTGCCTGGAGCTGTTCTCAGAAAACAAAGGAAAATCAGAATTGAAGGAAATTGAAAAATTGTTTCAGCAAAGAGTGAAATATACCGCATATCTAATAAAGGTAGTGGTCAGAAATGGAGTTATTATTTGGGAAAATATGAAGCCTACCAACGTAGCATTTTTAATTCCCTTCTGACAGTAAATATGTCGTAAAATGCAAAGAAATGCATAGAATCTTTGTCAGTGAAAGGCTTGATAAACTCAATGTAGTTTGTCCAAAATTCTATCCATAGAGAATCTCTGTTCAACCGCCTGGGCCTCATTTATGAGAAATGACGCATCGCTGCGTGAAAGCAGCGATGTGTCACTTCTCAGTGCGCATTCCTTGTGACATTCCTGATGCGTCATATTTAATGTATGACGCATCATGTCGCAAGGAGTTACAGATACGTCAGTATTTCTGACATATCTGGAAGCGCAAAAGTGGCGTATTACTGGAGTGTGTCACAAAAGTGACGCAACTCCAGCAATGTGTCCTTTCACATGGGGCAAACCCCATGTGAAAGGGCCTGCGTCAGTCTTACGCCTGCTGTGAGGCAGGCGCAAGATTTTTTGACGCAACGGCGTCCTAAAAGTGACGCAGTGAAATCTCATAGATTTCACTGCGTCACTTCTACGACCCATCCTTGCGTCAATATGCCCCCTGGCATACATTATACCTGGAGCAGGTATAATGTGGCGCAGGGGTTTACAAAGTGACGCATCTAACTAGACGCACAGCCTCATAAATGAGGCCCCTAGTACCTCTGGCACAAGCAGCAGGTTACAAACCAGCCTATATTTTAAAATAAAGCAAGTGCAACAAAGCTCCCAGACCAATCTAAAAAAATATCTGAACAACTGTCAATTTTAAGATTAACCGTAAAGCGCAGTTGAAAGATTACAATTGCCAATAGATTGTGACTGAAGTGTACTTTTCAGCCAACCACATTGGAGTGGAGGTTGGCTACACCAAGGGACTTGTACTCATTAAAGTTTTGACCTTATCACTGAAATAAAGGTCAAGATCCTTCTCCAAGGCAAGGTAGAAGGGTGAAGCTGGCAGGGGTTCCTGATCTGTGACTGGTGGTGAGTGTTTGAAAAGTGTCAACACTCCCTCCATCATCACTTTGTGTTTGCTTTGTTTTCCCTAAGTTTGCAGGGTATGCCCAGACATGTGTCCTGGGCTCACTTTGCTCCTGAATTCAAGGTAGCCTGGCTGATGAGGGCTGTTAGCCCGAAACCGGTCCCAGGATGCTTGTTTCTGGTTGATAAGCGTGGCTCAAATCCACCTGAGTGACTTACCGCACTCACCTATAGTAACTCTGTAAGAAGTCAGCCGGACAGTGGAGAAGAATAAACCATACATCTATTAGGCCACAAACTCCCATATGAGAGGGCCCTGTCTGATCTCACTCCTAAGAGTCAGATGAGAGGACTGACTCTCTTCATCACAGCAGTACATTATAATGCAATACAGTACATTAGGGTGCGCCCCTTTTGGAAAATTACTGAAACCCAGATAGAGGAACAATGTCCTCACACAGTAGGCATCTGCACCTGCGAAGGCAACAGTGTTATCACTCCTCAAGGCCACAGAGCCGAAGCTCTGAGGAAAGAAATGCTGAAACAGGGACTTTCTGCTCATAAGGGAGGGGGGAAAACTGTACCATGAGACATTGGGGCTGCAGAACAAATGTCAGCATTAGAAATCTGCCTGTCATAGGCAAGCTTCTTGTTATTATAAGAAAGTATACAAAAATATAAATATTGGGTACCTAACAGATAGAAGGCAATGTACTACAGCAAGTCTTCTAACTTAGAAGGCAAAAATAAGACAAAAGCTTGACCATTACAGAAACAGTTCTATCCAAATGAAGCTTGCATATAAAGAAAAATAGCTCAGTGGGTTGCAGCACATGAATAATAGGCTGTAACTGCATATTAATTTATGACACATTAGGCTAACATATGTACAACATCATTAGCAGGAAAATTACAATCTATCATGGTCCAGGGAAGAGATGGCTTGGCAGTTTGGGCTGGACTGTTCCCATGAGGCACAGGGTCAGACTGGTTCGCATATAGCTGTGTCTAAACTGGGGTAGCAAAGTGAGCTACAGAACGATGATGGATTCAACCCAGATCTGTGAATGGAGGTGAGTGTCTGTAAATTTTCAGCGCGCCGTCCATCAACTCTTTGTGTTTGCTTTGAGGGGTTCCTCAAAGTCAGTTATTTTACGCCAATCGTTGGTTTTAATGCCGAAAGCTCTGAGCAGGACAAAGCTGGACTTCATAGCTTCATAGGTCCCTTGAGTGCACGGATGGATATTCTGCCTAATGACAGTCCAAGGTTTTACTTTCAATTCACAGAACCCTCCAGTAGAGCAAGGTTGGTAGATGTAGCTGGACGGGCCCCCACAAGGCCACATTCCTTTACTGTAAGGGCCTGCTGGAAAATCTCTGAGTCGGATAAACCTGGTTTCTTGTCGTCCGTGGATGTGACTACCTAGGATATTTTGCAGCATCTTATTCCGGTCCTCCGGAGGGTGAACATTTGTAAATCCAAATTATCTCCAACTGCTGGGAAAGTTCATTTTCATCATTTCTGGAGCTCTCAGTTTGTCTGTATAGGCTTCTTAGCACCATGTGCCTCTCCAGCCAGGGCTCCTGCAGTGCCCAGTACTCATTGATCAACTGGGCATTGCTGGACTTAGCAGTCCTTCTACTTTTTGTGTTTCTGAAGCAGGCAAACAGGAGGTCAGCCACCTCATCCTTGAAGAGCAGATCCTTTACCTTGGTACCAGACCCTGTGGTCTTACAAGCCACAATTTAGAGGAGAGTTATCTATACTACTATTATAAAGCAAGAACTTTGAACCTTTGAGGCGGGAACACTCAGGAACCACAGCGCCAATCCACACACCCGATACATCATTGTAATCGTCAGTGTGTGCAGATGGACATAGGCTATATAAACTATAAAAATATGCGTTATTTAAAAATTGTACCTTAAAAAAAAAAGTAGTCCCTTCGAAGAGGCGCCGGCCGCAACCTGCGTGCTGACGTCAGGAGCGCGGGGAGGAGCAGCGTCTAGGAGCGCGAGGAGGAGCGGCGGACATGGCACGAGGAGGAGCGGTGACCAGCGGCGGACAGGCGGTGAGGACCGGTGGACAGGTGGGAGGAGCGGTGACGAGCGGCAAGGAGCGGCAGAGCGGCGGAGGTAAGACTCCGGGGGACCCACGGACAATGTCGGGGCAGGCGGGGGTCGGGGCAGGCGGGGGACGGGGCAGACGGGGCGTACGGGGGCCCGGGCTGTTGGACAATGTCGGGGCGGGCGGGGGTTGGGGCAGGCGGAGTCCCGGGCTGCTGGACAATGTCAGGGCGGGCGGGGGTCAGGGAAGCCTGATTGCTCCCGGACAAGGTCGGGACGGGCTGCTAGTTACTATATAAAAATAGGCTTCTTACAAGCTAAAGATGTTTCCTTGCCATGTGTTACTGCATTGCTTTTAAAATGCTGCTTCAAAGGGTACTCCGTGAAGCAGAGTATTTTTGTGATATATGTGGATGGTGTAAATTCACACAATTGCCCAGACTTAACATTTAACGTAAATGCCCATAGCGCGCCTTTTGAGCCATTTCTTATGGCCTTAAAGGAATGTACATGAATCAAAAATGTAATGCAATGCACAGTCCATATTCTAGGAGTAAAGCACATGCAAAGCATTAGGGTTTAGCGGGGGTATAATGCACAGATACTCACAGTTAGCTAAACCAGACATGAAAAAAGAAGAACCATGACCACAAATGATGTAATTTCTTAAACTAGTTTGTCAAAGTTAAAAAACTAAGAAACGTGTTAAACAAGACCATGGCCGTACTCTTCTTGCAAGCTACCCATAGTTTGGGGTATGCAATGACGGACCCACAGACACTTTCCAAAAAGTTACCATAGAGCTGCTTTTTCAGGTAGGATAAAACTCTCAAAGCTACATATTTTGCTCTTCACCTTGCACAGTGTTGGGGGTAGTAGTTATATATATTTCCCCCAGCTGCTGTGGAACGCGCTGCGGTCACGACCCGAGGATCTTCGAATACTGCCACTCGGTCTTATCAGATACCGATTGGGGCCTTTTAATTACAACCTTGGACCATTACCCACGTACTCCGGGAATTTAGATCCCTTATGGACAAATGATAGATTGGTACACAGATGTAGACCATCATTCCCCTTTTTGGACCCCAAGCATGCCATTGATCACCTTCTGATGTACAAATGACTATATTTTCCAGAGACAACATAATGTTTTATCTTGACCCTGAAGAAGTCCCATGTTCTGGACGAAACGCGTCGGCTGTACGGTGCGTCATCTTTTGAAAATAAAGGAACTAAACCGAAGAACTCTATTCTGCTTGATTCATTGAAAACATAAATGTTGAATGCTGTGGGGCACCTGTGTTGTTATGTCTAGTTAACCAAAGTTCCCTAGGGAATAAGCACTGTTACAGTGGGTGCTATCCAGTGTGCACACAGACCCCTATACAAACACCAGGGGTACTCATTACTATTTGGGGTCATCGTTTATTAGGTGCTAACCTTAAGAAGGTTCCACTGTTGGGGTTGTCTTCTCCTCTATATTTCCCCTGATTACTTATTGAACTAACTCTCCCGTTCATTTAGCAGCCCCACACCTTCCTAATTTTGAAGCCGGCTTTCTTGTTCACCTTGCCTACTTGTCTTAGCCGTCTGTGTCCTGCCTGTTCTTTAGCCAGCATGCTTCCTCCCTGTGGCAGGCTGCTATGCCCCCTGAAGCCATTTCTATACCTCTACCAGGCTTAACCAGCATTAGAGAAATGTTGGCCAGGGTCCATTTTCCAGCATATGTTAAGGGACAACTGCTGCAGTGATGATCTCCAGCGATATCCAAACATCGTACAATTATTGAGAGCCCCATCCACCTATATTCCCTTATTTTAATGGGGGATATCTTGAGGAGCTGCCAATCAGCCAATGGGGAGTTAGATCAGAGCCAAGTATCCTATTGGTTTGTTCCCAATCCCAGAGAGTGCTAAGTGAAGAGAGATCTTGCCAGCTTCAGGTGAAGAGGGATCTCACCAGCACCATAAAAAGAGGGGCCTAATCAGTCCCAGGAGAAGAGAGATGCTAGCAGCCCCAGGAGAAGAGGATTCCCATCTGGCCCAGGAGAAGAGGAATAGCACCGGCACCAGGAGAGGAGGGATCCCACCACCTCAGGAGAAGAGGGATCCCACCACCTCAGGAGAAGAGGGATCCCACCACCTCAGGAGAAGAGGGATCCCACCACCTCAGGAGAAGAGGGATCTCACCACCTCAGGAGAAGAGGGATCCCACCACCTCAGGAGAAGAGGGATCCCACCACCTCAGGAGAAGAGGGATCCCACCACCTCAGGAGAAGAGGGATCTCACCACCTCAGGAGAAGAGGGATCCCACCACCTCAGGAGAAGAGGGATCCCACCACCTCAGGAGAAGAGGGATCCCACCACCTGAGGAGAAGAGGGATCTAGCCACCTCAGGAGAAGAGGGATCCCACCACCTCAGGAGAAGAGGGATCTAGCCACCTCAGGAGAAGAGGGATCCCACCACCTCAGGAGAAGAAGGATCCCACCACCTCAGGAGAAGAGGGATCCCACCACCTCAGGAGAAGAGGGATCTAGCCACCTCAGGAGAAGAGGGATCCCACCACCTCAGGAGAAGAGGGATCCCACCACCTCAGCCACCTCAGGAGAAGAGGGATCCCACCACCTCAGGAGAAGAGGGATCCCACCACCTCAGGAGAAGAGGGATCTCACCACCTCAGGAGAAGAGGGATCTCACCACCTCAGGAGAAGAGGGATCTAGCCACCTCAGGAGAAGAGGGATCCCACCACCTCAGGAGAAGAGGGATCCCACCACCTCAGGAGAAGAGGGATCCCACCACCTCAGGAGAAGAGGGATCTCACCACCTCAGGAGAAGAGGGATCTCACCACCTCAGGAGAAGGGGATCCCACCACCTCAGGAGAAGAGGGATCCCACCACCTCAGGAGAAGAGGAATCTCATCAGCCTCACAGGAAGAGGGATCTCAGCAGCACCATAAGAAGAGGGATCTCACCAGCACCAGGAGAAGAGGGATCTCATCAGTCCCAGGAAAAGGGGGATCTTGTCAGTCCCAGAAGAAGATGTATGCCGCCAGCCACAGATAAATGGGGATCTCATCTGCCCCAGGGGACGAGGGAACTCATCAGGACCAGGGGAAGAGGGGTCTGGTCAGCCCCAGGAGAAGAAGGATGCCATAAGCACCAGAAGAAAAGGGATCTCATCAGCCCCTGTAAAAGAGGGTTCTCAACAGCCTCATGGGGAGTGGGATCTTTTCAGCCCCAAGAGAAGAGGGATCTCATCAGCCCTGGGGGAAGGGGGATCTGGTCAGCCCCAGGAGAAGAGAGATGCCACAGCACCTAAAGACGAGGGATCTTATCAGCCCAAGTAGGATAGGGATCTCTCAGTCCCAGGAAAAGGGGGATCTTGTCACTCCCAGAAGAAGAGGGATGCTGCCAGCCACAGGAAAAGAGGGATCTCATCAGCCCTGGGGAAAAGGGGATCTCATCAGCCCCAGGAGAAGAGGGATCTCATCAGCCTCATGGAAGCTGGATGCCACCGGAGAGGAGGGAGCCCACCAGCCCCAGTGGATGCAGGAGGCTGCCTTGACTCAGCCCCCGCTTCTCCGAAGAACTGGGCCAGCGGAAAGAAATGAAGCCAACGTAGAAATGGATCTAAAGGATCACGAGGCCAGGACAGGAGACCCCCTACCCCCTCGCGCCCTGCAGGAGGTGGCAGGTGATTCATCCAGAGACGTACTTAGCATAGCACAGTGGCAGCTCAAGGCGGTGGGGGGGGGTCATTAGCAGCACCTTGCGTTGCTGAAGCACAACACGCAATGTGTGATGTTGCATCACAGCGAAATAAAGGAGAGCCTGGCGCAAGGACAGGAACAGACCCCAATCTCTGAGAATGTATTTGGTGGCTCTCTGTCATTTTGCAAACACAACAAGTGATGGACCGAATGTGGATCAATGTCACACACTCAACCCAGTCCAAGGATCTGGGCCCAAATCCATCGTTTTTTTGCACTCCACACCACCCTGGGTTAGACAATGGCGATATGCAAATCAGCTCTGACCCTGTGCCCCATGGGAACAGTCCAGTCCGAACTACAAAAGCCATATCCTTCCCAGAACGGAATCAAGCATCCGAGGACCGGACCGGTTTTGAGGTAACACCTCTCATCAGCCCAGCTAGCTTGACTCCAGTGGTGTGGAGTGCCTGGGACCCACGTCTGGGCATCCCCAGCGCACTTAGGGCGGAATATGCAAACACAACAAGTGATGGACCGAATGTGGATCAATGTCACACACTCAACCCAGTCCAAGGATCTGGGCCCAAATCCAACGTTTGTTTGCACTCCACACCACCCTGGGTTAGACAATGGCGATATGCAAATCAGCTCTGACCCTGTGCCCCATGGGAACAGTCCAGTCCGAACTACAAAAGCCATGTCCTTCCCAGAACGGAATCAAGCATCCGAGGACCGGACCGGTTTCGAGGTAACACCTCTCATCAGCCCGGCTAGCTTGACTCCAGTGGTGTGGAGTGCCTGGGACCCACGTCTGGGCATCCCCAGCGCACTTAGGGCGGAATATGCAAACACAACAAGTGATGGACCGAATGTGGATCAATGTCACACACTCAACCCAGTCCAAGGATCTGGGCCCAAATCCATCGTTTTTTTGCACTCCACACCACCCTGGGTTAGACAATGGCGATATGCAAATCAGCTCTGACCCTGTGCCCCATGGGAACAGTCCAGTCCGAACTACAAAAGCCATGTCCTTCCCAGAACGGAATCAAGCATCCGAGGACCGGACCGGTTTCGAGGTAACACCTCATCAGCCCGGCTAGCTTGACTCCAGTGGTGTAGAGTGCCTGGGACCCACGTCTGGGCATCCCCAGCGCACTTAGGGCGGAATATGCAAAAACAACAGGTGATGGACCGAATGTGGATCAATGTCACACACTCAACCCAGTCCAAAGATCTGGGCCCAAATACATCGTTTTTTTGCACTCCACACCACCCTGGGTAAGACAATGGCGATATGCAAATCAGCTCTGACCCTGTGCCCCATGGGAACAGTCCAGTCCGAACTACAAAAGCCATGTCCTTCCCAGAACGGAATCAAGCATCCGAGGACCGGACCGGTTTCGAGGTAACACCTCTCATCAGCCCGGCTAGCTTGACTCCAGTGGTGTGGAGTGCCTGGGACCCACGTCTGGGCATCCCCAGCGCACTTAGGGCGGAATATGTTTTTTGTAATTTTCTCCCTGAGTGTACTGGGGTAGCTCAGACGTGGGTCCCAGAGCCTCCACACCACTGGAGTCAAGCTAGCTGGGCTGATAAGAGGTGTTACCTCGAAACCGGTCCGGTCCTCGGATGCTTGATTCCGGTCTGGGAAAGATATGGCTGTGTAGTTCGGACTGGACTGTTCTCATGGGGCACAGGGTCAGAGCTGATTTGCATGAAGCCATTATCTAACCCAGGGTGGTGTGGAGTGCAAAAAACGATGGATTTAGGCCCAGATCCTTGTACTGGGGTGAATGTAAGACATTGATCTACATTCTGTCCATCAAATTGTTTTTTGTAATTTTCTCCCTGAGTGTACTGGGGTAGCTCAGACGTGGGTCCCAGAGCCTCCACACCACTGGAGTCAAGCTAGCCGGGCTGATAAGAGGTGTTACCTCGAAACCGGTCCGGTCCTCGGATGCTTGATTCCGGTCTGGGAAAGATATGGCTGTGTAGTTCGGACTGGACTGTTCCCATGGGGCACAGGGTCAGAGCTGATTTGCATGAAGCCATTATCTAACCCAGGGTGGTGTGGAGTGCAAAAAACGATGGATTTAGGCCCAGATCCTTGTACTGGGGTGAATGTAAGACAATTATCTACATTCTGTCCATCAAATCTTTTTTTTGTAATTTTCTCCCTGAGTGTACTGGGTAGCTCAGACGTGGGTCCCAGAGCCTCCACACCACTGGAGTCAAGCTAGCCGGGCTGATGAGAGGTGTTACCTCGAAACCGGTCCGGTCCTCGGATGCTTGATTCCAGTCTGGGAAAGATATGGCTGTGTAGTTCGGACTGGACTGTTCCCATGGGGCACAGGGTCAGAGCTGATTTGCATGAAGCCATTATCTAACCCAGGGTGGTGTGGAGTGCAAAAAACGATGGATTTAGGCCCAGATCCTTGTACTGGGGTGAATGTAAGACATTGATCTACATTCTGTCCATCAAATTGTTTTTTGTAATTTTCTCCCTGAGTGTACTGGGGTAGCTCAGACGTGGGTCCCAGAGCCTCCACACCACTGGAGTCAAGCTAGCCGGGCTGATGAGAGGTGTTACCTCGAAACCGGTCCGGTCCTCGGATGCTTGATTCCAGTCTGGGAAAGATATGGCTGTGTAGTTCGGACTGGACTGTTCCCATGGGGCACAGGGTCAGAGCTGATTTGCATGAAGCCATTATCTAACCCAGGGTGGTGTGGAGTGCAAAAAACGATGGATTTAGGCCCAGATCCTTGTACTGGGGTGAATGTAAGACATTGATCTACATTCTGTCCATCAAATTGTTTTTTGTAATTTTCTCCCTGAGTGTACTGGGGTAGCTCAGACGTGGGTCCCAGAGCCCCACACCACTGGAGTCAAGCTAGCCGGGCTGATGGGAGGTGTTATCTCGAAACCGGTCCGGTCCTCGGATGCTTGATTCCGGTCTGGGAAAGATATGGCTGTGTAGTTCGGACTGGACTGTTCCCATGGGGCACAGGGTCAGAGCTGATTTGCATGAAGCCATTATCTAACCCAGGGTGGTGTGGAGTGCAAAAAACGATGGATTTAGGCCCAGATCCTTGTACTGGGGTGAATGTAAGACATTGATCTACATTCTGTCCATCAAATTGTTTTTTGTAATTTTCTCCCTCTGTCATTTTGCGTCAGATCTGCTGGTATGGTATATATCTCTCAAGTTCTACTTTATGACAGTAAATCCACCTTCCTAATCCTAGGAGCACAGCGCCTGCTTAGATGCCCATTGTCATTTGTGATGCCTTCAGTCAGATCTGGCTTTTTATTGCACAGCACGTTGCATTCTGGGTCTTTTTATGCCACTTTCGCCATTAGAATTGTAAGTTAAAATGTCTGTATGCAAAGTGCTTTTGGCCTAAAAGCAAGTGTTGTATTAGAATTGCATATCTATAGCCCTTTCGAATTCTGACGAGGCGTTGAAGCGCTGTACCAAGAGCCTCAAACTGCGCGGAACCTAAGGTTAGTGGTTAATCCAGTGATTACTGGTTATTGTGGGGCGTAGCATCGGGGGGGTGTCTGGGGTGTTACACCCCCCAATACATTTATTTTGTAGTAAATATTTCGTTACAGATGGTTTAAATCAGGTCTGTTGAGGTGTTTGAGGGATTTCGCTTGGGATTTTTACATAATGCAGACAAAAACACACACACAGTCTCTAGTCAATGTTTTAAAGGTCTTAAAAAGTTTTTTTTGTTTTTACAATATAATGAGTTTTAAACACCCCTCACAATCCGCCGTTCCATCCATTCCTACTGCTCCTCAAGTACCCCTCCTGCCCTGCTTCTCATATAATGTATTCTAAGTAGCGTGATTGTTGGAAAATCTGAAGCCCCCCCCCCCCAATCTTACTGACCAAGCTTTGTTCCTGGATTACTCATGTGCTCTCTGGAAACCACATATTGGATGAACATGTGAAACGGCTGCTAGATAGAACGATGGTAGTGTTGAATATGTGCTTCCATCTCTTTTGTTGTGTTCGTTTTGGCCAAACAGTGTGTGTCTACCACTTGTGTGGCCTCCTAGCTCTTGAGAGCAGTCCCGCAAACAGTGCTTAATTTGTCAAATATTAAGTGCCGGGGCTCTCATTATAAGGCCACTGCAGCTTGCACCACCCATTGCCCCTGCCATGCTTCCAATGATAGTAACCATCCATTCCACTCCTACAAGTGTGTAGCAGACAGGTTTAAGTGTTTTATTTATTTATTTATTGTTCTTTCCGAGCATAGACACCTGCTTCAATGCGCTGGCAGCTCATAATGATGTGCTGTCCACCATACATAGTTCCTGAAAGCTGTACAACGCCCTGTGCATGGTTATATGAGCAGCGACACAGGAGTTGTCATGGAACTATGAAGCAGTCAAGAAGTAGTTATTACTAAATGTATGTGACCTTTAGTCCTGCTGCCAATTTGTTTCATGAATATTGTTCTCTCTGATAAGACTCGTAAACTCAAAAATAACCTACAATTTTTGAGGCACTTTTTGAAGGTGGGTTGCATCCTCGGTACAAGTGTAAGTGCAGACCCAGCACTCATAATTAAGTGCCAGTGCTAAGCACCGGAAAGCACCAGCACAAATTAAGCACTGGACTTGCTAAACTTTTCTGGGTTGCCTGAGGATGCCACATGCTTCAAATGCTTGGATGCGGAGCTAAAGGTGGCATAGCTGGTTAGAATATGTTCAGGTGGGCATAGAAGGCATTGGCAACATTCTGGAAAGATTGGCCATTTGAGGACCTGGTGGAGGTTCTGAATAGGGGTGCAGTGACAGTGGGGTGCAAATCAGGTCTAGGTGAAGCTACCTGCATGTTGGCGCCATGTTAGGACTACAGACTGGTTGATGTTAGTGATGAACGGTGCTCTGTGGGCATCCCTGGGGCAGCAAATTGTGGTACTGAGAGTGACACATTGCCAGTACTTTGGCATTTGGTGCTTGGTGGATGTGGGGGTACACGTCTTAGGACAGTTGCGGGTAGGGCATTTGACAGGGGAGGAAAGGGAGTGATGTGAGTATTTTTTGAGAGTGATGTGTTGCCACCGAGTTGGGTTTAGATACATGTATGTGTACGGTGATTTCGCACAGCACAAGGATGCATGTATGGAGGTGGTTAATGTTGGTTGGGTTGGTAATTTTGACCTCAATCGTCACGGTGACCTTTTGTTCAGCTGGTTCCTGCTCTACACATATTACTGTGCACAGACATCTTTGGCCACAAAGAACCTCAGATAGATATAACTATCACCAAAGCAACCTTGAAAGATGCCACCTGTCTAAGTTGGTTGTTTGGTTCTGTACTGTTGATGATTTTAGTCCTGGTTGGATGGAAGTGTCTGAATACTGTTTTCAGTTTGTGTTTAGTGACCTTGGAGAAGCCGCCTGCATGTTGGCTCCAGGGCTCCTGGGCCATGCCGCATTGGTAGTGTCTGGGAAATTCAAGTGAGAATCTATGGTGTTCAGGCTCAGGGTCTGTGATGGAGGTCGGATTTAGACTCTGAAGTTATGAAAGGTGGGTGAGGCAGTAGTGTTGTGGGGTTGGCACATCAACAAATACACGTAGGGCACTGCGGGTGAACACATTACATGTCGTCACCCATCGCTTGCTTAGATGTTTATTGGAAGCCCAGGTGAGGGTGTCCTGAAGGTCCTGCTTATGAAGAGGAATTTCGTGACGTGATCTTGCAGGGCAGTAAAAGTACGTTGTGTGGTAGGAAATATGGACTAGAACAGAAAAGCAGAGAAGGTTTCGGGGTGCCGCAATCAATGCTGCAGGAGGGGAGACAGGTAAAGACTCTGAGGTAGAGGAGGAGTTCCGGGAGTGGTTTGACATTAGCCTAGTCTAAACTCAGGCAAAACTCCTTCCAATGCACCTTTAGAACCTCACTGGAACATCACATAAACCCCATTACTGACTGAACAGTGTGCACCCACCTTTGAGCGGGACTATGGAGGACCCCCAGAGGCTAAGGTACAGAGGCGCTGACGTCACAGCTCGAGGCACGGTCAGTGTCCTTGCACATTGACCCCTAACCTACCTTTGGAGGTGCAAGGTCAGGTGTGCAGACTGGAACTGCATCCACCGGTAAGGTGTCCTTCCGGAGCCTATAGGACCCTCTATTTCCCCTTCCCTTTGGCACCATCCAGGGATGTCACATCCTCTGATGGCCTCTTTGGCTTTGTGTCTGCATATCCAATGTGGCCCATGGGCAAAGGCATTCCCTTAGACAATTGAATAGGACCACAACCCCATTCAAATTAGGCTCCCTTCCCTCCTTTTACCCCCTTCCTTCTTTTTTTTCCTTCCTTCATACTTTTCCTCACTCCCATCCCTCTTCTTTCTTTCCCTCCTTCCTTCTTTCTTTCCCTCCTTTCTTCCTTTCCCACCTTCCTTCATTCCCACCTTCCTTCTTTCTTTCCATCCTTCCTTTCCCTCCTCTCTTCTTTTTCCCTCCTTTCTTCCTTTCCCACCTTCCTTCATTCCCACCTTCCTTCTTTCTTTCCATCCTTCGTTTTTCCTTTCCCTCCTCCCTTCTTCCTTTCCCACCTTCCTTCATTCCCACCTTCCTTCTTTCTTTCCCTTCTTCCTTCTATCTTTCCCTCCTTCCTTCTTTCCCACTTTCCTTGTTTCTCTCCTTCCTTCCTTGTTTCTCTCCTTCCTTCCTTCTTTCTTTCCCTCCTTCCTTCCTTCCTTCCCTCCTTCCTTCTTTCTTTCCCTCATTCCTTCATTCCCACCTTCCGTCTTTCTTTCCCACTTTCCTTGTTTCTCTCCTTCCTTCCTTCTTTCTCTCCTTCCTTCCTTCTTTCTTTCCCTCCTTCCTTCCTTCCTTCCCTCCTTCCTTCTTTCTTTCCCTCCTTCCTTCTTTCTTTCCCACATTCCTTCATTCTCACCTTCCGTCTTTCTTTCCCACTTTCCTTCTTTCTCTCCTTCCTTCCTTTCTTCCTTCTTTCTTTCCTCCTTTCTTCTCCCCTCCCCTCCATTCCTTTCCTCCTCTTTCAGGAGACGTGAGGTGAATGGTTTGTGTCCTAATATTCCAATAGACTGGCGCTTCAGACGCTGGCTGTCAATAACACCGTTTTAATGAGCTTTCACGCTCCTTGTTTGTGTGTGGCTGGCTTCTGAAAAGCTGACTTGAAATGCTTAAAGAGGCGGGAGTCCTAGCAGGTGGCGCCTGGCCAGAGGGAAATATGTGTGAATAAAACTGCTGAGTACTCACTTCAGTTCCAATTTACTACTTTTGCACCTTGCTTCTCGAGTTTCAAAACTGCATTGCATTTAAATGTGGTAGAAATATTGCTTCTAGTGGATCTTAAAAATGTAATTTAATAAAGAAATGTGGCATATTTTAGACGAGTTCTGCTCGTCTTCAAACGTTGTAATGCATTTAGGTGTTTTTTTAATCTCTTCTGCATTATGTTTTGGGGTTTTGTAAACCTTGAATATATGTCAAGGCACTGCACAGCATGAACTGTGCACCGACGAACGGAGAGAAATATGCAAAAGGTGGTGCCGACAGGCATGGCTTAATCCATAAAGATGTCAAACAACAAAAGAGTGTTGTCAGAGGAGAGTTTCATTAAGCACAGTTAATGAGAAAAAAGTATATGAAATCAACCTGTAAGAAAGTCACTTAGGGATTTCTTTAGAAGCCCTCACTCACCACCCTGGGTGGTGACATGCTTCATCATCGGGCCCATCAGGAGAAGCCGAATGCCTCCCTGGTGTGCTGCAACGCCAGATTACTGCGGAGCTGGTTTTTCGTGACAATAGTGTGAAAAATAAGTGAGTTAAAAAATGCCAGCAAGCTGTACCAAACAAAAAACTTTATTCTGTGGTTAGCCAGGCATTAGTTAAAATATATGTGTCGGGAAATTTACCAACTAATGTGTTGGGTATTTTCCCCTTAGAGTGGGGTCGACATGTTTCTGCCCTTATGTGTATAAGTTTTACTGGGCTTTCATCAGGACCATGTAACTGTGTACCTCGGTGGTGTGGGCGCGCTAAGGCCCACCCTAACCAGAGGACGTGAAAGTTAAAAATTTAGTGTAAAATTAGGTGCAAAAAGAACAAACCAGAAAAAGTGAGTGTTCCTTCGAAATATGGGGAACCTGTGGTTTGTTATTTAAAAGATCCACATGGGTCCGGTAGAAGGTATCGCTAGGTGCCGAGCGGGTGTTTGGCTTTGCGGGCGGTGTGCCATTGTCGCCACCACCCCCCTCCCGAGACCCATAGGGTGTGGATCTTCTCCACAGTGTTGTCTATCTGGTGCGGTGTAAGCACTAGTGTGTTGCTGTAATAAGGTAATGCCCTGAGCAGCTTTGGCCGTTTCTGTTTCCCTGATCCAGTGTAATGTGCTGGTTACCTTTCTTTTTTGGGGCTCTCATCACTGATTGGAGGTTCTCATGTCCTGTGTGCTGCACCCCTCCTCTGTGCACACCTAATGAACATGTGTCTTTTCAGTGCCTCTGGTATTGTTACCCAGTCCTGAGGTCCAGGGCCTGTTAAATATTTTGAGGAGGCAAAGTGGACCGGTTCGCCAGCCTGGGGTGTAATCCTGGTGGGTACACAGCTCCAATACCTGACGAACACCACATGTACTGTGATTAAAGGGCCTGAAACAGCTGCAGAGCCAGGGTTTGGGTCCCCTATTGAGGGATATTCGAGGAGTGCAGTGCCTGGATCTTGACTCGACCAATATCCTCCTGATAGGACAATTGTTATTTTTTAATATTGCTATAAATAATATTATTGTTATTTTGAAATAAATGAGCACCCTGGCAGGGGAAACAACCTTTACAATGCAACTTTTACAACGCACTACCATTACAACAAAACTTTTACAACGCAACATCCATTACAACGCAACATCCATTACAACGCATGCCATTACAAGGCAGCCATTACAATGCATGACACTACAACTCATACCACTACAACGCATGTCATTACAACGCATACCATTACAATGCTAAGTACCCTTACACTATCCAACAATTACCCTACTGTTGCACCCCCTGGAGTTAGAATAGTAATTTTTACCTCTACACTATCCAACACTTACCCTACTGTTGCACCCCCTGGAGTTAGAATAGTAATTTTTACCCCTACACTATCCAATACTTACCATACATGCAATGTAATGGTATGCGTTGTAATGGTATGCGTTGTAAAGGTGGTATGCGATGTAATGGAATGCGTTGTAAAGGTAGTTTTTTTAAATTCGTTGTAATGGCATGCGTTGTAATGGAATGCATTGTAATGGATGTTGCGTTGTAAAAAATGCATTGTAATGGTATGCATTGTAAAAGTATGCGTTGTAACGTCATACATCCCCCTGGCAGCAGAGTCCAAGCTAGTTGTCCGGACTGTGATGTTAATAAGAATCTCATTATCTTAAACCTTATTATTATTCATTCTATTGTTGGTATTTGTTACTTCAGTGCTACTACAGCCGGTCGAGGCATCATTATTAGTACCATTGCTATCATAGTTCATATTATTAGCCGTATGGATATAACATACTGTGATCTCATAGATGATCACAGAGCTAAGAACATCAACAGCAAAACAGTCATGAGGAATTATAATAATATTACTAGCAGCCCGTCCCGACGTTGTCCGGGTATGAATTGCTGCCGGCCAATAGTATATTGTTTCGTAGGATTTCGTTTTGATAGCATTTCTTATCTGTGACAGGCCTGTGAAATGCTCCGATTCACAGTGCACTGCTGATGCACTTAAGAGTGCGCGTTCAGTAGTGTGTGAACTCGAGTTTCCCTACTTTATTTTCCTTGCAATATTATATAGCGCGAACTCGACAACATGGCATGAGCACAATTTACATTACAGAAGAACACATTCATTTGTGGTAGGCACGGGGAGACAAAGCGATTTGTCTGGAATCACAGGATGTTGAGCTGATGCCGAGATTCGAACGTAGCTCCCCATCTCTAAAGTTCGTAATTCTAGAACTTGTGGTGGGAGGTGTGTCTAAAAGTGTATGTCGGTGCTGGGCATCAATGAGAGAGACCTGTGCATTTTTCCAATCGGTGGTGAAAAAATATGAGTATGTTGCTGGAGATGTGAGCCGCCGTGCCACCAATGTACTTACGGGGGAGGGTAAACACCCATTATTCCGCAACTTTCTTTCCGCATACCATCACTTCGCATACTTTCATTACGAAAGTACCATGACTCCGCAATGCCATTATAACGCGTGGCATTACATTTTATATGCTTTTACCACGCATACATTTACAACGAAATTCGTTGTAAATGCATGAATTATAAAGGCATGTTTTTTTTTAAATGTTTGGATAAGGCAAGTATGGGTATAGGGGTATATGTTTTGGGGTACTGAGGTATATGTTTTGGGGTGTTTGGGTATTTTAAGGGTTCAGATATAGTTTTGGGTTCTGGGGTACAGGGGTATATTTAGGGTTCAGGGCTAGGTTTGGGTTTTGGGGTATAGGGGTATTTTTAGGGTTCAGGGGTAGGTTTGGGTTTTGGGGTACAGGGGTATTTTAAGGGTTCAGGGCTAGGTTTGGGTTTTGGGGTACAGGGGTATTTTTAGGGTTCAGGGCTAGGTTTGGGTTTTGGGATACAGGGGTATTTTAGGGTTCTGGCTAGGTTTGGGTTTTGGGGTACAGGGGTATTTTTAGGGTTCAGGGGTAGGTTTGGGTTTTGGGGTACAGGGGTATTTTAAGGGTTATGGGCTAGGTTTGGGTTTTGGGGTACAGTGGTATTTTAGGGTTCAGGGGTAGGTTTGGGTTTTGGGGTACAGGGGTATTTTTAGGGTTCAGGGGTAGGTTTGGGTTTTGAGGTACAGGGGTATTTATAGGGTTTAGGGATAGGTTTGGGTTTCGGGGTACAGGGTATATTTATAGGGTTAAGATGGGTTAGTGTTTAAGGGTGTTGGGGTATTTTATAGAGTAAGGGTGGGTTATGATTATGGGGTGCAGGGGTATTTAAAGTAGAGGTGGGCGGAATTGGCGCGAACTTGGTACAATAAATCCGCAATATTTTGTTCCGTCAGATTTCCAATTATTAAAACAGAAACCTCATATATTCAAGGTAAAATAACAAGTATTTCTACATGCTAAAATGCATATAGTCATTTCACAAAAGTGAAATTAGCTTCCAGCAAGCAGTGAGAGAGGTGATGATTTTGAGATCAAGTCCCTGCAAAGCATTATGGGACGAGATTAGCAGTGGGAAGTGAATATTATAGTATCCAAATAATTCTACAAAGAGCTGCAGTTCACCTCATCGTCCCTAGTTGTCCCTGATGAGGCACATGCAATAGCATTTAAAATATTATACATCAAGCTGCAGTTCACCTCGTGGTCCCGAGATGTCCCTGATGAGGCAAATGCAATAGCATTTAAAATATTACACATCAAGCTGCAGTTCACCTCGTCGTCCCTAGATCTCCCTGATGAGGCAAATGCAATAAGCATTTAAAATATTATACATCAAGCTGCAGTTCACCTCGCCGTCCCTAGATGTCCCTGATAAGGCAAATGCAATAGCATTTAAAATATTATACATCATGCTGCAGTTCACCTTGTCGTCCCAAGATGTCCCTGATGAGTAAAATTCAAAAACATTGAAACCCTTTCATGAATGCTAAAAATTATGCTAATCTTATCCCATAATGCTTTGCAGGGCCTTTTAGTTGTATTTTTGCCCATAACTGTGCTTGGGGTGGTTCTAAGAGAATGGGACCTCCACTGAATTACTATTTAAAGGGAGCAGGAATGAATAGAACCTGGGAAGAAAAAACAACACTTGTGACGGAATTCCCCCAGCGATTGTCACGCCCCCCAGCACACACCCACAGCACAATGCAGACACGCCCACAAGGGACTACTTTGCTGGCATGGTTCTTTTACCTTTTAAATGTATATGGTGGGCGTCTGCATAGCCTATGTCCTTCTGCTGCAACTGCCCTTTCCAATGCTGTATTGGGTGTGTGGATTGGCGCTGTAGTTCCCGAGTTTACCTTGCCAAAAGGTGTCTGTTCTCTCTTTATAATAGTAGTATAGATTAGCATTAGCATTATTATTAATAACAATCTGCAGAGTTCTGGGTTCTCTCAATCTAGTGACATCCTTTACATGACTAATTCACATGCAAAGGACTACACTAATTGATTCTTTTGTAAATTGTACTTTTACGGAGTTCCTCTAATATTGTTTAGTTTTAGATTTCTAAATGTGGGATTATTTCTAATGTTGAGACTTCAAGCTTCAACCTTATATTCGGTTTCATGAAGGTATGCAGTGTAACCTTGTGCAACAATCTGGCATCCAGCTCTAGGACAACTGGAGGTAAATATTTCTGTGTCTCTGTTTCGGAAGCCGTTTTATATGCAAGGCTGATGTGGATACAAACCTTCATTTCACATACAGATGAAAACAGGATTAAAATGATGTTTCCCCTGCTCTCTGACCTTTGCTTCATCCCCTGCCCTCTGACCTTTGCTTCATTTGCTCGGAGAGCTAGAACAGTTATAGTCTTTCTTTTATTTCTGTATGAAACGAAGGTCGGTTCGCAGGCAATCCTTCATTTGGTCCTACTTTTGTTTCTATGTCTGTAATGAAGGCCAAAAACCGGGTATGGTGCTAGAGGTCCTGCTGCAATGAGTAGATTATGTTGTAAAGAACAAAGGCTGTTCAGTGTCAGTCATCATCAGAGTACCTGATGTCCATCACTGTATAGGACGCGTGTGCCATATTCCGACCCCTGCAGGCTACCAGAGATATCATCAAATTGTGATGTGCGATCAACTGCTTCAGGTTCAGCCCATGATTTTGGTAGATGAACCAAATTAAATCTTTGCCTCTTTCAGGAAGTTTGCATTTCGAGCAAGACGCTGATGCAAAGTTACGCGTGGTTCGGCCACCTGATACTTTACATGTTTGCAACATGTTTGCTCTCTACTCTTCATGATTCTGGGAATCTGCATCACAGGATATGTCATGCATTTTCTATGATGCCTCTTATTCCCAGCGTCTTCGGTCTTCCAGATTAGATGAGATAAGAGCAAGAAGAGGGTGAGTTGGGGATTAATGCCTTGTTCTGGTCTTGGAGGATCTGATTGCCTTTATTTCTGCTTGCAGCAGTGGAGCTGGTATGTTCCCCATAACCCATCTACACTGCTGTCTTTGGTAGTTGTCCCCTCCTGGTTGTGTCAAGGCCAACTCTTGGTCTGGAAATTGAAAGGGAAGGGTTTAAAAGGCTACGATTGTTGATGGTGACCACAGGTGTTGGCCAGCAGTCCAGACACCTATCCACTCAGCGGGCATATAATTGTGCATGCTTTGCAAGTTTTTCCTAGTGTTTGCGTACATCTTTGTATCTTACTTTCTGTCTAAAATCTGGATTTTCTCTTGGTCGGTACTCCAGAAATGGTTACTTGTGGACACAATCTTGGTCCAATGGGCAGAGATCTAGGCTTTTACTGTATCTTGGCATGTCACAGTCTATGAAGTCCTAGCCTTGATGTCCATAAGTTCTCCATGCATAGGTGCTGGAATTTTGGTTCCTTGAGGAGTATCCTTCCATACATCTGGGTAATGAACGAAGGCCACAAAGAACTAGCATTTGCAATGCAATCGGTCTCGCCTGTAGGACCTTATATGTATTTAGCTATGCAGCACATTAGCCTGGGTGCTGAAACATCTACTGTTCTTTAACATAGAGGGAAAGTAAGCACCCAACTGCATGACACACCTGGTATGGGAGCACATGGAGAGAAATATTGCATTTCAGCGGGAAATGGTATAGTCCAAAGCTCTGTTTTTAATATAAAATCAGGGCTTTCTGTGGTCATATAACTGAAAATACAAGATTTGAAAAAAATATTATTGTCTACGGGTGCTCGTGGAAGACAATTTCTATGAACTGGAATCTAGAGAATGCTAAAGTGATTCTGGTATTTTACTGACCTCTGCTGGTTGTTTTCTATCAAGAAAGTTAAATAGAGGCAGTTGCCAGAAAAATAAAAAAAGAAAGTCCTTCAGCAAAAAGCAATTCTAGTATTTTACTGACCTCTGCTGGTCGTTTTCTATCAAGACAGTTAAATAGAGGCAGTTGAACAGAAAAAAAGTCCCTACAAGGAAGCAGACAAGTCCTAGGGCTGATCTCCAGAGCCCACAAAGTACATAAACATATACGCAAACACTAAAGTATATACAAGAGGTCTTGAATGCTCGACCCAAAAAGGATCAGGGGGTTAATTGCTGGATTAGTGAATGGTAATCCCCATTCCCTTAAGGACTTCATTTAGGAATATCAGTGAGGCCAACAAAGAGCTACTGTGGTGGCTGCAGGCATGTGTGGTGAAAGACGCTTGGTTGGCGGGGTATGAGAGTAGGATTACCTGATGACGGGTCCAATACAGGGATTTTTCTGTTCATTGTGAGGGATTGTTTTAAAGTTTATTTTTGTCTAGGACAGCTGTTGTTTCAAAATGAGTCTCTGAACAAAGGGGCATGAGTGAAAATGATGTCAAATGGCCCACCCTGACTTGGGCAGTGCCACTGCCATCTTGTGCATTGAAGGGTGCTCTGCGGGCAGAGCCAATGTCTGCCCTGCCATTGAGAAACCATGAACCGCGCCTCCGTGAGAAGTCGGTGGTCTCTGGTGATGGTCTTGTCAGAGGAGGGCAGACCAGAGGTGTGCCAGTTTTTGGCAGACGTTCCATCACTGCCCTCTGCCAAACAAGGCTGCACGTCTTCCCATTAGAGAACAATACAGAGGAAGGGGGAAAGAGACACAATAACAAATCTGTGCAGTTATGACTTTGGCCCAGCAGGAGGAGGGACGAATATTTAGGTCAGCTTGTAAAGTATTTAATGCTTTTTGCGACTTATCTTTCGGATGCATGGAAGCGGATGCAGTCTTTGCACATTATGGCGCGGGTTAGTAAATCCTACCTGTCATGACTCTGATTTTGTGGCCTTATCTGCAGACTCCATATTTCTGATCAGAGCCACAAGTCCTCGAGCCAGGTGACCTGAGCTGTCAGGGGCTCTCTCCGAGGCAGACAGCCGGTTCACATCAGTTCACGCTGCCCGAGGATGCGATCTCTCTGCTCCCCCAGTGAGTGACAGGGCTGGGGTTTCCATGCCATATTGATCGGCGCATTGATCTCCCGCTGTAAGTATAACCAGAGCCCAGCCCACTGGTTGTGCACAGGAAGCAGAGCCTGGAGGCACTGCTGGGCTTGCAGCCCTTTGAAATTTAATCCAGCTGCTAATGCTTCTTATTTCTTCATGTTCTAAAAGCTGATACTGACCTTTTTTTCTTCTTGAATTGCAATGGTATAGTTATTTACTGTCAGCTACTGGGACATTCATCTATTTTATTAGGTGCCTAGGCGCCAGAGATTTTTAATGACACAAAGAATCAGCAAAGTGGAATTATTGGGCTGCCTTGGAGTGCTCCTTTCTTTCATGTTGTCTTTCTTCTATTTCTAGTGACAATCCATAGTGTCGCTGGGGTGGGCCGGAGGGTCGCGGCGCACCAGCCAGCGATAGGCCTGGCCGGAGCCCGGAGGCCTCTTTTTAGCTGCAATGGATGGCAGCAGTCAGAAGTACAAGTCTGTGTGAATGTGGGAGATGCACCTGGAGTAGGGTGACCAGATCTTAGAATGAAAAACCGGGATGGGCACAAACATAGAAATAGGACTAAATGTCCTAATTAGGTCTCAGGGCTTCTTATATACAAGTGTGTGTATATATATATATATATATATATATATATATATATATATATATATATATATATATATATATACATATATATATATATTTGTGTTCTTTTAAAGAAATGTATTTTCATATTACCTCCCGTTCTGCGAGGAGCTCCAGGGTCCGGCTGCTTGTGGGCCTGGCCTTGCCCTAAGGCCTCTGCTGCCCTGATTAACACCTCATTAAATCCTGGTGTGCTGCTTAAATGAGGCGAAGCAGCACAGTTTAAAGAATTGAACTTCTAAGAGGGCTGGTGGAAATGTGATTCTGCACAACACTGTGATTAACGTGCAGGTTCACCCGACCCTCCCTTAAAAACTGGGACATTTCTTTAAATAACCCAGGCACTACCCAAAAATCGGGACATTTCTTCAATTTGGAGAAAAGTGTCGGGACACCGGGACACTTCTCCAAAAACTGGGACTGTCCAGGGAAATCCGGGACATCTGGTCACCCTAACCTGGAGGGAGTCACTGCATGGGTGGGAGAGACAACTGGGATCTCTGCAGAGCAGAAGATTGGAGAGCACAGGAACGTACCAATAGATATGTCCTTCTGGACAGTGAGGCGCAGCCGACCCTAGAGGGATGGCGTCGCCTGAAAGGCACAGCAGCTGATCATGCATAAAAGGGATCATGCCAAAACAAGGGGCAAAGAAGTGGCACAAACACATTTTTATTTGAAACCCCCAATCAAGGAGACTGAGGGAAGTGGTCGACATTCCAGAAATTGTTTGTGCCCACCTTGGTAAGCTAGAGGGGATTAAAGTGCAGACCTGCCCAACATTGGGGGGATAGGATGTAGTGCAGGTGGGGATGATGAAATTAACTTATTGATGGGCTGGGTGACTCATTGGCTAGTGGGCTTTTTTTTTTTTAAATGAAGGCGAGTTCAATTCTACAAATATTTGTCAACCAGTGAGTTACAGTAGGCAGCAGGAACGTTCCTCTTTTGAACAAGAAAAGTCCAATTTTTTAATTTGATTCCCCAGGTTTGAAGTCCTGATGTTTAAACCGATATCCCTTCCCTTATTTCCTTATTGCACCTCTTCACACCCAGACCTTCCTTGAGCACAAGATCCCAAAAATCCACTTGAATTTCCATGAAACGTGACAAATATTTTAATATAGTCTTGCTGCACTTACAAAGCCCTTTCCATGTTAGCTGTCTCTTTTTGCCTTTTGTATGATTTATATGGGCCATAAAAGTGTGGAATTTTAGAAATCCTGTGCATGGTTTGGCATAGACTGCCACGGATTTCCATGTACTGTTCATGAATTTCGATGATTTCTAGCATTCAGCGACAGTCGCTAGTTTGATTGTTTTATATCACGGTATAAGCATGTGTCCTTGTACTCCTCTGCAGTGTCAGGGGTCATGAAAAAAGGAAGGTGAGGGCTGGCGAGCCAAGAGCTAACACCCTATGGCGCTTCAACTGTGCTGAGGATAGCTTAAAATCAGCTGTCCTACAGGTGTACGTCTGCTCTAATGAGTGCCTAATTTGACCAAGTGGTTTGCAGTGCTCGGCACCACCATTTAAATGTTAACACTAGCTCTTTTGACAATCCGCCACATGGTGGCGGTGTCTGTGTACTTTTCAGATGAGCGCATAAATAGTTGTTTAATAATTCAATATACATTAAAAATTACTAATACATGCTACCCAAGTCATTCTTATATCTTTGGGTGGCTGGAATAGTCTGAATTGTCAAACTTGCTGTCCTTGACAGTGCTGGCAGAGGCAATGAGTGGTACAAGCCTCAGTGGCCTCGTGGCAAGTGCCCTGACACTTATATTTGCCCTGACACATCTTTTTTACAAATTAAGCACTGGTTCTAATGGATCATGGAAGTGCCATACATGCTGAAATAGGAAGTTAGTTTCCTATTAACAACAGATTCAATTAGAACCTCAAATACTCCATTGTGGTATTTGCTGAGAAACTTAATTTTTTTTGATCAACTTTAAAGTCTCACTAAATTGGCATTAATATTTGGAAGATTCATGGCTAGAGTGGTAATCGACTGAATGCACTTCCCCTCTCCAGCCCAGCTCCTTCCACCTTCTCACAGGGTAAGGTTCTTTTGGAGGTTGACAGCTCTGGGATATGTGTTTCCAGTCCTTAATTTGAGCCGGTGGTCTCCAGTGCTCAGCACCAGCACTTAATTGTGAACACTAGCACTAATGACAGCCTGCCACATGGTGGCGCTCTCTGTGTAATTTTGACATGAGCAGAACAATATATTAATCCAATATACATTAAAATCCACTAACACCTGACGCCCAAGCCATTCTTTTAGCTTTTTGGGGTCTGGAATAGTCTGGATTGCCACACTTGCACGAAGGTTATGGTTACTAGTTGTGTAGGTACTGTCACTTCCTCACGGCCAAAGCCTGGAACGACCTTCCGCTCCACCTCAGGAAGACAACATCGCTCCCCATCTTCCCAAGAAACCTCAAAACCTAGCTCTTCGACAGACCCCCTCCTTGATGGACTGAAACCTGTAAACCTCCCCCCATCCTCCCCCCAGTGCCTTTAGACCCTTACGGGTGAGTAGAGTAGTCGCGCTAACAAACACCTGATTTATTGATTGGTTAATGGGTGGCCTCCTGACGAGGGCTCTGGCACTTATTTTATTACAAACTAGCTTACCCGTCGCGCGTTGCTGCGATCTCAGAAGAATGGAAAACATTTTAAAGTGTTGTTTTAATTCTATTTATTTATTCTAGTGCTTGTGGATACACACAGTATTTTTTGTTTTTCCGTCTGGTGCGTAGACGAATAAATCAGAAGGTTTTCCGACGCATGAGCTGGCCACATACAGTTGTCCATGTGAGAAGCACGGATTCTCCAAATCTAGTCCACACCCTTGCAGCGATTGTCCTTGTGCTTTGTTGATGGTCATTGCAAAAGCGAATTGCACCGGAACCTGTAAACGTTCAGTATTGGAAAGATTAGGAGGGCCCTGGGGGAGCCGGGGGCCGATAATTAACAATTTTTTTTTTTTTTTTGCCAGAAACCTTTGCGGGAGTGTACTCAACAACTTTTAACAATTTTTTTTTTTTTTTTTTTGCCAGAAACCTTTTATGCGATCAGATGAATGGTGTAGTAATGCATAAAGGGAAAACAGACAGACATACTTTCGTTTTTTTATATATATAGATTAAGCACTGTAATATCTCTGTGTCTCATATGAAGCCTGCAGAGTGAAACCTGCTAGGATAATGGGAACACGTATATTTTCGAAATCATAGACTCTGTTACAGTCATTTGCATATTACACCCAGGCTGAGCGTCACGCCTTGCTCCCCCCTCACCTCCAGTTTGCAGCCTGAGGATTCTTCAACCATCTAGAGAGGAGCGCAAAGAAGCTTGACTTCAACCCGACATGTTATGTAAATGTAGTTCCTATTGGAAAGCCAGCCTACTGGGACCGGGTTTGTTGTTTCTGTAAATGCTTCCAAAAGAGATGTACACAGCTCGCATAAACACAGCCTCCCGCACATTTTTTAGCAGCAAATTGAGATTTAATAAGCAGGAAGGACAAAGGGTATTTTCGTTATCCGAGCACGAGACAGTTTTTGACGAGAACTTTGGCTGACGGCCCCGGGTCAAGATTTCTACATTTTTGTACTCTGTGTTATTCCGTAAGGGAATGCGTTTGAACTCCGAAGAAACACAGAATGACTTCTGGCGTTTGGTTAATCCCAGGGGCGCCCAGAGGCTCATGGGAAACGTCACGTCACTGTGTTCAACTGTCACTCTTCTTCTCTAGCACAACGGTTATTACCCTTTTGACTTCTGTGGACTCAGTCTATCACTATTAGCAATTTCTACGATTTGAACCTAAAAAGAATACCCCAAACTACAGAAGCAAGTATAGCTCAAACAAATTAATATATTTTCTTTAACTCACAAACGAAGAATATATAAAATTCGAAAATTAAATTGTAGTGTGAAGGTTGGACCATCTCAAACTGTGGGTTTATTCATAAAAGGCAAAGCTATATGCTGGACATTTGGATGTCACTTTTTCTTTTTTATTCCAAATGCGTTATTTCTTTTTGTCCACGTATCCCAGTGCTTCAGTTAAACCTAGGGGTGGGCAATGAATTCCACTCCACCGGCAGAGTTTGTGGAGTATTGCTCACTACGCATTACGCTTGTAATGCGGAGTTCCGGCAAAACTCTGCCAACTGCCGCCAACAGCAAAATGGTGAGCGTGAGAACTGGCGCCCCCTAGCGCACAGCCAGCTATTGCCCAGAGTTGCAGAGTGGGACCCATGATTAGAATAGGCACCGAGGCGAGAATGATCGGATCCGGGGAAATTGAGCCCAAGAGCCGCCGAGGCGGGAATTGAACCCTGGTCCCGGGCCAGACCTCTGCATCAGGGTCTGCCACTCTAACCATTGAGCCACACTTCTCCACATTATGCTGCGCAGAACAACCTCCCGGTGCTAAAAATCAGGGCGACATGCCGATTCCCACTACCCCCCTTCCCCCAAGATGAGGCCACCAGTCGTCCATATTACTGTTTGCAGTACTTGAGCTAATCCCGCAAATCGAACTGAGGGCTACTTACTTAATGTTTAGCTTTCAATTTCAAATTCCTTCACATTTACAGAGCATTTTATAATTTTCAATTTTGTTGTTTTTATTGCAATATACTTTATAAATTTGCTAATATTAATTTCATAAACTGTCACAAACTACAGGTTAAAAACTGCTGTTCTAGCAGGGGAGTGCCATTTCAGTGTGGTGACAGCCGGCAAGGGGGCTGAAAAAGCCTCCTTCTGGACAGCTCCCGCTGAGGGATATCAACTGTGCTCCTCACACTGAAAAAGAGCTTTAACCCAAGGGTTACATAGGCCATGGGATCGCTTAGTAAGGGTAACCCCAACCTAGGACCCGGCTTCCATCAGAAATCTGGCAGCATGGACGTCTTTCGGAGATAGCAAGCTGCTATCCCTGACTTGCACTTTGGCACAGACGGAAGGAGTCAGGATTGCAGAATAGTAAGTAAACAGGGATCCTGGGACACTTCAATAGACTGTAATCCTTGCTCACCAACAAACAGGAAGCTGTGAAGGGAGATAATAGCGGTTCAAGGTATTAACCATTAGTTGTGCTCTGTAGTCACTTTTACTAACCCCAGCCTGGAATGAATGGACACCCATGGTGGTAAAGATCCAGCTCAAACATTTTGGAACATGGGGGGTTAAAAAGATGTGTGATGGTACGTCCGCTAACCTGTGCACTGTGATGAATTGACATCAATAGTGGTAAAGGCCCAGCCCAAGCACTGGGCTCAACATGTTGAGGGAAGATTGACTGGCTAGCCAGAAATGTAGCTGAAGGAGAGATGTTGCAGATGTTTGTTCCTAGAAGGGCCCGTCGTAATGCACTCAGGGCTAACATTTAAGTGAAGGGTTGGCTAAGTACTGCATTGGGGCTCACTGGAAGACGTGGCCATTCTTCAGCTCCCATACCAACCAACCAACCAGATGTCTAAGACCAGCTCCCTAGAACTGTCTCCCACAGCTCCCTCCGACATGCAAACAATTTAAAGAAAGGTCTAGGCACACGCGTGGATCAACCATTTGCAGCTTTCTACCTACACTGCTTTGCCACCTAAGTACTACGGCAGCCTACAAGATTACCTCCTACACCAGACAGATGGACTTGACTCTTCTGCTTGTTGTTTCCTCTTTCCATTAATCCAACCACTTGCCATGAACCCTATAAGGCAGCGGCACGGCTTAGCTTGAGCTCTACGAAAAGTATATAAGATAAAGTCAAATAAATGGTATTGAGGCAGTGGTAAATTCTTATGAGCTGTGTCAATGTCCCTTTCCTCATCCACAGGTCTGGGGATAGCTTGTTGCTGAAGTAGGACCATGCCCATCACATTGTCCACCTTAGTTTGTCTGTGAATATTTCCAGTTCCAAAGAGGTGATTAAAAAGTCAAAGGACGCTGAACTTTGGGTCAGATCTTGATCTGGTTGGTCCTAATTTTCTGAATGATCTGACATCAATGTTTGTTTCAGCCTTAGCCGTAGCAAACATTGCCTGCTTTTGAATGCATCCCCAGCTCATGATGTCTGTGCCCTGTTTATATCACAGAAAGTCCTGGAGAGGCGCCATGTCTATTGTAGACAGAGTTCAATGTTTAGACTTAGAGAAGTTACTGCTATTTCTTCAGGATAGTGTTCTCTGTGTGCCACTATTCAACTATAAATAGTGCAGCGCACATTTGTTTTTGTTCTATTCTAGGATGAGCTTCACCAGCACTCCGCTGGTCATTAGGTCTTGCCTAGAGACAAATTCAGCTGTTTCGCCTCCCTCACGAAAAATATAATGGCAGTTGTTAGACTTGGCATCTTTTAGCGTGTTTCCCCTGTGTTTTTGCTTCCTGGCCTCCCGGTTTTTACTCTGTTTGTGCTGGTTTAGTGTTTCTGCGTAGTTTTCTCACTTCACTGCTGATCAGTGGTAAAGTGCAAGTGCTCCTGTGGTAAAATGTGTTGCGGATTGGTGTTTCCATCATTGGTCAGTTTGATTTATGTGTCAGTCCCTAGTAAAGTGCACTGCCTGTGCCAGGGCCCGTAAATCAAATGCTGTTGGTGGGTAGCAGCACTGGATTGGGCTACCCACCCAAACAGCGCATAAATGTAACTCCGCCATGCCATTGCAGAGCCTGTGTGCAGACTGGTACTGCCATGTCGACTTGGCAAGTGCACCCACTTGCCAGGCCCTAACCTTCCCTTTTCTTACATGTCAATCACCCCTAAGGTAGGCCCAAGGTACCCTTGTGGGCAGGGTGCAGTGTATGTGAAAGTTAGGACATGCCCTGGTGTGCGTGGCATGTCTTGATAGGGAATTACTGCCAATTTAGTTTTTCACTATTGCAATGTTACCCGTTCCCCATAGGACAGAATGGGGAGTTTGTATTTAACATCTTACAAACATAACTGGCCCTGAGAACTAGGTAGGAAGATGACGTTTAATATGCCTGAACTCAGAATCTAAAGATGCATCTTTTAGTGAAGGTGATTGTTACATTCTGTGTTTGAAAATACCACTTTTAGAAAGTAGGTATTTACTTGTCTCTGTGCCTCTGCTGGGTTTGTGGATTGACTGTCTGGATTTTGGATGACAGGGGCTTGGGAACAGGAGTGGCTCTGGATAGTCTAGGTGGGTCAGGAAAGGGCTGAATAGACCAGGGCTGCATTTACAGTGGGGGAGGACATTTCCTTGCACCTGAATAGGCCTGGTCTGTCTCTGACAATGCCGTCTCCACCTCCTACCAGGGCGCCACACCAGAGAAGGCCAAACTGTTTTTGGCTGGGCACAGAGACTCTCTGCCTAAGAAATCAAAGGATTTTTGGATATAAAAATTGGGGCCCAGATCCCTGAACTTTCGAACTCTTTTGGACCAAGCAGACTGCCAAGAAGAAGAGCTGGAAAAGCTATGAGGAGGAACTACAAAATTGCTGTGTGCTTTGATGTGTTGGCCTGCAGTGGCTGCTTCTGTCTTGGGCAGTGAAAGGACTGTACTGAACTTTCTGCAATCTACTTTTGTGAGTTTCCCAAAGGGCTTGAGGTAGAGATTGTCCTCTGTTCAAGAAGTCTCAGGAGCAGCAAAGACTACAAGCTCTTCGGCCCTCAGCACTGGGAACTGTGTGTTTTCTGCTGCAACAGAAGAAAAAGCAAACCAACGACGCCGCTGCAGACTCAGTGTCCTGATGGCACCACAGCGGGCTCAGCCGCACCGCAACCCTAGTCTCACCGACACCGCCGCCACCGAGCCACTGCTCGCACCGCGACCTGTGGGCACTCCACACTGCCTCGCTTCACAACAACGCCTTGGTATCCCATTGAGGCCGCTCTGCGGCAAAATCTATGCCGCCGCTTGCACCGTGGTTCGAGGGCACCACTCGTAAAGTTACACGACCCACTGCCCTCATCCCGCTCCGCAACCTTGGCCTACCGACTCCTGCGTCATCGACTCTAGTTCGTCAGCCGATGACAGCGCTACAGCAACAACGATGATGCTGCTAGCACCGCGGCCTGCCAGCACAGCGACCTGCCAGCACCGTGACGAGAACCGCATTCACCTCGCACCACAACCCTGGTCTCACCGCCGACCTGCCGACCCCAGCGCACTGCGACCTGAGGGCACCGCACGCAGCATCACTGCAGCACTCGATGCCTGCCAACGCCAGCGCTCCTGACTTCAACAGAGAGAAGTTTGATCTGCAAAGCATGTGACTGCAAGGACCCGGCGACTCCTGCGCCGTGCTTTTGGAAGCTCAACGAGAGGTCGCTGATGCCTGCATTTCTAAAGGTACTGTTTGCAGGTCTTTCTGACACCGTAACTGACCCGCGATGCCGCTGTCAGTCAAAACGGTTTGGATTTGTTTGTTCGCGACGCCGTGATATCCTTGGACGGAGCTATCGACATCAAGGAACTGTTTTTGAAGCATATTGTGATAACTGAAGATTTCCAAGTACTGTATTGTGGATTTTTTTTATCGTTTTTGGTCTTGTCTTAAGTTTATAAAAATATTGGATATTTTTCTAAACTGGTGTGGTGTCCTTTTGTAGTGCTTACACTGTAATACTGTCGGTTATGTGCAAATGCTTTACACACTGCCTCTAAGATAAGCCTGACTGCTTGTGCCAAGCTACCAAGGGGATGAGCAGGGGTTATTTTAGGAGTGTAACTCCCTTATCCTAACTACGAAGTACTGTGGTAGCAAAGGTGAGGACATCAAAGGACTACCAAACCATGATAAATACATGCAAGCCGATGGCAGAAGGAGGCTGGCTTAAAGCCCTTTCTTTTTCTTTACTTTTTAAAAGAATTCATTACAGCCTACTAAATGTGCCTGTAAGTAGGCTTTCAGATTTTCCTGCCCAAGGCTGGTTGGAAAACCCTGCTGAGTGAGGCCTATCAAAGGACGAGAACAAAGGAATTCAAGCGGTTAGTCATCCACCATGGATGGACATTCTCAAAGTACAACCAGGCCTAAGAGCATGTTTTGTACATATGAAAAGAAAGAAGAGAGGAGATGGGTATGTCCAACAAGATCTGTATCTGTTTCATGCAAATGTAGTTAAAGCAAGACAGAATACGCCTGAAGGGGCTGGATGATACTACTACCTTTAGAAACTGTTCCTCATCTTTTATTGAGTGCAGTATTTGGACCCTGTTAAGCAAAAGAATTTAGAAAAAATACTGGGGCCAGATTTATGAAGATGTAATGCAGAGCAGCTGAGCAAGACAACTTGCTGCACTGCGTCGCATGGAGAGGGCAGGAATGTGCCCTATTGTAGTAGCACAGTGCTGCTTGGTGCAAATGTAGGCACGCTTGCACCATGGTGCAAGGGTGCCAGCATTCCAGGCAGGATTGTTTTTGTGCAGGAAGGGACACCTACCTCTACAATGCAGCACATGTAGAAGGAGGAAAATACGAGGAGAAAGAAATAATCTGTCTGGGATGGTGTACCATTTTGACATCTTCCCAGGTTTACAAGTGTTAGTAAATCTGGGAATACGCCAAAAAATATGGGTGGATGCGTGAGGACACTCACGCTCAACCCATGCCTTTCCAGAGCACAGTAATGCAAGGCAGCTACTTGCGCTGCATTACTTCAGATACACTATGCCATGTAGAACCATGCAGGGTGGCTCTGCATGGCATAGTAAATCTTACTTAAGGCTTGCGTTGCCCTTGCATCACCTTGGGGATGTAAGGGCAACCCAATACTTTTGTAAAACTGGCCCTGGATTTGGTAGTTCTCCAGCCAGTGGTGCGAGGGCACTTTTAACTCTCAGACCAGCAATCTGAAATATCAATAGTGGTTGCAGAATTTACCACAAAAGTGAGGACACATGGAAAGAAAGGGAATGAGAAAACTTGGGAACACAACTGGTACAGTTAAGACCTTTTTAGGTGTGAGTTTGGATTGTCCAGCTTTCAAAAAACACACATTTCTTACTGTATATTTAAAGTGAACTTTGATTCGAACCCTTTTGCCCCATTCAGCAACTTTCTTTCTTCAACCAGACTCTTTCTTCCATTGGTTTGAGACTTTATCAGCCATGTCTTAGCTCGGCCCATTGAAGTGTCCATCCCTCACCTAATGTTGTTGGCCATTTGGGTGTGTCTTTCTGCCTCCACTCCAGGACATGCATTTAACACAAACCTACTGGCTTTGCTAATGCTTGTTTGCTCAGGCATCTGAACAAAGAGGCGATGCATGATCTCACACTTTACGTTTCAATAAATTTGGTAAACTTCAATATATCTTTGTGTTTTTAACCTATCACTTTTTTTGGGCTCGTCTAAAAAAAAGAAAAGGCTAATTTAAAAAAAAAACATGTACAACTGTAAATGCAATGAATTGATTCATATAATATAATATAACACACTGACAGTCTATTGTAGGTTCAGGGAGGCCATATCCATGGCATATTTTCAAGATATCCTCATGCAAGTCCTATGAAAGAAGCCTTGTTCATGTAAGTTGAATTGTTAGAAATTAGGTTTCTGGTTGGCAAAGGTATACACAATGTTCAAGCATAGACACAACCCTAGTCAGGGTAAGCTAGATACACATTAAAAGATAACCTGTTCTCACCTTCTGGTAACTAGACACAGAGTAGTCCTGCTTAACTAAAGAGGGAATGTGTAAAATATTTATGCAACACACACACAGTAACACAATGAATAAACCACAAAAACAACTCTACAGAGGTTTATAAAAATCTGTTTTTCTATTATAAACAAAACAAGAAAAAATCCAGTATATACAAGTTAAGCTATTGAATTTTAAAAGAATAAATGGAGTAAAGGTGCTTAGAAACAAGTAGAACTAGAAGGTTACTTTACATTACGTATTGGACCGGGCGAAAGTCAAAGTTCAGGCCGACGGTGATGGAGCGCCAGCCAGCTTCAGGACTCATGCAGGTCCCAGTGAACAAATTACCTTTCCTGGTCGTAAGCAACAAGATACGTCAATCCTCTCCTTGCAGTGAAGGCGAACCATCAGTTACGAAGATGGGTGCCGGAGTCGAGAGGTCTTATTTATTTTATTTATTTTATGCGATTTTTAAAGCGCGCAAATACCCTTGCGGGTGTCTCGGCGCTGGCGTTACAGAACTCTCTCTTGAGATAAAAGGTGAATTATGCTGAAAACAACCATGTCTTGAGATTCTTTCTGAAGTTTAGAAGCGTGGGGGCGGTTTTAATATGGAATGGTAATGTATTCCACAATTGTGCTGTTGCTGTAGTAAAGCATCTATCTCCCCAGTTGGTCTTTCTTGTCCGTGGAACCTTCAGCAGATGGGCTGATGATGACCGTAAGGTTCTAGAATGTTCAAGCGGGCAGAGAGCTTTTTTTAGGAACTGTGGGCCTGGATTATTGATAGCTTTGTAGGCTATGCATAAAGCCTTAAATTTAATCCGACTCCTAATTGGGAGCCAATGCAACTCTCTAATGTAGGGGGATGTAGATGTGAATTTGGGGATGGTTAATAGAATTCTGGCCGCGGCGTTTTGCACCGTCTGTAATCTGTTGAGGACCTTTTCTTGAGCATTCAGAAGGAGGGCATTACAGTAGTCTGTTCTCGAGAACACCAGGGTGCTGATTAGGGTTTTGCCCGCAGACGGCGGTAAGTATGGAAGTAGTTTTTTAATCCTTTTTAGAATATAGGAGGATGAAGATACCACCGAGTTGGCATGTTGGAGGAAAGTCATCTTGTTGTCAAATATGACTCCCAGATTACGTACCTTGACTACCGGTTGGGGGGGCTCCCATCTGAGGTGGCCACTACTGAGGGGACCAGACAGGCTGCAAGTTCCCGAATGTCATCACCTCTGTCTTATCAGAGTTTAATTTGAGACAGTTAGATGACATCCAGGAACTTATTGCCTTCATTCCCTCTTGGAAGTTGGCTGCGTCTGAAGTACCATTGTTGTGTACTGATAACACTAGTTGGGTGTCATCCGCATACGTTGTTAGGGCAATTCCGTAGGATTTTATCACCCTCGCTAAGTCCGAAACATAGATGTTAAAAAGCGTTGGACTTAGCGAGGAGCCCTGTGGTACTCCGCAAGGGAGAGTAAAGGTCTGGGAGGTGTAATTACCCATCTTGACTGTCTGAGGACGGTTGGCCAAGAACGAGGCAAGGAGTTCTTTGGCTTTGCCTCTTATTCCTAAAGCCGAGACACGGTCGATCAAGGTGACATGATCGACCGTGTCAAAAGCAGCGGAGAGATCCAAAAGTATTAGAACCGCAGATCCTCCCTTGTCCATCGTGGTTCTTATTTCATCTGCTGCTTTGAGCGATGCACCGGATTCTGCCACACATTCGAGGAGATGTTTCAATCCCACCAAGCTACAGCGACAGTAATAAGTTGTCTGATGCAACAAACTTGGGGAGGCTAAGTGCTGGTTCTGATGCAATGAACTGATTTTACTCCCACAACCGGGTCAATGCACCGGTTCTGCTATACGCTGGCAGAAGACATGTAGAAATCTGTGTTGCAAGGATCTGGGCCACTTCCAGTGAGCCAGGCACAGAAGCAGGGGCAGAGACTTTGATTTCCCTGAGGTTCAATCAACAGGAGTCAAGCCAACAAACCCTTGGAGATCACTTGGAGTGAAGGCAGAGTCCAGCTCTCCTTCAGCTGAGTCAGAGAGCTGTAGGCAGCATGGCAACACAAGAGAAAAGCAGGCCTCCTTACAAGTCTGCGGACCAAAGATGTGTCCTTTGAACAGCACAGCAGTCCTTCTGACAGAAATTCGGTTCAAGATCCAGAAGTGTCAAATTTTAGGGGGGTCAGAGACCCAGTATTTATATCCAAAAGTGTCTTTGATGTGGGTGGGTGACTTCATAGCAGGTCTCTGAAGTGCACAGATCCCCTTTCAGCCCACTCCTGTCTGCAGCCTATCTGTGGGGGGTAGTAAGTTCTTTGTGTAGGAACAGGACACTGCCTATTCAAGTGAAGTGTTTGCCCTTCCCTTCAGTCCTGCCCAGGTAAGACCTTCAAAATGCAGATGCATGAGATGGGTACTCAGACACACCTATATTTCTGTGTCGCGGCTGTCTAGAGCGAATCCATAAAGTGTAGCTGTCAAGCACCCCAGTCTTGTATTGGAGACAGGATGTTGGCACACAGAGAAGTAAGTGCAGAGAAATGTCCACTTTCCTAAAGTGGCAGTTCTAAAATAGTAATGTTAAATCAAACCTCACCAGTAAGTAGGATTTATCCATACCATTCGAAACATATGAAAAATGAAAATGCTACTCCTCTCTGATCAAGAATTACAGCTTAAAAGTGTATGAAGGAAATCCTAATGTTAACCTACGTGAGGAGGAGGCCTCACAGTTGTGAAAAATGAAATAGGCTGTTTGTCACTACCAGGAAATGCAAAACGTAAAAGTACATGTCCTACCTTTTACTTAAATAGTGCATTGACATTAGGGCTACCTAAGGCCTACCTTAGCTATGATTTATATGTAATGAAAGGGGAGTTTAAGGCTTGGAAAGTAGTTTTAAATGCCATGTCGAAGTGGCAGTAAACTACACAAACAGCCACTGCAGTGGCAGGCCTGAGACAGGTTTGAAAGGCTTCTTTTGTGGATGGCCCAATTAGTGCTGCAGTCCACTAGTAGCATTTAACTTACAGGCCCTGGGTATATGGTATACCACTTACATACATGTTTAGGGAAGAAGCACATGCACTTTAGCATTGACTGGCAGAAATCGGAAATCAGAAAATCCTGGTTTTCCGGATAGATTGGCTCAGAGTCCTATGGGCAGCAAAATGATTCAGTAAAACGTGGAGGCAAAAAGATAGGGGAAGACCACTGTAAGGATGAGAGGTCTAACAAGAATGTATAACTAAACATCCGCCATAGTCAGTGGTTAATGTGAAAATCTGGCATGGATCCAACCGTCCTGGGCCTCCACTGGGCACCCATCAGTTAAAGTTTATGGTTGAGGTTTAAAGTGATTAAATCCAAGATGCATGGTGTCTGTCAGTTCAAGTCACAGGGGCACTCGTAGTGGTAGTGGTACATTATGTTAGGGTCCAAATATTTCATGAGTGTCAACATTCACAATTCCAAAATGGAGCCCCATCCGTCTTCTTTCTCAGCCATCACCATTTTGAGAACACTGGAATACCACCAGGAGGGAAGTGATCTCACAGGTCGTTTTTTTTACTGTTTTCATAGTTAGCATCCATCAGACCGACGTGAACTAATACTCAAACCAAATACCACACCTCGATGGAAAAAGTGTACGATTTTGTAGATTATTACACAAGGGATACATTTCCATTCCCCGTGTTTTATTTATATCGCGTTTTAACCGTTAGGTGTATAGCGCTGATTGCAACATATCAGAACTGGCGAACTAGGCGCAAAATATATCGCAAGACTGGTACCATCTGCTGCTCTCACTGCTTCAGTGACTGCTCTACAGCGCTTCACTAGTTTCAATAATACATTTCAGCTCCCTGTTCTCTATAAACTGTCATTATGCATTCACAGTTGTAATTTGTTAATTCTATAAATGTTCCATGATGCAAAAGCATCTGGACAAATTTCCGAAAAATGTAAACAACCCACATAGATTAACAGGCTGTGGAAAATCAAATGATACATAAATTCTCCAACGCCCTTGCTGGCACAGACTAGATAAATGGTATCATATACACAGAAATGATTTCATGTAACCTGGACAACAGCATCAACATTTTGCTCATCTGACCTGCCATGGAAATTGATATGTGTGTAAGTGCTTTTCTGAAAAAAGTCATTTAATCAATTGACATGAAGGTCAGAGCAAACTCAATCCCTTGTAGCACACACAGGTGATCTTTCCAGAACTGGATGTGACGTGAGTCTGTTTCGAGGGCTGCGACATCATAGCCCTGATCAGTTGGTCTCTGTGTCTCCCATCACGACTGTTCACATGTTGCGATGCAGCTTGGATGTTGAGGGCTGCACACTCCCACGCCACGCCTCTATCAAAAAACTTTAAACATGGAAGCAAGCTGCAGTTTTCAGTTTTTCTTAAATATTGGTTTAGCCGGAAAGCTTTTCATACATTTTAGGTATGGCCCGGGGCGGCTCTAGGCTCATGGCGACCCTGGGCAGGGAGCGTAGGTAGGGGGCCCCGGAAGAGGGGGTCCGGGCGGGGCGGGAAGAGGGGGTCCGGGAAGGCCGGAGCGCAGAGACCAGTGAAGAGGGGGCGTCAGGGTGTTTGGAAGTGGAAAAGAGACAGAGGCTGCCAAATCCCTGCCAGGGGCCGGCTCCCAAATATGTATCCATCCTCAGAGGATTATTATATTAAGGATATATATTGGCGTGGTGATCCCTGGGGTTTGGTGGCCCTGTGCAGGTGCACAGCTTGCACATGCCTAAGGCCGCCCCGGTATGGCATTTCACATTGCAGCTTGTCATTGCTGAAAATATGCCTGTCACCTTCCATCACTTCAAAGCTTCCACTTCTGTTTTTACTCCTTGCACTTTCCAAAGAGTTTCTAAGTAATGTGATAAGAGGCAGTGCCCATTTGAAACTGAAAGTGAAAAGAAAGGTCTCACTGCCTGGGGTGTTAGACAGCAGAGCTGTCTTTCAGAACACACAGATATGACACAGATAGCTTTGCATCACTCAGGGTACAGAGGTGTTACAGAATCAGACAGCAGACCTATACATCCGGTCAGCAATAATGATAAATATGGCTTAAAATAGCAGCACAGCCGTCCTCTAGCACCAATGAAAGAACATCAGCAATACCAGTTGCAATTCAGTCTGCATTATTACACAGTTATTGATCTGTGTTTAATGAATTCCGTCAATTCACTCATTTTGTCCCCAAAGATCAGCCTATTATTGTATGCGCTAATCGTGACTTCAAATGCTAGATATTCATTTTGCCGGATAAATTTTCTTTACATCAGACATTAGCTTACGCCTCTCATTGTCTCCAAATAGACTTGTTTTGTCCACAGAAAACAGCAAATTGTGTTGGTTAAATTCTATTGTAAAATGCATGTCAATTGCGCTGCTGCATTTTTAAAGAGTACATAGCCATTCCTGGAGACACTCCCTACCTTACAATCATTGCCATCTTTTCTGGGTGGCTCTCCCTGGTCCACCGCAGTTTTTTTCCTGTTTGTGTGGAGGAAGGCAACTTCCAGCTGGTTGGAGGTAGGCGATCTAGTCCGCCAATTCCTCCATATAACCGGATGCTGAGCAGAGCGCGCAGCGGACGACCGCAGCGGGTACACCGGCGGCCCGCCAGAGGCAAGCCCATCTGTGCCCTTCCGTCGCCAGGAGCCAGGACCCCTACTCAAAACTTTCCCGTAGTGAAAGCAATAAGACAGGACCCAGGGCAGACATTAGACTACGCGGGACAGAGCTGGAAGGGTTTCCTGGGCAATGTTAGATCGCTCCCAAAACACGCAATCAAGATATGGATTTACTCAATTCAGAGAAACCAGATCTAGGTTTTCTGACGGAGACATGGCTAAAACCTGGTTCCTCTCCTGCAATTACCACAGCACTTCCTGAGGGCTACAGGATTCAAAGACTGGATAGACAGGCTAAAGTGGGTGGCGGTATAGCCATAGTCTATAATGATAGGGCTAAAGTTACTATACTGGAGCAACGTAGTAACGATAAGATCGAAATCCTGGTTTTCCTGATAGATTTACTTCCACAGTACAGTTGGAAAGGCGCTTTAGTTTATCGGCCCCTGGGTCCTATTGCCGAATTTTCGCTTCAACTGGTGGAACTGATTGCACCTTGTGTTATCTCTATGAATAACTTTATGCTGTTGGGAGACTTCAACGTGCATAGTGAGTGTCAGGACAATGCAGAGGCGGTGTCTTTTTTGGCTGACCTAGATGCATCGGACCTAACTAAAATTAATAATGGTCCAACTTATAAAGCTAGACATACTATTTTTTCCAACTCGACCCACATTTTATGTAAAGCACCAAGCTCACTTAGCTGGTCAGACCATGGACATATAGACTTCCAAATGCAGGGACCAAGAGGACAGGCGTCACTTGACCCAGATTACTGGTTCCTTTATAGGCAATGGCATAAAATTACCCCCGACTCCTTCTCAACGGTCTTTACATCGCCATGAGACACTGAATCTAGGAATGTCGAGGAGGGCCTAGCCCACCTTAATGAGGTGGCCAGAGCCGCCATCGATCTGATCGCCCCATTAAGAACCTGACCTAGCAAATCCAGACAGGCCCAGGCGGCCTGGTTTACACTTGAGCTTCGTAACGAAAAAGGTCACTGCAAGAATTTGGAGATGCGATGGCTACGGGCCCATCTTATTAATGATAAAGAGAAATTCAGGACAGCCCTTACCCAGTATCCCAAAAATATAAAGCTGTCTCGGAAATCCTATATTGCCCTACAGATAGGTCAGGCAGAGAACACACCCAAAGCTTTGTTCCAGATCCTGAAAGATTTTATAAATCCTAAAGCTTGTGATCTGGAGGAAGCCCCATCTCAAATCCTCTGTGTTAAAATAGATGATTATTTTATACAGAAAACTGATACAATCTATAATAAGATATCCTCTGCTGGCAGTCCTCAGTTGGTCACCACGAACATAGATCTGTCACCGTGCTATAAGGGAAATGCACTGGTGAGCTTCCCTCCACCGCCTCAGTAGGAGGTGGAAATTTTAGTGTGCAATGTGAAATCAGGTTCACCGCTTGATATTATACCTATCATAATCTCTTCCTCTCTTGTTAAGCAACTGTCAGCTCCAATCTGCTCTCTCCTTAATTTGTCATTAAAGGAAGGCCATCTTTCAGTGACATGGAAGCCGGCTCAAATTATTCAGATCCGCAAAAACACCAAAGCCTCCATGGAAGAGCTTTCTAATTTACGACCAGTTTCCCTGCTACCTCTTATGAGCAAACTGCTGGAAAAGCACATTAATAAACACCTATTGGACCATATTAAATCGGTAGGCAGCCTTGATCCATCGCAATCAGGCTTTCGGCTGAAACATAGTACCGAAACAGTCCTGGTGGCCGTTACAGATAACATCAGGCTAACACTAGATAGCGGACAATCCATTCTCCTGGTGTTATTAGATCTGTCTGCCACATTCGATACGGTCGACCACCGGATTTTGCTCAGGAGACTAGAGGAATCAGGTATTGGTGGAGTGGCTCTGCAGTGGATGACATGTTTCCTTGCTAATCGTTCCCAGACAGTTAATCTGGGTCCGTTTCGTTCTACATCCAAGGAACTGACCAAGGGAGAACTCCAGGGCTCTTGTTAAGCCCCACCTTGTTTAAAATCTATTTCACTCCCTTGGCCCCACTTCCGAGGACCTACGGGTTCACCCCAATATCATATGCAGATGACTCTCAGCTTAATTGAGCGACGACCCAAATCACTCAGGAGTGGCTTAGTTGGGGTTCCCGTGGGGAGCGAGGCAAGCTCTCTGAAGAACTTATTTTCTGCTATGACTAACACATCTGCACAACCGAAGCCCCAAAGTTCGGCTCCATATAGTGCACAGCCTACGGCCTTCGCAGCGTAGATCTCCAGGGCAGGAGCGATAGGCCTAGAGGTTGAGGCACGATGTTCCCTCCCTATCACCCCCACTACCCGCTTCAAGCTTAAAGCCATTTTATCGATGTACGGCTGCCATTTCAGTTTGTCGGAGATTCTAATCCCCAGATAGTCAAAGACTTTGACACGCTCTAGGGGTACCCCATCAAGAGCGAGGGTAGATTTGGACGATCTGCCTGGATTAAAATAAAGGACCTTCGTTTTAGAGGTATTAATTACCAAGCCCCTCATTTTACAAAAGAGGCAAAACCGATCTAACAACTTCTGTAATCCTGCGGGGGTTTTCGATACTAACAGTGTGTCGTCCGCAAAAAGTAAGGCGAGGACTTTATCCCCCGCCAAAACAGGGGCATCAGCATTAATTTTCAACAAAAAGGAGACAACCCCGTTCACAAATAGCGTGAATAGGGTTGGAGCCATTACGCATCCCTGGCGGACACCGCTATTCACAGGGATTTCGCCTGTTTTTTGTTCCTGCGAACCCCATCTAATACGGGCATAGTTGCCATGTATACGGGCCAGGAGGTTCAAGATGTGGGAGAGGAACCCCATCTCCTGTAGGACCAGCCATAGGCGGTCTCGGGGTATATGAGTAAATCATAAAAAAATGCACCATAGCTTCTTATGAAAGAATATCACGGTCAATACAAGGGGAATGCACTTGTCTTCAGTTTAACAGTAACAATCACCACTAATCCTTTTTTGATTCTGGAGTAGCGTGCTACTCGCTGAAAAGCACTGCAACACCTCAACCGAGGTAGCAAATCATATATAAATGCAAAGCCTTCCCACTTCTAGCCCTCCACTATCCTTTTTCAATCCAAGTAACAAACTCACATGTCCACTGCTCAAATTAATTTCATATTTCACTATACTAATTCTCACCGAAAAGTGCTTTGACACCTCGTCAGTTGTAGCAAGCGCTATATAAATGCAATTACAAAAACAACAATAATACTAATAATGATTTGTGTTAATAAGGTTTAGTATTACCATTATTATCAATGTTCATATTAATATTGTAAAATAAATATTATAAAAATGATGATACTATTTTGATATTACAAAGACACTCGGTAAGGCAGACACCAAGAAAGGGAGGTATGGGACAGGTGGGCACAAAGACCAGGGCGGGTTGCAAAGTTTGATCCCTCCCTCACTCCCTCCCTATGGAATACCACAGCAAGAAAAATGCCAATGTGTGCAATGGCACAGTATTCAACACCACCCCGGCCCCTCCGAGCCCTAGTGTAGGGAAACCCAGGCACTATAGTCAACAATGACCACATTCTCGCTAGAGAGGTGAACGGTCCCACGAACCGCTCCTTCTCAATCAATCAATCGATCACATTCAAAATAGCTATATTTGGTTGATAAAAATATGCCATAAAAGCTAAAAGCATATAATACATTAAAGCATTTTAAATGTACCAAATATACACTTAATCATGAGAGGAGGAATCTAATTCATAGGAATTCATAGCACAAAAAGTCTAGATGTTTCAAACATTTTTAATGAATTGATTAACAATGAAAACTATAGAATAACATATTTGAACATCTTTCATATTAAACAAATATAAAAAAGCTGCTTATAACTACTAAACTTTTTACTCTTTAGTATTGGCTTTAAAAACGTTTCCTTGGATTTAGATAACATTTGTAAAAAAAAGTGGGCCTCCCATCACAAGGAGAGAGGGATCCTTCTTTACTCCAGGCCCCCATTTATGGTAAAGATACCACATGATGAACTAAGCCCATCCTGAAACATGTGAAATTGCTACGATGCCTGGTTTTAAGTACAGGACAGGTACTGTGGCATACCACTAGTTTGATAAGAAGACATATGAAATTGGACTGGACATTTTTTAGTTTCCAGTGCTATTTTCTGCTCCTCCTTCTAAACCATAAATAGATGTTTTACTTCACTTTTCTCGAGGGACCTTATACAGACTCTGAATTTGTCAAACCGGATCGAAATGTAGTATGCTGTAGGCTCCTTCGAATACATATGCCATCCCCGGGGTGTTCAGACATAATCTATATCAAGAACCTTCTTTACAATATCCCGGGTGGATTACATTTCAGGCTTTGACCAAGTTGTGTGTCAAAGACCCACCAGGTTTATGTGTATGCTAATTTTCAAGTATGGTGTTCGCAGTTCCTTATGGGCGACAAAGGTCGAGACAGATTGTGGTATGGCTAAATGTCTTTTTTAAAAAAAATATATTTTCTTTGCTTTTGTAAAATACAAGTATTGAAAATGCCCCATATACCTGTCCAGTACATAATAGCAAAGAGAGTTTTACTCTTATAAACGTCCAACATTTCCTTCAATGGCTTTTTGCCTAGCTTTGTGGTAAGTCTAAACACCGTCTCATTTAATCTGATAACCTGCAGGCGTCTAGCATTTCTCTACTGTCCCCAGCTACCACCAACATCAAACGGGATATGCAAATGTAAGAGCATGTCCATTGTCTTTATATGTCCTTCATTTATTGAATGGGTACGAGGCTTGGGTTTCTCTTGCCTGTGGATCATAGTAAAAGACTTTTGGGGTTGATTCTCATATCCCTCTCTTCCATATTGGTGGTAAACAGATCAATCAAATGCTGTTAGCTATTTGCAGACCTAGATTGGATCACCGCGTCATCTGCATATAATAAGATTGGGATCTTCTGCATTCCAATTCTGGGGGACGCCGAGCTTCTAACCTGTAATGTTTTGTCAATGCCATTTATATATAATGAGAAGAGGAAGGGGGCCAGCACACATCTCTACCATACCCCACTCCCCACCTTGAAAGGCTTGGTGCATTCCTGGTTTGATCCATGGCGGACCCTGGCTGTAGCCCTTTCATATAACCTAGCCAGGATTGAACCGATATCGGGACAACAAGGATTTTCATAGTTTCCCACAGTTTGGCATGATCACCATAGTCAAATGCACTGCTCAGGTCCATAAAGCAGAGATTTAGATGGCCCGGCTTCACCTTGGTGTATTTGCCAATGAGCAGGTTCATATTAATACATACAGCGTTCCATTGTACCCGTGCCCCTGCTGAACCCGTAGTGTATGTTGGTGAGAATAGAATTAGCTTCCCCCCCCCCACATTTCCAGCCTGTCCTACAAGGACCTTTCCCAGTAACTTCACGGATGAGTCCAGGACAGATATGTGTTGGTAGCATTTAGGATCACTCCTCCTGCCTTTTTTAAAACTCAGCACAATTTTTTATGTTGTCAGTGTTAGGAAATTCCCCTTTGATGGTAGCTTGTAACACTCCAGCCAATGCAAGCACCTATAAATCAATGAAATGCTTATAAGGAATCACTGGCACTCCATTTGGTCCAGGAGCCTTCCCTTTCCTAGAACCTATTAGGGCTTTCATTATTATCTGAAAACTGAATGTCAGTGAGTCAAGTTGTATGTAAGCCGTAGCCTCATTTTCACTAATAAACATCTTATCACATGAATAATATATTGGCTAAAAATGTGTAATCCAATTTTCCGGAGAGACCACTGAGTCAAATTGGGGGGTATGTTTAATCCTTAAAGAAAGGTAAGCATATAGTTGTCACAAACAAGGCATTATTATTGGTATTGCTTGCCTGCATCAACATTGCCCAGACCTCTGTCTTGATTTTTTTCTTCCTCTACATCAATGGACTTGTATACCTCTGCCTATAAAAATGTACCAGCTCTTTATCTCTTGGTTCCTTAGGCAATGCATCTTTCAAGTTTATTAGAACTAACTTCCAATCTTGAAGGAACCACCCATTGGTTGTAACTTTTTCCCACTAATTTGTTTTGTGAGCATTCTATTAAAGTATGCACAAATAGCCTCAAAGGACTTACTTACATTGCCATTATCAGGATCATCATCTAAACAAATGTCTAGATTTTCACTATTCCCTTTAACTACTACTGTGGTAGGATTGACTCCTGTCCATTGGATTCTAACTCCTCTACGCCTGACCACTTCTATGTTTGCTACCTGTTTTGGTGATGGGTTGATTACATATATATTGATACAGGATTAGCACCGGGGGGGTCATGGTCACTAGAAAAATGTGACCTAACATCAAAATTATCAATATCTGTCAAAGTTTGATGAGGCCAAGTTAAAACCTATGGTCCTGATTGCACCTCTGCTTGTAAACTTTGGTGCAGGAATCAAGGCTTTCTTGTGGGTATTATTAACAATTCTCAGATCATATTAGCTAATATACTGTTCAGGGCTTTAACATAATCATTATGCTAAAAATACATTGGCCTCCCCCGACCCGTTAATCTACAACTCCACATACTTCCTTAGAGGGATAGGTACAACATGTAGTATAAAATCTTCGGCCCACAGGAGAAGCGAAACCCTACCCCTCCTGTATAAAAAACGATCTAAATCCCTTTCTACATTGATATCCACTTCTACACGTTTAGCATTAAACCTGTTATTATAAAATTAATTATTACCAAATCAGGGTTATCATCAGTGGTGGCTCGCACAGGTAATGCTGTAGGGCGGAGGGGCGATGGCGGGGCTGGGTTGGGGGTAGTGGAGTGCGACTTATGACAGGAAAGTCGAGAGTAAGTTATTAAATAAATAAAAGCACTTACTTTGCGCTTGCAGGATGGCCGACTCGGTGATGCTGCGAGCGCAAAGTAAGTGCTTTTTTTTATTTATTTAACTTACTCTCGACTTTCCCATCGTGAGTCACACACCACTAACGCCCCCCCCCCCCACACACAGCCCCACAGCGTTACCTGTGCGAGCCGCCACTGGTTGTCTACTGCCAGCATTACAAATTGATAACAAGCATTTGCAATGCAATAGGTCTCGCATTAGGAAAGTATGAGCTATTGGTATTGTAAATTACAATTTTTTTTAATATGGGTTGGCCTTGAAAATATATAAATTAATAGCGTTGTTATTCACAAAGCCAATAGCTTACACTTTCCTAATGCGAGTCCTATTGGCTATGGGAATGCTTGTTGGTAGCAAGCAAGGACAGTGCTGTTGTGGTGCGGAGTGATGCTTTGCGGTGCTGAGTGATGATGTGGTTGGGCTGAGTGATGTGGCGGTGTATTAGAGTGATGTGGTGTTGTCCCAGAGTGATGTGGTGTTGTTCCTGAGTGACGTGGTGGTGTTCCTGAGTGATGTGGTGGTGTCTGTGAGTGATGTGGTGGTGTCCCTGAGTGATGTGGTGGTGTCCCTGTGTGATGTGGTGGTGTCCCAGAGTGATGTGGTGTTGTCCCAGAGTGATGTGGTGGTGTCCCCGAGTGATGTGGTGGTGTTCCTGAGTGACGTGGCGGTGTTCCTGAGTGACGTGGTGGTGTCCCTGAGTGATGTGGTGGTGTCCCTGCGTGATGTGGTGGTTTCCCAGAGTGATGTTGTGGTGTTCCTGAGTGATATGGTGGTGTCTGTGAGTGATGTGGTGGTGCCCCTGAGTGATGCCCCTGAGTGATGTGGTGGTGTCCCTGAGTGATGTGGTGGTGTCCCCGAGTGATGTGGTGGTGTCCCTGAGTGATGTGGTTGTGTCCTATAGTGATGTTGTTGTGTCCTATAGTGATGTGGTGGTGTCCTAGAGTGATATGGCGGTGTCCTAGAGTGATATGGTGGTGTCCCTGAGTGATGTGGTGGTGTTGTGAGGCGTGCAGCAGTGTGAGGTGTGCAGCAGTGTGAGGCGTGCAGCAGTGTGAGGCGTGCAGCAGTGTGAGTAATGCAGCAGTGTGCAGAGTGCAGCAGTGTGGGGTGTGCTGCAGTGTGAGGCGTGCAGCAGTGTGATGCATGCAGCAGTGTGAGGCATGCAGCAGTGTGAGTTGTGCGGCAGTGTGCAGCATGCAGCAGTGTGAGGCATGCAGCAGTGTGAGTTGTGCAGCAGTTTGCGGCATGCAGCAGAGTGTGGCGTGCAGCAGTGTGTGGCATGCAGCAGTGTGAGGCGTGCAGCAGTGTGTAGCGTGCAGCAGTGTGAGGCATGCAGCAGTGTGTGGAGTGCAGCAGCGTGCAGCAGTGTGTGGCGTGCAGCAGTGTGTGGCATGCAGCAGTGTGAGGCGTGCAGCAATGTGAGGCGTGCAGCAGTGTGTGGCGTGCAGCAGTGTGTGGCGTGCAGCAGAGTGAGTCGTGCAGCAGTGTGAGGAGTGCAGCAGTGTGTAGCGTGCAGCAGTGTGAGGCGTGCAGCAGTGTGTGGAGTGCAGCAGTGTGAGGCGTGCAGCAGTGTGTGGCGTGCAGCAGTGTGAGGCGTGCAGCAGTGTGTAGCGTGCAGCAGTGTGAGGCGTGCAGCAGTGTGTGGAGTGCAGCAGTGTGTGGCATGTAGCAGTGTGTGGCGTGCATCAGTGTGTGGCATGCAGCAGTGTGAGGCATGCAGCAGTGTGAGGCATGCAGCAGTGTGAGGTGTGCAGCAGTGTGAGTTGTGCAGCAGTTTGCGGCATGCAGCAGAGTGTGGCGTGCAGCAGTGTGTGGCGTGCAGCAGTGTGTGGCGTGCAGCAGTGTGTGGCGTGCAGCATGCAGCAGCGTGCAGCAGTGTGTGGCGTTCAGCTGTGTGAGGCTTGCAGCTGTGTAAGGCGTGCAGCAGTGTGTGGTGTGGTCTGTGTGCGAGGGAGCCAGTGTGTGTGGTCTGTGTGAAAGGGGGGCAGTGTGAGTGGTCTGTTGGAGAGGGGTGTAAGCATGTAAAGACAGCCAGAGGCAAGACTGGATAAAAGTGCTGTTTGTGGAGAAAGTGTTTTTGTTTTGCATACAAAATATAAGAAGGAAAGGATCGGTGGAGGTAGATACGAGTGGGAGGCGAAAACAGGGCTTTGGAAAAGGAAAAGTGCAGCTTATGACAGAGAGAAAGAAAGAGGATAAAAGGACAGCGCAAATCAAGAGGAAGAGAGATAGGAAGAGGCAGCTGTTGTCCCAGAAATGCTCAGTCATGATGGCAGTGAGTTTATTTACTGCATTCTTCACTAAAGCTGTTTAATTTAGAGTGACTTACATTCAACTGCTTATAATACGTTTTTTAACACATTTCTTGATGTACAGTGTTGTGTTTAATTTTTCCACTATAGGATTCGCACTTATTTAACATATCTGTGACTTTCACATGAAAGAGCAAGATATCGATCAATCACTGATGTTTTTTGGGAAAAGAGCTGTGATTGGACCATGTTTTTATTATAAGGAATAACATGTGTTCTACCATACCTGTTTAAAGAGTATGACAGAGGGAAGTGTATCCAATACAACATAGTGCACCCACTCACCTGGAAGAACTGGATTGTCTTTTATTTTCGCCTTGTCAATATTATGACAAGTGTAACTCCTTCACACACATTTGCAAAGAATCACAGTTGCAACAGGAATACATTGCTTTGTACGCTCTGCAGAGAGGCCAATGATTGGATGAGCACAAAATCTGAACACCTTTTGTCCACTGACAGGCACAGTGAGAACCTTGCGCTGCCTTCACCCTTACTCCAGAAGGCTGAACTGTGGCCCTTGTAAGCACCCGGGGTGGAGACTCAGTTGAAAAAATGCCCTATACGAGAATATGCTATATGGGAAAAAATACAGAAACACAATATTCTGAAATTGCTAACATTTTAGGGAATGCAAGATTAAGTAAAACTGTGGAATCTAAATAGGAACTGAGTAGCTGACATGGATAACCTTAATCTTTTTTCCGGTCATTGTTCAGAAATCCATCAGTGTTTTGCCATTACATTTAAGTACATTAAATATAGCGCCCTAGAAGGACCCCTTTCAAGGTCCGTTTTTATTTACCCGGGCCCTGGTCTCTGACCCGGGACCCGGCCCACTTAAAGCCCTGTGTGAGCAGGCGCATTCACTCGAAAAATGAAACACACTACCGCCTTTAGGTGACCTGAGGCACGTTGGTGGCTCCAAAAAATACGTTTACAGTAACTGAGGTCAAGGGATTATGTTTAAAACCACTTCCAAGAACAGCTTGTGTATGAGCGCACAGAAATGGGATACAATCCGGAGCCTGGTACTTACAGCTCGCTGACGAGGGACATTCTAGGGGTTGAGTCGCACACGATGGCGCTTTGCATAAACATACAACAGGTTGATGTGTGACCTTTGACGGGCTGCGTGTGTGAGGGGAATTTCCCACTGGTCTCCCCGGTGCTCGCCCACTGAGGGGAGGACCACTCGCGTAGTTTTATTGGTTGCGTAATAGCAAGTACCACAGACACAGTGGCTTCTCACCCAGAGTTCTGAGAGCTGAGAAGGTGAGCTGGGGGCGCCGAGAGTGACAACAAACCCAGAGTGACCTGAGGGCACAGCTGCCAGCGCGAGTCCCGAGACCGTCGATCAGGGTGTGTATACCAGCGGTATGTCTTTTTCCGTCACTTTTCAGCCCGAGTGCTGCATGTCTCTGAAAACAGAGTAATGGTGTGAAGGCTCGTTGTCCTGAACATCGACTTTACGCTAGATGTGTTTGCTTCATGTGATTTGTAGCGCCAAGGTTGCCTCTTTGTTCACACGTCAAGGCACTGCATTACCAAGAACGACGAGTTAGCGAGTAGGGTTAGGTGAGGCAGTTTGTTTTGTGCTGAATGGTATTTGAAAAGTTATGAGCATGTTGGGTAAGGTAGGTGGGGTAACCGGTGCTTCAAATGGGTCGGAACTGTGTACCTGAACTTTTTTTTTATAGAGGAAGAGTACCTGCACTTCTCGGCAGAAATGCAATACATAAACCCAGTAATTAACAAGGTTTACAATCCCGGGCGGAAGTTAGGCAGGCCGGGGGCGGGACGTCAAGACACACCGGAAGCCCGGGCGGGCTCCCGTGAGGTGAGAGCCTCGCACGCACAGAAGGAAGAGACCGCCGCCGCCTGCAGTGAGCCCTCGCCTGGAGACTAGTACCGGTGAGTGGGGGCCTTTGCTAAGCTGCGAGGGCGGGGGGCATGTGTGTGTGCATGGGGCGGCGGGGGGCTCTGTATGTGTGTGAGCGTGCGTCTTGGAGTCTGTGTGTATGTGTGTGTGTGTTTACAAGAGCCCGATGGGGGGGGGGGAGTGTGTGTGTGTGAGCGAGTGTCTGTAAATGTAAATGTAAATTGTAAATGTATTTGAGCTTATATAGCGCACAGCTACCCACAAAGGGTTTCCCGGCGCTTGCTTAGGGAACCCATCCTGGTATTCCCCTGTGAGATAACCCCGGCAGGGTATCCACAAGGTGAAAGCCAGGCATCCCGCCGCGAGGGGCCGTTGTGGAGATTAAGCAAGCTATTGCCCAGAGTCGCAGAGTGTGAACCCGTGAGTTGAGAAGGCACCGGAGCGAGAATTATCGAGTCCTTGGAATTTTTGAGCCCAAGACCCGCCGAGGCGGGGAATTGAACCCTGGTCCAGGGCCGATCTCAGCTTCCGGGTCTGCTGCCTCTAACCCCTGAGCCACACTTCTCCTCTGTCAGTGTGTATGCGCACGCATGTGTGTATGTGTGGGGATTCGCATGGCGAGGGGATTGCTGCAAATGTGGACGGAGCCGACGTGCGCGTTCACAAGGTCAAATCCACAGGAAAAGCGCGTGGCACCCTCTTGTCCCTAATCCCCCCGAAGTTGATAACTATAGTTGTCGAACTGGACTGGAGCATCCTACGGATGCTTACTCCAGCTCGACCTAAAAAGGAGAATATATGAACATCCTTTGATTTTGACAGGCAATAGGAGTGAAACAAAAATCTCCAGCCCGCCTTTTGCCCGTCATGCAACAGATGGAATTCCGGATTTATGAAAAAAACAAAACCCTGAATACCAAATGTATGTAACTGTCAGGTTTCCTATAGAGAGATTATCTTGTATTTAGATGTAAAATTGAGCCAGACACTGTTATCCGTTTTATTCAGAATGCCAGCAGTCAGTGGTGACTGGCATCTACTGGGGGAAAGGGGAGGGAGGGTTAGCGGGCAAGCATATAAATTGTTCCTGAGAGTGCCACTTACTTTTCCTCCATTTCTATATCAGCTGTAGCATATTTTCCTGCATTTACCAATACTTGTTTCCTTGTCTGCTTCTCTTATCAATTTCCTGCCGTCAAAATACTGTTAACATCCGCTTTGGTGGAACTATATTTCCCTACAGTTTTACTCTTGCAGGACATTTATATAACAATTTATCACCTGGAGAGATTAAGTGATTTGCCTAAATCACAGGATGTTACGCAGTCCTGCCGAGACTCGAATCAGGATCACCAACTCTCGAGTCAGCAGCTCTGGCTGCTGCGACACATCTTCTCCACTCCTGTGTTATCTGTCAGGGAGCTCTTTCCTTCTCCAGGACGAAGAATTATGAAACCAGCTCTTTATTAATTACATAGGCAAAACTGATGCATTACCGATGTTTGTTTTTCAACTCCATCCCGTTTTCAGTAGCATCAGGATGTAGCGGAGGAAATTCTTTAGGTCTCGCGACCTATCGATGTGCGCAAGCGCATCGAGCGGAGCGAGAATTCAAGTGGCGAAAACATCGTCAAACCAAAGGGCTTTCAGCCCCGCGGTTTTCATGCAGTTCACGTGAACCACGTGATTAAACATGCACGCGCATTCAGGGCCAGCCCAGCACATCAAAGGGCTTCTCCTCCCCTAATTATTCATGGCCGGCCGCAGGCCGGCCGTACTTTCAGTTTCCCGAAACGGCTTCTCCTCACCTAATTAGGGGAGGAGAAGCCCTTTGATGTGCTTCACACCAATGCGCCTCACAGTCATTCCTAAGTCAGTACTCTGCCTCTGCCCAAGACCTGCCTTCTAACACTTTGAGCCTCGCAGGCAGGCCGTGGCCAATTGCTGCTTGTTTGTATTTGCTTCGGCTGCCATTCTTTATTTCACTTTGTCTCCGTGCGTGCATTTATTTTTACTTGCAGAGCCTTTTTCCAATACTCGAACTCATTTTTTTTCACTTTGTCTCCGTGCGTGCATTTATTTTTACTTGCAGAGCCTTTTTCCAATACTTGAACTCGTGTGATCATTTTGGAGGTGGGAGGATCACACATTGTTTGTGGCGACGGGATGTGGGTCTCAGCAGTTCCTCGAGTACTGCTACTTGTTTTCCTTGTGTTCGTTGCCAGTAAACACAGCTGACTTACAAGCCGAGAGCACCGAGGAACAGTAGGAAAACACTTTTGAAAGCGTTTGTACAGCCCGTTTGGCAATCCTTCTGCAAGTCGGCTTTGATCAAGGGAAGTACTCTGCCTCTGCCCAAGACCTGCCTTCTAACACTTTGAGCCTCGCAGGCAGGCCGTGGCCAATTGCTGCTTGTTTGTATTTGCTTCGGCTGCCATTCTTTATTTCACTTTGTCTCCGTGCGTGCATTTATTTTTACTTGCAGAGCCTTTTTCCAATACTCGAACTCATTTTTTTTTTCAATTTGTCTCCGTGCGTGCATTTATTTTTACTTGCAGAGCCTTTTTCCAATACTTGAACTTGTGTGATCATTTTGGAGGTGGGAGGATCACACATTGTTTGTGGCGACGGGATGTGGGTCTCAGCAGTTCCTCGAGTACTGCTACTTGTTTTCCTTGTGTTCGTTGCCAGTAAACACAGCTGACTTACAAGCCGAGAGCACCAAGGAACAGTAGGAAAACACATTTGAAAGCGTTTGTACAGCCCGTTTGGCAATCCTTCTGCAGGTCGGCTTTGATCAAGGGATTCTTGAGATAAGGCAACAATCTTTTCTTCTTGTCCTGGGACATTAAACTCCGAGGTCAGACTCATCAGTCAAAAATGAGAAAAAGGAAAGGTCAACAAGCTTACTAGCAACGCCACTCACACATGCAACGCCACTCACACATGCAACGCCACTCACACACGCAACGCAACTCACCCACGCAACCCCACTCACACATGCAACGCAACTCATCCACGCAACCCCACTCATCCACGCAACGCCACTCATCAACGCAACGCCACTCATCAATGCAACGCCACTCATCAACGCAACGCCACTCATACATGCAACGCCACTCATACATGCAACACCACTCACCCACGCAACACCACTCACACATGCAACGCCACTCACCCACGCAACACCACTCACACATGCAACGCCACTCACCCACGCAACGCCACTCACACATGCAACACCACTCACACATGCAACGCCACTCACACATGCAACGCCACTCACGCATGCAACACCACTCACACATGCAACGTCACTCACCCACACAACGCCACTCACACATGCAACGCCACTCACACATGCAACACCAGTCACTCAAAGCAACGCAACTCACTCACGCAACGCCACTCACACACACAACGCCACTCATCCACGCAACACCACTCATCCACGCAACGCAACTCATCCACACACCCCACTCATCCATGCAACGCCACTCAACGCAATGCAACGCCACTCACACATGCAACGCCACTCACACACGCAACGCCACTCACACACGCAACGCCACTCACACACGCAACGCCACTCACACACGCAACGCTACTCACACACGCAACGCCACTCACACACGCAACGCCACTCACCCACGCAACCTCACTCACCCACGCAACGCCACTCACACCCACGCAGTGCCACTTTTACCCACGCAAGCCCACTCTCACACACGCAACACCACACTCACCCATACAATGCCACTCACACACGCAACGCAACTCACCCACGCAACGACACTCATCCACGCAACGCCACTCACCAACGCAACAACAATCACACATGCAACGCCACTCACCCAAAGGCACTCACACGCACGCAGTGCCACTTTAACCCATACTGTGCAGTGCACAATAGGTCTCGCAGTAGGAAAGTTGGAGCTATTGGTTTTGTAAATGACAAAGCCCTTTATGTTTTTAAAATGAAAACAAAAATAAAAGGCATTGCTATTTGCAATTGTAATAGCTCCAACTTTCCTACTGCGAGACCTATTGGCAACGCTAGTGCTTGTTTTAAGACTGTCACATAGGGCGTACAGTTCGGAGGTAAATGCAAAGTTTCATTATCTACCCTCAAATCGCGATCTAGAAAGGCCGTCAATTTAATATGGGAAGAGATGGTTAGGCCTGGCAACCCCCCCTCCCTCCCCTCCACCCTATAGTACATGCTCCCAGGTTGCTTTTGTTTTCACAACATTCACCGCAGCTCCCCTTGTGTCTCAACCAGTTTAGGGCAGTGAGGCTTCAGCATGCCGGTCATCAGTAATCGGGGCCTTTCTTATAATCGTTAAATGGAGGGCCCTAGTATTTTTAAAATTGACTCAGACTCAATCACTATCATAACTAATATCAGGCCTTGAGGACTTGGGAGGCAAAGATAAACTTGCCCAGCCTCGTTCTGTCGTGGATGGACCCAGACGAGCCAGTCTTGGCCTGGTCTTCACCCTGGTACGACCAACGTGTGCCCTGCGCTGCAGGCAAGAATATGTGTTTTTAAGTGCTGGAACCAAAGGGAGAAAGGGCTCACCGCCTCTACCCCCTCTCACCACCTGTTGATGCTGCCTCTGGAATCCAGGGACGCAGTCCCACTGACTGCTCAGGAAGGTGTTTCCTGCGCCTGCTGGTAATACTCTGCTCAGGAAGGTGCGTCCTTCTCAACTTTCGGGCCTACCTCCTCTGGAAAATCCCTCCATCACAGTTGAGAGCCTGTGCCCTGTAACCCACACCAGCGCCCAGAGGCCACGGAATGAACGAATGCTGCAGGGCACAAGAACTTTTAACAGGATACCTCACTATCGAAGTATCTTCATACTTCGGGGGTCATTAGGATGGCGGGCGGACTTTGCCCGCCCGCCATCCTCGTGGTAATTGGGACCGCCCGCCATAAGGGCGGGGGTCCCGTGGGGAGTATTAGGATGTGCCCGCCACAGTGGCGGGCACATCCTGTATTTTGAGCATTTGCATAATCTAAGCAGCAGGCACCGCGGGGTGCCTGCCGCTTTCATTATGCAAATGCCCGTGTGCACCCCCCTAGTCTCCTTCACTCTGGCGGCCCGCAGGGGGCCCCCAGAGTAAAGTCCGCATGCCTTTCAGTGGTGGCATTGCCGCCACGGCAACGACGGTGCCCCCGACCGGCAACCACTGGGTCAAATTAAGCACTGAACTTGTAAGACAATCTTTGGAACTGAAAGACGCCAGTGAGTACCAGGTAACCTACATCATGTTTACTCTAGTATATGTGCTGTGTGCAGTGAGAAATAAGGAAACCTAGCAAACACTAGTATAATTTTTCTGTTTACATCGAATCCTTGATCTGGATATTTCTTCTACCTCCCAGAAGAGGTAATTTACTACACGAGGGGAATATTTGCAAAGACCCTGCATCGGACACATGACGGAAATACATTTTGGGGCAGCGAAATTCGAAGTAAGCGCTGTACGCTATAAACATTGTCCCTCTCATTCACATGTTGCTCACGACCAGGTTGAAAGTTGAGTGAAATATGCTGCTGAAGTCTGCCACGGGCATGACTCGAATTACTAATGCGCCCGGTTTATCCGGCAAGACATTCGCAGAAAGCAGGGCCTCTAATATGTGACATTAACAAACACGGCTGGAGACTTGATTAATGTGCTTAGCCGGACGGCGACAAGCCGTATCTGAAGAGAGGAGATAGTGTAAAATCCATACATGTAAATTAGAAGGAGGGGGTGCCCGGGAGGATGCCGGGCCTGCATGCACGTACTCTATCGTCATTGTATTTCTGAAGTCCCGTTTGTTTCCAGCATTGATCCACGTGGGCCAGCAGCAGCCACCCTGAGATGTGAGCGCGCGAGCGCCCCTGGAGGTGGCTGCAGTTCCTCCCGCCGCCCCGAGGGGGCGCCGCCGCCGGGAGCGCGCGCTTAATGAGCTGCCTCTCCCGCACCTGACAGGTTGATTACTTCCAGGTTTGACATTCGTTCCGCCTGCCGCGAGGCTGTTTGATGATTCCGCCGGTGAGCCGCGGTGGGTGCAGACGTGTGCGCCCGCAGCCCTCCTGGCACTTCTCACCTTGTCGGATGAGTGATGATGCGCACTTGTGCGGGGCGCCAATGAGTTTTTATTCTTCCGTGTGAGCACCTGGCGGGCGGTTTCTATCAATAACAGTATCCTTAAGGGTTGTTGAGAGGATTATATTTGGGGCTCCCGGTTGTATGGTATTTATTTTGTGGACATTTCCGTCTGTATTTATCCATATTTATTTTTTGTCAACTGTATCTGTATTTATTGATATTTATTATGGGTTTTGTAAAAAAAATTAAGCTGAAACTGGTATATTTCCAAATTTATTTAAGCAATAAATATGCAGTCATGCTTGGATTTCTGCCAGGTTTCAGTGATATGAACACCTGCAGAAAGTAAATCAATGCACTTATATGAAAATATGCACATTTCAGTATCAGCCTTGTGCATATCTACTGCTGTTTAAGCATCTTTACTAAAATTCGTTTTTTTATAACCCCCTTACCTATCAATCCACTCAGTTATTGGCATGGCAGTCATGACAAAGTGTATTTAGAATCACTCAAAAAGCACCCAATTTCGGTTTTTATCCACAGTTAAAAATATATACAGACAACAAAATAAATGGTATTCTGTCTGTATTTGTCTGTAAAAATCAGTAAAAACAGAAAACAGGGGGCCTTAATTATGTTACCGAGGGCGAGTGCCTTGACGTCCATACGTTTGGGATCAGCATCTGACTGCTGACCCCCGGCCCATCCTTTTGGCTTCTGGGGAGGGATGGTCAACCCAGTTTTTGGTTTCTCTAAGGGATGCCAAATTTCTCCTGAACGAATTTTTCACGGTACAGCTTCTATACCTGCTGAAAAATGAATGTGTCAAAGTGTAAAGTAGCTGGTGCTCACATGGAAAGCACTTCAATACCTTCGGGTCGAGTTTGCGCTATATACAACCGTTAAAAAGAAAAGAAAGCCAAAGGATGGCTGCGGGCTGCGTATGCTCTCCGCTTCTACCCCCTACACACCCTGTTACTGATGCCCAAACCACACTGAGCCCTCAGGGTGCCTAGCTGCGGTCCCACTTTGGTCCAGCTCAGCCTCCCCGTCCTGCTCCTCTTCTGCGGAAGTAGTTGGCTGGCGATTTCTATCAATAAATGTATCCGTAGGGATTGTTAAAAGGAATATATAAGCAAGGACAGATTCCTTGATGCCAGGGCCAAACGGCAGCCCTCACCCTCCTGGATCTCTCAGCTGCCTTCGAAACCGTCTCCTACCGCACACTAGCCACCAGACTCCACTACGCCGGCATCTGTGGAAAGGCCCTTGACTGGATATGCTTGTTTCTCACAGGCAGATCTCAACGAGTCAGACTCCCGCCCTACCTCTCGGAACCAACAGAGACCAGATGTGGAGTGCCCCAGGGGTCCTGCCTCAGCCCCACCCTCTTCAACTTCTGTATGTCCCCCTCGCAACCATCGTCAGAAACCATGGGCTCAACATTGTCTCCTATGCCGACGACACCCAGTTCATCCTCTCCCTCACCAAAGAACCCAACATCACTAGCCACAACTTCCAAGAAGGGACGAAAGCCGTCGCCACCTGGAAGAAGAAGAGCTGCCTGAAACTCAACTGAGAGAAAACAGAAGTCCTCATCCTGGACTCCACCCCCTACGCCTGGGACAACACCTGGTGGCCCCCTGCTCTCGGAACCCCCTCCCCACTACCAGGCAGACCACGCACGAAACATCAGCATCATACTTGACTCATCGCTCACAATGAACCACCAGATCAACGCCTTATCCTCGGCCTGATTCAACACCTTCTGCATATTCTTAAAAACGTTCAGATGGATCTCATCCGAAAAACGTTCACACACGCCCTCATCGGTAGCAGATGCAACCACAGCAACACTTTCTACTCCAGAATCAACAAGAAACTACTTCGCAAACTCCAGACCGTCCAGACCGCTGGAGCCAGATTGATCATGAAGATCCCTCGTCACAACCACATCACCCAACACCTCCGCAATCTCCACTGGCTCCCCATCGAAAGAAGAATAACCTTCAAGCTCCTCACTCACGCATAAAAGGACATCCCCAACATCGGACCAGCATACCTAAACAATCTCCTCTCCTTCCACGCACCCAAGAGAGACCTCCGATCAGCTGGCCTCTTTCTGGGTACCATCCCACACATCTACATGCCCAGAACTGGAGGAAAGTCCTTCTCCTACCTCACAGCTATTGCCTGGAACGACCTCCACCTCCTTAACCGTCAAGCAGAGGATCAACTATATAGAAAGTACAAGCATTTGCTATGCAATCGGTCTCTCCTTTGGGACCTTGTATGTATTTAGCTATGTAGCACATTTGCCTGGGTGCTGAAACATCTACTGTTCTTTAACATGGAGTGAAAGTAAGCACCAAACTATGTGACATGCCAGGTATAGGCACACATGGAGAGAAATATTGCCTTTCAGCAGGAAATGGTATAGTCCAAAGCCCTCTTTTTATTATAAAATCAGGGCCTCCGGTGGTCAAATCACTGAAAATACAAGATTTGAAAAAAATATTTTTGTCTACGGGTGCTTGTGGAAGGCAATATTTACGGACTGGAATCTAAAGAATTCTAAAGTGATTCTAGTATTTTACTGACCTCTGCTGGTCGTTTTCTATCAAGAAAGTTAAATAGAGGCAGTTGCCAGAAAAACAAGCACTGGCGTTGCCAATAGGTCTCGCAGTAGGAAAGTTGGAGCTATTGGTTTTGTAAATGACACATTTTATATTTATGTGTTGGTTTTGAAAATCGCGAAATTAATAGTTTTGTCATTTACAATGCCAATACTTTTAACTTTTGCAAATGTGACACTCATAGTATTTGTAATGCAAATGTTTTGTATTTACGTGACTTAGATGTATTAATATTACAAATAACAATGGTTATGAAATTTTTTAAATAATTAATACTTAAATAAAAGTTATTGTAATTTATAATGGCAATAGCTTAAACTGTTGTAAATACCTTTTGTGAAGATTGTGTTCAGTGTATTTTATTGTGAGGAAAATAAAAGAACAGAAGTGAAATATTAACGTCTTTTTGTGACATTTGTGTAATGTGAGAGAGTGTGAGTGAGTTTGAAAAGGGTGATTGATTGTGATATGATGTGTGATGCTGATAGGGTGTGTGAGTGTGTTAGTGTGTGTGATTTTTGGAATGTTATTGAGGGTGTGTAAGGGTCTTTGAGTGAATTGTGTGTGAGGGTGAGTGTGTGTGAGGTGGTGTGAGGGGGAGGGTGTGTGTATTCCGATGGTGTGTGGTGTTGTGAGGAGGAAGGTGTGTGCATGTGCCTTTGTATGATGTAGAGGGTGTTATGGTGACGGTGTGTGTGTGTGAGGTGATTATCCGTTTAAAAACATGATTTGAATGTTTGTGAAAAAACACTTCTGGTTTCAGCACTGGCATAACAGTTTCAAACCATGAGATAAGATGATGTCCCTGTGCCTTAGTTGCTTAGTAGTGAAATGACAGTGTTTATAAACGTCCTCTCGTAGTAGGAAAGAAAGGGTTAAAGAAAGGTCAAACAGTTCAGTTCCCACGGTGCGCATTGACGTTGAATCGCAGTGGAATGTCCAAGGTGTGTATTTGTCATTGACGTAGGCACAATGTATTATTTGAGTCGGTTCTTTGTAGGTGTAATTTTACACCAGCATTTAATTGCATATTTACAAGAGAAATTGTGCCCACTGCATCGAGAGAGAGAGTGTGTGTGTTGGGGGGCGGGGGAGGGGTGTGTGTGTTTTTCTCAAATCTGTCTGCTGGTTTGGTGGTCTATCAGTGAATATGCTTTGTGATGTTATCAGTGGCCATCAACGCTGCACCTTGAAACAAAGAAGGTGCGGTACTCTGACGTATGTCTGTTCCACCATTAAGAAGGATGTTGGGATAACTGTGGCCAGAAACAGATGGGGAAGCCTTTCAGAAGTGGTGATAATATTTAAATTGTCCAATTCCAGAGGTGGACACCGACTGTGGGACAGGGCAGACTGAGCACTCTCACCGCCATTCACCCCACTTAAGCCTCGGACTGAACAAGGCAGGCCTGGCTGCATGGGCATCGGTGAATCTGTCTGGGTGCCATCAAAGCAAAGCTCTGTCTGCAGATGCAAAACTCCCCGCCAGTAGTTTGCAGAACAATTGGCCCCGTTTTGATGTCGGCACCTTGATAAGAGAGGCTGCAGTGGGAGGTGAAGTCTGATGGGTGTTGGATGGATGGGTTTCTGATGGATGATGAGGGGTAATTGGCACTCACTCACCGTTTGTTGAGGCTCCCCGCAGGGCTGCAGCTTGCCTCCACTTAGGGCCAATGTTTATGCAAAAGTCCCAGGGGGCGCTGTAGGGGGCAGAGACCGAGAGTGACTGTCGGCATTGCAGGCTGTCTCGCGAGTCCTGCTCGGATCCCTCGAGTGGCCCGAGTGCAAAATGAAGTTATGGGGCCCAGCAGCAGGTGAAGTGAACGAAGAGCCGTACGGAAGCAGGGCTCCTTGCATCAGAGGTGGGCAGTTTATTTTCAGCGACCCCTGACGTCATGGTGTGGGGTGGGGGTTTGTTTACAAAGCCTTCCTCTCCAGTTGAAGTACCAGTTTGCTGGCCATGGGGTGAAGCGAGTGGAGCACGGCGATGCCGAGCTATTTACTTACAACGTAGGAACCTAGGTGCATGTTACTTCAGCAACGAAAATAGAAGCTAAAAAATAAATTAGCATACTTTTGCATACTGAGTAATATTGTTGTTGCAGGTGCTATGGGAAGTGTTACAGGACCTAAATATTTCAAGTTCCTTATACGTACTAAGACAGCTTGTTTTTGTTCCGCAGAGAGCCAAAGGGCGCTGCTGACTCGGGAATGCACGATATGTCTCTCATTGAAGACGTGGGCTTGGATGAAAAAGCTGTTAAAACAGTCTGGGGTCCAATTTTACCTTTGCGATTTCAGCAAGAAATAGGAATTTAAAGCCTCTACTACCGAGAGAAGGCAGATGCCTGTTGGTAACTCATTATTACAATCTAGCCGTTTTTCTTTAATGTGTGAGTTGTGTGGGGTGGGGGTTTGTTTACGAAGCCTTCCTCTCCAGTTGAAGTACCAGTTTGCTGGCCATGGGGTGAAGCGAGTGGAGCACGGTGATGCCGAGCTATTTACTTACAACGTAGGAACCTAGATGCATGTTACTTCAGCAACGAAAATAGAAGCTAAAAAATAAATTAGCATACTTTTGCATACTGAGTAATATTGTTGCTGGTGGTGCTGCCTAAATATTTCAAGTTCCTTATACGTACTAAGACAGCTTGTTTTTGTTCCACAGAGAGCCAAAGGGCGCTGCTGACTCAGGAATGCACAATATGTCTCTCATTGAAGACGTGGGCTTGGATGAAAAAGCTGTTAAAACAGGCTGGGTTCCAATTTTACCTTTGCGATTTCAGCAAGAAATCGGAATGTAAAGCCTCTACTCCAGAGAGAAGGCAGATGCCTGTTGGTAACTCATTATTACAATCTAGCCGTTTTTCTTTAATGTATGAGTTCGGGTCGAGTGCGTGCAAAATTCATGCGTTTATAAAAGTTTGTGCATTACCAATAGAATCAATAAAAAACAAGAGCGGCCGGGAAACTGAAAGTACGGCCGGCCAGCCATGATTAATTAGGGGAGGAGAAGCCGCAGAGCGCACGCTGGGCGAAGCCCTTTGATGTGCTGTGCGGCCGTTAAAAAAAATGCAATTAGGAGGGAGGGAGGCTGATGCGCGTGCTTGTTTGGTCACGTGATTCACGTGAACTTAAAGAAAACCGCAGCAAGAAGCCCTTGGTTTGACGAGGATTTTGAGGACTTGAATCCTCGCTTCGCTCAATGCGCTTGCGCATTGATAGGTCGCGAGACCTAAAAAGAAAGTCCCTAAACAGAAAGCAATTCTGGTATTTTACTGACCTCTGCTGTTCGTTTTCTATCAAATAGAGGCAGCTGAACAGAAAAAAAGTCCCCAAGCGTAAGCAGACAAGTCCTAGGGCTGATCTCCAGCGCCCACAATGTACATACACAATACACATATAAGTATATAATAAGTATATACTAACGTTTTTAGGTTGAATGCTTGACCTAAAAAAGGCCTGTTTGCTGCCTGTTTCCGCGGATGCCTTCATCAGCTATGAGACCTGAGGTTGCAGGGGAACTGCCATGCGTAACGAAGGGCAAGCCAGGGGTCTCAGCCCAAAGGTCAGGCCCGGGATCGAAGCTCAAAGGTCAAGCCCTGGATTGCAGGCCAAAGGGCAAGCCATGGAGCGGAGCCCAAAGGGCAAGCCAAGTAGTGCAGCCCGAAGGGCAAGGCAAGGAATGCAGCCCAAAGGTTAAGCCAGAGATCACAGCAGCGTGACATCAATGACAGCTTGGCCAATGCATATTATGTTTGCTAACACAATATTTATTAACTCTTTACGCACCACTTTTGATCAGATAGGTATTTCACATTTTTTTCTGAGGAGACAGTTTGCTTTTCTGTAACACTCAGAGGGATTCGGATGCGGTCCTGAGGTGGGGGAACGCTCTCCTTTGGGGAGTTGAGGGTTCCCTCAGGGCTGCCCTGAGAGTGGAAATTTTTGACAAGCTAAAGGATCATTCAGCCTTTCTTAGATCATTTGCTTATGCAAATGACTTATTTGGGCTCAACTTAAATAGTATATCACCTATGCCAAAATCTGCTTTGAAGCTATTTATAAAGAAGTCTGCAAGCTCCATTAGCATGGCAAGAGACATTGCCCTAAGTAAATCTAAGTCCCAAAATGAGTTTGTTTCTGGCAGTGCCTTGGGGAAAAGGCCACAACCTTATCTGATTTGGAATCACCCACATGGGATTAGAAGAGTGTTGCTTCTTTTGAGAATTAATCTGTTGCCCTTACGAGATGTTACTGGCATATGGGGTAAAATCCCGAAAGAAGAGAGAATTTGCGAATTATGTTATACTCAAACCTAGGATCTTAATCGTGTCTTATTTGTGTGTCCGCAATTACAAAGGGCAAGGCATCGGATTTAAAAACCATCATTTATCAAATGTAATATCCATTCAGCTCAGGAGGCCAGAATATTTGTTTTCTCCCCACAAATTGAAATGTTCTGTTATAGGATATTCCAATTTATAAAAACTTTTCTTGCTATTTATTAGGGATTACTTAAAATGTTGCTATTAGTTGTTATTACTGTTAAAAAAGCATATTTACCCCTTTACCCCACTTTTTAATTTATTGTTGTATTTTAGGGGAAAAAAAGTTCCTTTGTATTGTATTTAAAAGTGTCTCTTTTATTGTATTGATGTATTTTGTGGACCTCCGTAGGAGTTCCTTAACAAATAAAACTTTTTGAATTGAAACTTTTTGACTTGCTGTGGAATGCACCTTCTTTCATGGCCATGTAATAGTCAGCAATGCAGCTTTCTCTCAAACTAATTTCTTGCCTCAGCCACGCCTCCATGCTGCTCCCCTTCCAAATTTACAGCAGTTTTGTCCAGTCGGACAGAAGGGCTGTGAGGGAGTGACATATGTGTTGGAGAAAAACCATTTCCCAACATTCAGAACAACTTAAAACCGGATTTATGACATCCACCTAGCAGAGTAGCAAAATGAATATTGCGACCACTCAATGATTGAGTTCTAGATCAGAGAAAGGTTAAAGGATTTTATTACAAAAATATTATAGAATAAGTGTCACAAGGATACATGCAAGTTGATTTAGAGTGGTAGAATTAGAAAACATTCTAAGTTCCAAATGAGCAGCAAAATCAAAACAAAAGCTGACAGTATTGTTGGTTGAAAAGGAAAGACTTCTAAAAATCAGTCTCACCCCCAGAATCAAGGAGTTCTTTTACACAAGTCTTGCATAACAAATTGGTAAAACAGCAAAGTCAGCATGGTATAAGCGTTAGTAACTCTTACACTTCACTACCTTAATTCACAAGCCCTCTACAATTTTTAGAAAACATTCATCAGTTTCCATGCTACTGCCATCCAGAGATGTTCGAACAAAATATGAAACATTTAAACAATATCAGTTCAGACTAATGAATAAAGATCCGTCTACACATCGTGAACCACGTCAGAAAGACCTTGATGTTTGCAGCAGTCTAGAAACACTAGAAAATTCAATCTATACTCTGTATTCATAAGAATAAACCATCACATCCGCTCTCTTCTCTGAGCAGAGCTCATGATGAGAGTAGATGGCCAGGTGAACAGGATGATGGGAGGGGGTAAGACAAGGTGTGAGTAATTTGCATAGAAAACATCCATTTTGGGCAAAAAGGAATGTGCACATAAATATGCCATAACTAACTTATACAAATAAGCACCATTCTGTACATCACATTAAACTTGTCTCATCTGTAAACATATTAACTCAACATAGGCATACTAGAGCCAGTATAAAAAAGTATTATTCACCATCATTTATTACACAAAAATATAAACTTAGCAAAACACTTCCACATAAACATAGCGGGGTGGGGCAGGGACACACGTACCACGACAGTGAGAGAGACAATGGACCAGAAGCTGTAGGGCCAGATGTAGGTATCCAAATACCAGTCGGTAACGGCCGAAAATACCGATTTTCGACCGTTACCGACCGGTATTTGGACACTGAGATGTAGGGCCACCTAAAATACAGAATCGGTAACTTTACCGAATTGGTAATTTTACATAATCAGTAAAATTACTGATTCTGTAAAATTAACGAATCTGTATTTTGAGATGTAGGTAGCACTGTAATCTGAGCTACAGGGCTTTCAGAATTCGTTATTTACCACCGACTAGAAGTTGGTGGTAAAAAATGAAAAGCCTTGAAAAAGCACATTTTTTGCTTTTCAAACGCTGCCATGTTGCAGACATACATGCCCTTAGGGCATGTATGTCTGCAACATGTGCACCCATACAGGATTGAGGGGTGCAACAGTGTGTCAAAGTGACACCCTGCCACCCTTCAATGTTTCACCCAATTGCCGAATCGATATTTACCGATTCAGTAATTGACATTCATTCCTATGGGCCTCCAGGCCCATAGGAATGAATGGCAATTACCGAATCGGTAAATACCGATTCGGTAATTACAGAATCTTACCGATTCGGTAATTTAAAAAGAGAAATTACCTACATCCCATTTACCTACCCTTAAATACCGAATCTGTAGGATTCGGTATTTAAGAGTAGGTAAATCGAGATTAGCTACATCTGGCCCATATTGATGTATGAAGCAGATGGGAACGAGCAGAGTGGTGGGCCATAATGTGGCATAGAGCTTGGTGAGGAAAGGGGCCCGAGGCGTGGAGCAGGATGGGGTGTGATATCTGAAGACAAAGAGTGAAGTAGGTAACCATACATTAGGGAGCAGGCAGTACAGCAGTCCAAGTCATAGGTCTGCCTGTAGGAGATAAGCCGGGTGCAAACTTGCCCAAATGAAATGTATTAGCCTAAAGGTTTTCCAAAGCATAAAGTTCACCACTAGTGTTGCATGCAGGAAGTGATGTGGTCTACTGTCTTTTTGGTAGAAATTGGAACCTGGGGACTTCAGTTTTAATCCTGGCTTTCCTATTAAGCAGCATTGTGTTTTCCTGGGTAAATCCTTATTTCTTCATGTGAATTAGTTTTCTTCTCTGCCAAAAGAAGGAGTCCTTAGAATGAAAACCGCTCCAGATCATAACTGCCCGATTCATAAAGAAACAAATTTGAAAGCCAGAAATCCATACCCATGGTAGGTTTCCTTCTACAAATTTCAGGTAATGCAAAGAAATCCCCATTAGAACTCATAAAAATGAATGAAAATCGCAGATTTAAATTTTACTCCTGCTCCATAACACATACTCCTGGGGAACACTCCACAGCAATAGGCAAGGCAGAAACCTACCTTAACACAGTTATCTTTTATTTACTCAACCTGGTAAAAAATCCACTGAGAGAAACCTTTTACCCTACACACTCGTAAAGTATTGTGAGTATTGTATGACATTTCACAGTCTGGAAACACACCAACTCCTGTCTTTTGCATCCATGTTGGGAACAGCCAACCAAATGTTTGTGAATACTAACAATCATCTGACTCTACAGGTTTTCCTAACATTTTTCATGCGTTTTCCTGATAATCCCCTAGCCTCCTCTTTTCCCATCTCTACACTCAAGCCTACAACTTGAAAAGAACTGCCAAACTTGCTAATTTTCAGAAGTCTTAAATGGATTTTTTGGTTGTAAAACTCTGCACATCTTGTTAATCAGTATTTAGGATTTAAGATTTGCGATGGATAATCTAGATTTTTTCTCCAGAGGGCAGGGGAAAACAAAATGTCTACCTGGTGGAGAATTCCTGGTCAGAAATTTACAAACGACATTTCCAGAACATTGTGAAACTACTAGATGGTACTAAAATGAAACATTGGTTCCAAATCACAAATGTGAGGGCAGGTGAGATTTGTCCCTTGTATTTCACCTGAGTACTCTAGCAAATGTTGGAACGTGGGGTGCTGGCCTAGCTCTTTCTTGTAAGTTGGCTTAGTCTGCCCCCAGTGTTGGGGCGACGGATGGTGGGTGGTCTGATGTATGCAGAAGACCTCCTTCTACTCTGGGCGAAGGCGGATCCTCAGGGCAGCTTCTCTGGATCACGGAGGGCTCAACCGGGGAGGCTCTGGAAGTAGTTACAAACATTTGTTTTCACCCCTACCCTTGGGACAGAGATACTTAATGTGGAGCCACAATGTCCTTAAGGCCCTGTTTTCAACCAGTAGCCGTGTTGTCGGCTGACGAAAGCATTCGCTCTTTAGAAAGAGTGAGGCGTGAAGTTTCTAACCACAGGCATTTCCCCTTAAGTGGTTCCGGCCCTTTAGTAATAAATACAGAGTGCTGTGCTCTGTTAGCACTTCACAAAAAGCATGTTTGCTGCTAGCGAGCATCCCCGTAGGAAGTGCAGTGCAGATGACGCTACGGTAAAAAGGAGCTCTTTTGTCAATTTAATACAGAAACCGCGATCTCATGGGGTGGTATATCACTGGGACTGTACACATGTTTGTAACATATTACATCACTGATATTTAAAATTTAGGGCAGAAAGAGGTAAAGTGCATTTTCTAAAATTTCATTTTTTTTATTCCCCACCTTGGACTTGGAACCCAGGACCCCAACCAATGTACAGGTTTATCCACTGGACATTTGGGGCCCTATGTAGGTCGCCAATCAGCCGTTATCGACCGGTGTTTGGGATTTGACATGTAGGTAGGCTTACTTTACAGAATCGGTAAATTTACCGAATCGGTAAATACAGATGTAGGTGGCACTGAAAACAGTGCCACAGGCCATTACCGATTCGTTATTTACCATGTAATATTATTACATGGTAAATAACGAATTCCAGTGTACATGCACATCTGTGCATGTACACCTGTGCCATGTGGCACACAGACATGCCATGTCTGTGTGTCACATGGCACACAAGGCAAAATCAGACGTGCAACATGGTGTCAAAGTGACACTCTGTCACCCTTGCAAAATCTGTAATTTTACCAAATCGGTATTTACCGATTCGGTAATTGACATTGATTCCTATGGGCCTGTCGGTAAAAATTACCGAATTTTTACCCACATCTGATTTACCGAATCTAGAATACCGAATCGTTAAAATTCGGTATTCTAGAGTCGGTAAATCAGATTTACCTACATGATTTATTCGCAAAAGATGGTATGGACGCAAGGGAATGGTCATAGCATGCAGCCATTACATAACTGCGCTTCACAGAAGTGAACATCTTAAATTGCACTTATGGAGGTGTTGTCCGCTTGCCTGCAACATAATCAAAGTATCTGTCACTTCCTCCGCGTTAAGTGCCACTAAAAGCTGTTGACGGTCTTAGGGAAGTGTCAGAGGAATAGTCACTGACATTTAGCATAAATTAGGTGCGCGCCAACCACTGACCACAGACTCATAACTTTGTGAGAATTAGCTAATATTTGTAAAGGTTTTTCCGAGAGTCGACCAAATAGCATCCTTTACACTGGGTGTCCCCACAAAGGAAACAAGCACTGGCAAAGCTAACAGGACTCAATGTGCCAACAGATATTGACACAGACATTCACAAATGCTGTTTAAATGTGTTGCTTACAAAAATGCTGTTTATCACAATAAGACAAGCCCTACTGGCTTTGCCACTGCTGCAAAAAGTAGCATAATTGATTGTGGCAAACAGTGTGATGATTGAGTATACTTGGAAGATGTAAAAAAGGCCAAATGCAATCCAGTGGAAGCACTACTTAGAAGCCAGAATGATAGCCAAAGAGCTACACGCAAGAGGTTTAGGGAGAAAAACTCCTCTAGGTAGAGCCAAAGTCATCTCTGTGTGTATGTTACAAATAGGAAACAATAGGTAAAAAAGACATTTGTGCTATGAGGCCAGACCTAAAACCTTTTTCTTGAAAAAATAATTTCCTTGGAAAAAAAAGAAATCACAAGTATGTTTGAAAGTTCACTATTTTCCTCAACTTATGCACGTTGCAACTATGCAAAGCAGAGACACTGCAAGTCTTGTGTACGGGTCAATTGGATTACTAAGGGAATCTATGTTGATCCGGTTCACTTACTTTCCTAGTGTATTTTAATGTGTAAACTTTGTTGATCCTGTTCACTTACTTCCCTAGTGTATTATAATTTGTAAACGTTGTTTGCAAATTCATGAGAGCAGTTTGACAGAAGAAAATTCCCCTTACTTTGTGAATTGAGCCCTTTGCTGTTAGACCCCTTCACCCCTAAAACCACTAACGAATGGATCATGAAATTGTGGCTTTTCTTAAGCAATTTCCAAGTGGAAAGTCAGCAAAAACCTTCAGTTAGTATTTTTTCCAGTTCCCTATCTCAACAAAAGAAGAAACATTTAAAGGGGTATTCACTTATTTTGCTGAGATTACATTTGGCAATGTACTTTTTGTGGGGAAAATGTTCATGCAAAAACGTGCAAATTTCTCGAGTGTAATAAAAAAAAACTTTTGCTGTTTCTTAAAAATAAAACGTTATGCATTTCATCCAGCTACGCTGGCTAAATTTTAAATTCACCCCCCTCTCATGTTGAAATCATCTCAAAAGGTCTCGTAAGCCATGTTCATTATTCTGATTCCTAGCCCACCTGATTTCTTTACTTGTGAAGAGGACACTTTTCCCTTTTTACCTTGCGGATAAGTCTTTTGTCCCTTTTAATTTGTCAATGCCTGCTTGCTTCACCATAACATTGTCCCTTCCAAGGGCACCGCCTGACTATTCCAAGCACGACCACACACTTAAGACCAAGCCTCAGTCCTGTTGAGGTTCCCTAGGAAAGGTCCCTGGAGAGGAGGCAGGGCAAGAAAACTATGATGAAAAAGACCAGAACTAGCGGGTATCCACAAGCACTCGAATAAATAAACAGAATTAAAACAACACTTTAAAATGTTTTCCATATTAAAATGAATAAGTTTCAATAAAAACGACACAATGTAAATTGAATGTTATCATAAAGAGTGCTAGTACATGAGCGAGATGGTCCTGCCTCACCCATCATCTGCGTCCCATTCCTTGCATATGTAAGAATACACCAAGATGGCAACCCAACACCCACGCTCCCCATGTCAGAGGATGCAACGCCAACACTGCTTTATGAACAAAAAAAATGTATAAGTGAGCAGCTTGTAGAAGAGTAACATCAAAAGTGTCCACCTGAGATCCATGTGCATTGAGTTGATAATCTATATATATAAAAATTAAAGTATGTCTGTTTGTCCTTTATGCATTGCTACACCATTCATCCGATCGCCATGAAACTTTGGGAAGTTTTTGAGTACACTCCTGCGAAGGTTTATTGCAAAATAAATAAATAAATACATAAATAAATAAATTGTTAAAAATTGTTGAGTACACTCTCGCGAAGGTTTCTGGCAAAAAAAATAATAATAATTTGTTAAATATCGGCCACCCAGGGCCCTCATAATTTTTCCAATACTGAACGTTTACAGTGCAAATCGCTTTTGCAATGACCATCAACAAAGCACAAGAACAATCGCTGCAAGTGTGTGGACTTGATTTGGAGAATCTGTGCTTCTCACATGGACAACTGTATGTAGCCAGCTCATGCGTCGGAAAACCTTCTGATTTATTCGTGTACGCACCAGACGGAAAAACAAAAAAAACGGGTATCCACAAGCACTCGAATAAATAAACAGAATTAAAACAACACTTTAAAATGTTTTCCATATTAAAATGAATAAGTTTCAATAAAAACGACACAATGTAAATTGAATGTTATCATAAAAAGTTTCTTAAATTTTCTTTCTTCTGAGATCGCAGCAACGCGCGACGGGTAAGCTAGTGTGAAATAAATGCGGGAGAAGAAACATAATCATGGGGTGGATACAAAGAAAGCAGCCTTCTCCCCAGTGACTGGGTACAGTCCCACCTGCCTCTCGGTGAGGACTCAACGCATGCATGTAAGGCCTATAAGGAGGAGGTCAAACGAGGTGATAATGGCAGTCTTGGGGCACCACTTGCGCATTGCTAAACAGGAGTGTCAGCGTAGTGTAGTCAGCCGTGCTACCGCAGCGCAGGGAGTTGTCACATTCGTTTACGTATAGTAATTGCATATTCGGGAGATGCAGCGCTTTGTAGACAATTGCTTGAACATTCAGAAAATTGTTCCTTCTTGGGTTTTTTTTACTACATAGTCTGAGGACATTGGAAAGCCATTTTCTGGTAAAAGCTGGCTGTCCAATCAGCAGGCTTCAATATGCTCAACAGAGCCGGGCTTTGAGTGTTTGTGATGAGTGTCCATGGACAGCTCATTCTCTCTTTAAATTGTGATTCTTGATTTAGGGTGAAAGGGATGTGAAATGGCGGGAACTAGAATCACGTTGTTTATTAGTAGAAGGGGCGCACCACATTTGTACTTGATTGGGTAGATGGGTAAAAGACTTCAAAGAGGGCACATATGAGTGAAGGAACAGTTTAAATATGAAAAAAATACAGTTGTTTTTATGGTCTTACTGATGTGACCCTTGTTGTGCCTCGTTACCTACCTTACAGTACTCCTGGAAACCAAGTAATGTCATAGGGCATCCATGTTGGTTATAATGTGAATGTCAGTCTTGTTGGGGGGTGTGTGTTTGGTGTTCCCCCTCTTGTATCCCTAACCCTCTTCTCACCCACCTCCCTTTCTAGCTCTCCACCTCCACCTCCCCCCCCCCGTGCCTACCACCGCCCCGAGTACCTTGCTCTTTGCTGTTTCACCTCTCATCCCGGTGCAAATCTATGAGTTAAACACCAGCTTGCACATCTGCCATTCTTGTTTCATGGCAGGGATTGCAAAGCCAGCAGTTTGGCTTGCATTATGAAATCACTGTATGTCAGTGTTGCACCAGTTTAGGGTGCTGCACCTATACATGAAGCAAGATTTATGTCCCTCACAGCTTTTCAAGCACCACCACCTCTTACAATGTTTCACTTTAGCTGGGACCATACACGATCTGTAGAGTTTTATATTTATCTGTGTTGCTTTTGAAGTTTTGAACCCCATATATCCCCAGTGCATTGTTATTGTTAGACCAGGAATTGTTTACTAGGTGATTTTTGTGCATAAGTGTTTCATGCTACATAGGATCCTTGCTGTGCTTTACTGAGGGTAGTTTTGAGAGACTGGGCTCTTTTATCTATTAGGACACACCCACAGTTACTGCACTTTTAGTTTGGACCATATGGCTTTTGGGTGAACAGGTAGTCGGGAGGATTGGAGTTGAAGGTGTTAGTTTGCTCTTAGTGTTTTGCTGTTCTTCTGCATGAGTGGATTCTAGTTGGGATCCTGCTGCTTGTGGCTCTATTGGTCATGCTGGAGAAGGGCTGACTAAGAGAAGAGATGAGTATTTTGCTATCTGACTAAATCACTTGTAACTGCTTCTGTGCCGAGCAAGACTGTCATAAAAATCGAGAAAAGGTGAATAATTGTACTTTTTTTTATAAAGCAGGGGTGTGGAATTTAATAAAATACCTCCTTGTCTATGGGACAGGTTGCTTCATAAATCTACTTGTCCTGTAACAAAATCCACTTGTCCCTTTCGTTCAATGTAGTATGGCGGCAAATTATGGCAGCAATCTCATTATATAAGACCTCTGATAATAGCCTCTATGATTATACCAGAGCTCATACCATAGTAGGGTTTGAATTATAGCAATTTACTACTTTTGCCACTGTTCTGCCAAACTACATACTAGGGCTTGAGGTATCAGTAAGCACTAGTTCCCCATGGTTCTAAGCCCTTTTGAGTCTGTGCAAACCTACTAGCGTACTTTATGAGTTTTCATCAGTGCGACGAAAGGCTGGAAATTAACTCTAGACAAAGGCAGGAGTACAACCTCTTCCATGGGTGGGGGGAAAAAGTGGTTGGTGGGAAAGTTAACTTGTTACTACTGCTCAACAGAATTTCACATGAGCAAATCTACACATGCTTATTTGCTTGGGCTAAAATGCAGTTCACAAATATTTTCCAGGAGTACGATTTCCTGACCTACTCCTGTCTCTTGTGAATTTATGAAAGCCTTAATTCTTCACTAATGCAAGGACATATACCATGGCTGCCCTTTTGTGACTTTCTTTAAGAATTGGGCGCCTATATAGGTCTGGCTTTAACCAAGACCTTTTGTTTTTATTAAAATTCTATCCCTCTCTCTCTATCGGCTAACTTCACTGTGAGGGATGGCATTCTCCTCTTTCACAAGGAGCATATTGGCACGCAAAGTAGTTTTGTTCAGTGTCAGAAACTACTGTGGCAATGTGTGGGTTTCGAGACCAAAACTATTTGAGCTTTTTCCAATGTTTGTTATAATGATGAGCGCTTGGTAGCTCCCACAACAATAAAGTTGTCCAAAAATTATGTCAAAAAAAGACATGCATTGACAAAACCAAAAGGCTGAAAATCAATGCCTAATGACTTGGCCAATGCTTGTTTATTTTCCTGTTTCCTATAATTTGTTGAAACTCTTTACACTGATGTTCCATTATGAATATTTTTGGGAAATACAAGCATGCATCAACACATTTTACTAAATGATGCTTCAAAGAAGTGGTATCTAAAATGTTTACAGTAGTTTACAGGGGTGTGGAATTTAATAAAATATCTACTTGTCCATGGGACAGGTAGCTTCATAAATCTACTTGTCCTGTACAAAATCTACTTGTCCCTTTGATGCCATGTATTGCACCGTCAAATAATGGCAGCACTCATTATAGAAGAGCTTGGATAATAGCCTCTCTGGTTAGGTCAGGCTCATAGTATAGAAGGATTTGAATACTAGTAATTTCCATATTTTACCTCTTTTCTGCAGATCTACCCATTCATCCATTCATTCACCCACTGATATCTAGCATTTCACCTTTACATTAGGCTCCATTCATTCTTTCATCAGCCTTTCACCATTCTGTTTGTCAATCCATCCATCCGCCCATCCATATCCAAATCTACAGATCCTTCCCCAAACGTATCCATCCATCCATCTGTCCATCCTTTCACTCACCCATACTTCCGCTCATCCATCAATTTACCCTTTCACTCATCCATCCTTCCACTTACTGATCCATCTACCCTGCAACCCATCTATCTTTACACCCTTTCTATCATCAATACATCCATCGTTCATCCACCATCCCTGTTACTCATCCATCCTTTCACTCATTCATCCATCTAGCAAGCCACACTTACATTCATACACTCACTCATCTATCCACCCTTTCACCCACACAGCCATCCTTTTACTCACTCACTCTTACTCGTTAATTATAGGCCTTTGTCTGCCAAACTGCAGAGAAAAGAGGCTCATCAAGAGCTCCACCCCACTGTAGCGCCTAAAGTGAGTGGTTCATGACAACCCTGGCCAAACCTATCCTTACAGCTCCAAATCCATCATTCAAACTCATCCATCCCTCCTCCCTTCCTTCCACTCATCCATTCTTTCGCTCATCCATCCATCCACTTTCACACCTCCATCCTCCTTTCCACTCATATCCATCCACACTTTCACCCATCCCTCCATCCATCCTTTTCCTCTTCCGTCTTTCACCCCATCCATCCACCTTTTCACTCCTATTAATCCAACCTTTCACTCATCCCTCTGTCCCTCCAACCTTCCTTTTGCTCTTTGGTCTTTCGCCCCATCCATCCACCCTTTCACTCGTATCCATCCACCCTTTCACTCATCCCTCCATCCACATTTCACCTAACTATCCACCCATCTATCCATCCATCCATCCATCCATCCATCCATCCTTCCTTCCACCCAGCCATCCATCCTGCCACCCAACAATCCATCCGTCCACCCAGCCATCCATCCTTCCACCCAGCCATCCATCCATCCATCCTTACACCCAGCCATCCATCCATCCATCCTTCCACCCAGCCATCCATCCATCCTTCCACCCAGCCATCCATCCATCCATCCTTCCACCCACCCATCTATCAATCCTTCCACCCATCCATCTATCCATCCATCCATCCATCCATCCATCCATCCTTCCACCCGCCCATCCATCCATCTACCCATCCTTCTACCCATCCATCATTTCATACATCCTTCCACCCAGCCATTCATCCATCCATCCTTCCACCCAGCCATCCATCCACCCAGCCATCCATCCTTCCACCCACCCATCCATCCATCCATCCTTCCACCCAGCCATCCATCCATCCATCCTTCCACCCAGCCATCCATCCACTCACCCACTCCTTTAGCCATGCATACACTTTCTCTCATCCATCAATCCACCCTTTCATTCAACAATCCACACTTTTATTCAAACCATCCATCCTTTCACTCATCCATCCACTTTCATCCCATCCATCCATTCATCCTTGCACTCATCCATCCATTCTTTCCCTCATCCATCCTTACATCTATCCTTTCACTCATTCATCCATGTATATATCCAACCACCCTTTAATGTCAATTATGGACCTTTGTCTGGACCTGCAGGAAGAAGTGGCCCCTTAAGAACTCCACAGCTCCTGTAGCTGCTACAGTAGCTTGTTCAGATGCCCCTGGTGCACGCACTAAGTGAGACGAGAGCCCCATTGCAAGGAGAGAAATGAGGGTGTGCCTGAGGATTGCGTGAATTACACATGGGGAAACCAATGAGCTGTAACGTAAGCACTGGTTGAGGTAAGATATGAGAGGCCAACGGGAGTGGATCAGGGCAGTCAAAGGGGACAGCAGATGGGGTGGGGCGGGGTTAGCAAATACAGGCACCTGGTGAAACATAAGGTGTACAGGAAAAGCAAAGAGCAAAAGAGGGCTGTGCAGGGGCTGCATGAGAAGGGAAAGCATGGGCTTTACTGCAGACCCCCAGAGGTGAGGGTGAGGAGGGATTTTGGGGCCGATTTGAGGCTCAAGGGTGAAGCACAGAATAAAAGGCAGGGGGTCACAAGGTTAATGTCAGAGCAGTAGCCAAGAGACCTTTAAGGCAGCCTCTTACATTCCAGTGATTTGAGGGCCATCATGTTGTTGTTCTGCTCTGGGGAAATTAAAGTGCAGGCCCCAGCTTTTGCATTGACCCTTTCACTGCCAATAAACTGCTCAGAGCTCCTTATTAACTTGCTGTGACCAAAAGGGTTGAACAGACTGCAGCTGTGTATCGGATTACTGTAAAACGACTGTCTACTTGTCCTGTGGACAAGTTAGAAATGAAATCCTCTTGCCTTTGTAAGGAATCTAGATGTCTCGGGCATCGAGAGATAGGAATTCCCCACCCCTGAGTTTACAAAAGCGTTTAGTTTCTAGTAGTATTTTTTTAATGAAGATTTTATTTTGAGAGAGCAAAGAATCATCAATCATGCTTTCGCATATATTTGCATTTAATCAGAGCACATCCTGGAAGCATTATATGTAGCCTCATATTGCTATACTTTGCAAACGTGCGTACACATTTTTATACTGGTTCCACTGTCAGTAGTGCAGTCTGAACTCACAACTTTTCCTTAGAGCGCTCACACTAATAATAAAGTCTTTCTAATAATGAGCCATAAATACAAGTTCGAACCGCTTTAACATATGGACACAGATATTACCTTAACAGCAGACAACGTGCTTCCCTGATCCGTAACCAAAGGATTTGTGCTGCGGGGGCTTGGGCCTACTTGTCCCAAGGACAAAATAAACATGAAAACTTGTTGTCCTTGACCCCAAACAGTTGGCCTGGGCGGGCTATAGGAATTCTACACCCCTGCTGAAGTCGAACTGGTTAATCTCAAGCACTATAGAGTTTCTACAAAGCTGGGATCATAGATGGGGTTCTGGACTAGGTTTGCCTGATATTAAGTATTCTCCCACATCACATCCAACACCTGGAATGACCTCCCCAGCCCATCCTCACTTCTTGAATTCTACAAAAAGCTGAAGGGCAGGATCTACGGAAACTGAGCACATTAGTGCCACGCCTGCACCTGTGCTTGGATACCCTCACCGGTGATTAGGTGCGTCATACAAATCTACCTGACCTAACATAACAGCAATGTGCAAAGATGTGGAAATGTAGTGCGTTTCTGAGCGCTCTTGGATGGATTTATGCACAAGGCGGAGGGCATTAAGTAGTCGCCAGGGAACCAGTGGAGTCACAGCAGTGAGGTAGGATTCACAGGTCTTCGTGCTGGAAGCTAATCTGACTGCAGTATTCTGGACCATGTGGAGGACAGAGATGAGATGTTTCGCAGGAGGAGGCAGAGTAAATTATAATTTTCCTCTTCAACTTGTCAGCTCCTTGAGAAACATAAGGGCTGGGGCAAGCCTTATGTGGTAGTAGTGTAAGTGAAATGTTCATGCCATCACTGTTTAAATGGTCACCTATATATAATAGCGGTGAAATTAACCCAACCATTTGGGGTAATTAGAAGCATCTCCTTCCCTGATGCCCCAATTGATCGAAAGCATAAGGTATTAATCATGCATTTCTCAAACATGCAAACTATTCATTGGCATTTGTAACTCACAAAGTCAAGTTTTTTGTAGGGAGAACTGAATATGACATAGACTTGTTTGGGTTGGGGGACATGTCAACCTCAGTGTTGAGTTTTCACTTATCTCTGTAATGTAATGCCATCAGAGTACACAATTTGTGATACAACTTTCCTACCTCTATTCTTCCTTCTTGCAACCTGTTACTGCTGCAAATGTGTTGATTCTCTAACAATACATCTTCTCGTGTTACTATGGGCAGCTACCTGTCACCACACATTGAAAATGGTAGAAATGATAATTGGGTTCTCATACAAAGAGAATCAAATATCTGACACTCACACCCCACGTCCCCTCCCAAAACTGCATCCACCAAAACATGTCGGATTCCTATGCCTACGCAGATACCTAATGTGGGATAAGTATAGATCGTTTTCTCTATATATTCTATATGTTTATTTTACCATCTGTGTCCAGTTTCCTTAGACCAGTCGGGGTTCTCTGTCTTACGTGTTCTGCTGTCACTCACTTTTCTGGTGTCTTTGGGCGGTTGATCTCGAACAGTGCCAATGCTTTTCACTTACACTGACTCTTCTTCCTTTTGGTCTCCCCCTTGTGGTCCTTCCTCTTGTTCTGTGGTCTGGTCTTCCAGACACAGAAAGCTAACACAACACTTTAGCGAGAACATGTTATATACATCATACAGACACTAAAGAATGCAGTTTCATCCGAGGCACCTAGTTGAACCTAAACTTCAAACAGTGGTGCCATTAAAAAAGTATCTGGACTTACTCCAAGAACAATTTCTATGGTAATCTTGATGAAGTCCACACAACCAGGAGTGGTGCGGCTCAGTCTAGATATGCAGCCACCAAATACCATTAAAACATAGGTATTATGAGAGCCAAAAGACCCTGTCACCACCATGGAGAATGTCTCACAAACTGTGTACCACCAGTAAATGCTTGGTCCTTCGGTGGGTACAAGAGTGTGACCCTTCAGACCCTAAGGAGCCGAGTTACTCAACTAGAATACCGAGGCCACCGAGGGACGGCAAAAACGTCAAGACTCCACAAAAATGTGTAGTTCTCCAACATGGATAACTTGGTGGAACAAGTATTCAGTCGAGTGTTGTCTATGCCAAGGAACAGGTGGAATATAAAACTCAGTACTGACTGAAGAGGTGTGCATGACAGCAAATGTTCTATCTGTTGCAAGACATATTGTTAACTTACAGCAAGCATAGAGCCCGCCGTTTGATTACTATTAATTGGCTTGATGGTTACTATCACTTGGTTGCTTCTTTTTTGTTAGATGTGTTGGCTTTTCTTCCTCTTTTTGAGTTTGTCCCGCCCTGGAGCACTAATATGTCCTTCCACTGCTTGCTTCTTCAGGCGCTACTTTTTCTTTTTGTTTTAAAACTCTAGCGTTTTCCCATTGTCTCCCATGTGTGCTTGCTCCTCACTGTGCCTTCTTGCTGGTGTGCTGTCTCCCCGCCAGATCCACTTGTTTCTTTTGTGTCCTTTTAATCATCTTCCCACTCATGCCCCTGTGTTACCGTTGCCCCGAGGCCCCCATGTTGCTTCTCACACCTACACCGTGTTAGCATCAGATCGATTTATAAAAAGGTCCTGCTTTTAGGACTCCTGCACACCGCTGAGCAACTGTTGCATGCGCTATCCAAATTCACAATAAAACCCATTGATCGAGTCTCAGAGTCACCCTTTATCAGATCAACATAACACAGCTGCCCTCTGTCTACCTCTAGCGCTTCCTGTGATAAAAAAACAAGATATGGACACCCTCAAACACACCTGGAAGATTGCAGCAGTAAATCACATATGGTTCAAAGATGTAATGCCTAAGAATCCAGTTAGATGCACACACTCATAAACACAAACAAATGCTCGGCAGAGGGCCTGCATTCAGCCCCAGGACACAAAATCCCAATCAACCTGCCAGTTGCACTCATCAGATAACTCCTAAACAATTCCTAGTAGTAAGCGTCACCCTTGATTATACACACACAACGCATCCGGCCACTTGGACCACCGCACGATGTGTTCTCTAGTTTGTATTTATAGCCCCTTCTATTAGGTTGGGATCAAATATCTCACATAATTTATGGCCCACTGTACCAGTACTTCCGGCCCAAAGAGGGACAAGCTTCTCATTATTGCACCCGCTGTACAGTATAAAGCATGCCATGCAGGGCACAAGTCCTGAAAAAAGAAGTGGGGGGGGGGGGGGGCGCTGTCACCGGAAGTGACGTCACGACAGGAAGTGATGTCACGAAAGGTACCGATCTCCTCATCCCAGAGAGGCCAAAGAGTTAAGTCCAGCTGTTTGGCAGGGGGGATGGCGTCCCCCCGGTAAAATAAGTGGGGGGGACGCCGTCCACCCACGTGGTACCCCGACTCGAGCCCTGATGCCATGTCCTGATGCAAGTTGAATTCCATCACGCAACTGTAAGAGTTGCAGCTGCTATTCCCGGCCGCCATTGTGTGATAAAACTTAAACTGTTCCTGATTCCCAAATCTCACTGTTCTCCTGTTTTTGATAGTCAGAACCTGCTTTCAACAACACCCCTTGAAATATGCTTGATTTCTATTGGGCTGTCAGCTGTTGCCCAGCATGCGCCATTAAATGAAAAGGGTGTGATGGAAAGTAGGTTGTTATTAACAGAAACATTTCACCCCCACACCTTAGTAAGTATTCGGTTTCCCCGCACAGCGCCCCGGGCGGGGAGTTCAGCACATCTTGTCATCAATATGCAGAAATCAATTGCACAGTATTGATCCACAATTGGCCCTGCAGCTCTTCAAAGCTCCAAAGAGCTGGTATAATGAAAATAAAATGTTGCATGTAACGTTTGAACTCTATTTCGCTCCAAAAATGAAAGACTGTGTTTTGTAAAAATGTAAAGGAGTTACGAACTATGAGATCACTTGCAGAACACAATGAACATAAAATATTTTGGGCCAGATATATTATTGTTTAGAATTCGCTGTGCAAGGACATAGTGCCCACACTGCCAGCGCTCGCTCCCCACTGTGCATGCTAACTCTTACATACCAAGGAAACTCATGAGACATATTTGTGGGAAAGCAGTGGTGCAGGTTTATTTCGTACAAGTAGCTGATTAGGTGGGTCATCTTACAGGCGATCCAATGCGGCAGCCCCTCGCTGACCCGCATGCCTAAGGAGCCATCTTGCACGGTGAGTCGATGCTCTGACGGTGCAGTAAATTGTCACTTTATTTCGTTCTACTTCCGCCCCCCCTGTCAGGGCGGAGCGATGCGGCACACCCCCGGTCGGTTCAGGCCCCCCGACCGCCCGAAGGACTAACGGGGCACCGACGCTGTTTCCTGGAACCCCCTCGGCTCCAGGTTCTTGGCTCAGGCACCCTTACTGTGCCAGGCAGAGGTATTTAGACTGTATCCTTCTGCCGCAGAGGTACCCCTACTGTGCCAGGCAGAGGTATTTAGACTGTATCCTTCTGCCGCAGAGGTACCCCTACTGTCCATCTGCTTCCAGATCGCCCTGTGACTCCGCCTGCAACACAAAAATGACCATTAAAAGTTCACAACTTCGCCCTCAGCTCTGCCGCTGGGTCAGGGATAGGGTGGGAACAGCGCAGAGCAACCCAGGGAACCAACGCGGCAGGAAAGACCGAGCAACGTTGCTTGGCCAGCTGTAAACCCCCCGGGAAGGCCCCCCCCCCGGGAGCGCCCTCCCATTGGCCGTTAGCGAGGAGGGGGGTTGGTGCGCTGCAGGCTCCTCTCGTGCAACGTGTGGGACTAGGACGCTGTCTCGCCCATGCTCCCCTCTGTGTCGCGCGGCCAGCGACAGAGTCATGGGGTGTTTCTAATAAAAGGATGTATTTATCACCAACTGAGCAAGTGGGGCCAGAAGTGCAGGGTGCGCTGCTGCTTGAGTGGAAGCGCTCATGAATATTCATGCATTTGTGTGTCCTCCCGCCCCAATATGTCGCGGCAGTAGGCAGTGTACGGAAGCCCAATTAGGAAAGGAGTCACTGCTACGTGCTGTATCGTCTTTTGTTGACGTTGGAGGATATATCCAGTCCTCGGGCTTGATGGTGGCCTACCTCGCGCTGTAGGTCATCAGAGCTTCTGTGCTGACACTGATTGGGCACTGTGCATGTCGTTCTCCCTCGGACGTCTTTTTGACATGCAGAATAGCCTTTGTATTCTCATTAATGACCTTTCCACTTTTGGTTGTTTGTAGTTTTCAGACCCGGCCTTGCTGTATGTTGTGCCTTACTTTTCTCTTACAGGATGACATCACCTATGTTCTAGTTCTAGTCTGCATCACTGTGTGCTTTTATTAGAGTGTCAAGTGTTGTAGGTTCTGTATTCAGCATTCTCTATCTGGCGGTTGCTGAGGCAGGACGGAAATCCTTACTTGTATTGCTTTTATCGTAAATAAAGAAGATTGCACTTATCTTTGGTCTCCTGGTCGTGACACCAATCTCAACATTCTTGGCTCAGTGTAACAGCTTATAGATTGTCTTCAAGGACACTTCTTCTTAATAGTACTTCTTTCAATAACACAAGACTCGTAGCTGCAGTTAATTTAAAGGTCAAACATCTCTCAGCTTACAACAGCAGTAATTTGGCACTTATTGTGAGTTTAGGGCGACCGATTTCGGGGTCACTGGTGGGGTTTCGTAGTGCCAGGTAGCTTAAACAGAAGATTATAATTCAAAAGTCTTTTACCTTAGATCAATTCTGTATCCATAAATTTTCCTTCCTCATTGTAAGTTGCTCGCTGAGAATACTGGTGTTTGGCCTGACATTTTCAAATTAAAGCTTCAGTAAATCTTTTAATACCAGCAATATTTTCGTTCAATGTGGCTGTGCCTTACTTTTCTCTTACAGGATTATTATTATTATTATTATTAAAACCATTTATTAAGCACCTGGTTACCCAAAAAGTGTGTGTCCCCACGCTGAATACTACACAAAAAAACTAAGAAGACGAGACAGAAGTAAATCATTTGAGGGGCGGAAGTGGCACAAGGGTTAAGCCTGAGGGAAGAGAAAAGTTTTAAGTTTTCTTCGGAACATGACATTTCAGGATGACATCACCTATGTTCTAGTTCTAGTCTGACTCACTGTGTGCTTTTATTAGAGTGTTAAGTGTTGAAGCTTCTGTATTCAGCATTCTCTATCTGGCGGTTGCTGAGGCAGGACTGAAATCCTTACTTGTATTGCCTTTATCGTAAATAAAGAAGATTGCACTTATCTTTGGTCTCCTGGTCGTGCAACCAATCTCAACACTGTGCAGTCTTATATTTACATAAAGCAATGCTTTGATTTAACCAGTCATCCAAGTTATTTTTAACGTGACTGGTGTTTGGCCTGACATTTTGAAATAAAAGCCAGAGACAGATTAGCATCTCTCCACTCTGTGCTCAGGCCCTGGAAACAGCTACAATTTGATACCAGAATGGATTGCCAAGTTGTTGTATATTTGTACTTCCCTTCAATATGGCTACTTGGTGTCAGTAGTCCTTTCTTAGTGTTCCTACCTTCCCTATCTCCCATAGTACCTAACAGTGTTCTGCTGGTATGTGAAGGTTCCAGCCTTGGCAGTTGATGGTCTGGTCAGCTGTAGGTTTACTGCTCTGCTGTCTTCTGCTGTATTTATTTATTTGCTGGTTTATATAGCGCTAGGAATAGACTCCCGAAGGAGTATCTCCGCGCTTGTGACAGCCGGCCTGCGGAACTATGGAAAGTAGCAATGATATTAAAATGTATTTCATACAATTGATCTAGATCCCGAGAGAGGGTGCTTAGCTAAAATGAACTAAACAAAAAAGTTTTCAAGTTCTTTCTGAAACGGAGATGGTTGGAACATTGTCTCAATGAAAGTGGGAGCGCGTTCCAGAAATTAGGACCCACCACAGACAAGGCCCTACCGCCTAGCCTAGTTTTGCTAATCTTAGGTATGTTCAATAGCAGCTGTTCGCTGGACCTAAGGGTGCGGGTAGGAACATATGGGACAAATTTTCTTGCCAAATATTCTGGTCCTAGTTCATGAAGAACTTTATGAATGATACAGCAGGTCTTGAACTTCACTCGTTGACGTATAGGCAACCAGTGAAGTTTGTGTAGTAGAGGTTTGGATGGAGATCTGGGAGGTGCATTAAGCACCAACCTGGCTGCTGTATTCTGCACTACCTGCAGACGATCTAGTACCTCTTCATTTGCACCTGCCAGGAGATCATTACAATAATCAAGACGGCTGATTACTAGAGCCTGAACTAAAGTTCTCCTATGGGAGTCAGGGAGGAAAGGGAATATCCTACGGAGGAGACCTATCACGTGGAAACAAGATCCCACAGTGGTGTTGACATGTTTTTTCATGGTCAACTCCGGTTCCAATCGTACCCCCAGGTTCTTTTTTTTTTTTTTTTTTTTTTTTTTTTTTAAACCTTTATTGGTAAGACGCACATTACACAGCGTCTGCCTACAACCCATTCGGGCCGGCCGCTATGACACAAGGATAAAGAGAAAACAAGAGGGCAGTACGCCTTCGAAGCAATCAAGGAGCGTGCATTATCATACTGTACATGATACCATGGATAAAAGGATAAGAGAGGTTTAATTTTATAATTTTGTCGAGTGCGATTATACGAAACAATAAGGAGAGTTAGAGCTAATCACTGACCAGGGGAGCCATCATCAGACCCATAGCGCCTGGAGGGAAGCATGAAGGAGGAAGGCATATATCAAAGACACAGTTTCTCCTCCTCGAGGTAACAGAACAAGCCACTATGCCAAGCTAAGTTACAATATAATAAACTCCCCGCTAGCATCAACCCCCGACCCCAAAATAGAAGAAACGGAGTTTAGGAAAAGGAAAAGAGAGAGAAGAAAGAGAAAGAGGGCCATAGAGACAAAGAAGAAACATAAAACACAACCCATCCCCCCACCCTGCATACCAGCGGAAGGCCACGGCCCACCCCCCCCCCATTAGGCATGCCTGTCGCCCCAAGAGACCCCCAAGTGGGAAAAAGCGGAGGAGGGCCCCAGCTCCAGCCCCATGCGCACCCCCAATCCCCCAACCCCCAAAAAGCGGAAGTCCACTAAGAGGGAGCGTAAGCGACATTGTAATAACACCCCAGCCATTGTAAAGTTTTCAATTCGAACAACATTCCGCTTCGGCAACAAGAAGACTCAGGAAATATCGAAGCAGCGGTCAGCCCTGACCGGACCGGAAAAAGGTCTGTACGCCACCCAGTCCATGCGCAGTGAAAGGCAGTGCACCAAAAGTACCAGTTGGGGCCACAAAAATCCCCAGCAAAAGCCACAGTGATAGCACAGGAAAAGTTCTCCACGGCATGAGGATAGTCGGTGGTAGGGCAGGGCGCCAATAGTCGGGAAACAAAGGAGCCGGTAGTAGATCGATGAGGGTCGTGGGCACCTCACTATAGGTAGAATGTTCCTCAAACTGCCCATCTGGCGGCACATACACATGAAATTCGACCATTGCGGTCGTCGGGGATGAAGAGGGCAGATGCTCTTTGATGGACTCATCCACAACAGGGTGCGTCGCGACAGGAGGAGCAATCCGCTGCACAGGACGCAAGGTAGCCCCCAAAGCTTGTAAGGCAGTGTGGAGGTCGTCGATAGCCAGCAAAACATCCCTCAATGTAAGCGCCATTACACACCAGTCAATTAACCGGGACCTCAGGAATCGATGCACAAAGGATGGAGCCGCCGCAACAGCGGACAGAATGCAGCAGCGAGCGTGCAGGTCGCAGGAGACACCCCGAGGGTAGGAGTTGAGCCCCAGCCAGCCACCGCAGCGCGCACTCCTTACCACAGTCGGGTTACCGTCAAATCCGGCAAAAAAGCCTGCCTCGCAGCATGCCGTTCCCGATGTAGGAAACTCCGGACAAAGAACTGTGGCATGCAATTAGTGGGTCCCGCGCTGCGAGCGCGATCGATGTCTGCGGCAGGGAGGTTTCAGTTTCACCTCCGGGGCTCCGGATCATCATGGCCGTTGAAGGCCGTTGTTTATCCACTGCAGGGCGGCCATACTGCAGCCCGAGGTCCCGGCTTATTCGGACTGGGGGCCGAAGACTCCCGGACGGCGTTTCCAAGCCATCCGGGGGAGTATGCGGACCGGAGTTGGACGGTCGGGCTCCGCTACCATTCCCCCGCACGAAGCCATGGCTGGGGTGAAGGATCTCAGGCAGGAGGCAAAGGGAGATGAGGGCGAGCGGCGGAGCTGGGCGTCCGCGCGGCCATCTTGGCCGCCGTCCTGGCTCCTCCCCTACCCCCAGGTTCTTGATTATTGATTTAGGTTCAGGGACTGGGCCTAAGTCAAGTGGCCACCAATCAGGGGACCATTGGACCCTGGCTTCACCGAAAAGCATCACCTCGGTCTTCCCAACATTACATTGAAGAAAGTTGGAAGACATCCACTGCGCTACTGCCTTCATCTCATCGGAGAAAGATTGTATAATCTCCGATGTTAGTTGTTTAAAGGGGAAGAGCAGCTGCGTATCGTCAGCGTAGGACACTGGGCAAAAGCCAAAGGCTCTGGTTATTTCTGCCAAGGGAGCCACATAGGTATTAAACAGGGTCGGGCTCAAACAAGATCCCTGCGGGACCCCCTTGGTGATCTTAACCTCTTCCGACCTAAATTCACCCATGGTGACGCATTGGGTGCGGTTGGAGAGGAAGCTTTTAATCCAGTCCAGTGCCTTGCCGCCGATTCCACTCACAGACAGTCGTTCGATCAGGATGTTGTGTGAGATGGTTTCGAACGCTGCCGATAAATCCAGCAGCACCAGGACAACGGAATAACCATTGTCCTGGTACATACGTAGATCGTCCGTTATCGACAGCAGGGCCGTTTCGGTGCTATATTTTGGCCTAAAACCTGACTGTGATGGATCAAGGCTGCCTGATTGTTCAAGGTAGTTAGATAGATGTTTATTGGTGTGCTTCTCGATGATTTTCCCTAAAAATGGTAGCAGGGAAATCGGCCTGAGATTAGACATGTTGGTCCAGGGGGAGGATGTATTCTTCCTAATTGGTCTAACTAGGGCCTTTTTCCATTGCTGTGGGACATTTCCTGTTGTAAGTGAGAGATTCACCAGTCTCTGAATGTTGGGACCAAGTGTCTCCCTAAAGGACCCATGAGCCTGCCTGGAAGTGAATCAGCTGGGCTCCCACTTTTGATGTCAGTGAGCAGCTTCTGAACCTCTGGTAAAGATATTTCAGGGAAATCATTGAAGGGGTAGGAATTGGTAGGCACTGTTTGCACCAAAGTTTGATTATCCTGGCTAATCGTGGCTGGGATAAGTGCCTCTATCTTTTCATAAATGGCATCGATTTTTTCAGTGAAAAAACTCGAAATGCTATCGCAGAGGTGTTGTGATGCCATGTCTGCACTTTCACATGCTACAGGTTTTTAAAAAGTGTTGACAATCTGGTACAGTACTTTCGAATCGTTGCCAGCTGCCTCTAACTGTGAGGTAACATGGTTCTTACGTGCAGATCGTATAGCTTTGTGATAGATGTTTAGGGCCTTTTGATAGTTGGTTTTGTCTTCCTCCAAATAGGATTTTCTCCATATCTTTTCTGTCTTTCTAGCCCTGCGTTTAAGGCTACGCAGTTCTTCCGAAAACCAGACCCCTTTATCTTAATAAATCTATCTTAATAACTTGAAGACGTGTCCTGCTGCCTACCTAATCTACTTACAACACAAATGTTCCTAAGGAAGGGTCTAGTTGAGAAGCCTAACTGCTGAACGGTTGTCGGGGACCTCTGGTCAGGGACCTCTGGTGAGCGTTCCGTGGGCTGGGGGTGTTTACCTTGATAAGTTAATAATTGCAAGTATGGTTTTTATGTCAAAAGACAATTGTCTACTTATCACAATCTTGACATGTATTGTGTAATCCTGGTTGCAATGGTACCTAAATACATGGTAAGGCAGTGGCCAATTTCTTCCACTACCAAGGATGTGGTCTCATTGACTAGTAGTTCATCTCTATGTGTGGTGGTTTTGGAGGGTGGTAGTGGCACGAATTGTAGCAAATCTAGATTTATATATATTAACCCTTCGAAGTCCCATTTATTATGCTGGATAAATTTAGATAGAGCATGGGCAAAGCCAATAGCTCTGGCATTAACCATCGTTTTGTTTTTGCAAACATAAGCAATACGAATTTTTAAGCTTTAGATGAAAAAAGTAAAAATGGTACCATCTTGTGGTGTGCATATGCATGCAGAGAAAAATGAGAAAAAATGAACCGTTGCAGTGGGCAGCCATCTTGGAATGACATTCTACATACTTAATCAGGTTTCCAAGATAGTCACCATATTTAGAAGCAACACAGCCATGCAGGCCGGCTCCTTCACTAGGGCGGAGAAGTGTCGCCCCACTGCTTTTTCACAGTGAGATAAGCAGAAACATAAAATGGTAAAACTACAATTTTATGTTTCTGCTTCTCGCACTGCGAGAAAACAGAAGTGCTTGGCTGCGGGCGGGTGGGCGGGACTGCTCTACGAGCACGGTTGGGCAGGGGACAAGTGGTGTGCCCACTACTGAGTGAGCATGACTGTTTTAGTCGGTTCTCTGGGGACGCCCAAACCAGTCATGCGCACTCTGCCCTTTCTCCATGCAGCCCTGGCACTAAAGTGCATTCTTTTCCAGGTGCCTGTGCAAAAATGCCCTATTCACAGTGCAAGACAGACAATAGACATGAGAGGGCAGACCCATTGTGCCATGAAGAATACTGACGTGGGCAGTCCCCCAATACTCTCTTCCTCTGTGATCTCCTTGCTCGGTGGTGGGCTTTGAGTACGATATGTTTTTCTTCTTGGTAATGGACAGAGGCAGTTGAATGTCATTACTGCAGGGACGGTGCAGGAAGTTGTTCTCGCTGATTGTCCTCTGGAGAGGCTTGGGTACAAGTTGAATAGGACTGGCAACAGACTGCTCCATACCATGGCCTGTGCTCAACAAAATGTAGTAAAAGTGATATCACACACCCTTTGACCTGGAAACAACAGAAACTAAAAAGAATTGTTGGGGCACCGATTAGTTCCTGCCCTTGCTTCAGCTTTCATAACTCATGATAGGAGGGGTAGCAAGGGGTATTGCCATGGGTAGTAGAGGGCAGTACCAGGGGGAACAGCTGCCACTTTGGACTTCCCTAATTGACGTTCATAATCCTTATGGGACTCAACAGGAAACTTTATGAAAAGTCAATCAGAATCATTGGCGCTTTGGCCTCTTGGGAAATCCGTGAGTGGCCGATGGACGGGTCTGACAGGTCAGTGTATGGGTCCATTTTTAGTCTGTTTGTGTGTCTGTTTTATGGTCTGATGGGCTCGTTTTTATTGTTGATTCCCCTGATATTACCACAAACATTGCCTGGAGCAAGCACAAATGCATGAAGTCTCCCATACTCTACAAAATACTTATACAGAGTGTCATTACAAGTTTAAAACTGCCCTGATAAGTAAAAGTGCAGAACTTTTTTCGCTATTTGATTCTCTAAGGCAGGGGTCTCCAAACCGGTCCTGGAGGGCCGGATCCATGCCAGATTTTTAAAATTACTACATGTATCTGAATTGGGATATCCCAAAAAACTGGCATGGATCCGGCCCTCCAGGACCTGTTTGGAGACCCCTGCTCTAAGGGGTGGCACTTTTATTTTGGACCCCAGCCCCCTTTTTGTCCCAATCCAACCCTTCTCAGGATCAGACTAATTAGTGAGTAAGGGTGCAAACCAAAAGAGGAAGGGGGGTGGAGCTGTGGATCCCACATCTGGAGCCCAGGTTTCACCGAACACGTATCTTAATCGCTTGTGTCACTTTTCATTTAGGTATAATTGTGAATGCAGAAAGATTGATCAACTGGAATTAAACCATCAATCTATTTCAAAATACAGCAATTTGATTTCAGGTCGTCTGACTCTCGAACACACTGTGGCATCAAATGTGATGGATTACACCCCACATACATGGTATTCTGAAATTCTAAAGTGTTGTTTACTATCACTCGTTGTTACATTCTGTACTTGCATCCTGGACTCTATAAAAAGATGGAATAGAAATAAAATCTGCATGATTGGCACAGGCTGTTTATCACTGGATGATTACCGGATGTCTCGCGCACCTGAGACTCCACTGATACTGACAAAGCACATCAATCACTCTGGGAAGAAAACCTACAGCAGGTGCGCAGTCAAGCAGTTAACCTGAAAACGGATTCCCTGCCTATCAAACAAAAGGAGTGATTGAAAAGACACCGCGCGGACCAAGGCAGGTAACTGTCCCATAAAATGAGATGCCGCGGCACTGAGTCGCTTAATAACCTGCGAAATTGAGTCAGTCAGTGGCGCCGCTTTTGAGTAAAGCGCAGACTTTGGAATCCATGAGCATGACATGTTGAAAGAGTGTAGTGTGTAGACAGACATGGAGCCATTGGAGGTCATCTGAGATAAGGAGCCCACAGTGGGAGGGCATGTGAGATATGGAGCCCACAGGGGAGGGCATGTGAGATATTGAGCCCACAGGGGAGGGCATGTGAGATATGGAGCCCACAGGGGGAGGTCAGCTGAGACATGTAGCCCGCCGTAGGAGGTCATGTGGGATATGGATCCCGCCATGTGAGCTATGGAGCCCTCCGTAGGAGGTCATGTGAGATATGGAGCCCGCCGTAGGAGGTCATGTGGGATATGGATCCCGCCATGTGAGATATGGAGCCCGCCGTAGGAGGTCATGTGAGATATGGAGCCTGCCGTAGGAGGTCATGTGGGATATGGAGCCCGCTGTTGGAGGTCAGGTGGGATATGGATCCCGCCATGTGAGATATGGAGCCCGCCGTAGGAGGTCATGTGAGATATGGAGCCCGCCGTAGGAGGTCATGTGGGATATGGATCCCGCCATGTGAGATATGGAGCCCGCCGTAGGAGGTCATGTGGGATATGAAGCCCACCATGGGAGGTTATCCAGGTGAAGCCTGCTGTGTGTGATATGCCTGGCCGAAACATAGTTCCAAAAACAGCTGCAAAAATCTGTACAAATAGTAAATATATCTCTCAAAATTTGGATTTGTTTTAAATCCCTAAATCCGGCCCAACTAACATTCCAACAATAGTAATAGGAATGGCATGATTTGATATACCAACCCCGTTCTTACCATGTTTGTGGACAAGAGCTTGCTAGTGACTTTCTTGAAAGCTTTCGTATTGGTGAATATTTTAGAAAGAACTCGAGTAAGGCCTTGCAGGGGAATGTATGACGTTACAACACATACATTTACAATGCATGCCTTTACAACCCTATTTTTACATATATATACACATGGTGGATTTTCTCAGGTTAAGACCCAAAAAAAATAAAAAAATCAGGAGAGCAGAGTTCCATTAAGTGGGGTCGGAGGGGGGACGCAGTCACAGCACCAAGGGAGGGTGGGAGGGATACAAGGGTATGGAGAAAAGGCAAAACAGAAAAGGGAAGAAACATTTGAGGATCGTCAAAGGGGAAACGAGGGAAAAGGGTAAAGGACGAGGGAATGGACAAGATGGCGTGTCAGGGTCCAGAGAAAAGCGGCCGAGAACAGCAGCAAAATGGCGGCCAGGTCAAAAGAAAAAGTAAAGAAGTCCATGAGAGTTTGTGGCGGGACAGGCTGCTCCGATGATGAGTGTTCTCTGGGGGCGTGGGGTGGGTATGTTCCGGAAGGGGCTGCGGTGTGCCAAGCAATATAGGTCGGGACTGGAGGGTAGACATGTCCAGGGTTAAATCGCAGGACCGCCATCACTCACTGCAGGCTCCGGTTTCCACAGGCTCCGGTTTCCAGCCATGGATTACACTGGAGCGGTTCCTCGCAGGCTATTCGCCGCAATCACCACTCCTCCCGGTCGGAGGAGGGAGAGCCATCAGCTGAGACTCCACAGCAGCGAGGCATCTCTGCCGAACCAGCGGCCATGTTGGTAAAAGCTCTGTGGACGCTCCCTCCAGAAACTCGGAGCGTTCAAGCAGGCCATCCGGATCGCTCCTGGGGTCTGCAATGCGAGGATAAATGGACAAAATCCTTGAGTATGGTGGCGGTCGGATGGGGCGAGCCGCCAGCTCAAAATTTACAGCAGTGAGGCATCTCCGCTGAGCCAGTGGCCATGATGGTAGAGTGTCTGACTGTTCCATGTGGCAGCCCCCTCAGTGCAGTGCGTGGGCCTTCTGTAGTCACCGGCGTCCTTTACATGTTAGATAAAATCTTACAGACCGTCGGAGGGTGTTAGGTGCCCGCCATTTCTGGACTGTTACGCGACGTTCTCTGTACAGTTCATTTCATTTTCTTCTACTTCAGGCATTTTGTGCTCACAGAAACTGAAGGAAAAGCGTTCACTGCAGAGAGAATTGAAAAAGGCTCGAAAAGGAGTGATTCCTGTGATACCAAACGTTATAGGCACATTTGTGAAGGAAATTGTGCCCTACTATAATCTGGTGACTTTTTTTGCAGGACATTTGTAAAAGAGTTGCTTTTTTAACTACAAAATTGTATCATTAGGCGCTTTTCTAAGAATTTGCGTTCAGATTTTTTGGAACGTGTGAGACTGTTGAGGGTGTGGGGGACCAGCGACTCCCGGGCATCTCAGCATCCCTTGGCCCATAAAGGGACAGATGAGAGAAAGAGGAGGTATTTGAAGACATGTAGTGCCAATGTGCAGCATCCATCAAGTGACGGAGGCTGCCTCCACTGCCTCTTCCGCTCCATGCTATGTGTCTTCCGGTGGGTACTGTAGTGTGGCTGTGTGTGTGGCCTTAGGGCGGCCTGATTATTGACCAGTCGCTTGCGCAGGGGTGGAGACGCGCAGCAGCAGCGACTGAGTCATACACACAGTGCCAGTCGGAAGTGACGTGCACGAGCGCACGCCCTTCATTTATTCAACCCCGCAGGCCACGCCTGGCCTGCGGATGTAGGTGTGCGTGCGCGTGAGTCGACTAGAGTGCTAACAGCACTACATCCCTATCCAACTATACAAACTTTTCCACAATGTCCAAACATTAGATGCCCAGTATATATCACAATTTGAATACGGTGCTCTGTACTTGCGTGTCCCTTGGTGACGGCTTCAGGGTCTCAGCTGACAGGCATAGTCCTTTAACTTCTGACTTGGGGGTGGATTAGGTCGCAGGTTGTACCTCAGGATGTTGCCTCTGCCGCGTTCTCTGGTGCGGGGTGTGTCCCTGGTGGGTGTTGACATGGCTGGTGATCCACACTCTGACTCAGGCACCACCTCTCGGGTCCCTGCTGATGAGTTGCCTTCATCCTCTTGTGTCATGGCCCTGGGTGGTTCACTGGTTCCATCCATAGTTTCTGGGTTTGTCCTCGGCCCAGGGGATATCACTTTGAACCAGGAGGTGTTCCTCGACACTTCCTCCCCCTCCTTTCTAGAGGTCATCATGTTCCCTTTCGTGGCTGTTACGGTCCATGGGCCCGGTTCGTAGAAAGTCTGGAACTTCCCGCCAGGGCGTCTATTTCGTATGACTACTTGAGCTCCCTGGCACAGTCGCCGTGATGTCGCTCTCCGGTGCTGGCTCGCTCGCTGGTTGTTTTGTCGCCTCCGTTCCTGAGTCTCATCTGTGTTGTTCAAAGCCGGCACCGCCTCCGGGGCAACGGGAAGGAGGTCTCGGCATTGGCCTTGGAACATGAGGGTCCACGGGCTCCTCTGGGTGGTGCAGTGAGGGGTTCCTCGGTATTCCCGTAGGAAGTCATGCAGTCTTTGTTCAGGATCGGCTTGCTCTACCACCGCTATCCGGAACATCTTATTGAGGGTCCGCATAAATCTTTCTGCCTCCCCGTTGGCTTGCGGCCACTGAGGTGTGATGCGCTGGTGTGTGATACCTCGGGCCTTCAGGAATGTGGCGAACTGTGCTCCCTGGAATGGTGGTCCATTGTCGCTCTTTATCTCTTCCGGGTAACTGAACATGGAGAACAGTTTTTCTAGTGCCGGCCCCACATGCGTGAAGGCCGTGGAGTTGACTCTCTCGACTAGCGGGTACTTTGAGTACGAGTCGATAGCCACCAGTGTGTGTCCTTCTCCCGGGAAACTCCCGAAATCTAAGCTGACTTTGGTCCACGGGGTCGTGCATGCTTCGTCCGTGATTATCGGGGCCAGTCTCTGGGGATCACTCGTCAGTTGGCAGGACATGCAGCTCTTCACATAATCCTCCACCATGGCTTCCAGTTCAGGGAACCACACCTTCTCTCGCATGCGTGCCTTCATTTTCGTGGTGCCTTGGTGGCCACCGTGAGCAAGTTGCGTGGCTCGGTACCTGAGGCGCTGCGGTATCACCAAACGTGTTCCCCTTAACAGCACACCTTCTTCCGTGGCGCTGAGTTCATGACGGACTGCCAGAATTTTGTGAGGGCCTCTTTATCTACTGCTGTCCAGGTGTTAGGAGGGTGTAGGTAGTTAGCCCAGGATCCTTCCGGAACGGCTTGCAGTGATCTCATGTATGGGTTATCATCAGCGGCCGCTTCCTTGATTTCAGCAATCGTCATGCATTGGGGACAGGACGTGAGTGCTACCCACTGGGCGTATTCCTTGCAGTCGTCATCAGTGGACGCCGGCTCTTGAGGTAGCGGGTGGCACGACAGATGGTCAGCCGAATTTTTGGCTCCTGGTCGATACACCACTTCCATTCCATACGATTGAAGCTGAATCACCCACCTCTCAATGCGTGGTGGTGGGTGCGGGGCGGTGCCCTTGAAGAGAGGTACTAGGGGCTGGTGGTCTGTGACCATGACGAATGAGTGGCCTTGTAGGTATAGGTGAAAATGACTGCAGGCCCACTTGATTGCCAGGGCCTCCCGCTCGATTTGGGCGTACCTGGTCTCGGTTGGGGCCTTGCTGGCAAAAGCTAGTGCTGTCCATTGGCCGGGCTCGTGCTCCTGGGTCAGGACTGCTCCCAGACCTACCGGGCTGGCGTCGACAATCACCTCGGTACGTTTCTCAGGGTCGAAGTATGATAGCGTGGCGTTCTCCTGGAGAGCGTCCTTGATGCCCTGGAACGCTTCGTTTTCTTTTGGGCCCCATTGCCACGTGGCGTCCGTTTTGGTTAGCGCTCGTAGGGGTTCGCTTCGGGTGGCTAGGCCTGGTATGAATCGGCCACAGTAGGTGGCCATCCCGAGGAAGCTTCTCACCTCCGTTGGTGATTTTGGCGCTGGGGCGTCCTTTATGGATTTGGATTTCCTCGGGTCAATCTGAATTCCTTCCTGGTTAAAGACGTAGCCGAAGAATTTAATAGATGATTGAAAGAATTGGCATTTGTCTTTGTGGAGTGTCGCTCCATACGTGCTCAATCTCTTCAGGACATCTCGAAGGTGTTTGTAGTGTTCGGACGCGGTGGCAGAGTGGATTAAAATGTCGTCGCTGACATTGATGACTCCTGGCAGCCCAGATAGGAGTTCTCTGATAGTGTTTTGGAACACCTCAGCCGCTGAGGATATGCCAAAGTTGAGGCGTTTGTAAAGCCGAAGGCCGAGATGAGTGCTGAACGTAGTGATGAAGCGGCTCTCCTCCGCAAGGGGTAATTGGTGATATCCAGCATTGAGATCGATTTTTGAGAACCATTTCGATCCGTTTACATCAGCCACTATGTCGTCCATCGTGGGCGTTTGATGTCTTCCCCTCCGGATGGCTGTGTTTGGCAGTCGCATGTCAATGCACAGGCGAATTTCGCCCGGTTGCTTGGGCTTCTCGACAATGACCATGGGCGAGACCCACGGGGTGGGTCCCGTTACCTTTTCGATGACACCAAGGTTCTCAAGTTTTTCAAGTTCCTTCTCCACCAGCGGGCGGAGGTGGAATGGTATCCGGCAGTGGCGCAGAGCTGTGGGGGAGACGGATTTATCAATATGGAGTTTGATGGGGTCGCATTTAATGCACCCCAGTCCTTTGAACAATTCAGGAAATCGTTCCAGCAGTTCATCCACTTGGTGGGCTCGATTACGGTTAGCGAATGCTATTAGTTTTAGATCCTCTTCAGGGTGGCTACTTAGCAGGGTGTTGGCTTCCCGGTCAATTATGTGAACTGTTGCCATTATTTCCGCCTCATCCGCTCGGATAGGTATCACGATTTTTCCCTTGAGAGGTAGCGGTGTATCCGCTCCATAGGCGAAGATTCTCGTTTTGGACCGAAGGACCTCGGGCCGAGGGCGTAACTTGTTAAATTGTTGCAGTCCCATGACGTTGACGGTGGCACCTGTGTCGATGATGGCTTTCACCTCATTTTGTCCCATTTGCACCACGCATGTCGGTTGTGGCCGTCGTCTCTGCTTAAGTTCCCGGGCAAAAGAAACGACGTATGCTTCCTCGTCTTCCGAGTCCGAATCGTCATAGATTGTGGGTAAGTGTTTCTCTGTCTTCTCCAGGGGCGGGTCATTTAGCGACAACTGGCGGACGGCTTTTATGGGCGTCCATGACTTCTTGGGATTCCTGGACTGGTTCTTCCTACGGCAGACTGACACGAAGTGGTTTGGGATCCCACAGTTCCCACAGGTTTGTCCCTGGGCCGGGCAGTCCTTAGCCGCGTGGGTTCATGGCCGCAGTATCCACAGCGGGCCTGAGGTGAGTTTCTCCGGTATCCTTTCTGTGCCTGACCACGTGTCCGGGGCCGCACGGCGTCTTCGCGTTCTACTTTGATAGTTTCGGTCTTGATGGGGGTTTTGTGTAGGGCCTGTTCCATAGCCGTCGCTCTAGCGTCTGAGAGCTCGTGGGATATGGCCAGGATAAAGATGTCTTCCAGAGAAATCCCTGGTTTGCGTAGGATTTGGCCTCTCAACGTTTTGTCCCGGCACCACTAAATAAGTTGTCTCCTTATGGCCCTTGGCTGATCCTCGTCGGTGGAACTGGCTAGCTCCCCGACTCGGGTGTGGAACTGGTCCATGGACTCTCCGTCCCATTGGCGTGCTTGCCCCAACTTGAATACCTCAAAGTCCACGTTTAACTGGGGATCAAAATGGCCCTTGAGGGCGGCAACAGCGGCGGCATAGCTGGCTGCTGCGCCCGTGTTAGGGAGGTGTTTGAAAAGTCTGAAGATCTCGTCCCCTGCGTAGTGGAGAAGTAGGGACCTTTTCACTGTGTCATCCGTCTCCCTCGTGACCACGAAGTAATTTTCTAATCTTTCCAGCCAAATCTTCCATCGAGGCGAGGCCGTGGATGGGTCGACCGCTTCGCTGAAGGGTGGCAGTACCCCGGCTGCAGCGTGCTGGAAGGGAATGTTGATGACAGGCGCCACAGCATCTCCGTCCCCCATGGTGGCGACTCCCAATTAAGGTGAGGGTAGGCCTCCAGTTCGGACAGTCCCCTAGTAAGGCCGCTGCAGCACGTGTACCTGTGCAGGGATTCACCCAGCTTGCCCTCCTCTCGCGGCGTCTTCCGTCTGTACCACGTGTCTCGCGGCTGGTCAGAAGTGGGAGAGTCGGGCCGCTCCGGGGTTCCTTTCCAGGCCTCCAGAGCTCCAGCAGTATCCCCTCCAGGCGTCACCAGGCTTCCCCAGGCCTCAGCAGGCCGGAAACGCGTTGCACGCGAGATGCGTGGGATTCTGCCGGGCGTTTTTATCGCTTCACACGTGAGAAGCATGAGGAATGGCAGGGTGCGGCGGCCTCGCGGACCACGCGAGATGCGTGGTGGACGGCAACCTGTCGCCGTATGCGGTCCGAAGGCGCGGTGGCGGCCAGCGGTGACAAGCACTCCTTCCGCGGGGCAGCAGAGGGGAGGAGGGTCACGTCCCAGCAGGTGAGAAGTCAGCAGGGAGGAGCGCGCCGGCTCCTGTGGACCAGGTGCAGCAGCTGGGTCACACGCGGTAGGCACCGCGGAAGGGAGCAGACCGCTCCGTCGGGTATCAGGTGTATGGGCGAGGGTTGGGCCCCCTCCGCTCGTCGCCAATGTAGTGTGGCTGTGTGTGTGGCCTTAGGGCGGCCTGATTATTGACCAGTCGCTTGCGCAGGGGTGGAGACGCGCAGCAGCAGCGACTGAGTCATACACACAGTGCCAGTCGGAAGTGACGTGCACGAGCGCACGCCCTTCATTTATTCAACCCCGCAGGCCACGCCTGGCCTGCGGATGTAGGGGTGCGTGTGCGTGCGTCGACTAGAGTGCTAACAGCACTACAGATACCAGCCCTCGCTGGACATTACAGCATCTTGGGAGAAAAAAACGTGTTGGATTTACAGAATCCACATTGGAGAGGGTGGGTGGCGAGCTAGCTGATGAAGTCTTCTTATATTAAAGCCATAGCGAGGAAAAGCCTGGCTTTAATTCAGGATTTCAGCGTTTTCCAATGTGTGCCAGCATGAGAGATGACTTGTTTACAAGTGCCCTGGGGTTGGCTTTCTCCATATCAATTTACCACTTGGTCTCCCTCCTACTAAATAATTAGCAAATTTGAACTGAAAACTGTTTGCATCGAAACTAGTCATAATTTATTAAAGTCGCTGCACCCGGAGTGCTTTTGCAGAAGTCAAGTGGCCGCCTTTGTGTTGTTGAAGGCTGTGTGTAGGCATTTCCAAGAGCCGACTGACAGTTTTGCTTAGATAGTGTAACAGCCTTACTTGGTCCACTGGGGAGGAGGGCTCCTGCCTGCATCCAGATAAAAAAAACACAAACTTATGGAATGAAATCTAAAGAGTGTAGAAGAATGATTCCTTTTATTTCATGACCTGGCGTTCTTAGTCAGAGCACAGTGTCCCTTAATCCTGCGTGCGCGGTTTGTGTTTCTGCTCTGTTTATTTAAAAAAGAAATCAGCAAATGCAGAGGTGAAGGGAAGGCTTGTTCCAGCCCCAAGAAGCAGGTGGGGCGCCTCCCTATTTACCAGGGTGCTCTTGTTGGGGCTGGTCAGATCCCAGTGGTGCGCCTCGTGCTGGGTGTTTCTGTTGTGTAATTGTGAGCTCAGGGTGCTGTGTGGTGGGTGAAAGTGAATATCAAACATAGGGCTGCAGAATCAAGCGTAAAGCCGCACGGATCAACCAAATTCTGCACCAGTAAAAAGTTTAAGGACCAAAGGTGAATAGCCATTGCAAAGAACACATTCACCTAAAGCATCCCAGGCCCATTTGCTGTGCCAGTGCTTGTTTTTGCACTAGGTACCTCTGGCTTTGTTACCGTGGAGCTGCTGCTGCATCAGAATAAGGGGGCAGGACACGTCTGTGATCATGGGACATGTTTGAGAGATGGTTTACTTCTCTGAAAGTTAGGCCTGCGGCGATATCACGTGTAGATGATGGCTTTGGCCTTGGCTGCTGTGGTAGGGTGACCAACTGGCATTGGTGCAAATTCAGGACGGTGAGTGTAAAAATTCAGGACAAAGGGTCAAAATTCAGGACACAAATTCAGGACAGGAGGTCAAAATTCAGGACAAAACTTCAGGACAATAGGTACGTTTTACAGACACATCAGAGGTCGCGCAATAGTATATAAGTAAGCCCAGCCATTTCCAAACATATTCAACCATTTGCAAACCAATCCATCATGTATCCTTCCATCTATCATTTCACTCATCCATCCCTTCATCCATACCCTCATCCATCCTTTCACTCATTCTCCATTATCCATCCATCCACCCTTTCACCCTATCCATCTGTACACTTATCCATCCACTCTTCATCCCATCCATCCATTCACTCATCCATTCAGCCATTTACCCTTTCACCAATCCAGCCATCCTTTCACTTACTAATCCTTCCACCCATCAACTCTTTTAGTCATCCATCCATCCTCCCTTTCTCTCTCCATCGACCCTTTCACTTAGCATTCCTTCCATCCATCCATCCACCCACCCATCCATCCATCTACTCATCCACTCATGAATCCATCCATCGCCCCATCACTCATCCATCTATCATTTCACTCCTTCACACATCTATTCATTCTTTTGTCCATCTACCCTACCTTTCACTCACTCATCCATCCATCCTTACACCCACCCTTTCACTCATATCTCCATTCATTCACCCTTGCACTTATCAATCCATCCATCATTTCACTCATCCACCTACCCCCCATCATCCATCCACCCACCCACCATCCACCCACCCACTCATCCATCCTTTCACCCACCCACCCACCATCCAATCCACTGATCCATCCTTTCACCCACCCACCATCCACCCACTCATCCATCCATCCTTTCACCCACCCACTCATCATCCATCCATCCTTTCACCCACCCACCCACTCATCATCCATCCATCCATCCTTTCACCCACCCACTTATCCATCCATCCTTTCACCCACTCTCCATCCATACATCTTTTCACCCACCCACCCATCATCCATACATCCATCTGCCCTTCCCCTCATCATCCATCCATCCATCCTTCCGCTCATCATCCATTCATCCTTTTCCCTCATCATCCATCCATCCTTTTCCCTCATCATCCATCCATCCTTCCCCTCATCATCCATCCATCCTTTTCCCTCATCATCCATCCATCCATCCATCCATCCATCTGTCCTTCCCCTCATCAGCCATCCATCCTTCCCCTCATCATCCATCCATCCTTTTCCCTCATCATCCATCCATCCTTTTCCCTCATCATTCATCCATCCATCCATCCTTCCCCTCATCATCCATCCATCCTTTCACCCCCCCTCATCATCCCTCCATTCCCTCATCATCCATCCATCCATCCTTTCACCCACCCCCTCATCGTCCATCCATCCACCCACCCCCTCATCATCCATCCATCCTTCCCCTCATCATCCATCCTTTCCCGTCATCCATCCATCCTTCCCCTCATCCATCCTTCCTTTCATCCATCCTTCCCCTCACCCATCCATCCATCCCATCACCCATCCATCCATCCCATCCATTTATCCTGCCCCTCATCCATCCATCCTTCCCCTCCATCCATCCATCCTTCCCCTCATCCATTTATCCTTCCCCTCATCCATCCATCCATCCTTCCCCCTCCATCCATCATCCTTCCCCTCATCCATCTTTCCCCTCATCCTTCATCCAGCTACCCTTCCACCCATACATCACGCTATTTACATTTTCTCGCCATCCTTCCCCTCACTCATCAATCCATCTATCCTCTCTCATTATCCATTTATTCAATCTTTCATTCATCCATTCACCATTTCACTAATTCATCCAGCCACTCACACATCCCTTCACTTACTAACTCACCCACCTTTCCATATTAATTTTGAGCTGAGCCCTTTTGAGAAGAGGCCCATCAAGAACTTCACCCTCGCTGCAGGGGCCGTTCCAGGACTGGGACAGAAGCCACCCAGGGCGGAGACAGGATCCACCACAGGGGGGGACAAGAGCCATCACAGGCAGGGGGGACTGGAGCCACAACATGGGGGACAGGAGCCATCACAGGCGGGGGTGGACTGGAGCCACCACATGGGGGACAGGAGCAGGAGTCATCACAGGAGAGGGAACGTGATCCACCAGGGTGGGCACAGGGGTGGGCATGCAGTATTCTAGTATCATCTTGGGCTTCTCGCCCCCTCCTGCACAAGACAACGAGAAGACAGGCTCTCTGTCCAAAATGCCATCCCCCACTGTGATATAAAGTACTTACAGGAGATATTCTAAGAGAACTGATTGAACTGATTGTCCTCCATACTTTGTTAATCAGTGTGGGTGCAATTGTGCCATTTCTTTATTGTATTACATTATGCATGTTTGAAGAACCGAGGTTTGCTTACAAATTAGTGACAGTAATTAAGCTCGGTGAAGAGAAGCAGGTGCTGCCTCGGTGTAATCAGGGGTGTAATCTGGCCGAGTCTAGGATGTTTGGGGCCCTGGGTAGAAATGGAATGTGTGAGCCCCCCTCTAAATAGCAGATACAAGACGCATTCAGGGCTGTTTGCATGTGAATGGATGCCCCCTGCTCCTGAACCTGCAGCCCCTCCCTCTGTCACCTTCAAGCACCGCTTAACAGGTCATCAAGGGCTGTAGGTGTGAGGGTTGCCATCCCGCTGTGCCTCTACAGTGCTGCTGGGGGTCTGAGCTTTCATACAGCATCGGAGTCAAGAAGGGAGGTGGGGGCAAGCTGTGCCCGGTTAAAATTACAGACAAATGGCGTCCGTTAAAGAATCCTTCACGGACAACGGACAGACAGCCAAAATTACGGACTGTCCGTGAAATTTACGGACGGTTGGTCACCCTATGCTGTGGGGAACATTGAAGCTGAAAGGGCAGCGTTCCCCAGTGACGCAGACACGCCTCCTTGCGCCCTGATCCTGGGGACACATCACGCTAGGATACGTGGACAGTCAACGGAAGAGTCATTCTTGAGAAGTTAAGTGTAAACAAAGTAAAATGCTAAGTTGCTGTTACGGAATGTATTATTGAGGAGCATAAGGGCTCGGGGGTTAGTTGGAAAAGTGACTGCCCCAAGACGCAGCAGTCTTTGAAACAAGAAAACAAGCATGTTACTAGACAGAAAATACATAAAGTATACCCTTAGGTATTGCATGTATATTGCACGTCAATATGAAATTCCTTTATAAAGTCCAGTAACTCCATGTATAACATGCAATGTCCTTATAATGGGACTTCCTTACAAAAGGCGAGTGGCTCAAAACGTGTTGCAGATACGTTCTTGCTTACTTGTAATGACCTCCCCCCAGCAAGCGGTATATTTACAAACAGAGCGATATAAATGTACCCTTATCAGCTAATGACTCCATTTTCATCGTAGAATAGTGCTGGGGAGCTGACACTCTAGAAATGACTTTCATTGGTTAAACACCCCTTGTGATTCTGCTTAGGGATCTGCCTCCTGTCACGGGGTCTCTGTCTCGGGCAGAGGCATTGTGACGACACAACTCAACTGTAATGACTTATTACAGTGAAGTAGCTATCTCATTTTCTTACAGGCGAGTAGTGAGGTCACAACTAGACTGTATTAAAATTATATACAGGTTTATGTACTTGTTTATGTTCCTTGTTTTCTAAAAAAAAAAAAAAAGCACTTCTTTGAGAATCCTTGCCTTCGTAAAATACAGAGATGGGTTACATATTATTGTGTAGCTCACGTATCGTATCACACCAAAACAGTATCTTCTAGACAGATTTGACATGTCTCAGATCGATTGTAATTTAATGCTGTTGATGAAGCCTAACAAGATGGAGGCTAGATTTCGGATTAAGGAGACCCCGAAGCCACAGAGGTCACCGGCTCATCACTCTGTTCTCCCATCACTGCGTGCAGTGTTCACAGCTCACGGTCCTGTTCCTTCATTAGGGGATATTGATTGTAAATTAAACTGTGATCTGGCTGGATTTTATGTAATACGAACACGGAACACCTCGTTTGAGAGCAAATTGCTTATTAGATTTAGGGATGGCTTCTTTGGCCTTTCAATGCCTCCCAGTTGACCTAATGTTGAGTACAAACCATGTACCTTGAGATGGTTTTCCAAAATTGGAGGATAGAAAGGGGTCAATGGTATACAGTTGTAATCTGACCTGCTAATCAATAAAGACATCTAGGACCTGAGTGATAAACGAGTTTGCATCTATTGCATGAACCTAGGGTCAATGCAACCTCCCCTCACTCATTTCTCTTCTATGCCAGCGACCTCTAGTGGTCAGCTTGGTATTAGCAAGACTATGAACCGATTCTCATCCAAAGCACATTGGGCAGTGATTTTCAGAATTGCTTTATGGGATTTAAATCACTGAGACCATTTTTTTGCTCAAGGGAAGCATGGTCCTTTTTATTCCAATATGTTGATAAGAAATGTATACTTGAATAACAAATACGGTATACAACGTATGTTGTACAACTTTATCAATGAGCACAGCTCAGTCACATACCAGCACGAGACCTATTTTTGTTTCCGTGCTCTTATGTTTTTGTAATGAAACAACTTCACTACATAACATAAATAAATGCTAGAATTGTGCCCCTTTTCACTATTTTGAGAATTTCTAGACATCTATGAAAACGTGTCGGTTCCCATAGCCCTTGCTAACTTTCTGCGGCGGGGCCTTATCTGCGCGGTAACCATGAAGCTGTACCCGTTGGTGACATTACTACATTTCCACAATTTTCTTTCGTAATGGGACCTGCTGTTTCTTTTATTTTTTTTTAGACCAGTGTTTCTTAACCTTTTGAAAATTGTGGCCCCGTTCTGAAGCACTATTCAAAGATGGGGACGCCCGCCTAAGCAGTTTCTACGATTTGAACCTAAAAAAAAAGAATATACACAATATATATATATATATGTATACGAACAAAATCTTCAAATCAGCAAACTCCTGCAATGAAGACACGGACCCAAGGCTGCAGTAAGGGAGATTTATTTCAACCTCTCAGGCGACGCGTTTCGAGCAACTAGTGCTCTTGATCACACACCATACACCTGGGGCCTCATTTATGAGGCCTTGCGTCAGTTTTGCGCTGCGGATGCGTCACTTTTTGTGACGCATCGGCAGCGTAAAACATGCGCCTTGTTGCGCCATATTTAAAAAGTGACGCATCTAGGCAGATGCGTCACTTTTTAAACCCCTGCGCCACATTATACCTGCGTCAGGTATAATGTATGCAGAGGGGGCGTTCCCCCGCAAAAAGCCTCGTAATAGTGACGCAGTGAAATCTATGAGATTTCACTGCGTCACTTTTAGGATGCGGTTGCGTCAAAATCTTGCGCCTGCCTCACAGCAGGCGTAAGACTGACGCAAGCCCTTTCACATGGGGCTTTCCCCATGTGAAAGGACGCATTGCTGGAGTTGCGTCACTTTTGTGACACACTCCAGCAATGCGTCACTTTTGCGCTTACAGATGCGTCAGAAATACTGACGCATCTGTAAGTCCTTGCGACATGATGCGCCATACATTAAATATGACGCATCATTGGTGTCGCAAGGAGTGCGCAGTGAAAAGTGACGCATCGCTGTTTTCACGCAGCGATGCGTCACTTTTCATAAATGAGGCCCCTGGTCAGCAAACATTTATATACATTTTTTTTACTACGTGATGCTCCACCTCCTTTGTGAATCACATGGTGCATAGACATAGATGAAATACTCATCAATGCTTCTAGTAAGTGCACACCCATATTAAACTTAAAGGGCACGGAAAACAATGTAACTGCATGAATGCATAAACCATTTCTTTCTCATATTCCACTCCTGATTTCCGAAGTCATGACAAATAACATCATTAATAAAACAATCCAGCAAAAAATTGAAACAATGTATATACACGTAGAAAAATATATACATACATATTTCCTATATACATACATTTACATATAATATATCTATATACATCTATATTCACAATTTAAATATATAACCATCCAAATTTCATGATTTAATGTCACAGTACTCAATAATAATATGTATACTGGTTTTCAGAATTCATATATGAGATCATAATCCATGTTTGAATATATCAAAAGTGCTCCAAGTGCCCATAATATTGATCAAACCCTAAGTGATTACTAAAATAAAAGTTGTAACGTGATAATATTAAAACAGTGAAAGCAGAAAAAACCTTTTTGTTGATAACAAAAAGTAAATACTCATTAATACGTACATAGTATTGGGATGAGAGTCTAACAATTACGAAGCTTAGTATCAGCTTTAATTTTCATTTAAGTTGAAATTTCTCAACTATTTCACCCAAGGTGCAACTTGATGCAGTTAAATTTTCTGTATTTCATACGAATTCTGTAGTTCTGGAAGACCTTAAAAAATGAGATATAAAAAAAACACATAAATGTTCGTTCTATATCTACTGTTGAAGTAGCCTGTAGTACACACAAAATGGACAGAAATCATGTGAATAATTATAACAAGTGATGTAAATCTTCTGTTGTGTTCAGTCCGTTGGGATATTTACTGTCCAGCTCAACTATGTATTCTGTTTCTTTCTTCCTCAGTAATCTCTCTCTGTCTCCTCCCCGGTTGACACCTCTATAACAAAGTATGTCAACTTTGACAAGTCATTGTTGTGACTTGACCTGAAGTGGCGTGCTACCGGGTATGTGTTGTCATTATTTACTATTGCCCGTAAGTGTTGCAGGATCCTGACATGCACCTGCAGTTTCGTACTGCCTACATATCGTAGGCCACAGGTGCATGTCAGGACATATACTGCAAACTCACTGTGACAATTGTAATTACCCCGGATAGCTTTTCTGATGGAACTAAAAGGTGTGCTATAATGAGTGGTGTTTACACCTAACTTGCACGCCCTACATGAGGAGCATTTGAAAAAACCTTTCTGTTTTAGCCAGGCGCTGCCACTACCTAGCTCTGGACTGTTTTTCACCAGACTGTTGTGCATGCTTTGAGATTTTTTGTAGGTTATTGTGGGAGTGATTGGTAATGTATCATTGTAGAAACCATCTGTCATAAGGATAGGCCAGTGTTTCTTGACAATAGACCTAATTTGTCTTTCTTGCTTGCTATAGGTCAGAATTAAGCGAGGAGTGTTATTGTCTGTTGTTAGCTCTAGTGCTTCTGATCTAAGTAATGATTCCCTAGATTTTTCACGGCTACGTCTCAAAGCACTATTCAAAACTTTATCGCTGTAACCTCTAGCTTTAAATCTGTTGATTGTGTTATGGCCTTCCTGTTCGAATATCTCAGGAGTACTGCTTATTCTTTTAACACGCAGCAATTCACCATATAGAACATTGGTAATCACATGTTGAGGATGTTTACTACTGGCATGTAATATACTGTTTCCAGCTGTTGGTTTTCGAAATAAAAAAGTGGTCACAGTATTGTTTTCAATGGTTAAATGGACGTCTAAAAAATCTGCCTGCACTTTGCTGATATTGGAGGTGAAGAAAAGATTTTCCTGATTCTTATTTAGTGCATCAACAAAGGTATGGGCACTTTCCTCATCCCCCTCCCATATGCAGAACACGTCATCAATAAACCGTTTCCAGTATTGCACATGTTGAAATCCCGGTGTTCCAATGAGACCGCGCTCCTCCCACCAGCCCACGTGTAAACACGCGTAGCTGGGGGAGAAGCACGATCCCATTGCCACACCCCGGACCTGTCTCCATACTCCTTTAGCAAACATGAAATAGTTGTTATGCAAGCACCAATGTATTAGTTCACATAACATTTTGTTGAGTATAATATTCACATGATCGTAAACCAAGATAATGTCTGATAGCCTCTAAACCCCTAGAGTGGTCTATTGACGTATATAACGACTCTATATCTAGAGTCAACAGACACCAATTATCTTGCCATTGGATTAAGTCCAATTTGTTTAAAAAGTCCCCCGTGTCTTTGAGGTAGCTCGGTAAGTTTTTAACAATGTCCTGTAAAAAGAAGTCAATGTCAATATATATATCGACATAAAGGAATACACATCAAACCAATACACTAATTATGAAATATTTTCTTTAATTCACAAACAAAATATATAAAAATTCATACATTTTGACTGGAATGTTGTAACGTTTCAAAACTTGGATTTATTTCTAAAAGAGAAAGACTAGAATACCTAGCATCTCCGTTTGTCTTTTTGCTCCTAACTATGCCCTGTTTTTTGGAATCACATAGCAATTGATGCCACCACTTGTACATACCACTGTTTGCTGCACTTGCGCTGCTCCTACAAATCTGGCTAAGGACACCAACTTAATTTTTAGCCTCTAATTTAAAATTCCTTCTAATTTACAAAGCCTTTCAAAATGTTCAATTTTGCTTTTTTATATGTACATTATTAATCCGTTAATGTTGTTTCATTTTCCTAAACATTCACCGACTCCCTGAGTAGGCGTCGTGGACCCCTATGGTCCATGGACCAGAAGACCCATTGTTGTAGAAGATGTATGTGCTGGTTACAAGGAAGACTTGTCTTTTTAGAAGATTAAGGCACATATTTGAGAAAGAATGAAATGAAACCAGGGATAGTTCCTTGTTGAGATAAAACTTTTTCTGCCCAGATTCTTAAAAGACCCTGAACTGACCAATCAAATGTTGGGCAGATCCAGAGATGCTGCTTGATCGTGCAGGTTGGTCCAACAAAGATCCCGTTTTTCTAAGGGGGGGGCATTGGGTTAAATAATCACGAATGATACAAAAAATGGATGGAAATTATACAAAGTTGAAGGAAAACCTTTCCTGCCTGAAGCTATATCTGCTTTCCTTTTACTAACACTTTACAGTCTTGGACAGTGTGGCTTCTTGGGGGAGGCTGGTGTAGAGACTCTCTATATCGAGTCCCACCAAGAGTTGGGTTGTCTGGTCAAAGCTCTCCCCCTTGATGATATTGAGGAGATGCTTAGTGTCCTTAATGTAGGTGGGGGTCTGTTGTACCAATGGGTTAAGAAAGTAATTGCAGTACCTCGACAGGGGCTCCAATAGCGAGTTGATCCCTGATACTATCGGTCTTCCTGGGGGTGGTGTTATGCCCTTGTGTACTTTGGGTACAGTGTAGAAGTATGGGACTCTCGCATTTTGGTACAGACGTATTCACCTTCTTGAGGGGAAATGTGCTCTGCATCGATAGCACCCTTGACTAGGGTGTGTATAGTGGTCTGTAATTCCGCTGTGGGGTCTCTGCTCAGGGTTCTGTAGTTGCGTGTGTCGTTGAGGAGTCTGCCATTAGGTGGTGACCCGCCCTTTGTGGGTCACAAAGGTTAGCACAGCCTGATCCACATTTGTGATAAACGTATTCACAAACTCAGTTGCTTGTCCAAATTCATCCAGTTTATTTTCCAGTTTTATTTCTTCTTAATGCGTCACGTCAAAGACACAAAGTTACATAATTTCACGTATCTTCACTTGCTCAGGAATTGCCCATCCGGGCCTATTCACGGGCACGCAAACGAACTTCGTTGCTCCATAATATTAAAATCACCCAATGCATTTCGGTTTCTCAAAGAGCTTCTTCAGGGGTATCTACAATAATTAAAAATTTGCATCAAACCACCGCAATTGACATTCTATAAAGGTGAAACTTATTGTAAATATTTTTTGAAACCTCTTTTATATCTAAACAAAATGCATAATCCACCCAGTTTGTATCCACAAATGACTGCCCACACGACTCCCTCGTGCCCACGCTCTTCCCCAAGAACAATCATACGCACACCCTGAACTTCATGTACAGAAAACCTCAAAACGACCCAAAACAGATAAACTAAACTTGCACCCTTATGTCAAGCGCTCAACCCCCCCACTAACTACTTCCCTAATCTTCCCTCTCACTCGTGGTAGAGTGATTCAATCCCCCTTTATTTACCTGACGGTCACTTGCAGCTTCATGAATGATTTACTTGCCCCAAAACACGAACGTCGTGCTGTCTGCGATCTCCCTGCGTGTTCATATCAAACTTAAACTTCACCTACCCCACCTGTGTTCAATTAATGATGCATGGCTCCCATACTCCACCCCTCTAGAGTTGAGGAGTCTGCGACACTCTGTGTCATAGTCAGTTTTGTTCATCAGGACGATCCCTCCCCCTTGTCAGCTGGTTTAATGATCAGGGAGAGGTTGTTCTGCAGACGCTTGATGACTTCTCGGTCTTGTTTCGATAGGTTATTGAAGCTTCCTTTGGGATTCAGTTTCTCTATGTCTGTGTAGACTGCTTGTTCGAAGGTAGAAATTTCTGCGGGTACACTGGTGGGTGGTGGCACAAAGGTGGATTTTAACCTTAGGCCTGTCTCAATGCTGTTGCTGGCCTCTTCATCTATGGGGACTTTCTCAAAAAGGCCTTTAGGTTCAGTTTTCTGAAAAACTCTGCCAGTTCGACATGGAGTTTGAATGTGTCCAGTCTGGTGGTTGGGACGAAGGAGAGGCCTTTGTTGAGGACTACTAATTTGCCTTCTGTCACCGGTGTGCTTGATAGGTTAAATACCAGTGGAGCTGGTATTTCATTGGTTACTGTTTGCTCGTGCCCGCTTGTTCCCGGGATTTGTTGCATATGTTCGCGCTCACTGGATCCTCTTCTTCCGCTCAGTGGACTTGTTGGTGGTTTCTTCTCCTGCCGCGTGATCTTCGGCCTTGTCCTAAAAAAGGATGTCTTTGGTTCCCTTGGTAGAAAGGCATAGGACATGGTTGATAGAGTGGTGGATACCCGTAAAATGCGTGCTGCATTTGCCCAAATGGAGGGGGTCCATAGTTATGTGTATGTTGTGGTCCCTGCCAGGTTTGAGGTCAGCGTTGGCTGAATATAAAGACTACCTAACTCAAGCCAAAATTAACAAATTTCAGAAAGACCTCAAAAAATTCAGTTACTCCAAAGTATACCCATACGCTGACGATGACTACGTCGCACCAATCAAGACAGACAGAACCAGTGACAGCTCATGGGATAATGCCTCTGTATCAAGCTCGGGCTCTAACAAACAACGCGGCAGAGGACGCAGAGGCCAACGCTGGCCACAAACCTGGCAGGGACCACAACATACATATAACTATGGACCCCCTCCATTTGGGCAAATCCTGCACGCATTTTACGGGTATCCACCACTCTACCAACCAGACCCCATGCCTTTCTACCAAGGGAACCAAAGACATCCTCTTTTAGGACAAGGCCAAAGATCACGCGGCAGGAGAAGAAACCACCAACAAGTCCACTGGGCGGAAGAAGAGGATCCAGTGAGCGTGAACACACGCAACAAATCCCCGGAACAAGCGGGCACGAGCAAACAGTAACCAATGAAATACCAGCTCCACTGGTATTTAACCTATAAAGCCACTGGTGACAGAAGGTGAATTAGCAGTCCTCAACAAAGGTCTCTCCTTCGTCCCAACCACCAGACTGGACACATTCAAACTCCATGTCAAACTGGCAGAGTTTTTCAGAAAACTGAAACTAAAGTCCTTTTTTGAAAAAGTCCCCATAAATGAAGAAGCCAGCAACAACAATGAGACAGGCCTAAGGTTAAAATCCACCTTTGTGCCACCACCCACCAGTGTACCCGCTGAAATTTCTACCTTCGAACAAGCGGTCTACACAGACATAGAGAAACTGAATCCCAAAGGAAGCTTCAATAATCTATCAAAACAAGACTTGAGAAGTCATCAAGCGTCTGTAGAACAACCCCAACCTGATCATCGAACCAGCTGACAAGGGGGGAGGGATCCTCCTGATGGACAAAACTGACTATGACACAGAGTGTTGCAGACTCCTCAACGACACACGCAACTACAGAACCCTGAGCAGAGACCCCACAGCGGAATTACAGACCAATATACACACTCAAGTCAATGGTGCCATCGATGCAGAGCACATTTCCCCTCAAGAGGGTGAATACCTCCTTACCAAAAATGCGAGAGTCCCATACCTCTACACTGTACCCAAAGTACACAAGGGCATCACACCACCCCCAGGAAGACCAATAGTATCAGGGATCAACTCGCTATTGGAGCCCCTGTCGAGGTACTGCGATTACTTCCTCAACCCATTGGTAGAACAGACCCCCACCTACATTAAGGACACTAAGCATCTCCTCAATATCATCAAGGGGGAGAGCTTTGACCAGACAACCCAACTCTTGGTGGGACTTGATAAAGAGAGTCTCTGCACCAGCCTCCCCCAAGACGCCACACTCCAAGTCTTACACAATGTACTCATGCAAACCACCTGGACCTACCACACTCCAAGACACTTCATTCTAGACTGCTCAGCCCTAGCACTTAAGCAGAACTACTTCGAGTACGAAGGGACCTACTACTTGCAAACCAACGGAACATCAATGGGCAGTGTTTTTGCTCTCAGCGTGGCGGGACTATACGTCCACCACTTTGAGCAGGAACATATCATGTCACTCACCAACCCTCACTCATGCAACATAAAAACGTGGCGCAGATACATAGATGATATCTTTGTGATCTGGGAGGGCACACTAGAGACATTTAACATATTCCTAGGCTGTCCTGTTTTCAGTTTCTATTTTTGGCAAATTCTGGTGGGGTTTTTTCAGTGTTTTCAGTATTTTAAAAAACAGTTGTTATCAGTGGTTACACATTTTCACGCCACTAAAAACAACAGAAAAAGTGTTTTTCCGGTGTTTATTGTACTTTTTGCTTTTATCATTGCTTGCTTTCTGCACTGAAAAAGCATGGTATATAGACAGTGTACGTATAGTGTATTTGAGGTCCAAAGAGATTTTTGCAAATTAATCTTATTGTGGTACACCCTACAATACTTCTTCAGTGAGTCTTTGGTCATGTGCGCTTGCACTTTCCTTCCCATGTAAACTCTTGTGAAAGGGCCCTCTCAGCATTCATAGCCCCTTGGGCTGAGAACCGTCAGTCTGATGTATTAAGGGTTTTTACCCATTCTCTGTGGGTAAATGTGATGACACATAGTAGGAAAGATTTTTATGAAACTAGCCATTTTACCTATCAGTGAAAGAATCAAATGCAGCCAAAATATCAAATATGAGTTTGATATGTCCTGATTCTCTACAGTTTATGAAATAATTAAACTAGACCTAAAACATGAAACTAAACCCTGCATTCTTAGACCAAAGGCCATAAAACTGAAAAAAGTAACAAGGAAGAAGAAACAATATTTTAGTTGCATCCCTAAAGAGCAAAACTCAAGCAGAATAATGTTAGCCAGTCTTTGTTACTGCTAGCTTCTATAACAAAGTTATATAGTAAGAACAAAATTACTCTTTCACTTTCTTTTTCCTTTCTTTGAATGGCATTTAGTTTGTGGTTGTGCAGGTGTTTTTTCAGTGTTTATATGTTTTCACCGGTGAGGGCTATTTTTCTTTCAGTGGGGTTTTATCAGTTATTATAGGTTTAAACCTAAAACCCCACAGCCTACATATTCCTTACTTGGCTCAATGGCCGAGATCCTTACCTCAGGTTCACTAGAACCTCCAGTGCAACCAACTTGGCATTTTTGGACCTCAACATTACAGTAGAACATGGCACCCTGCGTACCACCACCTACTATAAACCTACAGCTAGAAACTCGTTATTACGTTTCAACAGCTTCCACCCCAGACCACTTAGAGGGAACCTTTCCTTTGACCAGTTCCTGTGCATCCGCAGGAACTGCAGCCACATAACAGAACTTCAGAAAGCAATCTCTTGACCTATCTCACAAACTAGAGGAACGTGGCTATCCCAAAGCCATTATTGCTAAAACTTGCAAGAGGGCGCACAACCAAAATAGGGAGTCCCTTCTGGAAACAGTTATAAAAGACCAGAGACACCACCTTTGACGTGTGTAACCACATACAACACGGCTTCTAACCAAGTCTCAAGCATCATCTGCAGACATTGGAAAATAAGTAACTCAGGAACCAGAGACTGGTAGACCCCGCGCTTTGCTTTCAAAAGAGCCAACAACTTAAAAGACGATTTGGTGTCAACACGGCCAAGAGCTAGTCCCAAACCCGCTGACAATGCAAACCTGAACACATGGGGACTACCTAAAGTGACTGGCCACTACCCGTGCAACAACTGCAGTGTGTGCCACCTCACTAAACAGACAAAAACATCTCAATCTTGAGCCAGGAAAAATATGGTCCCAACGTCAACACACTAACTGTAATTCCAGCAATTTGGTGTACCTCATCTCTTGTCCCTGTGGTCTCCGCTATGTGAGCATGACGACGCGAAAAGTCAGGACTAGAGTAGTTGAACACAGGAGCACGATTAGATGTGGCAAAAACATCAGTAAACTGACAGAACATTTCCTGTCAATTCATCACACTCCCAACGACCTGACCTGGACTGTCATTGGGCAGTTTGCAGCCAACCACACTGACAACGAAAGGATACTACTGACCAAAGAGCAGAGATGGATCTACAGACTTTCTACACAACATTCCGGCCTAAATGACTCCATACCCTGGAGCTCCTTAAAACCGTGATTCTCAGCACGTGATCTGAACGTTGTATGACACTACTTTGTGATTTCCTCCACTCTGCTGCTAACTGCAGACTCGGGTGTGAATCACAACAATATTTTTTATGATGACACTACCTCCAGATTCCCATTAATTTCTCCCCTGTGATCTGCAGACACTTTAATGGCCAAACTTGGCCTGCAGCAACTATCCTGGCCAGTCTTGGCCCTCATGTCCACGCGTTCATTGCTATATGTGCTCACCACCTTTGGGCCAACCTTAAAAAGTGCCAAGACCAGTGTCTGAACTAATTCCCAACACTTTTCGGCAATCTGCCGGTGCAGCTCCCATCGCGCAGGCGCTCCACAAGCAGCGTCACGCATGCACGAACTAGACGTTCCGCGCATGCGCGAAATCTGCATCACTTGCCCCCCTGCACACGCGCAGGCTGTGCGTGACTCAGCTAGGGCAGTCTCTCTTCCATATCTCCGCAACTGCAGGTGAGCAAAATGAAACCAGGCAATACTTAAGGCCGCTTTGTAACCCGAGACAGTCCCACGGAGGCCCACGCCAGAACAACAGGTTTATTGCAGGTCCCGACCGACAGTTTAGTGAGTACCATGTACTTCAGCAACAGCCCGGGTAAGCCACCATTTTCCCTTGCAGGTTGCTCTTTATTCACAGACACTTCATTTCCCTAGGGTCAAAACCTCTGCCGGGCGACTCCATGAGGCATTTGCGGCAAATAGCCAGTGTGAGAATACCTATTTTTTATGTACCACCCCATTATTTGTGAGTGTCGCTTACGCTGTCCAGCCCACCACAAATACTCATGCATAACTTGTTAAACCTTCACCTTTACCATACCACCAGTATGGTTACACCTTTTGCCGCATTTTTATCGTCAAAACTGCACTTTAGAAATCGGCAATTACGCTGTATTGTGATTATAGCAACCATGCTAAGACTCTCCCCTGTATGTTTGTAGTGTCATACATGTTATATGTCCAGTGATGCTCAAGAGGGAATCCCCCTCGCACACATACACCACCTTAGCAAGTGCTACATATTTATTCAATTTACACATTCACTTAATTTAAAATTGCACCACCACTTATTTATTGGTCCTGAGGAAAGCCAGTTTAATCATAAAGGCCTGGCTGAAACATGTAGACCACACCTGGATGCAGGAGGCCATAACTACTTCTCCTACACATCCACCAGCCTTTTTTAATGCTATCGGAGGCCCAGTCATTAAAGTTTAAGTTACCCTCAGGTACTGGGACCACTGCATAGCTTTTAAACTTTCACCTTCACGTCACTACACTGCACACTCAGCAACATACCTGCTCCGCTGTATTCAGGTGTCGAAGCACACCCGGGACACATTCGGTGTCACTGGGTGGGCCTGATGATGAAGCATGCCACCAACTAGGTTGGTGGGTGAGGGCTTCATGAACAAACCAAAATTATTTGCACTTTACCATACAGTCCTGAGTCACTCCACAAATAAGCTAGTCCTTATTGATTGAACTTATTTATAAAATGCACTGTCTTCTTTAAAACAGGCTGGTTCAAGTTAATTTTTAAGGCCTGGCTTGACACTGCAGCATTGGACTGATTTTTTCACGAGAAGGAGCCAAGGATTAAGGCTTTACGTGTGTTATGGTGACGACCCAATGCTAAATCAAATACATCTGATTGCTTCACTGGGAAACATGTTGTCAGATGGTATAGGTCTGATCTGTTTATTATGAAAAGTTACAACAAATGCAGTAGGCCTGACCTGTTTACAGTGACAATCATCTGTTCCAGCCAGTAGATCTTTTAGGATGGATTAATATTGTGTGCTAAAGCCTGTAAACAGTATATTTTGTTATGTGTAGTCTCATAGATTACTGTGAGAGGCAAGAGTTTTGGTGTTGAAGACACATCTCAAAAAACCCTTACGAAGAATTTGCACGGCAACAGTCATCGTTAGGCACACTTAGAAGGAGCTGTGTATTATTTTGCCAAATGTCATTTTATAGATCTTTTTGATTTTATGCATGCATGCTTGGTGATTGCTTTGTGGCAGCAAAGTGCTTTGTACAATTCACCAGTGTCCACTACGGTGACGCAAACTACAAGCCTGATCAGTTAACTGGAAAACGTTATGTCTGATGCCTTATGTCTAATCTATTTATTAAAAGAAACCGCAAGAAAGGCAGCATGGCTACCTTATTAATAGTGAAGAATATATGTTACAGACACTTGGGGCCTCATTTATGAAAAGTGACGCATCGCTGCGTGAAAACAGCGATGCGTCACTTTTCAGTGCGCACTCCTTGCGACACCAATGATGCGTCATATTTAATGTATGATGCATCATGTCGCAAGGACTTACAGATACGTCAGTATTTCTGACGCATCTGTAAGCGCAAAAGTGACGCATTGCTGCAGTGTGTCACAAAAGTGACGCAACTCCAGCAATGCGTCCTTTCACATGGGGAAAGCCCCATGTGAAAGGGCTTGCGTCAGTCTTACGCCTGCTGTGAGGCAGGCGCAAGATTTTGACGCAACAGCATCCTAAAAGTGACGCAGTGAAATCTCATAGATTGCCCTTCCCTGCTTTATTTTTTACTTATGTTTCATTGCTAGTACATGCTCCACACATTTAGGCAGCAGCATGCTTCTTTTTCTACTTTTATTCTTTTTATTTATGTTGTATTTACTTGTTGAGTTTGCGTGTGTATGTATCATTGTTTAAGGGTGAGTGAATGAATGTAAGAATGAGAAAGTGAGGGGATAAATGGTTGTATGAGTGCAAGGATGAGTGACAGAGTGCATGCATTCTGAGATATTGAGTACCTCAACCCAAAAAAATGGACGAGGTACTTTCAGTTATATGCCAGACCTATTGGATTTGCCAATGCTTGTTTCATACTTCATCGGGTAAAAAAGTCTTGCAGACAAATTGTTGCTCTATTAATATGTGAGGCAGGAAGTTTGTGTCCAGCAAGGTGAAGCTCAGCTTTTGTTATCTATAAATTAATCAAAATATATCTCCATCTGAAAAGAAGTTAAATGTTGATGGAATCTATCTAGCTCAATGCAATCTAATTAAATGAAATAGGCAAAGTAATACTGGAGCATGGCTCTGAAGTAGAACAGCCCTATAGCTTGATAGTAGTTTGAAGCATTCATGTTGTACCTTATTTCACTTTAGCATGTGTACACTGGTCTTACAGCCCCACATTATCTCCTCTCACTATTTCCCAGTTCATAAAGCATGCTATTGAGACATATGCAATGCCTTGAAATAATATTTCTTTTCTGTTCTTTGCAGCTTGAAAGCCGTCCTGGTGGGCACTCCTCGAAACAACACCGTGGATCTGTCTGGGATTCCTCTAACCATGAAGGATCTTGACCGCTTGATCGCGTACCTCCAGTACAGCTCCGAGCACATCGAGAACGTGGAGCTCTGCTTTACAGACATGACGGACGAGTTGCTGCTCCAGCTTCTGCCCGTCTTGAGTGCCTTGCCACACCTGACCACGCTTGCGCTCAACGGCAACCGGCTTACCAAAGCCATCCTGCGCGAGCTGACGGACATGCTCAAAGACCTCAAGAAGTTTCCAAGCGTGACCTGGATTGATCTTGGCAACAACGTGGACATCTTCTCGTTGCCACAGGCCTTCCTGGTCAGCCTGAAGAAGCGATGTCCAAAGCAGGGCAACCTCCCAACTATTATGGAGTTTGGTGAAGGTCAGATGTGTGACTTGGAAAGCCAGGAGGGCCCTGAAGGCCAAGAGGAGCCAGACTGTGGTCTGGAGAAGAGAAAGATGCTGCATGTAATCAACACTGGCCCCCCAGAGGAACCTTTGGCAGAGGGGGCGACACACATTGGGGTGCCACGGAAAGATTGGCACTCGGAGCAGGAGCTCACTCATGCGACTGCCAACACCGCTGCCAGTCAGACATGAAGAGCCACCTCTTCCATTGGGACTACTTTGTGCAGAAAAGAACAGCAGAATAACTAATACCTCAGACCAGAGGGGTGGATTGTAGTTTAATATGCAGCTTAGCCTAGCGCTAGATGTCCTATTGGCTGTAGATCTGTCAATCTTCACTCCGCCCGCCCTTCTGAGGCTGCCGTCTGTTTCCCCAAATGGGTGCAAACAATTAAATCATGTCATCAAGTTATGCATATTTTATAAAGATGGTGACCGATTGTGGTGGTCAAACTTAGCAATGTCTACTCATGTATCTCTTTTAGAATAACCAGGGAGACAGACTATTTTTATAGCACTGAAGTAGAAAGGGGACCAAGACATGACATTACTTTGCAAAAGGAAAGGGTGCGCACAGATGAAGCATGTTGGTTCCTTTATTTTTAATAGGACCTGGGGATGGAAATGTATTTTTTTTAACAAACCTAGGAAAAATATTGATAAAATATGTAACTTCGATTATAAGCTGATTGATGAGCGTTTTGTGTTATTTCTGGCATAATTTTGCCAGTGAAAGGCGATTGGCGATTGCAAATAAGTAAGAACGAATTTTGTTTGCTAATGTGTAGAAATAAAAAATGTGTAAGGCACTGCTTTGTTGAATATATAGAAAATTCGGCACTCCTGCCAAAGGTAGCACTCCCAGTATTTCCACGGTCCATGTCTGTGAGAGGATAAAGCAGGTAGCTGTGTTCCCCCCCAGCGGCTCCGCATGTAATGGAGCTGCTCGCGGTGACATCACATAGAATTGACCGATACCACAGTAGCACCTGTAGCTGCTACAATCCTGGCACCACAAAGAGACCTTCATATTGGAAATGCCTTTCACCAAGTCAGAAGAAGCCTTGAAAGCTGACAATAGAGGTCTTTACCTATTTTCAGCTAGGTTTTCTTTCTAGGTGCAGTTGCTTTATTTAGTGTATGCTTTTCACAGTACTACAGCACTCAGTTTAATATTGCTTCCTGCTCCAACAAGACTTGGTGTTAAGTGACTCTCTTATGCTACAGAAACCTTTCCAAAAGGGGTAAAAAAAAATGAACACTGGCATGACATTTTATGCCCTAACTATGACACCAGCCATCACCAGTTTGCAAAGCCGTGATTTGCAAAAATATTTATTCAAAGATAAAAAATAACTTAGGATGTGTTGGTTCTGTCAGTGCTGAATAGTCCATTGGTATTCTTCAGGGCCCTTCTCGGCTTTGCTTTGAAATAGCAGCATCTCAGGAGAAGCACTTTCTTCATCAGGTCTGGTGTGAACATGTTATTTGGAATCAGGGATGTCACAAACTGATGAACTCTAAGTGTCACTGAATCTTGTCACAGGTGTAGTATGAAGGTTGGTGACCTTTGGACTCCAGCTGTAGAATGTATGTGTATTGATCATGAAGTGCATTTTTAAACCCAGGGTGTTGTCTACAGAGAAGTTGTAAGATCCTCCTGGAAGGCGTAGGGTGTGCCTGCCGTGAAGTTGTAAGATCCTCCTGGAAGGCGTAGGGTGTTCCCTGCCGTGAAGTTGTAAGATCCTCCTGGAAGGCGTAGGGTGTTGCCTGCCGTGAAGTTGCACGAGGCCTCCTTGCAAGGCGTAGGGTGTTGCCTGCTGTGAAGTTGCACGAGGCTTCTTTGGAAGGCGTAGGGTGTTGAAAATCCAAGGGAACCTTCCTAGTTTGGGTCTGGACAATCTGTAGCGATGAGTCACTACCTGGTGCATATGCAAGAAAATCTTAATGTCAGCTCTTGTCAAGACAAGAGACCTGGGCATGGGGTAGGATGGGTTAGGATGGTTCATGTTGTGGCTCCTCGCAATCAGCCATCCATCTGCCAAAGATGAATATTTAGCATGTATGAATGTTGTAGTTCTTTAGCAAGAACTGAGCCAAAGTCAGTGGAGCATTGTACAGGGTCATAGACCAGCATAAAGATGATAGAAAAGGTAGCTAGTTTGAGGACTGTAAATTCAGTGTGAACTGTTGGAGCGTTCCTGATGGATACAGGGATGCCGCTTGAGATCCTGAAGCCAAAGCTGGAAAAGGCCTTCTGCTTGTTTTAGGCAGATAAGCATCAAGCAGGGTGTGTTGGCTTTGTAAATTATGCAGCCGGCTTTGAAGATGATGTGGGCCTTTCTAACACTTCTGCATCCTCTCATCAGGTGAGTATACTACAATCAATCAGTTTCAGTTTCAAAATGCTTTATTCGGTTTGTACAAGTACAACCATATAGCAACATTCATAGATACAATTGAAGTCACTTTTGAAAAGGATTAAAGAATGATGAAACATGCTAAAACAAATTACATTAATACATTAGTACAGCCAATCAAGATAAAACCTGAAGAAGAAAGTAATCACTAGGTATAGCGTCAATATAAACATTTGGTGCGGGGCATGCCAAGTGGGATAGTACTAGACAAGAGGCCTATACAGGACATAAAGTGCGGTAATGTGTGCAAAATAAGCAAAGATTGGACATAGCATTTTAGCAGCAATTTAGCAATTAGTGCAAAGACATATCATGTTAAAAATAATCGCTTGTATATAGCGGTCGTTTAGCTTTTGATACAACATACAAATAGATGGTACAAAATATGAGACCTATGCTAGGCCTAAAGTGACATAGTATGTGCAAAGTACAAAAAGAACGTTGTATTAGCAGCAATTTTTAAAACTAGTGCAAAATTTGCCAAATGAGGTAGTATCAGTCGGGGAGAGGCCTAAACTGGGCATAAAGTGCAATAGTGTGTGCAAAATATGCAAGGATAACTAGAGTGCAATGTCTATAACGTCTCTTACGTATTTTAGCAGCAACAAAAGAAAGGCCTGAACTGGGCATAAAGTGCAATAGTGTGTGCAAAATATGCAAGGATAACTAGAGTGCAATGTCTATAAAATCTCTTACGTATTTGGCAACAATTATATACAAAAAGTTTTTAAAAGGTAGGTCCAGAGGGGTACATAGCCAAGGGAACAAGCGATATGGGATCTAAAAACATAATAATACCAAAAGATCAGGTATAAGAGAAATGCAAAGGTTTGGCGATAGCTCACAGTTGGTCAATAGATATCGTTACCAACGGAGATCATATAATAATTGATTTCCTGTGCCCGATACATTTAAGGACATAGGTGGCTACACGGTAACATATATTAGGGGACGACAGGTCAAACAACAGTTGCATTGCAGCTCTTATATCACACGTACTGTATTCTAAAAATAGTTGCCTCATCAGGTGAGTATACTACAATCAATCAAAAGGACTATGAAATGGAGACAATGGAGAGAAATAAAGAGTCACCTCTTATATGTTCTAAATTGAGTTGAAGTGTTATTATCATGAATTACAGGTTGCACAACTTTATTCTTGTTTGTGGAATTGTTCTTCTTTGGTGAAGATTCCCTATTCCTGCAATAGGACAAACCTCAGTGTAACCTCAGTGTAACCTGAATATGAATCTTAATCTGCAATGTTTATAAGCCATCCACACACATACATCATTGCGATCTACATATCTTTAAGGAACTGCAATCAATATATAGCAAGAAGATTCTCAGTGGGGGCTTTGGATGCCACCAGAAAAAAGGCGAGGCGACTCGGGTGTCCCCCAAGGAGTTAATCAATTATTCAGTATTAATAAACTGCGGCTAATCACCCAATTGGGTATCCAGGCGATGGCAGGTTCCGGAGGCTTATTCTAACAGCCAGGGTTGAGCACCATTCAGAATTCCGGAAGTGAGATAATGGTTCGGAGTTGCGTGGGGAGACTGTTCCAGGTCTTTACTGCGATGTCGGAAAAGGAGCGTCCTCCACTTCTGTTGCGGTAGAGGTGGTGAGTGTCGGCAAGTGAAAGGGAGGCCGAGCATAGTCTTCTCAACAGTTGGTGGAGTATAAGCAAACGTCTTTATCTCTTCCTCCAGGTTGTTGGTGGTGTTGCATGATCTTCATACTTACATGCTATCAATATACACATTTCCTGCCACAAGCTCAACAAGATAGAGAACCGAGTGGTGCCTAGTGGTGATCTTAAAATCAGGTCCAAAGGCCATATCCTGTTTCAGCCTTGCAATACATTTCTTAATACATCATCAATCCAAGAAAGCATGCAACATAATAATGCAAAATTAATATTGCCAATGTATGTCTCTTCAAACATGCACAGGCTCAGCCTGTGCGTCGTTGAACAAGAACAAATGACTGAAATGTAGATAGCACTAAATGATATGACGACTCCTAAAACCGCACCCAAAAATAATTGGGGGGTAAGGCCCAGTCATTTATACACCATTCTCATATTCTTTCGAAAGAAAGCAGTAGGAGGTACTCGCGTTTATAGGAGAAACCAGACAAGTGGATATGACACAGGGCAGTAAAGAAGGAGTGATGCTACACAGTATGTTATGAAGAGGAAATGCCATGACATTGCCCCTAATCCACTTCAATGCTTTCAGGTACACAAACGTTTGTTTTGTTGCAGACAGACGAACACCTAAAGCAGCTTAGTTCTGGTTCTGAGGAATCCAGGTAGCTACCACCATTGAGGGCCTGCGGTCCATTTCTTTATGCCCAGTTAAAGATTTGCATTTATTGGTGTTGAAATAGCAGCTGTCTAAAATTCTTCACAGACACATTGCAACCTCATACTTACTAAGAGACTTCAAGTATGTTGGTATCAACTTTCCTTCGTACTGTTTACTGCTAAAAATCTGAAACTGCCTAATGAATGTATTAGCCAGATTAATACAATTGTAAGAAGAAGAATTGAACCTTACCTCCATTCCCTAATAATGGTTGTTAATCAATACTGCTACCCTAGCCTCATGCATCAAGCATCTGTATCCTCTCCTTTAGTCTCTACGATGTTCTCTGTGATGTGGATCACTAGCGTATTTAACAGGGAATCGTCTGGATTGTGGAGAAGGAAGTGAAGGCCCGGCTTTGAAAAAATCCACCTTTGCCAGTCCTAGGTCTTGTGCAATTGGATGTTTGGATTGTTACATTGTTTCAACATCTTAAAAAGATGTATTGTGATTAGGTGGCATCAAAAGGCGCATACCATGCGGTGTTCAGTGTGGCTTGGATGTCTATGAGGAATAGCCATGGATAGCGACTTCTAAAACTGGGTAGCCCCAAGGTTTCTCTTTATACTTTTCATGCTGCTCCTGGTCCCAGAGGTGAAGAAACCAACAGCACTACAGAACATAGGCAAGAATCCTAAGAGCTTTCTGTGGTGTCCATCTGTTTCTGTTCCACATCTCCCCGAGCAATGATTGAGTAGAGGTGAAGGAATCAACCTTGAATGTCGCCAGGTGTCAAAGCATGTGTGATGTCACTAGCACTGCCTCTTGAACTTTGTTGACTCAGAGTCTTTGGAATTTGGAAGAGAAGGAGTGGAACCAGACATAACAATTTCAATAAAGTAGTAATATGTTTGAGCTCAGAGATTGCTCAACTCACTCCTTGAGCAGATCATACTTACCATGGACATTAGTGGGGATGAGGTAGCTCTTCTAGGTGAAGTGCAGGCGAGGGCTGTTTCAAAAGTTCTTAGGGAGTTTAGCAACTTCAAGGTTAGGGATATGTATGAAGTGCGATGTGCGAGCTGTGGAAGAGCCGGCATGCCAGAGGTTTCAGCATACCGTGGAGGAATTTTTAGGGTAGGAGATGGTGATGAGTTTATGATGGAAGAGTGAAAGAAGAGAATAAGAGAGATGGATTGTGCAGGGTACGGGGCAGGGAATACAACTATCGAGAGATTTCAAATCTAGAGTAGAGAAAATGCAGCGGGCACTGTGAGATAGGCTAGTGTAGTGTAGTAGAGGTAGCTCTCGGAAGGTGTAACAGAATGCCAGTGGCAAAATTGAAGACTTGAAATTGAAGACTTTTACAAGAAGAGGAAAAAATATTTATGTGGATCTTCAGAAGAGTTGAAGGCTGATGAATGTTGTAGATAGTGAGCAGGTTGTAATAGATATTGAGCAGGTGCAGTAAGGGGGCGAGGCTATGTAGATGATAAAATTGCTGAGTTGTGACAATGAATCCTAAAATCACTGGAAAGAATGTTCCACGTTTTGCGACTTCACCCTGAAACCAATGGTGGAAACAATGTCTTCCTCCCTTATGTATACAAAAGATGTACTGTATCCAGAAAATACCATCAATCTAGAATGGTACTCAATCATTCTTATTAACTTCATAATGAAATGTGCCACATTAGTCTTAAAATAAAACATTTTCTAAAGTGAAAACACAATTTTTATAGACCCAAAGGACATTCACAGGATATACATTTGTTCAGACCCTGGCATGTTTGTACATGAAGAAATATAAACAACGTTCTATCTATTCTGAAAATAATTTATTCAAATCAGATGTTCTCCTTTGGTACAGGTTTCTTGATGACATTTTGGTCATCTTAAATGAGACTGATTAACATCAGAAGATTTCTTTGTCTGGATCAATAGGTTAGACCCCTATTTAAAATTCTCACACATGTTCCGAAAGTGGGATCCCTTTTCTTGATTTAGCAATCAATATTGACCAGGGGTGTTTTGAGGATGAAAACATTTCATAAGCAAACTGTTCCTACAATATGATGGTCACCACCCAAGAGTGCTACACACAAACTTGACATATTTCTGAGATTAAGCAGAAAATGTAATAAGATTGCTGGCTTTGATAAACAGGCTTAGATATATCCTGCAAATTTAGGACTAAAGATTACCCCCAAGAAAACCTTCTGGATTGCCTGGAAAAGGGCAAAAAAACAACAATTGTGACTCACTACTTTAATCGAACCCCAAAATGTCATCACAAGAATTGACTTGCGTAACTAGATTTACACCCATGTCCAACGAGAACAAAAAGAACATTAACAAAAAATGGATTATTCCCAGCGCAGGTAACCTCACATTACCTAACACTTTTTGCATTCAAACGATCAGAAAACTGGAAAGGCCACTTGGTCCACACCAGACCTAAAAACGATATTAGAACTGACTCAGTCACTAAGAGTTGGGGATCTTCCTAAGATAATTGGTCACTATGCATGTGGGAACTGCAATATTTGCCAACTTACCATCCAAACCAAACTTGTTCTACCAAAGAGGTGGCTCCTTTAAATCATACGAACTGTAACACCTATGTCTGCGAATAATTGATCATATGCCACTTGAAATATTTAAGCATGACTACAAAAACTATTAGGATCGAATTAGTAAACATAGGAGAACCACCAGCTGCAGACGTGTTAGAACCAAACTGACCAACTACTTCATTGAAAATAACCGTACTCCAAATGACGAGCATTAATTGATTTTGGAGAAATTGCCCAGTTGTCCAAACATGCAAGAACGGTTGTTCAATAAGGAATAATGATGGATAGACAGATTAACAAATGACAATAAAGGTCTTAATGATGAGATCCTGTGGGCCACACAGAAAATTGGGGGGCAGATTTATGTTAACTGGCGCATCCCCAGGGATGCGCCAGTTAACATGCGCCACAGTGCGCCACAGCTCCGCCAGCCATGGTGCGCCGCATTTATAATGCGGCGCACCATGGTGCAAAAACGGCACAGATGCGTCACGTATCTGTGCCGGAAATGTGGCGCATTGCTGGAGTTGCGTCGCAAGCGCGACGCAGCTCCAGCAAGGCTCGGGGGTGCCCCATTTTAACAATGCTGCGTCAAGACCTACGCCTGCTTCAAGCAGGCGCAGGCTTTTGACGCAGCATTGGCTTAAAAGTGACTGAGTGAAATCTCATAGATTTCACTCAGCCACTTTTGCGAGGCGCACCTGCCCTGGAACGCCCACCCTGCGCCGGAACGCCCACAAGCGGCGCAGGGCTTTACAACGTGACGCATCTGCCTAGATGCGTCACGTTGTAAATCGTTCGTAGGGATGCGACACGTTTACGCCGCCTTGCGTGACGCAACAGCGGCGTAAACGTGGCGCAAGGGCCTCATAAATCTGCCCCAAAGTATTTTGAAAATCCATCGTTTGTTAACTGTACTTACATAATAAAAGAGAGGTGATCTTTGTGCTGGGAGTATCTGTTTTACAAAATTGAAAATAAAGAAAAGACTGAAGAAAACAAACTAATTGGACTACACTTTGAATTTTCTTTGGAAATCCCCAATGAATCTAACCTTACTATCTGTTTCTTTGGAATTCTCTATGATAAGTAGAGTGTGTTACATTTAGGGCCCTTAACAACCTTTCTGCCCGGACTATTAGAACTATAAATTCGTAGGAGTGCTGTAAATAGATTCTCTAATTTTCTCAATAATAAAAGAGAATGTTGACATCTCACAAAGTGACCAATATTTATTCTAACCAACTGACTGTGCATCACTAAAATTAGATATTCACACTAAGATTATGGCTATAATTTGTAAAATATTTAAACTCCACTCCTGAGCTCCATTTTAATAACAAATTCCACAAATATTGTTTTAATTAACAAAACGCAAATGTACACCATAAATGAGGCAAGCTCATATAGGGCATAAATCATCATCATTCATACATGAGTTTTTAGCTGTAATGGCTTTAGTTCATGAAAAAATGTTCTTCTCTATCCCAAATGCAGGACAAAAAATCCACTAATTAATTTGGACTATAAAAATAGTTTTTAGCATGCCTTCATCCACATAAACATAGTTTTAGATATTTATTTCCGATATTCAATATTCAATCTATATATATAAAAACGAAAGTATGTCTGTTTGTCTTTTATGCATTACTACACAATTCATCCGATCGCCATGAAACTTTGGGAAGTTGTTGAGTACACTCCTGCAAAGGTTTCTGGCAAAAAAAAAATGTGTTAAATATCGGGCCCCCTGGGCCCTCATAATCTTTCCAATAATGAACGTTTACAGTTTCCGGTGCGACTCCCTTTTGCAATGACCATCAACAAAGCACAAGGACAATCGCTGCAAGTGGGTGGACTAGATTTGGAGAATCCGTGCTTCTCACATGAACAACTGTATGTGGCCAGCTCATGCATCGGAAAACCTTCTGATTTATTCGTCTACGCACCAGACGGAAAAACACAAAATATCCTGTATCCACAAGCACTCGAATAAATAAACAGAATTAAAACAACACTTTGAAATGTTTTCCATATTAAAATGAATAAGTTTCAATAAAAATGACACAATGTAAATTGAATGTCATCATAACAAGTTTCATTAAATTTCCTATCTTCTGAGATCGCAGCAACGCCCGACGGGTAAGCTAGTCTCTTATAAATCATTGACTCAAAATAGAAATGGAATGCCTTTCTTAATACAAAGGAACTCAACTCAAAGATGGTGATGGCTGGAGGGAGCTGCACAGAATGACTTCTGCTTGGTAATGAGTGCGTTGCGCCAAGCAAATGCGTGTCCTGGCAATACCAGTGCTCATAAGCCGATCCTAGCAAATCCACATTCAGGACCCAGGAAGCGAGTGGGTGAATCGTATTGCAACGGCCCTTCGCCCGCCCCCCAATGAGGAGCATGGCTCGATGAAGCATGCCACTTAGGTAGGTGAGGCCTGAAAATATGTTTCCGGTGGCCTGAATATGTAGTGTCGGGAGACACGGGGGAAAGGATGTCTAGGCCGCAGAGTGGGGCCTAACTATAACAGGTAAAATAATCACACACACGCTGTCTGCTGGTTAGGGCCAAAGACCCCGAGCGGTCTTCTGGCCATTTATTTATACTCAGGGGCTACCCCGCCCCTGAGGCGTATGCGTGCGTGTGTGCGTACGTGAACGGGCCGGGTGGCTCCGTTACTACATCCCTCCAAACTTTCAGATCAACAGTCCCGGCCATGAATTGTTTCTTGATTAGTTCATAGTCCATGCATAGTCCTTCAGTCTCTGACTGGGAGTTGGATTTGGCCGAAGGTGGTATCTTTGGCTTTGGTGGTTTTCCATGCCTTCCATCTCCGCTGGTCGCTCGGGAGGATGTAGAGTCTCACTCGAGGTGCTTCCTGGACTGGTGGTGTTGTCCGGCTCGAGTCTCGGTGGAGTCAGTCTTTCCTCTTCTCGTGGGACCGTTGATGACTCATCTTGCACTGGCCCATGGTCCCCGTCTACAGCACCCTCAGATGCAGAATCGGCGTTTCCGCTTTCACGAGAGACACGCTTGAACCACGACACGTTTCTGGTCACGGCTCTTGTGCCCCTGGATGCGGATACCATGGTGCCGTGTACGTTCACGATCTCCCACACTTCCGGTTCAAATGCCGGGTCGTATTTTGAATGTTGGTGTCTGTTCTTGAGGACCACTTTGTCGCCGACTACCAACGATCTGGCCTGGGCTCTTCTGGCCTGACTGGCTTTGTCATTGGTGCGCCTCCGTCGTTCTTGAGTGGCTCTCTGGTTCATCTCTGGAGGGCACCATGCAGGTGTAGCTGGCACGGAGTCTCTTGGCGCCTTCTTAAACACCAGGTGTGCAGGGGCGCAGCGTATGGTCGAGTGGGGTGTTTGTCGGTATGCGCTTAGGAACCGTGATAGGCATTCTTCTGCGTCCTCCTTTCTTTCCACCCCGATCTGTAGCGCGCGGTTCAGGGTCCTCATGAACCTCTCGACTTCCCCGTTTGCCTGGGGCCATTGCGGAGTGACCTTCCTGTGGTGGATGCCCCGGGCGGCTAGGTAGGCCTGGAAGTCTCTTCCCTGGAAGGGAGGACCATTGTCTGATCTTATTTCTTCTGGCAGGCCCATCATGGCGAACACCTTTTCCAGGGCTTTCTTCACGTGAGCGAATGCTGTGGAGGGCACTACTTCCACGATGGGGAACGGGAGTAAGAGTCAATTAGGACGAGGGTGTGTCGCCCATCCGGGAAGGATCCGAAGTCCACACTGACTTTCGACCATGGTTCACGACATGGGTCCTCGGTTATCACAGGGTGGGGAGCTGGGTCTTGGCTTGTTATGGTACACGAATGACAGTTGCCGACCTCCTTCTCTACCGCTGTGTCTATGCCGGGGAACCATACTTTGCTGCGCAGCCATCCTTTTGTTTTCGACACGCCTTGGTGTCCTTGGTGGGCTAAACGTCTGACCTCTTCCTGCAGCCTCGCGGGTATCACTATTGCTGTTCCTCGGAGGACTACTCCATGGGGTCCAACACTCAGCTCACTCTGGGCTCTCCAAATCTGTTGTCTTGATAGCTGTTCTTGAGGCGTGAGGGCGCTAACTCCGTCCAGGAAGTGCTGCCAGTTCCGATTTGACAGCGTGGCTTTTACTTTGAGGAGACACTCGTCTTCATCCGTGGCTTTGCCAATGTCCTCCAGTGTCAGGGCTGCCGGGCAGGCCTCTTGAGAAATCATCCTCACATACTCCTCGACTTCCTCTATGTCACCCGCTGCTTGAGCTGAAACGGCGGTTCCAGGGTGCCGTGATAGGAAGTCCGCGGGATTGTCGGCTCCAGGCCGGTAGATGACCTCGAAACGGTACGCTTGAAGTTGGACGGCCCATCTCTCGATTCGGGGAGGAGCAAGCCTGGCGGTTCCAGCGAACAGAGGCACGAGGGGTTTGTGCTCGGAGACGACCTTGAATTCGTGTCCATATAAGTAGAGGTGAAAATGCTGGCAGGCCCATTTGATGGCCAGCGCCTCACGTTCGATTTGAGCATACCTCATCTCCGTCGCAGTCAATGCTCTGCTTGCGTATGCTGTCGGTACCCATTCATGTGCTTCAGTCTCTTGCATGAAGACAGCCCCCAGACCAACGGGGCTTGCGTCCACAACAACTTCCGTGCGCCGGTGCGGTCTGAAGTAAGCCATGACCTTGTCGTCAATCAATGCGGCCTTGATCGCTGTGAAGGCTTCGTCTTCCTTGGCAGTCCACGCCCACAGTTGGCCCGACTTGGTGAGGACGCGTAGTGGTTCAGAGAGGGACGCCAATCCAGGGATGAATCGGCCACAATAAGTGGCCATCCCCAGGAAGCTTCTGACTTCCGTGGCCGACGTGGGTTTGGGAGCAGCTCGGATGGCTTCAGCTTTTTTTGGATCGACCTGAAGTCCCTCCCTGGAGAAGATATAGCCGAAGAAATCCACGGATTCTCTGTAAAAGGAGCATTTGTCCCTGTGTAGAGTGAGGCCGTGATCAGCGAGGCGTTGCAAGGTGGCGCGGAGGTGGATGTGGTGTTCTTCCAAGGTTTTGGAGAAGACGAGGATATCGTCGCTCAAGTTTATGACTCCTGGTAATCCTGAGAGTGTCTTTCTGATGGCGTTTTGAAAGACTTCGGCAGCCGACGACACACCGAAGCTCAAACGTTTATACCTCCGGAGTCCGACATGGGTGGAAAAGGTAGTGATGTTGCGACTGTCCGGGTGGAGTTCAAGCTGGTGATACCCGGCGTTGAGGTCCAGCTTTGAGAACCAGCGGGCGCCGTTGAGGTCTGCCACAATGTCGTCCATAGTTGGCGTCAGGTGCCTTTCCCTTTTCACTGCTTTGTTCGGAAGGCGCATATCCACACACAGGCGTATAGCGCCTGGCTGCTTCGGTTTTGGGGCGATCACCAGAGGCGACACCCATGGCGTCGGGCCCGACACCTTCTCGATCACCCCTAGTTCCTCGAGTTTTCGCAGTTCTTCCTCCACCTGCGGCCGCAGGTGAAACGGTACTTTTCGGTGTCTGAGGGCCGTTGGTCGGACCGTTGGGTCTACATGTAGTTTGAACGTTTTTCCTTTTAGGCAGCCAAGTCCTTTAAATAGGGCTGGGAAGTCCCGCAGCATTGCATCTGCATGCAGCTCATGTACCTGTCGTGCGAAGAACACCAATTGTAAGTCCTCAGCTGTGTGGCAGCTCAGAAGCGTGCCACGCCTGCCTCCGGTAACATGGAACTTGGTCTTGACTTGGTGGTCGTTGCAAGCAGCTACCACCTCGATCACTCCTCTCAGTGGAAGTGGGTCGTCACTGTCATTGGTGTAAATTTTGGCCTTTGATGGTGACAGTGGTGGGCGTGGAGACAGTAGCTCGTATTGGGTGCTGTCCATCACATTCACCGACGCTCCGGTGTCAATGAGTGCCTGTACGGGTGAGCCGGCGATGGAGATCTCGCACATCGGGGGTGGTCTTCTTCTGGAGCCATCTCTCCCAACAAAGGAGACAAAGAAAACGTCGTCCTCATCGTCGTCGAGGCGGAATGCCGACCTGGAGGTATCGCTGCATGGGCCTGGATCATCCAGGGAGAGTCGCCGCACAGCCTGTGCAGGGTTTTTCCCGCTCGAACTGGGGCGGCGGTTACCGCTGCTGCGGCACACCTTCGCGGAGTGGTTCATCTTCCCGCAGTTAGAGCAGACTTTTCCTCTTGTGAAGCATTTTCCACCGGCAGGGTGTTCCATGCCGCAGTTTCCACAGGAGTTCCGGGAAGAGGCATGTGAGGTCCCCCTCTGGGGTTGTGGCCGGCGCCTAATGGCGTCCATGTGTTCTTCCTTGATGTGAGGGATCTTCGTGGGCGCGCCAGGTCGGTCGAGGGCTGCCTGCATCTCGTCAGCTCTGGCATTGGACAGCTCATGCGAGCGTGCGAGGACGAGGATTTCATCCAGGGAGATCCGCGGCTGCCTGAGGATGAGGCGTCTGAGTTGCACCGACCGGCACCCTTGTATCAGTTGCGCTCGTATCTCTTGGCGCTGGTCTGGGAGTTCGCAGGCCAGAGCCAGCTTCCGCAGCCGTGCATAGAAAGAGTCAATGGGTTCCGTCTCGCCTTGTCTTGCCTGGCGTAGCTTAAACCACTCGTAGTCAGGGTTCACCTGGGGTCGAAGTATAGGTTCAATGCTCTGACCGCGGCGTCGTAGTCATGGTCACCACCCCGATCCGGTAGTGTCTCGAAGAGCTCGTAGAGTTCATCACCCCCGTAGCACATGAGCAGGGAGCGTTTAACTTTGCCATCGGTCTCCCGGACGCCGACAAAGTAGTGCTCCAACCTCCCAATCCATAGACGCCATCTTGCCGCTGCCGTGGGAGGATCCGCAAGTTCGCTAAATGGAGGAAGTGGCGCTGCGAGGCCATGCCCAGGGGGAGCTGGTGCAGCGGCCGCTGCAGCACCTGGAGCTGGACCAGCGACTTGGGGCGGCACAGTGGCAGGAGAACCAGTGGGAGCCGGCGTTTGGTTTTGCGCGGGAGTCGCAGCCGTGGCACCACCATCAGCAGGCTGTAGGCTCATGGTCGTCGGTGCGGGAGCACGTGGAGGAACTCGTGAAGCAAAGCCTGGAGGAGCAGGCGCGGCGAGGAGCAGGTCCTGCGTGACGGAGGAGGTGGCGCCGGGTGCCCGGTCCGTGTGGCACAGGCAGGTGCAGTCCCAGTGAATCAGGATTAGGGCTCTGGTGACCGTGGCAGCAAAACGAGGTCTGTGGCGCGCAGGAGCAGTAAACGTGGTCTTTGGCGTGCAGGAGTAGCGGTGGTACTGAGGGCCGAACACACCCCCCGAATGGGATCCGCCGCCCGCCCGATGCGTGAGCAAACGCAGGGCACTTCACAACGCCCGGCCGCCTTATGCGTGAGGCGAAACAGGGTCTGCGCGAACCAGCGCGGTGTGCGCATGCGCGAGCCGAAGCTTCGAGCGCGGCCGCGAGGGACAGGGAGCGAGGGTCGAGAACCACCCCCCGAAGCGCCGGCGGCAGAGACGAGCGCACACCGAAACAGCAGGTAATTGCACGCCGTGCAGGAGAGTGGATGCCGGCGTGAATATCGGCGGGCCTCGGTAGGGGCCAGGCAGAGCGTTGGGTCGCAGACCGCGGCCTCGGAGAGGCGCGAGCTCACCTGGTGCACCACGGCCTGGCGCAGTTTAGTAGATGTGCACACGTGGCAGTGCCAACGCCGGGGGCCCGTCCGTGCAGGGCCCGGCCGTACACGTGGGCGCCGGATGACAGGCACCGCTATGGGGCGAGGCGTGGGTAACAGAGACCGCCTCGTCGCCAGTGTAGTGTCTGGAGACACGAGGGAAAGGATGCCTAGGCCGCAGAGTGGGGCCTAACTATAACAGGTAAAATAATCACACACACGCTGTCTGCTGGTTAGGGCCAAAGACCCCGAGCGGTCTTCCGGCCATTTATTTATACTCAGGGGCTACCCCGCCCCTGAGGCGTATGCGTGCGTGTGTGCGTACGTGAATCGGCCGGGGGGCTCCGTTACTACAGAATAGTCTTCAGAGTGTAATTAAGTAAGAACTAGGACAGCACACCTTTCTTTACTCTGGGTATTTATTTATTTTTTAAATTTGTAAAGCGCGTAAATGCCCTGGGGCGTCTCGGGTAGGGCTATATTTTCTCTCATTGTTTGTCTAAGTGACTCTCTTTATCTGTGGGAGACGTGTGGTGCAGCGGCCAGGGTGCCTGACTCCAGACCACAGGGTTCACGGTTTGATCCTCTGTGCCGGCCGCAGGTTAGCCGAGCACCATGTGACTCTGGGCAATAGCTCGCTTAATCTTCCCGACCGGGCCCCAGCGCCTTGACACCCTGGGTAATTGTGCACTTTTCAAATACTGGATTTAATTTAATTTTGTCTAGTAGATGGTTTACAGTCTGTTGAGATGTATGACCCACATGCTGTGATGTTTACCCCTGTCAGGAAGGGCACAACATTGTCTGCCAGGGGTTATTTTTGCTACAGTGAAATCATGCCTGTCTCTTTAGTAGAACATTGAAATAAGCACTTTAATATGTTGTCTGACACCTGAGTAATTCTGCTCCTTTTCATATATCTACATCAAAGGAATAGCCAGAAAATTAAAACACTCCCCATTTTCAACTAAACCTCTGATGGCATGAAGCAAGCGAAGTGAGTGCACCTGACTCTCCCTAGAAGAGCACCCTTGTCTCTTTCATCCAAACATCTATTAATTCATCCTTTTACCCTTCCATCCACCTGCTGATATCCACTATTACACCTTAATATTGTAACACTAATGAATTCTTTCATCCAGCATTCTGTCTTTCCCTATTCTGTCCATCCATCCTCGCGGCTATTCATCGGTCTGTTCTTCCATCCATCCATCAATCCACTCTGCATCCACCTACACATCCTCTGCCATCCATCCACCCACTCTGCCATTCATCCTTTTATCTATCCACCCTGCCATCCATTCTGTCATCCATCCGTAAATCCATTCATCCAACCATTCCTACTTCTATCCATTCCAATCTGCCTTCCAAACATCCATTCTGCCATCCACCCATCATACATTCACCCACTCTGCCCCCACCCACCCATCCATTTATCCATCCACTCTGCCATCCATTCATTCATCTTTTCACCCTCTCATCCATCCATCCTATTACTCTGCCATTCTTTATTCCGTCCATCCTTCCATCCATTCATTGCTTTTCTTTGACATCCTTTCACCCGTTCATCCACCTACACATTCACTGGCTCATCCAACCATCCATCTCTTTACTCTGTCATCGTTCCACCTGTCCATCCACCTATCCATTCACTCACTTTTCAATATATCCTTTCACCCGGCCTTGCATTCACTATTCCCTCTATCCTTTCCTCTTCTGTTTATCTGTCTTTCGTCCTTCCTTGCTCCTGCTTGCTCTTCTATTTTCCTGTATTCCTTCTTAGCAGTGCTTAACAGCCTTTGTCTGCTGTGTTGCAGACAGAAGAGGCCCATACAGAGCCCAGCCCCTGCTGAGGCTGCCAAAAAGGGGGTTCAGGCGTCCCTGATCTACATTACCTCTTCTGGTTGGTGCTTGTAGTGCCAGAATGTTATAGACAGAGGGGCAGATTTATGGGGCCCTTGCGCCACGTTTACGCCGCTGTTGCGTCACGCAAAGCGGCGTAAACGTGGCGCATCCCTACGAACGATTTACAACGTGACGCATCTAGGCAGATGCGTCACGTTGTAAAGCCCTGCGCCGCATGTGGGCGTTCCGGCGCAGGGTGGGCGTTCCGGGGCAGGTGCGCCTCGCAAAAGTGGCTGAGTGAAATCTATGAGATTTCACTCAGTCACTTTTAAGCCAATGCTGCGTCAAAAGCCTGCGCCTGCTTGAAGCAGGCGTAGGTCTTGACGCAGCACTGTTAAAACGGGGCACCCCCGAGCCTTGCTGGAGCTGCGTCGCGCTTGCGACGCAACTCCAGCAATGCGCCACATTTCCGGCACAGATGCGTCACGCATCTGTGCCGTTTTTGCACCATTGTGCGCCGCATTATAAATGCGGCGCACCATGGCTGGCGGAGCTGTGGCGCACTGTGGCGCATGTTAACTGGCGCATCCCTGGGGATGCGCCAGTTAACATAAATCTGCCCCAGAAGGTCTTGCATGCAGTGCCCACTGTGCCGTTTACTTCCTTGCACTTAGCTGTCCTCATTTTAGAAGAGTGCTCTTCAACAGACCATTTAGTGTGTCCTTACTTACATTCTGTTGTGTGAGTGTGCCAGTGTGGGCCAGCTTGCAGAATAAATGCGGAAATTTATAGCACATGAATAAATGATACTCAGTCCAATGCCATTATTGTTGACTTCCTAAAGTTAAAGAAAGGGTTAGGGTTACGCACTTTGCAGTTGCTAGTGTGTTATTAGTTGTGGTGTGCTCCTGAGATATCACTCCCCGACGAGGTGTGGTAATCAAGAAACAGTCTGCGACACTTGAGATAAGTGCCGTCTCTCTGGGCACAAACCAGCAACTTGCTAAATGATTTGATCTATTTCCTGTGGATATAACATGGAATAAACTATGATGGAAATTACCATTTCTTGAAGTTTGATTACAATTCTTCAGAATGTTTCCATGTCCAATTGGTTGTGCCCAGAGAGACGGCACTTATCTCAAGTGTCGCAGACTGTTTCTTGACTTCCTAAAGTTACCTTATCAGCCATCTATTCAATATACCTCTGTGTAGGCTACTCACAGGTGAGTACTGATGGAGTGACAGTCAGTGCCGGAGATACGGGAAGGCAACACTAGGCAGCTGCCTAGAGTTCCACCAACAAGGAGATGCCACATGTCTACTAGGAGTGTCAAATATATCTAAGGTGCCTGCCGAGGTGGAGGGGAAGAAGTTACCTTGGTGCGGAGACATAGAAGCTAGAATGTGGTGAGCAAGGAGATAGAAACATGTACAACACTGACACTAGTCCCACATAGGCCATATTATAAGGCCACATCTACCAACCAAGAACAGTGTAGCGTGCTATCCATATGTCTACCAACTGAGAGCAACAGAGTAGCATGCTACCCATCTGTCTACCAACCGAGAGCAACAGAGTAGCGTGCTACGCATCTGTCTACCAACCAAGAACATCAGAGTAGCCTGCTACCCAGCTGTCTACCAACCAAGAAAAATTGAACAGCGTAGCGTGCTACCCATCTGTCTACCAACCAAGAACAACAGAGTAGCGTGCTACCCAGCTGTCTACCAACCAAGAACACTGAACAGCGTAGCGTGCTAAATATCTGTCTTCCAACTAAGAACAATGAACAGCTTAGTGTGTTACCCATCTGTCAACCAAGAACAATGAACAGCGTAGCGTGCTACCCATCTGTCTACCAATCAAGTACAATAAACAGCGTAGCGTGCAACCCATATGTCTACCAACCAAGACCAATGAACAGTGTATTGTAAATGTAAATGTAAATGTACATGAATTTATATAGCGCAAATCACCACTGGTTTCTAAGCGCTTGCTTAGGGAACCCGTCCTGGTATTCCACTGTGAGATAACCCCGGCAGGGTATCCGCAAGATGAAAGCCAGGCATCCCGCCGCGAGGGGCCGTTGTGGAGATTAAGCAAGCTATTGCCCAGAGTCACAGAGTGTGAACCCATTAATCGAGTAGGCACCGGAGCGAGAATTGTCGAGTCCATGGACATATTAGGACTCAAGACCCCGCCGAGCCGGGAGTTGAACCCTGGTCCCGGGCTGACCACTGCTTCCAGGTCTGCCTCCTCTAACCAGTGAGCCACACTTCTCCACAATATTGTGCTACTCATCAGTCTACCAACCAATAACAATGAACTGAGTAGCGTGCTACCCATCTGTCTACCAACCAAGAACAATGAACAGAGTAGCGTTCTACCCATCTGTTTACTAACCAAGAACAACAGAGTAGAGTGCACCCATCTGTCTACTAACCAAGAACAACAGAGTAGCGTGCTACCCATCGGTCTACTAACCAAGAACAACAGAGTAGAGTGCCACCCATCTGTCTACCAACCAAGAACAACAGAGTAGCGTGCTGCCCATCTGTCTACCAACCAAGAACAACAGAGTAGCGTGCTACCCATCTGTCTACCAACCAAGAACAACAGAGTAGCGTGCTGCCCATCTGTCTACCAACCAAGAACACTGAACAGCGTAGCGTGCTACCCATCTGTCTGCCAACCAAGAACAATGAACAGCGTAGCATGCTACCCATCGATCTGCCAACCAAGAACAACAAACAGAGTAGCGTTCTACCCATCTGTCAACCAACCAAGAACAATGAACAGCGTAGTTTGCTACCCATCTGTCTACCAAGCAAGAACAATAACCAGCGTAGCATGCTACCCATCTGTCTACCAACCAAGAACATTGAACAGAGTAGCATGCAACCCATCTGTCTACCAACCAAGAACAATGAACAGCGTAGCATGCTACCCATCTGTCTACCAACCAAGAACAACAAACAGAGTAGCGTTCTACCCATCTGTCTACCAGCCAAGAACAATGAACAGCGTAGTTTGCTACCCATCTGTCAGCCAAGCAAGAACAATGAACAGCGTAGCATGCTACCCATCTGTCTACCAACCAAGAACAATGAAGAGCGTACCATGCTACCCATCTGTCTACCAACCAAGAACAATGAACAGAGTAGCGTGCTACCCATCTGTCTGCCATTCATTCATTCATGCTACCCATCTGTCTACCAACCAAGAACAACAAACAGAGTAGCATTCTACCCATCTGTCTACCAGCCAAGAACAATGAACAGCGTAGCATGCTACCCATCTGTCTACCAACCAAGAACAATGAACATAGTAGCGTGCAAGCCATCTATCTACCAACCAAGAACAATGAACAGTGTAGCATGCTACCCATCAGTCTACCAACCAAGAACAATGAAGAGCGTACCATGCTACCCATCTGTCTACCAACCAAGAACAATGAACAGCGTAGTTTGCTACCCATCTGTCAGCCAAGCAAGAACAATGAACAGCGTAGCATGCTACCCATCAGTCTACCAACCAAGAACAATGAAGAGCGTACCATGCTACCCATCTGTCTACCAACCAAGAACAATGAACAGCGTAGTTTGCTACCCATCTGTCAGCCAAGCAAGAACAATGAACAGCGTAGCCCTGTCTGTCCGGTTCTTTAGAGCTCCCAGCGCCAGGAAGCCGTTTGGCCATCGCGCGCTTTACAAATACTTTCATTCATTCATTCATTCATTCATTCATTCATTCATTCATTCATTCATTCATTCATTCATTCATTCATGCTACCCATCTGTCTACCAACCAAGAACAACAAACAGAGTAGCATTCTACCCATCTGTCTACCAGCCAAGAACAATGAACAGCGTAGCATGCTACCCATCTGTCTACCAACCAAGAACAATGAACATAGTAGCGTGCAAGCCATCTATCTACCAACCAAGAACAATGAACAGCGTAGCATGCTACCCATCAGTCTACCAACCAAGAACAATGAAGAGCGTACCATGCTACCCATCTGTCTACCAACCAAGAACAATGAACAGAGTAGCGTGCTACCCATCTGTCTGCCAAGCAAGAACAATAAACAACGCAGCGTGCTACCCATCTGTCTGGCAAATAGACCTGGACCTCGTTGGTTGTGAGATCCTATATAAGTGAAACTAATATATAACTCAATATGGTTCACGTGTTACCCTTACGTGAGACGCAGACAGGACATTGTTGGGGTCTTCATCTTAAGCTCAGTCCCCGGTTCGTGAATGAAGGCAACAGGAGGAAGACGACCTAAAATGTCATCTATGATAGCTTACATATGTACCAGCGATGGTGGGGGATGAGTGAAAAAAGAATTCTTATAGGCTGAGGTATCTTAGAAACAAGGTTTCCTGTGTTCATGGATCTGTTTATTGACATTATGTTGTGGAGGGGCTTGCACTGGCAGAGTTATGGACGCCAAGGGTGGTAGTGTCGATGCGGGCGGTTGTAGTAAATGCAAATTATGAAAAACTGAAATCAGACACATTTTCATGTAACATAGGAATTCAAATAAATAATAGAACCTCAATCAAATGTTGCTTCTTCTGGTATTAATCACCGTTTCTGATCAAAGATAAAGCTCAAGGTGTTTTTTGAGATTGGTCACATAAGTGTGTATTGAAAAGGACTGGCTTTTCGCCATAAATTGACATTAATATCACATCAATTTGACAACCCTGTAAATTTACACTGCTGCATGGAGACACGTACAAAAGAGAAACCACCAGTGGGGTCTGGGTGGCTTTGGAAGTGGTCTGACGTAACATCTGGCCTGAATTTGAAGCTTTACTGTTTTAGGGAGAATCCTTGTAGACTCCCCTTGAGAAAAATATGAAAATGTGGTAGTGGTGTAACGCTAAAGGACTCCCCCTTGTATAATATGATAAGGGTCCAGTGAGTTTCCCAAATGTTACAGATATTCATCGACTTTGGGCTAAATGAGTCCCTCTTTTGGAGAACGTGGTTTCCCGAAGGGTTGGGGGCCCCCTGCACTTCAGCGGTCTACGCTACACCCCTGGACATACTACCGGTATTATATTTTACTGCAAGTGTCTCGTAATTTTCCTAAAAACCATTGGCTCTGGAAAAGTAGTCATGGAATAGATATCAGTGCCCCCATTTATTCCCAAGTAAGCATGACCCTCAGAAGTGATGCAGGTCTACCTGCCCTAACATAATTTTTTATCAAAATGGGGACAAAATACTTTTTTCCAGCACAATATCCCACAAAAATGTATAAAAGGCCATACATGAAATGGGAATTTCTGAAAAGTAAATCTGACTCCTCTATTATTCACCATTGCATCAGTCTGCAATTCTACGTTTCATTTTTCCATCCTGTTTCTTCCAAACAGAATTTCCATCATATGTTATAAGAGTAAACATTCTTTGAAGAGGTAGGCTGGAAAAATAAAATTAAGAAATGACCCATACCACGAATATACCCGGGCAGCAGTTCTGTGCTTGGTTTGCAACAGTGGCGTAGCTAGCCCTTTGGCCTCCCATGGCGGTCCCTGCGTTTGCTACATTGAAGGGAGGGGGGTGGAATGCTGGTGAGATTCTGCCCATTGCCGTCCTGCGTGGGGAGGGGGAGGTAAGAGCGGGAGGGAGGAGGGACCACTGCCCCCAAACTTGTGCCCCCTGGGGCAGACCACTCCCACTTGCCATGTCACTGGTTTGCAAGCTACTAACATAATTGTCCCTAAAAGGACAAGAATTGTTACCGACTTGCCATGGGTGGCCTCCATCTTCCTCACAATAAGCCAGGTCCAGTATTTTGTCCATTGAAGGCACCATCCTACAATGGAAGGATTCAAATGTCTTGAACTGTCAACGGTACGCCACAGAGGAACCCAGCTTGCGATTAACTGCCACCAATGTGCCAGAAAAAGCATTTTATACTCTGGGGCCACGATCCTGCCATGAATGGCTCTAATCCTAATGATACTGCTAGGAATGTGCACCAATATGCCAAGGGTTGACTGAAAATAAGAATTTGCCTGGGGCAGGGCTACAGTTAGCACAGCAGGTGCAGTAGCACCAGGACCCAGAGTGTCGGTGCCCAGTGAAACATGGGAATTGGTCTATTTTGCTACCCCAACTGCAGTCAAAGTGGTCATTTTCCTTGCTTGCACCATGGCCCATGGTATCCTTGCTAAGCTACTGAGAACTTCTGCCAATATACCAGGAGCCAGCCAGCACATGTACTCACACATGCTTACAAAGGCATGTACTCCAACCCACACACACACACACACTCTCACCCCTACACATGCACACATGTCTGAGCATTTGTTTTGCTTAATGGTAGCCACATGTGCTGGCCCACTTCCGATCATTCTCAGCTGAGAGTACTCCATGATCTACACACATACACAGCTCTCAAGTTCCCACTCCTAGCACTCTTTCATTCATGGCATAGCAGGGAAGCAGGAAGCTGGGATTCGGAGCATGCGCAATGCATCCTTTGTCAGCATGTGACTGACATCGGGCCCAAGCTGATGGAGGTCACCAGCTCCATCATTCAGTTACAAAGCCACCTCTTGCTTTTTCACTCCGGACTTCCCTAACTCGTCACAGGGTGAGATGGGGTCAGTGTGGATCGGTGGTCCCACTCAACCGTAAGATGAGTATGGACACAGTGATGTGTGATACTGATCGGCGTGCAGCCCCGGGCACTGCCGGGCTGAATAGACCTAAAGTCATATGTACATATATTAAGTAGCACAAGTGTACATAGACTGGCTTAGTGTACAGCACGTTAATAAATTGGCCAAATGGGCCATTTTTAACTCTAATTGGTTAAGGTAAAAAAGCAATTCCTATGCAAATGGATGCACAGAAGTCTATGTTTAAATTTAGCACACATTGCTTGAGGCTTACCATTTGAGAAGAGCTAAGAATTTTCAGTGTCTAGAAATCAGTGATCAGAATTGAATGAATATACCAGTTCATAGTGGCATAACATGTTGGACACCCTGAACTGGTGACTAGTGGCTTGTTGTCACTTACATTTGCATGTGAAACTCCTCCCCCGTGTTTGGATGGCACCTGACTCCTAGGTTGCTATTGCTATGGACAACAATTTGACTGGTTATTTTCTTTCAGCTTCCTTCACAGGTTACTCCAATTAACTTTTTGAAGCTACACATTCAAAAACCAGAAAAGCTGTACTTCTTGACGCTGTGATAAGTCTTGTCAGCTGTCAGGGCATGGTATCCCTGCGGAAATCAGTTTGGGGAAGTATTTCTGCCAATTAAGTTTTAAAACCTGCAGAGTGTAAAATAAGGCTGTTTGTCATTTTATCGAAAAAACTGACAAGTCTGCATTACATTTTGGCATTTTTAGCCATCAAAGGAACTGAAATATTTCTGAAAATGTGTTCTTGTGGTCTACATACTAATGTCTAAAGAGATTGGCGCGTGCACCTTCCTACAGAGGTTAAACGGTGAAGCATGAAGGTCATACATGGCAATATTGGTTTATCGCTTCCCCTGCAGTTATGTGACAGAGCCAAAGACGCAGAAGCATAAAAATGTGAAAGGGCATTTAACAGAAATGAATGCCCATCCGCATATAATCAAAAAGTGTGAGCCTGCAGCGTCACTAGCCCCACAAGCAAACGCGCCCATTCTTCCAGTTTGCTCCCTGCGCATGCGCCACATTGTTGCCTGCACCTAGCATTCGGGCAAATAACAACAATTAACGACTGCATTGTGAGCCTTGCAAGACTGAGCCAGCGATAGCATTCAACTGGAGTTTATACATATTACTTTTTAACCGTCCCATTTTTCTCCTTCAATTTATCTCAAATCTAGTGCATGAAAATAAGAATTTATAGCGCCTGCTTTCCAGATTTTCTGGATCTTCGGTGTCTCCTTCTTTAGCACAATCAGTTTCAACAAATTGTTCCTGAATTTGATTCGCTGTCGTAAAGTATTGGTCCATACGATCACTTCATGCTGGGCTGCTTAAATGTTTAGCAGCATATTTATGAGGGTTGTGCGTCGCGTATGCATTATGCAACGTGGTACATACGCAATGCAAGGCCAAAATTTCGATTTTTATGCAGCCATGAAAGGCCACCTTGCCTGGCCCTGATTGGCTTCAGAAATCCAGAGCAACACAACGCAATGCAAATCGATGCCTTGTGTTACTCTGTCCTGGAGGACATTCCATGGGTGTTGCATAGGCGTTTCCACGCAAATCCCATAGATTTTGATGTATTCCCATATTTACCATTGCTGGTAGACCTGGGAACGCGCCAAAATGCTACGCATTCCCAGGTGTGGCGAAACGAGTAGAAATATCTTTATTGTTCCTTGTTACTTCCTCTCACCCTTGCACTATTTTGCAAGGGTGACTGCATTGGCGCTAGGCAGGTTATTTTAGTGCCAGTGCTAGGGAAAACACAGGGGGGGGGGGGGGGCACCGTATTGTTGTAAATACGCCACATCCCTGTGTTTTGGAAATGTCAGAGTCTGGCGCTAGCAAATTTGGCGCTGCTCATTGCTCTGATATTTCCTTCTAAATATGCTCCCTACCGAGTTCTTTACTGTCTTTCCATCACAATTATAAGGCCATCTTGAAGAATCTGTCTGTTGAAGGTATTAGACTCACTCACCTGCTTGCATCATTTTTTCTCATCCTTCTCCAGAATGGAGTTTTTTCCGCATGTCCGTTTTTCCTCCTCATTCTTCTTCCACTGAATGAAACTGCTGTTCATCTGGGTTTCTTTGAGCAGTGTTTTCTTTTCCGGTGGATAAAACACTGTTGCCTGATTGGTTGTCTCTCTGTGCAGAAACATAGAAAGGCACACTGAACGCCGACTCAAGTTTGTCAGACTTCTTTATAGTTAGGGTGGGCGGAAGTGACGTTGAGGTGAACTGCGAGACAATACATTTAAATCTTCCCTTTTTGGCCAGGAACCAAATGGCCAATACATAATTCTAAAAAAAGAGCCTAGAAATATCAGGGGGAAATGTATTTGTAAAGAGCATGTGCACCCTATGGGACATTTTGTCACCCAACTCATTAGTAATCATTTCAAAGTCCTCAGAAGGATGAAAGGCTGAGACAACCATGAGGTTAAATAGAGCTCACTAGAGTTGACGTTTTAGTCGACCAAGTCACCAGATAAAGCTGGCAGATGCAATAATAATCATCGCCATCATCAATATCAAATGTAGAAGCAATCATAGCTGAGGTTGAGTTGCAAGCAGGCTGCATGTTGTGATAACTTAAGGGGATGAGTGTGTGAACTGACTAGTCAGTCAAAGGGTCTCCGGAGGTCTGCAGGAAGGAAAGTCCTCTTTTAATGTTCAAAGAAGACCACAGCCCATGACCAGAGCCTTGAAGCTCCAATCCCAGAGGGCATCCCTTGATACCAGTGAAGGTCAGAGGCATCTGTTGTGAGCTCCAGCTCCAAAGATGATTGCAGGGAGCACAACTTTGACACTCATTTTCAACAGGAGGTGGAAGAGGCCAAACTCAGGTTTCCTTTTTTCAATCAATCCACTCCAGATGTTCATCCTATCGCTTCATGGCAATGGTAGACTCTAGGGGTTCATTTTCTGTTGTTAAGTCTCAGCTGCAGACAGCTTTGGCGGTGTCGCTTTACCCTTGACTTACCTCTCACTCTCTATGTTCCACCTGCCCAGTGACGTAGCATGGGGTCCACAGTGGCGGTTGCCCCAGGTGCGAAATTCTTAGGGGCGTGAAATTTTAAAGAAAATATTGCGCCTCCAAACCCGCAGACTGTTAGCACTTCCTGAGGCTACCGGTCCACGGGTTGGGGCCGCAATATTTTTTAATTTATTTGGCCTGGGCACTGGCAACCCACGCTATGCCGCCGCCTCTACATCTTTAGATTCCTCACAGCTAGCAGAAGCATTCGGCCGTTGTTTATTTTCAGGTACAAGCAGGAGGATGTGATCAGTGCAGTCCGTGTTCCAGAATAGGCATTACAAGGGGTTAGTCCACCATATTACATCCCCCTGACATAACGGGGTGCCTTGTACAATATTATCATTGAGTGCACCCTTGAACCACCTTTCCCCTGCCTGTTTCTCATGTCCTATGCACACTGACCAGATTCACAGACTACACTGTAGTCTATGTCACCTCTGCTCTGCCCAGGTACTTGGTTGCTTCCTAGGTTTTCCTGAGAGCAGAGCTGGTCCATACTAGCCAGGGCTCTTTTGGGTAGTTTTGCCGCTCCTGTCCTACTTTGTATACCACAACCTGGACCATCCAAAATGCATGCGGGTCATACCCCAGGATGTCCAAGGAAAGACTGCTTCAACCATGGGATAAGTACCATTAATCCACACTTCGTCTGCTTATAATTCCTGTAAACTCCAGATGTTGCTATTATACAAAGAATGGTACTCAATTCTCATCTTTGACAAAAAAGGACATCTGAGTCTGCTAGTGGGATTTCCATCTCTTCTCCTGTGTGTAAAGGCTGGTTGTTTTCCCAGCTGCTTGAAATTTGCTGGTGTCAACAACAGTTTTTTGGGAACCTGTGTTCAGAACCCCTTACCAGCATAAGAATACTGGCGGGGGTGAGGTGAGGCTTTAGGACATGGATGGGGTAGGGGTCAGGGATCCGCCTTACTTAGAAAACAATATGACGCCCATTGGTTTACATTTTGCTATTTTGGGACAGGCAAAGCTAGTAGGTGGAAAAACATTGGGTACAATTGACTGGAACGTTTTATAAATGACACATTCATCTATTTGCTCCATAATCATTCTGAAACGAATTGGATAGCTCTAGAATGCTAATAGACTGATTTATTTTTATTTGCCATTTTAGGTTCATGCTTCAAAAGGGAAAATACTGGATTTCATTGCTTTTCCTAATATTTTGATGAGATTCATGTTTCAGAAGGGAAAAATACCAAATTTCTTTGCTTTCCCTAATATTTTTTATTAAAACTGAAAAAGATAGACGAGGCCAGTAAAAAACAGGTGACCACCTTTGAGCATACTGGCTTCGACTCCTCTTTGTTAGAGTGAGTTGATTCAGAGGAAAACTTGCTTGCCAGTTCTCCAGATTTTTCGGGAAGTTAATTTCATTGTTCGCCACTTTACGCTTGTTTACTTTAGTGAATGTGTTCGCTTCATGTATAAAGAGGAAGTGAACCAGGCCGCCCGCAGAAGCTGGAACAAGATCACAGCAGACCAGCTCGCCACCTCCCTGAGCCAGCACCCTCCTGCCAGCTCAGCGAACCCCAGCCAGGCCGCCGACAACCTCACGAAGTGGATCAGCATCTGCGCGGATGAGCTCGCCCCGCTGAGGACCCCGCCCAGCAGACCCGGCAGCAAGAAAGCCCCGTGGTTCACCGACGAACTCAAGAGCTCCAAGAAGAACTGCCGAGCCCTCGAGAAAGTCTGGAGAAGGGAACCTACACCGGACAACAGGACCTCCTTCAAGCTTGCCACCCGGAAGCACCACCAGCTGATCCGCGCCGCCAAGAAAACAGCATTCAAGGACAGGTTGGACAACACTGCACACAACTGCAAGGAACTCTTCAACATCGTGAAAGAGCTTTCCAACCCCAGCGCAGGAAACAACGACATCACCCCATCGCAAGACCTCTGCAACTCCCTCGCTTCATACTTCCACAACAAGATCGCGGACAAACACAACAGCTTCAACAACCAACCAACGTACACCATGACCGAACAACCACCCCCCACCACCACCCTCCACGCCTGGACCCCGATCAGCACCGAAGACACCATCCGCACGATGAACTCCATCCACTCCGGATCACCGACCGACCCCTGCCCTCACCACGTCTTCAACAAGGCCGACGCTGTCATCGCACTCCACCTGCGAGACATCATCAACACATCCTTCGACACTGCCAACTTCCCTGAGAGCTGGAAGCACGCCGAACTCAGCGCTCTACTCAAGAAACCAACAGCGGACCCCACCGAACTCAAGAACTACCGCCCCATCTCGCTCCTCCCGTTTCCAGCCAAAGTCATCGAGAAGACCGTCAACAAGCAGATGGCAGCTTTCCTCTAGACGAATGGATCCCTCGACCCCTCACAGTCCGGCTTCCGAGCCAATCACAGCACCGAGACCGCCCTCATCGCCGCCACCGATGACATCCGAGACCTGATGGACAATGGAGAAACAGCGGCCCTCATCCTCCTAGACCTCTCCGCGGCATTCAACACTGTCTGCCACCGCACCCTAGTACAGCGCCTCAGCAACATCGGAATCCAGGACAAGGCGCTGGAATGGATCATCTCCTTCCTCGACGGAAGAACACAGAGAGTCCGCCTACCACCGTACAAGTCAGAGGCCTCCGAAGTCATCTGCGGCGTCCCTCAAGGATCATCTCTGAGCCCCACCCTCTTCAACGTCTACATGAGCCCCCTCGCGGCCATTGCACGCAAACACAACCTCAGCATAATCTCCTACGCCGACGACACCCAGCTGATCCTCTCCCTGACCAACGACCCCACCGCCGCCAGAGCCAACCTGCACGAAGGGATGAAAGAGGTAGCCGAGTGGATGACGACCAGCCGCCTGAAACTGAACTCGGACAAGACGGAGGTCCTCATCCTGGGCTCTTCACCCTCCGCCTGGGACGACTCCTGGTGGCCTCCCGCCCTGGGCACCGCACCCAAACCGACAGACCATGCACGCAACCTGGGCTTCATCCTGGACTCCTCCCTCTCCATGACCAGGCAAGTCAACAACGTCTCCTCGGCGTGCTTCAACATCCTACGCATGCTACGGAAGATCTTCTGGTGGATCCCCACCGAGACCAGGAAGACCGTCACCCAGGCCCTCGTCACCAGCCGACTGGACTACGGCAACGCCCTCTACGCCGGTACCACCGCCAAGCTCCAGAAGAGACTCCAGCGGATCCAGAACGCCTCAGCCAGACTCATCCTCGACATCCCACGAACCAGCCACATCTCCGGACATCTGAGAGACCTTCACTGGCTCCCCGTCAACAAAAGAATCACCTTCCGCCTCCTCACCCACGCACACAAAGCCCTACACGACCAAGGCCCGAGCTACCTCAACAGCCGGATCAACTTCTACGCTCCCAAACGCCACCTCCGATCAGCCAACCACGCCCTCGCCGCCGTCCCCCGCATCCGAAGAGCGACTACAGGAGGAAGGTCCTTCTCCTACCTGGCCGCCAAGACCTGGAACTCCCTCCCTCCCGACCTGCGCCTGACCCAAGACCACCTCTCCTTCAGGAAGAAGCTGAAGACCTGGCTGTTCGAGCAGTAGCGGCGCACCCCCCCCCCCCCCCCCCCCCCCCCAGCGCCTTGAGACCCTACGGGTATGTAGCGCGCTCTATAAGTGTCATTGATTGATTGATTGATTGATTGATAACCATCACCTTGGTCTTTCCTCAAAGTCTTCAGGAAGGAAGGACAATGGACAGAGCAACCGGCTTCGGAACTGCCCCATAAATACCACATCTTACCCAAACTCCAGCCATCCCTGAAACCTAAAAGCCATTTCTACCCCTAAACTTCACCCATTCCTGAACCCTAAAGAAACCCTCACCTCCCCTACACACACTTAGCCCTGACCCCTAAAAACTCTTGTTCCCCTAAATTCCATCCATCTCTGAATCCCAAAAACCCTCACCAACCCCAAACTCTACCCTTTCCCGAAGCCTAAACCTGTTTCTCCCATAAACTCCTCCCATCTCTGATCCCTAAGACCCACTCTCCCAAAGTTCCACCCTTCCTAAACCTTAAAAACACTTCTTCACCTCTAAACTGTACCCAGCACTAAACTCTGAAAACCCTCACCAGCCTTAAACCCCACCCATTCCAGATCCATTAAAACCCTTTTTTATGCCGAACTCCACACATCCTTGAGCCCTAAAAACCACTAAGCATGGGCGAATTTTACGAATTCGCAATCCGCGAATTTGCGGATTTGCGAATTCGCGATCCGCAAAATTCGCAAATTTGTGCGAATTTGCGGATTTTTGTTTTTTTGCATGTTCGTGGGGTTTTTGCGTGTTCGCGGGGCTTTTTGCGTCTTCGCGAGCCGCTTGCATAGCGAAGTTACCCATGCAGTCGTTTATGGGAGAGGGAGAGATAGATAGATAGATAGATAGATAGATAGATAGATAGATAGATAGATAGATAGATAGATAGATAGATAGATAGATAGATAGATAGAGAGGGAAAGAGAGAGGGAGAGAGAGAAAGAGAGGCCGGATCTCTGAAGGGCCAGATTCCTGAGTTGCCCCTACAGAACATACAGCTTTTTATTTTTAGCAAAATGCATATGAAAATTGTGCTGTAAAGGTCTCTTTTAGTTTAACCCCTCCTGACAACTCAAAATGGGTGTATTTGCCATCCTCTCCCTTCTTCCCTGCTTCAAGGGTCAGAGAATAGTTGCAAGTAGGCAAGGAGGCGCCAGGAAGCAATTAGCAGCAGGTGTCCAAGTTGAAGTTAATTTGTTTGTAACCCTTTTGTAAAAGGTTACAAAGAAATTAGGTTCAACTTTTGCACCTGCTGCTGTAACCCTTGCTTGGCTGAAAATTCATCCCCGCTGATTCGCGGATTTTACCGCGATTTCGCGAGATTCGCGGATCGCGAAATCGTGAAAAATCCGCAAATTCGCCCGCGAAACGGATTTTACGCCCACCCTTAAAAACCACTCATCACCTCTGAACATCATGCATCCATCACACCAAAGACCATTCACTATCCCTAAACTCCACACAATTTTAATGTATTTGAATGTTGCCTTAAAAATATATTTCCTTTAAAATGTTTCTTTTCAGTTTTCAATTTATTTGTATTTTCTTAAAATTGCTTTTCCATGATTTGTTTTCCTCCAACGTGGTTTATCAGTTAGCTTTTTTCAATTAATTCTCATACATCACATCACGCTCATCATCCCATGATTCTAGGCAGATCACTTAATCTCCTGTTGATAAAAAAAAAAACAGAAATGAATCTAACCTTGTGTAATGTAATCTGGTGCTCATGTAAAGCTGTCTAATGCCCTTGGGCCAAGTTCATGCTAAATAAAACTACAAAAAAAACAGAGCATGTTTAACCAACTTTGCGCAGGGAGCAGAGTCCTTGCTGCTGACCTGTAGGTGCCATGTTCGAATCACGGAGGACCAACTGAACTGTTCATGTTTATTAAATCAATACATTGAATAACGTTAAAAGGAGGTACGTCAGATAAAAACAACATCCTGTATTGTCTCTGAGCGATAAACCTGCGTATTCACCGGTATTTATGTATCTGGCTACTCCAGATGTGAAAACGCTCTCACCGAGTTTACCCGGTTAAACTGTGCAGATGTGGTGAGAATGTTTCTAAAATGCAGTGGTTAATTTGTACAAAAATAAGTGCTGGGGCACTCATCTGGAGGCATTTCTCCTGTGAGTGGCACCCAAAACAGAACCAACTGCTAACCATGAAAGTGAGTAGAGGATGTGATGTAAAAGCCAGAGCTGCCGACTTCGGAGCTGGGGAACTGTTGGCTCAGCATCCTGTGATTCTGGGCAAATCACATAATCTCCCTGTGCCTACCATAAATTAATGTGTCCTTAACTGGTGCTCATGAAAAGTGCAAGTGTTGATGATTAAGAAGTCGATGCTGAGCACCGGTAACCACTAGCTCAAATTAAGCACTGCTAAAATGTTGCTTTCCGTTTCAAATAAATCGAGCTTGATCTGGGGGAGGACATACAGCGGGGGTGCAGCAGAAGGTGAGATTCAGGCAACTTTCGCTAGCAATTTTCTTCTGATTAACACGAGGCTTGCAAAATTCCGAGTGAATTAAAATAACTCCTATAGACATCTATTTATAAATGTCAGAGTTGCTTAAGATTTATATCCTTCCTATGTTGCCCAACAACTGAATTGGTTTGTGAGGGCTCGTTTGTGGCATTATTATTATAGTGTTTTTATTACAATTATGATCTGCTTTTATTCTTTAGGAAAACAAATATTGGCTACAATTTTTTTTTTACTTTTAGAATACATTTCTTGATGAAAGACTTTGATTTTTGGGATAATTAGAACACGAGAATGGTAATAGTTATGTTATACTGCACAGAATTCAGTACATAAATATTTATAGATTTTCATATACATTAGATGGCCATAGTATAAGATTTATTGTGTGTTTTGAACGCATTTTGTAATCACTTTGGCTGTTTGTGTTAAAAATACAATAATCCAGTAACATACATTGGCAAAACCAGTAGGATTCTCGACATAGGGCTATTGGTTTTGCCAATGCTTGTTAAAAAGATATTGGCTCCCTAAAAAGAGGAACAGTCTGAGTCTGGTGCCGTTTTTAAAGAGGTTTAAACAACCTCATAGACGACTCATAGAGGAGGCCTGTTTCTACCTATTAGATGGACACCCAGAGGAAGCTGGGCTTGTCCCCATCCACACTTTATGTCACTAATAATGAAACCAAAACTTCAGAAGGGCTAACTCAAGATAATACAAGACAGCTGTTATATCAGTGGAGTTTAGACACTGGGAAATCAGATTATACATGCATTTCCTTAGTATAACTAAAGTCAGTATTTACATTCCATCAGTAAGTGTTCCTTCTGAAATGTTCTCCTATAGCAGCCGTGCTTTAGTTATAACTCAGGCTAGATTATAGGGCGGGTAAGAAACTTAGCTTTACAGATGTTCCGCATATTCCTCACCGGGCTACCATGGGTTGGCTGTAAATGGGGTGGGTTTCATTGAAAGCCATTATACCAATAGATTGAGAGAATAAATATTTATAGTGTATTTGATGACCTTATCCATAATGATGATACCCACCGCTTCCCAGTTAGTTACAATTCACAATCCCTGTGCACTTGGGGCGAAAGAGTACTTATGACCTTGAATTATATCACAATATTTATCTACACTTGTGATGGTGATGGCTGGTGCCTTAGTTGTCTATATGGGTGGCTGTATCAATATCCGTTTCAAGGGGTTTGTATCAGAAATAGCGACTACCAAACACTTGCTGTCAATCAAGAGAATGTGTTCAAAAGAGTATATACCCTTTACCCTACATGGGCCCTTATTTATGAGGCCTTGCGTCAGTTTTGAGCCGCCGGTGCGTCACTTTTTGTGACGCACCAGCGGCGTAAAAAATGCGCCATGTTGCGCCATATTTAAAAAGTGACGCATCTAGGTAGATGCGTCACTTTTTAAACCCCTGCGCCACATTATACCTGCGTCAGGTATAATGTATGCAGAGGGGGCGTTCCCCCGTAAAAAGCCTCGTAATAGTGACGCAGTGAAATCTATGAGATTTCACTGCGTCACTTTTAGGATGCTGTTGCGTCAAAATCTTGCGACTGCCTCACAGCAGGCGTAAGACTGACGCAAGCCCTTTCACATGGTGCTTTCCCCATGTGAAAGGACGCATCGCTGGAGTTGCGTCACTTTTGTGACACACTCCAGCAATGCTTCACTTTTGCGCTTACAGATACGTCAGAAATACTAACGTATCTGTATGTCCTTGCGGCATGATGCGTCATACATTAAATATGACGCATCATTGGTGTCGCAAGGAGTGCGCAGTGAAACGTGACGCATCGCTGTTTTCACGCAGCGATGCGTCACTTTTCATAAATGAGGCCCCTGGTCTTTAAGGAACTTGAGGAGCCATTTGTGATGAAGTGCTCCTATCGCACTTGGGAAAGGTTTGTTTAGATTTTGGTAGAGTTTCCAAAAAGCAGGAGCATTACAAGTGTGGGTCAAGGTGGGTAGGAGGCCTTGGGCATACCTATTGGATGCTGCTCCTGAAGTGATCGTCTCGTACTGCGCATCTGAAATGCCTCATTACCTAATAATGATTAATATTATCTAAATTTACTTTAATTTTTGGAATCTGCAGGTGAATCCCAGTACTACTAAATGATGAAGAAGACCGCCACACTCAAGGAGGCAGCACTTAAGACATTTCCCAAACATTATTTCACTTGACTTGTTTTCAGTATCTATGAAACATCCAAACTGACTCTTGTTGGTTGGCAGCCACTGCTATGATTTTGTCTTCTAAATAAAGTAAATTCTTATTAGAAGAACCCACTCTATTGGTGAGTGTTTTTGTCACATGTCCCTCTATCAATCAGATGCTGAGGATAGTTGAGGACTATCCCTGTCATTTTTAATAGTAGTTGAAAGAAAGAACCATTCCAGCTTATGTTCTCCCCTGCCTTCTGATAACCACTCTGGGAAGGAAAGAAGCGACTATTCTTGTGAAGTCATGATCTCGGATAAGAAAGCATCCCCACTGCCCCACCCTCAGACAAACAAGGCAATTCTGGCAGGGCCTTTGGGACTTTCTGAATGTGGATAGTACTGTATGGTAGCATTAATTCTGCAAGTCTTCACTCCACCCATGTTTATTGTCACCGTGAATGTTGGGACATCTTTGAGTAAGACAAGAGATGGACGGTGCATTCTGCATCAGGCAAGGAATGGATCCACACCTACTGTAACAATGGAAGTGATGTGTGTATCTCTTTCCTGAGGGTGCAGGACATATGAACGCCTTCTCTTGATAGCATTATTCTCCAAGTGTTGCCTATCTCTGTATTAAATGTGAAGTGTGCAATATGGCCCATATGTGATATTTTGGCAAAGCTTGTTACATTAAATGTTATTTTTACAACAGTGAGTACACATTTAACGTTATTTACCCTTGGAAGATGGAAAAGTTTACTCTCATATGGACAATTGTAATCTACAACCTTCTTCATTTATGCATATCCCATACTTGGTGCCTTTGCACCCTGAGGCATCTCACCACACTACATCGGGCCTCATGCTAAACCCTTGAACACACTCTCAGTAGAAATCTTTTTATTCAAAAGGACAATAAGTAATGAGTCCCATTTTTGCAGCTCATTAGCCAGCTAAGGTAGCTTTCCAGTGTATTCCAATCCCACATACTTATATAAAGATAGAAAAAAATACCACTAGAAGGCACTCATCAGAGAGAGAGAGTTTTTGGAGGAAGGGACCATGTCTGGAGGGACTACTGTGTTGAGTTGAATCCCAGTGCCTTAATCGCTTCAGCGAGACATGTCTAGGACATTCAAGGGACACCGGTGTTTTGTGGACTACTGTCTATGTGTAACACCTTCTCTGATTCACCAATGGGTCCTCTTCATCGAAGAGCCTACCCAACATAAACCTAAACATGATACCTTTAAATATCCTTTTACATTACTACAGTGCTGGGAAAATGGTGTACAGTTAGCATCCACATGCAAAGTATAGGTTCCAATATGTTTGGAATATTTTAAGGATTATAAACAATTTAACAGTTGCAGTTTTTTTTTAATTTAATGACGTTCAAAATGTACAATTGAATTAATACATTTTCAAAAACTTTAGTTTAAAGAATCGAGTTAAAGGACTGAGACAGTGTTGGTCTTCCATACTCCATGATCACAACATATTTTACCTGGCTTATGCACACGCAATAGCACTTTTGACTTGTCCTTGTGAGCAACATGTAAACCATAGGAAGCCTGTTATGTTCTAGTGTTATCAATTGTTACATACTATTAAATATATTGCTGTTTGTATGCACCTGAGGGTGATTTTAACCTTCTTACTTTTCTGAATTGCATAATGCATTAACCTTGCGGAGGCAACTGGTCTGCTTGACATGAACAATAATCTGAATAAAGTAAGTATTTAAATATAACGCTTTAATTGGTTGTCTTTTATTTGATACCATTATTACAAGCATGGTACTAGTTATGGTGTACAGTCAAAATATAGAGTTTTTAATATCGAGTAGCAATAATATCGAGTAAAAAATATAGAATAGACATAATATCGAATAGACAGAATATAGACTACCAAAATATCAAGTAGAATAGTATTAATATCGAATAGAATAGCATTAACATCGAATCAAAAATATAGAATGGACAAAATATCAAATGGACAGAATATAGAATACAAAAATATCGAATGGACAGAATATAGACAACAAAAATATCGAATTTGAGGTAATTAAGTTAATATTATTTTTATTATTTGCGTAATATAATTCTGTAGCGGGTTGTGGGTTTATAGGGTAATAGGGTGGGAAGTAATTTAATTATAATTAATTAAATATGTTATTTTATTTATTGGTATTTATTTTTAATTAATTGTTAATTAATTGGTAATTAATAAAAATATAATTGGTAATTATTTTTAATTGATTAATTGATAAATATGTTAATTTTAGTAATTTATTTTCTGTAGCGGGTTGTGAGCTTATAGAGGAATAGGGTTGGAAGTAATTTAATTATAATTAATTAAATATGTCAATTTATTTATTGGTATTTATTTTGAATTAATTGTTAATTATTTGTTAATTAATTAAAATATAATTGGTAATAAATGTTATTGGTTAATTGATAAATATGTTAATTTTTGTAATTTATTTTCTGTAGTGGGTTGTGGGTTTATAGGGGAATAGGGTGGGAAGTCATTTAATTATAATTAATTAAATATGTTATTTTTATTTATTGGTATTTATTTTGAATTAATTGTTAATTAATTATTAATTGGTAATTATCTAAAATATAATTGGCAATTAATTTTAATTGATTATTTGATAAATATGTTAATTGTAGTCATTTATTTTCTGTAGCGGGTTGTGGGTTTAGAGGGGAATAGGGTGGGAAGTAATTTAATTATAATTAGTTAAATATTTTAATTTAATTATTGGTATTTATTTTTAATGATTTGTTAATTATTAATTGGTAATTGATTCAAATATAATTGTTAATTAATTTTAAATAATTGATTAATTGATAATTAGGGTACTTTTTAAAATTTATTTTCTGTAGTGGGTTGTGGGTTTATAGGGGAATAGGGTGGGAAGTAATTTAATTGTAAGTAATTACATTTTTTAAATGTTTATTTTTTGATCTAATTTTTTATTAATTTTAAATTGTTAATTTATTGTTAATTGGTAAATAATTTGTATTAGTAGGTAATTATTAATAATAATGAATTTTTATTAGTTATTTTAATTGATAATTAATATATTATATAACATTGTTAATTATTTAAATTAATTTGTAATTGGTATTAATATTTATGTTATTTTTGTTTCTATATGAAGTATTTAGTTTCCCTACGGTTGCACTCACTGGAGTGGGAATAGTAATTTTTACCCTCCCACTATCCAATGCTTTCCCTACTGTTGCACTTACTGGAATGAGAATAGTAATTTTTACCCCTACGCTATCCAACGTTTTGCCTACTGTTGCACTCTTTGGAGTGGGAATAGTAATTTTTACCCCTACGCTATCCAACGCTTTCCCTACTGTTGCACTCTCTGGAGAGGGAATACTAATTTCTATCCCTATGCTATCCAACACTTTTACTACTGTTGCACTCAGTGTAGTAGGAATAGTAATTTTTACCCCTACGCTATCCAACGCTTTCCCTACTGTTGCACTCTCTGGAGTGGGAATAGTAATTTTTACCCTCCCGCTATCCAACGCTTTCCCTACTGTTGCACTCACTGGAGTGGGAATAGTAATTTTTACCCCTACGCTATCCAACGCTTTCCCTACTGTTGCAGTCTCTGGAACGGGAATAGTAATTTTTACCCCTACGCTATCCAACGCTTTCCCTACTGTTGCACTCACTGGAGTGGGAATAGTAATTTTTACCCCTACGCTATCCAACGCTTTCCCTACTGTTGCACTGTCTTGAGTGGGAATAGTAATTTCTACCCTCCCGCTATCCAACGCTTTCCCTACATTTGCACTCACTGGAGTGGGAATAGTAATTTTTACCCCTACGCTATCCAGCGCTTTCCCTAATGTTGCACTCTGGAGTGGGAATAGTAATTTTTACCCCTACGCTATCCAACGTTTTCCCTACTGTTGCACTCACTGGAGTGGGAATAGTAATGTTTACTGCTATGCTATTGTTATCCTCTCAGTCTTCAGGATCAGTGTGATGTTAAAACAAGGCCACCTCCTGATCTATGCAAACCCAGATTGCTGTTATAGCCATGGGTTAAGGAAGGATCAAGCGAGGGCAAAACCGCGGGGAAGGAAGGGGACAGCAGGGAGGGAGATCTGAAAGACAAATAACAAGACCGTTGGTACCGGTTTCTACACACCAGATAACATACAACCACTGACCAACCACCAATAATAAGATATACCTGTAACGAAAACTAAGGTCACGGTACTGTAAGGGTATGGAACCTCTTTATCATCCAATCCCGTGAAGGATACGAATGTTGCAATGTTTCCCTGTAACACACAAAGGTAACAGCCCTTACACTCTATCATATAATCCCTTGACTATGTACGTTTTGGAAACTTGTGTGATAGTACCTGCGATTAGAGGGAAAGGTCTTGTATAGCGTCTTGTCAGACTCTTGATTCTATGGCACACGTTGAATTGAAATAAAAATAATAAAGGGTTACTTCACCCAGTTGAGAACAAATGAAGTCACAGTACCTGAGCCAATGATATAGGAATCCTTCCGATAACTCAACTGGTACTTGAGGTAATGTATTTTCGCAATAATTCCCAGCAGGAGTCGCAAGACGCAGACTCGACCGACAGGAAATACTCTTACCACGCCTGGCAAGACAATGAGGGTATATGTCGGGATTTCGTCCTCCGCAAGAGCCTCGGAATTAAGACTCACCAACGGAGGGCAAAGATGCAAGCAGAACCTTTTCAGAAACAACAGTCCTCCGCATGAGCCGATGCAAGAAGGGGGCGTGGCTTGGATGCCGAGGAGGTAGGCAGCGTGAGCCCGGAGCTCCGCGCCCGATCCCGAATATCATCCTGATTCTCTGATCGAACCCCAGCGAAACTGGGTAACTTCAGAATCTAAAGGCGTCACGGAGGGTACGGCGCTCACAGCGGACGACCTAAGGCTGTTCCCGGCCCAGAACTTTGAGTTTGAAAGTTCGCTTCGGGCGTGAAGACATTGAACTAAGATGGCGTCCTCGGCCTGAGACAAAGGAACGACGGGGACACGAGGCCGGACTCCTCTACTACCCTGCTGCTAATGGTACTGGTTGAGTCGACAAGTCCCTCTTGACTCACTCGGTGGCCTCGAGCGAACTTTCCTCGCACTGACGGGAGTAGTTGGCCTTCGGGACGTTAGATGAGTGCACCGAGGAGGCGACAATATGGCGACGGCCCTGTAACGATGGCCCCGGCCCTTTGAGCACTACTGGCGTCGGACGGTGTCAACGACTCGACGGCTCATCGGAAGCACCAGTCCCAGGAGGCGACTTCATCCTAAGTGCCTGGAGGGGGACTCACGGTGCGGAGCACAGCAGGCCTATCGGCGCCTATTGGCCGGGGAATTTCCTAATGGTGACGCCCAGAGGAGTGAAGAGAGGGTGACGAGGCGACACTAGAGGCCGTTATTCTTTGCAACCAAGATGGGGAAGCCGATAGGGAAGGGGGATGGCGCGACCGACACTGAGGCTGCGGAAGGAGCGGATCGTGACCAGTCTGCTCTTCAACGCATGCAAGACCGTATATTGGAGGCCATCTCCACCACAAAAGATGCCCTGCAGCAGGACATAGCACAAGTGGCGACGGGCCTGGGCCTCCTGAAAGCAGATCACGACAAGCTTAAGGACAGAGTAAAATCTGTGGAAATTACTGTTCAAGAGTTGACCCCGGACCATGCAGCGGTGAAGGCACGGATGGCGGATGTGCTGGATCGGTTGAAGGTGCTGGAAAGAAGGGCCGAGGATGCGGAAAAACGGAACAGGCGCAATAACGTTCGCCTCGTAGGCCTGCCGGAAAAAATTGAAGGCGATGATATGGTGGGCTATCTCGACAACTGGTTACGAACTGAGGTGGCACCGGAGGGATTGTCCCCTTTCTTCTCCCTAGAACGGGCCCATAGGGTGCCAGCTCGGCCCCCAGCCCCGGGCCTCCCACCCCGCCCGGTGGTGTTCAAGTTGCTCCACTACAGAGACAGAGACTGGCTGTTGCAGAGGGCGAGGGAAGCAGGGCCTTTTCAGGTGGATAACAACAGGGTCACCATGTTCCCGGACTATACATTTGAGACTCAGAGGCTCAGGGCCAACTTCCTGTCCCTCAAGCGTGAGCTCCGTGGTGAGGGCATAAAATATTCCCTGCTCTTCCCAGCGAAGTTGAGAGTGGTGGTGGATGAAAAATCACTCTTCTTTACAACCTCGGCGGATGCCTGGGCCTGGTGGGACACTTACAAGGCGGGAACAGATGGCGCTAAGGCCAGGGCGGAGGAGGCTAGAGTGGCACAGCCGATCAGGAAATCCCAACGAATCCGGAAGAATCGTCGGAGGACTGGCAGACCTTCTGTATCACAAACAGAGGCGGAGAGACAGGCGGCCCTGCAGGCAGTCGTGAATTTATCTAGCGCAGCCAGGAGCCAGTCCGGGAAGGGCACAGACTCTGAGGAACCAGGCACGGGGTCGGAGATGGGACTCTCGGAATTTGGTGGAGCCAAAGGCCCTATAGTGACGCAACAAACTTCTGGGGAGATCCTTGAGGCATGATACGCTGACGGAGGGAGCGGTCAGACACTGGGGCGCTGAGCCCGTGGGCGCAGAACAATGTTATTTGGGGTTTCGTGATTCTGTACTGAGGGGATTGTGGGGCGGAATGTGCGGGATTGATTTGCTTTAACGAACCTTTCGACATCGATCCGCGCCCTACTGGCCCTTACGGTCATCGCAGTGGAGACTGCGAACGCTAGTGCCTTTCCTTGAGGGGTAGTTGGGTGTGACGGTTTGGATGGGGGTACTTCCATTTGTGGGGGGGCCTGTCCAGGGGGAATGGGAACCGAGAGTAGTTGGGGTTGCTCCGGTTGTTGTTTTTGTTTGGGGGGGGGTTTCTTCTGTTCGGAGTGGGTGGGGTGAACAGTACGTGGATGGCAAATGCGCGTGGTCAATGATTTCTATTGTTTTGTCGGTGTGTGCGAAGGGCAATGGCTAGTACGGGGGCTTTGAAATGTGTGACCTGGAATGTGCGGGGTATGCAGACTATGGCACGTAGACACAAGGTTCAGGCGTACCTCAAGCGTAGGGGTGTGCATGTAGCGTTCTTGCAAGAGACACATCTCAACAAGCAGGAAGGGATCGCGCTGCAGAGGCGGTGGAGGGGGCAGTTATTTAACACAACGTATTCAGCCTTTGCAAGGGGGACGCTGATTTGGATACGTGCGGGGGTCACCTTCCAGGTCACTAAAATGTTGGTAAACCCCGAGGGCAGATATGTAGCGGTGGAGGGGAGGCTGAGGGGCAGGGTGGTGTCCCTCTGCAGTGTGTATGCTCCCAATGTGGATTTACCCGCATTTTTATCCACACTCTCGGGCAAACTGGCGAGTTATCTAGCAGGGCCAGTGCTCATGGGGGGGGATTTCAACTCGGTGGTAGATGTAGTTTTGGACAGGTCCCATCCCCCGCTGCGCGCGTCCCCAGCACATAGGGTGGCCAAGCGCAGGCTAGAGTGGCAGGAGAGTTGGGCTCTCAGAGATGCTTGGAGGGCACTGCACCCCACCACTAGGGACTACTCCTTTCACTCGCATTTGCATGACCTGCATGTTAGGTTGGACGCTTTTCTGTGCTCATCACATATGCTCCCCACGGTGGGTGGGGTGGAGTATTTGGCTCGGACGATGTCGGACCACAATCCTTTGTTGTTGTCCCTGAACTGGATGGTGGAAGTTAACTGTGTGCCAACATGGCGACTGCAACCTGACACCCTGGATGACTTGCTTTTCAGGGAGGCCCTTGGGGAACGCATAGAACGTTACTTTGAGGAGAATAGCGGCTCTGCCTCCACTAGGGCGGTGGAGTGGGACGCGTTTAAAGTGGTGGTACGGGGGCACTGTATTGGGAACGTTGCGGGGGCCCGCAAGACTTTGATGGATGATCTTGAGAAGGCGGAAAAGCGGCTGAGGGAGATGGAGAGGGGCCGCCCGAATCACCCTGAGCTACAGGAGGAGCTTAGTGGTGCCAGGGAGGCGCTAGCGGTGGAGCTGGAACGGCTGCGCAGCTTTGACCATAAAACATACATGACGAAGGCGCATGCGGAAGGTGATAAGGCGGGGTCAATGCTGGCGTGGCTTGCCAACCCAGTCAGGCGGGGCATGCCGATCATGATGATCCAGGAGGTGGGGGAGGAGCCCTGCCATACCCAAGCCGGGATACTGGACAGGTTCCGAGCGTACTATGAAGGTCTATACGAGAGCGGAGAGTCGGGCGGGGCAGATGAGCTGGGCATCTTTCTGGAAGGGTTACAGCTACCGCAATTGGAGGAATCGGAGGCAGAGGAATTGGGTCGGCCCATCACGGTCGGGGAGATAGGGTGTGCAGTAAAGCAGATGGCCAGGAATAAAACTCCGGGGCTTGACGGTCTCCCAATTGAGTTTTATAGCAAATATTTGGAGTACCTTGCCCCGCAACTGCTATCAGTTTATAACGAAGCGCAATCGCGAGGTCGGCTCCCAGGTTCCATGTGCGAAGCCCTCATGATCCCGTTGTTAAAACCGGGCAGGGAGGGAACGGTTCTGTCCTCTTATCGTCCGTTGTCCATGCTCACGACGGACTATAAGGTCCTGAGTAAAATCCTAGCGAATAGACTACTGGTCCACATGACTAGACTTGTTCATAAGGATCAGTGCGGCTTTATCCCTACACGTAACACCACTCACAATATTCGCAGGCTTACACGATTGCTGGGGGCCCACTGGCCGGATTCCATCACTCCATTGGTACTCTCCATTGACATCGAGAAGGCCTTCGACAGTCTTGAGTGGGGATATTTGTATGAGGTGATGCGGCACTTCGGGCTGGGGGACGGATATATTAACTGGACCAAAGTCCTGTATACTGATGCAGTCGCTAGAGTCCGGGTTGGCTCACTGATCTCGAAGCAGTACCCTGTGCGTTGAGGCACGAGGCAGGGGTGTTCCCTCTCTCCCCTCCTGTTTGCCCTGGCAATGGAACCCTTTGCTGTGGAGGCCAGATCGAGCCACCACTACGCCGGATTGATGTATAGGGACAGGCCACATCTCATTTCGTTGTATGCGGATGACCTATTGATGTTCTTAGCAGACGCGGACGCAGAGCTCCTAGGGGCGAGACGGCTGCTGGAGCGGTTTGGGCGACTGTCGGGCCTGAAGGTTAATTGGCCTAAATCCTGTCTATTCCCCTTGAGACCGGGAGAACTGTGCCCTCTCACGGCGCAGGAACTCCGGTGGGAACCGCATTGTTTGCACTATCTAGGAGTCTACGTCTACCATACCCCGGCGGATATGCTGGACGGCAATATCACCCGTTGTATTACCGCCCTAAGAGGGAGTATGGATTTTTGGTCCACTCTTCCGCTATCTCTGGCTGGTCGGATCTCCCTGCTTAAGATGGTGGCTCTGCCCAGGCTGCTGTATTACTTTAGGACGCTCCCGGTGTGGATCCCGAGCTCTGTTTTTCGGCGCCTGAGGTCACTGGTCATAGCGTTTCTCTGGGGCACAGGGAGGAGGCGCATCGCGCTGGACACCCTTCTGCGACCCAAGGATGAGGGAGGCTTGGCGGTGCCTGATTTTGAAGGGTACTACCTAGCAGCACAATTGCAGGTTTTCACCCAGGAGGTCGCGAAGGTATACAGAGGCCCGGAGCATGCTAGAGACGAGGGTACTCCGCGGCATGTGCTGGCATATATAACACTGCACCAGAGGCTCTTGGTCAGAGACCTGACAGTGGAGGAACAGACGTTCCGACTCTGCTGGAATCGGGCGCGCAAACGAGCGGGGGTCCGCCTTATGTATGCTCCTGAAATCCCGTTGGGGATGGTTACGGCCCTCCCTCATGGAGGGGACTGGTCGCGGCTGCTGGGCTGGGAAGAGGCTGGGGTCCAGATGCTGGGCGACTTGTACGAGGATGGGGTGCTACTCCCGTTTCAGGAATTGCAAGAGCGGTTCGACCTGCCGAGGGGCGACTACCTGTTGCATGCGGCGGTCACGGGCGCTATGCAGGATCATTGGGGAGAAGGATTGCAGGAACCAGGGACCTCCATGGCCTGTCAATATACGATGATGGCGGCCGGAACCTTTAAGGCTGTCACCTGTTTATACTCCAGAATGTTGCGAGAGGCTTTGCAGCCGCTCGCAGCATTGAAGGCCAAGTGGGAGTTGGACCTTCAAATGGAGATCCCTGATGCGACCTGGGGTCAGCTGCTGCGACGGGCGCGGAAAAGTTCGAGAAACGCCAGGTTTCAGCTAATCCATTTCTACATCATCCATAGGGCATACCTCACACCGGGGAAAATACGGCAATACTTTGGAGTGGAACAGGCCGCCTGCCCCAGATGCAATACAGTTGGAGCAGACTTGGGTCACATGTTGTGGGATTGCCCTGCCCTGGGAGATTACTGGCAAGAGATTGGGAGGACCCTCAACAGAGTAACGGATAGAGACGTTCAGTACACCAAGGCAGTGGGGGTCCTCCATTGGTTTCCGCACACGTCTAAGAATAAAAACACCAGCAAATTCGTAGATTTGGGGCTGATCCTTGCTAAGCGGGAGATCACGAGAAATTGGAAATCGAAAACGGGACCCACATATAAACGGTGGTATGGTGAATGTCTGTGGTGGGCGGCGTGTGAGAGCACCTTGAGGTACCAGGTGGCTTGGAGAACGAATGATGAGAGGGCTATGGAGAGGGCAACTGCATGGGAATTGTTGGTACAGGCGCTCTGAGATGACGCTGACGAGGAGCATGAGGAGATGGAGGAATTGGGTACTGCCAACCCCGCCACCTTACCGGGGGACACACCTTAGTGAATGTATAAAACCTTCCTGCTACACACCAGACTTTCTTTTCAGTAGTAATTTTGTATAGCGCGGCCACGGGGGGGGGGACGTTTGGAATTGTTGGGGTGTTGAGGGGTAGCTGTTTGATAGGGGTGGGGGAGGGGCGAAAATCACGAAAGCAACCCACTTTTTCTTGCAACAATGACTTCAGACAATGTAAGACACAGCAAGGAATGAACCACGGGTGAAGGCTGAACTGTCTTCGGTATGGGGACATGCCACTCAGGACGGGGGACGATGATCATTGTATTTTCTTGCTATGATTTCTGATTGCACTATGACCTCATTGTCTGTACATTTATATTGGTGATGCAATAAAAATGATGTTACAAAAAAAAATGAGCCGATGCAAGAAGGCTCGCCAACGGAGGAACGCAGACGTAGTAAGCTCCTAACAAAGGAACCAGGAGTCCTCCGCATGAGCCGATGCAAGAAGGCTCGCCAACGGAGGAACTCGGACACGGTAACTCCAAATGAAAGAACAAGGATTCCTCCGCATGAGCCGATGCAAGAAGGCTCACCAACGGAGGAACTCAGACGCGGTAGGAACAAACCAGCAGAATTGCCGATACACAATGCAGCCGCTAGCCTAACAGAGATCCAGACGGCAATCCTGTGGACAAATGAACACTGAAGTCCTGGTCAGAGAGAAAGCAATTACTCGGTCTAAGGAGCAAGAATATCCTACGAGGAAAACAGGAGGTTTCCTCCTACATAGAACCGCCCATTAGTAGGCGCTCAGCATTCTGGGACCTGTAGTTGTTTTCCGTACCTCCGGGGCACACAGTCTGTTTCTCCCTCTTGAGGCGCTCAAGGGATCGTGACAGTACATCCCCCCTCACCAAGAGCGCCGAAGAGGGCCGGGACGGGAAGGGAACCTCCTATGAAACAAAGCCACCAGACGAGGCGCATGTACACCAGACGCAGGCGCCCAGGTGTTCTACTCCGGCCCGTACCCTTTCCAGGACACCAAATACCGAAGGCCTCGCCCTTGCCACTTCGAATCAAGGATACTCTCCACCTCGTATTCCAACCCATCCTGAACCAAGAGCGGCGGCGGGAGGCGTCTTACGGAAGACAAAGAAGGCTTCAACAACGAAACATGGAACACCGGATGGATTTTCAGGTATTGCGGTAGCTTCAATTTCATGGCCACTGGGTTGATGCACTGTAAGATAGGAAACGGACGAATGTAACGAGGGTTGAACACGCTGTGCTTCCGGAACCTGATATTCCTGGTAGACAACCACACACGATCCTCACCTGATACAAAGGGCCAGGCCGCCGGTGTTTATCAGCAGTGCGCTTGTATGCCACCTTGGATGGCACATGGTTGGACTGTGCCTGTACCAATGTATCCTTGATGTGCGATATTCTCTTCGCTGCTTCCGGCACCCCGCTGTCCTGGAAGGGATGAAGAAAAGGAAGAAAGCGAGGATGACGCCCATAGGAACAGTAAAAGGGTGAGACCCGCGTGGCACTATGAGTCGCGTTGTTGTACGCCACTTCCGCAAGCCACAGATAGTCCACCCAATTGTCCTTGCTGCGATCCACATAGCACCTCAGAAACTGCATCAGCGTCTGATTAAGGCTCTCCGTCTGCCCATCAGTTTGGGGGTGGAAGCTCATGGATAGAGCCGTCTCTATATGCAAAGAAGAACACCACGACTTCCAAAACCTCGCCGTGAACTGGGAACCCCTATCCGAGACGATCACAGTAGGCAGGACATGCAGTCAAGCCACGTGTACCATCAACATACGTGCCAATTGTCCTGTTGTGGGCACCTGAGGACAGGCGATGAAATGCCCCATCTTAGTCAGAAAATCAATAACCACCAACACAGCCGTACATCCTTGATCCTTGGGCAGGCCCACCACGAAATCCAAGGATATGCTTTCCCACGGAACAGAAGGCGTAGGCATTGGTTGCAAAAGACCAGCGGGCGACGATGATCAGCCTTGACAGTAGCGCAGACATCACACAGCGATATCCATGCCTTGACATTGGGTCTCATGGATGGCCACCAACACCGACGATTGATTTGATCTACCGTCTTTTCCAGACCCATATGCCCGGCACTGGGAGAGCAATGGCACCACTGAAACACCTGTTTTCGAAGAGGTACTGTAGGGATCAGTAACCGTCCTTGGTTCACGGGGTAGCCATTCTTAAATTGCCATTCCTTATGACTGCGCAACCAGTTCTTCCAGTAAAAGGTGTTCACACCCTTACGGACTCCTTGTAGAAACGCATCCGGCTGTATAACACATACCATCTTGGCTGGATCGATGATAGCAGTTTCCACAACTGTTTCAGGGAACTTCAGGGATGATTGTCAGTGCATCAGCTTTCCTGTTCTCCACCCCCGGACGGAAGGTTATAATGAAGTGAAACTCCGAAAAGAACAGCATCCATCTGAGTTGCCTCGGAGTGAGGTGTCTTGCAGCAGTCATAAACTGTAGATTTCTGTGGTCGGTATATACAGTGACCATGTGTTTGGCCCCCATCAAGAAATGTCTCCATTCAGTGAACACGACCTTAATCGCCAAGAGCTCTTTTTCAGCAATACAGTAATTGATTTCAGCCCTGTTCAATTTCCGAGACCGATACGCCACCGGATGAAGTTGACTGGTTAGCTCATGTCTTTGCGAAAGGATGGCACAGAGCGCTACATCAGAGGCATCCGCCTCGACAATAAAGGGTTTGTCAGGATTGGGATGAGCTAGTACAGGCGCAGACACGAAGGCTTTCTTCAATGCTTCAAAGGCTTCTTGAGCCCCCTGATTCCATACGAACGGCTGTGCCTTCCTCAACAAATGTGTGATGGGAGCCACCACCTGAGAAAACTGCTTAATGAACCGCTGGTAAAAGTTGGCAAAACCGATGAAGCATTGGCCTGTTCTGTGGAACAGGCCAATCTTTCACTGCTCTGATTTTTCTTTCAGACATCTCCTGGCCATGGGGGCTGAGAATGACCCCCAAAAACTTTACAGTAGATACATGAAAGTCGCATTTGCTCAATTTGCAGTAAAGGCTATGCTTCTGCAGAAGTTGCAAGACTGACCTGACATGATGGAAGTGCAGTTCCTCTGACTCGGAGTAGATGAGGATGTCATCTATGTAGACGATAACGTAGTGGTCCAGTATTTCTCGCAGCACCTCATTTAGAAAGTACTGGAAAGCCTCTGGGGCATTACAAAGCCCAAACGGCATGACCAGATACTCATAGAGACCGTACCGGGTCTTAAAGGTGGTTTTCCATTTGTCTCCTTTTCTCATTCTTACCAGATGATACGCGCCTTTTAAATCCAACTTGGTGTAGATAATGGCCGACTTCACCTAGTCCAACAAAACATTGATCAGAGGAAGGGGATACCTGTTTTTAACTGTCACAGCGTTTAGCGCCCTAAAGTCCACACACGCCCTCAATTCCCCATTCGCTTTAGGAATGAAGAACAGAGGGAGGCAGCCGGGGATTTGGAAGGACGAATGAAACCCAGTCCCAATAGCTTATCCATATAGGCCCTCAGATGCACATTCTCCTGTTCAGTCAATGCGTACAAACGTCCACTGGGAACCACAGCCCCAGGGACAAGGTCAATTTGACAATCATGTTGCCTATGTGGAGGGAGCACCTCCGCTTGAACTTCGTCAAAGACCCCTTTGTATTCTTCGTAGACCTCAGGCAAAAGCACATCCTTTTCTGCTGCCGTGGCCACATACTGTCCGCAAGCCAGCGCGGAAGAGGGTCTCTTGTTAACCTCGTAGCAATGTTCCCAACAGTATGAGGAGTTCATGTTGATGGTACCTGTATCCCAATCTATGTCCGGGTTGTGACGTTTCAACCACGGGAGGCCTAATATGATACCGTACTGTGGGGCTTTGATTATGTTGAACATGACCCTTTCTTTATGGCACCCGAACAGCATTTCTGTTTCGTCTGTATGATAACTAATGGGGCCTAGTTCCAATTTTCTCCCATCCACTGCATATATCTCATCGCTATTGTGTCTAGGAATCAAGTGTATCCCTACTCTTTTTGCCTCTGTCATATCCATGAACATGCCTGTGGCCCCCGAGTCCACCATAGCATGCATGGTAATCCACGTATCCTGTATGTATAACACTACTTCAATAAACAGATGTTGCGCCCCTACAACATTCTTCAACAAGGAAGGGATGCAAGCCCGACTCCAAGGAACCCCTTCGTTCACCTTGGAGTCCTCTAGTTTTCCGCTGGCTTCTCTATTGCGGCTGAAACGTCTCTGGTAGGACGGAACCTAGACATCTTGGGTTTAACAGGGCATTCCCTAACAAAATGGCCTTTCTTGCCACAGTAGAGACAAAGTCCGTTTTTACGACGCAGCTCTTTCTCGGTCGAAGTTAAATCGGCTCTAACCGCCCCTACATCCATGGGTTCAGAGCCAGTGGCCGTGTTAGTGTCACCCGCCTTCAAAAGCCCATATGAAGGGATAGTTCTGCTCTTGGTCTTAGAATCACCCTTGCGTTCCCTTAATCTATGGTCCAAACGCAGAACCAGATTAATTAAATCCTCACACGCAACCGGCTGAGGATCGATCTGCGCAATGATATCTTTTATATCATCATTCAACCCCTGGTGAAAGAGAGAGGCTTGTTTGGCCTCAGGCCACTTAGTCTCCGTCACCAGCCTCCGAAACGAATTCAGATAAGTCAAGATGTCCTGAGTTCCTTGTCGGAGCCCCAACAATTCTTTATCAGCGGTGCAAGAGTCCGCCCTTCGATCGAACACCTTCGTGAATTCATCCCTAAAGGCTTCCCAATCATGAATGACAGGGTCGTCTCTTTGAATCAAAGGAACCGCCCACTGGGCTGCGTCCCCCGCTAAGTATGAAATGAGGAACGCAACCTTTGCCTGATTGGTGGGAAAAGATCGAGGCTTACAAGAAAAATGTAACATAACCTGCGTGAGAAAGACCTGAACTGAGCCCGCATCCCCTTTAAAGCGTTCAGGGTTAGCTAAAGGGATAGAGACAGGTATCTCCACCACCAGCGGACTAGGAGGGGTGGTACTCGATGCACCTGCATTAAATGGATTCCTCTGAATGGTATCCAGTATGTTACGTAATTCTGTTGCAACTCCGACTGTACCAGCACTAAGGCAGCTAACACATAAGGCCATTTCAACAACCACTGACCAGGAGGAAGTATTACTTGGGTCGGATATTCTGTTATCCTCTCAGTCCTCAGGATCAGTGTGATGGTAAAACAAGGCCAACTCCTGATCTATCCAAACCCAGATTGCTGTAATAGCCATGGGTTAAGGAAGGATCAAGCGAGGGCAAAACCGCGGGGAAGGAAGGGGACAGCAGGGAGGGAGATCTGAAAGACAAATAACAAGACTGTTGGTACCGGTTTCTACACACCAGATAATATACAACCACTGACCAACTACCAATAATAACATATACCTGTAACGGAAACTAAGGTCACGGTACTGTAAGGGTATGGCACCTCTTTATCATCCAATCCCGAGAAGGATACGAATGTAGCTATGTTCCCCTCTAACACACAAAGGTAACAGCCCTTACACTCTATCATATAATCCCTTGACTATGTACGTTTTGGAAACTTGTGTGATAGTACCTGCGATTAGAGGGGAAGGTCTTATATAGCCTCTTGTCAGCCCCGTGATTCTATGGCACACGTTGAATTGAAATAAAAATAATAAAGGGTTACTTCACCCAGTTGAGAACAAATTAAGTCACAGTACCTGAGCCAATTATATAGGAATCCTTCTGATAACTCAACTGGTACTTGAGGTAATGTATTTTCGCAATAATTCCCAGCAGGAGTCGCAAGACGCAGACTCGACCGGCAGGAAATACTCTTACCATGCCTGGCAAGACAATGAGGGTATATGTCGGGATTTCGTCCTCCGCAAGAGCCTCGGAATTAAGACTCACCAACGGAGGGCAAAGATGCAAGCAGAACCTTTTCAGAAACAACGGTCCTCCGCATGAGCAGATGCCAGAAGGCTCGCCAACGGAGGAACGCAGATGTAGTAAGCTCCTAACAAAGGAACCAGGAGTCCTCCGCATGAGCCGATGCAAGAAGGCTCGCCAACGGAGGAACTCCGACACGGTAGGAACAAACCAGCAGAATTGCCGATACACAATGCAGCCGCTAGCCTAACGGAGATCGAGACGGCAATCCTGTGGACAAATGAACACTGAAGTCCTGGTCAGAGAGAAAGCAATTACTCGGTCTAAAGAGCAAGAATATCCGACGAGGAAAACAGGAAGTTTCCTCCTATATAGAACCGCCCATTAGTAGGCGCTCAGCATTCTGGGACCTGTAGTTGTTTTCCGTACCTCCGGGGCACACAGTCTGTTTCTCCCTCTTGAGGCGCTCAAGGGATCGTGACAACTATCCAATGTTTTTTCTACTGTTGCACTCACTGGAGTGGTAATAGTAAATGTAACCCTCTCGCTATCCTATGGTAAATATATTGTATCTTGTTTAATTAATACTATGTTTATATATATATATATATACTAACAGCCCGTCCCGACATTGTCCGCGTATGAATTGCTGCCGGCCAGTAGTATATTGTTTTGTAGGTTTTCGTTTAGATAGCATTTCTTATCTGTGACAGGCCTGTGAAACGCTCCGATTCACAGTGCACTTGAGTGCGCGTTCAGTAGTGTGTGAACTCGAGTTTCCCTACTTTATTTTTCCTTGCAATATTATATAGCGCGAACTCGACAACATGGCACATTCATTTGTGGTAGGGACGGGCAGACAAAGCGATTTGCCTGGATTCACAGGATGTTGAGCTGATGCCGAGATTAGAACGTAGCTCCCCAGCTCTAAAGTTTGCAATTCTAGAACTTGTGGCGGGAGGTGTGTCTAAAAGTGTATGTCGGTGCTGGCCATCAATGAGAGAGACCTATGCATTTTTCAAATGGGTGGTGAAAAAATATGAGTATGTTGCTGGAGATGTGGGCCGCCGTGCCACCAATGTACTTACCGGGGGAGGGTAAACACCCATTATTCCGCAACTTTCTTTCCGCATACCATCACTCCGCATGCTTTTATTACGAAAGTACTATGGCTCCGCAATGCCATTATAACGCTTGGCATTACATTTTATATGCTTTTACCACACATTAATTTACAACGAAGTTGCATAATTGGTAAAAGCATGTTTTTTTTAATGTTTGGATAAGGTAAGTATGGGTATAGGGGTATATGTTTTGGGGTACTGAGGTATATGTTTTGGGGTGTTTGGCTATTTTATGGGTTCAGATATAGTTTTGGGTTATGGGGTAGTTTTAGGGTTTAGGGATTTATTTTATTTTTATTTTAAGAATTTATAAAGCGCAAGCTGTCACCATTGCAGGCATCCTGGCACTGACAGAGTCTGAGGAAGAGCGAGAGGTGGACCAGAGGGGAATAGGCTAACCCGGGAAGAGCCAAGTTTTAACCTTTTTACTGAACGGTAGGAGTTCATTAATGTGCCTAATCTCAATGGGGAGGGCGTTCCAAAGTCTGGCGGCAGCCACCTCGAAGGATCTACCTCCGGCTCTAACCTTCCTAAATCTGGGGATGACTACCAGTTTGGCATCCGAGGAGCGAAGTTGTCTGGTAGGAACATACCACACAAACTTAGATTGTAGAGGGGCTGGACCGGAACCGTGGAGGGCCCTAAAAACTGTACAGAGGGCCTTAAACTGAATTCTCTATCTAAGAGGGAGCCAGTGCAATTGTGCCAAGGCAGATGGTCCATGGGATCTTCTCGGCAGCCTCAAGGCCAATTTTGCAGCCGCAGATTGGACCCTTTGGAGCCTGTCCAGTAGAAACTCAGGGGACCCGAGCAGGAGGGCATTGCAGTAGTCCAACCTGCTCAGGATGGTACATCTAACCACTTAGGCGCGGGCCTGGGTGGGTAGGAGGGGCAGAACTTTCCTAAGAGAGCGTAGGATGGCGTAGCAGCAGGCTGAAGTTTTTTGAACATGGGTCTCCAAGCTGAGCCTGTGGTCAAGCATGACCCCTAGGTTGCGGACAGAGTCTGCAGGCTGTACATTGGATGCTGTTTCCGGGGGCCAGAAGTTGCTAGGGAAGGGTCGGGGGATCCTCGAGCCAGTGTTGAAAAGCACCTCAGTTTTCCCTGCATTGAACTGGAGTGAATTATTCTTCAGCCACCTTGATGTCTCCCGCAGGCAATTATGTAGGACCTCTACAGAGATAGAATCCTCTCCTTCCAAGGAGAGGATCATCTGCGTGTCGTCGGCGTAATTGATGGTTTTAATGCCAAAACTTTTGATAAGAAGAATTAGCGGCCTGAGGTAAACATTAAAAAGTATTGGGCTGATGGCAGAGCCCTGGGGGACTCCGTGCGTTACCGGGGAAAAGGCTGATTGGAAAGGAGGCAAAGATACTGCTTGCTGCCTGTCCAGCAAAAAAGAGTGAAACCATTGCAGTGCCGTGTCCCTCACTCCTGCCTCCCACAGGCGCCTCAATAAGATCTTATGATTCACCGTGTCAAAGGCGGCAGACATATCGAGCAGTATCAAGAATGATGCCTGACTTCTGTCTGCTCGCCTTTGAAGTTCGTTCATGGCGATAATGAGGGCTGTTTCGGTTCCATGAGCAGGCCGGAAACCAAATTGGTCCCCATCAAGTAGTAGATGATGTTCCAGGTGGTTGGAGAGAGTGTTACTGACCACCCGCTCCACTATCTTGGCAGGGAACGGCAGCAGTGAGATGGGCCTGTAATTTTTTGAACAGTCAGGATCCAAGGAGGGTTTTTTTAGTAAGGGGGAGACTAGCGCTCGTTTCCAATGGGCAGGGACAGTGCCAGTCAACAGGGATTGCTGGCAGATTAGGTGGAGCGGGGGGAAAAGTTCTTCTTCGAATTCTTTCCAGATTTTGGGAGGCACCGGGTCCAATGGAGACCAGACACAATCCCTCTTGCTACCTTAGTCAAGAGTTCAAATGTAAGCGTGGGAACCCGCGGAGTGATTCTTCTGGAGACCAAACTAAGTTAGGTGATTGATTCTCCAGAGTAACAGTGTTCAAGGATAGGGGATTTCCAGCAGCAAGAGGAGTATCCAAGTCTTTAAGGATAAGTTCTATTTTCTCCTTGAAGAATATGGCCAGATTGTCGCAGAGGTCTTGGGACGGGACGATCGCATTTTTGCAAGACTCCGGGTTAGTGACGCTGTTTAGGATGCTAAAAATGCTCCTAGAATTGTTGGTAGTATTACAGATCAGGGAGGAGTAGTGATCGGCTTTGGATTTTTTAATGAGAGTTTTGTACGCATGGACCTTAGTTTTCCACGTGTCTTTGGAAGTTTTATTATAATCGCGTCTCCACCTTCTCTCAGCTTGTTTACATTCAAGTTTTAACAGTTTTAGGTCGTCATTAAACCAAGGGTCAGAGTCTTTACCCCTGCAGGTCCGATTTTTGAGAGGGGCGTGGATGTCGACCACCATAGAGATACTGGTGACAAGGGAGTTGTAATTTTCGACTGTGCTTTTGTTCGCATCGAAAAGTTGTTGCAAATGGAACACTTCGCCAGAGGGATGTGCGCGTGAGAGAGCCCTCCAATCTCTGCATTTAATTTCCTTGGTCAGCACCGGGGCCTTGTGGGGGCCAGTCGTCTTGTGAAGAAAGAATTTAACCAGAGAGTGATCAGTCCAGTCCATCGGAAGAGTTTCTCCCATTAACACCAAGTCTGGTGCCGCAAAGATCAGATCAAGTAGATGACCCGCTTTGTGGGTGGCCTTGGAGGTCAGCTGAGAGAGACCAAAACTGTCACAGGTTGAAAGTAGGTTCCTGAGAGCTGAGTCAAGGGTGCCGTTTTGCCAAAGATTAAAATCACTGAGTATAAACAACTTCTGGTGAGATAAAGCGATATTAGTTAGGGTAGTGATTAGCGCTTGTTGCTGCTGAAGGCTGAACGCTCCTGGTGGGCGATAGCAAATAATCCCTGTGACTATAGTTCCGGCGTGGGTCTGAATTGAGAGCCCTAATATCTCGGTGTCCAAAATAGGGTCAAGAGTAAGGACCTTAATGCTGCAAGAGGCTCTGAAAATGACTCCCACACCCCCGCCTCTACCAGTAGGCCTAGGGGAGTGGAGAAATTTAAACCCGAAAAGGCAAGCAAATCCAGGATCGACCAAGCAGTCTGGACGCGTCCTAGTTTCTGTCATGAACAGAATGTCAAGTTCGTGAGTGTCAATCAGAAGTTGGATTTCTGTGCAGTGTTTAGGCAGGGACCTAACATTTAGTAGCCCACAGTACAGAACATCATCACAAAGTACATCAGCCCGGGGAAGAGATGTAGGTGATAGAGAAAGTATTCCTTTGTCTGTTTACTGCTTACCTATTTGGATGAGCTCCTCTCTAGAGTAGGGAGGCCCGGACGGAAGCTGATCCTGATATAAAGGGTCTAAACCGGCAGCGTAAGGGGCCCATGGCCCTACCTTGGCGCAGACGGGCACAGACGGGCGCGCCCTAGGCGTGCCTTCGGCGCGCAATAGTCGCGCCCGCTGCGCTCGTCCGCTGCGCTTCCTAGGGAACGATTTACAAAAAGGGGGGTGGTGATGAACAGAGTGTCTGAGTTAAACAGACCACTCTTACCCAGTCCAAAGATCAGGGCTTGATCCATCACCGTTATTTATCTCACTGCCCCATCCCAGCTCAGAACCTGGCTATATGCAAATCAGTCTGTCCCTGGCCCAGTGCATCATGGGAACAGGGCAGACTAAACTACCAAGCCAATTCTTCACCAGAAAGGAGACAAGCTACCGGGGACCGGTTTCTGGCATTTCAGCCTTCTTCGGCCCGGCTTGCTTGAATCCTGATGGAGCAGTGAGAAAGGGACTCATGTCTGAGTATACCCTGCCACACCTATAGTGGCCAAAAACGATTTACAAAAAGGGGGGTGGTGATGAACAGAGTGTCTGAGTTAAACAGACCACTCTTACCCAGTCCAAAGATCAGGGCTTGATCCATCACCGTTATTTATCTCACTGCCCCATCCCAGCTCAGAACCTGGCTATATGCAAATCAGTCTGTCCCTGGCCCAGTGCATCATGGGAACAGGGCAGACTAAACTACCAAGCCAATTCTTCACCAGAAAGGAGACAAGCTACCGGGGACCGGTTTCTGGCATTTCAGCCTTCTTCGGCCCGGCTTGCTTGAATCCTGATGGAGCAGTGAGAAAGGGACTCATGTCTGAGTATACCCTGCCACACCTATAGTGGCCAAAAACGATTTACAAAAAGGGGGGTGGTGATGAACAGAGTGTCTGAGTTAAACAGACCACTCTTACCCAGTCCAAAGATCAGGGCTTGATCCATCACCGTTATTTATCTCACTGCCCCATCCCAGCTCAGAACCTGGCTATATGCAAATCAGTCTGTCCCTGGCCCAGTGCATCATGGGAACAGGGCAGACTAAACTACCAAGCCAATTCTTCACCAGAAAGGAGACAAGCTACCGGGGACCGGTTTCTGGCATTTCAGCCTTCTTCGGCCCGGCTTGCTTGAATCCTGATGGAGCAGTGAGAAAGGGACTCATGTCTGAGTATACCCTGCCACACCTATAGTGGCCAAAAACGATTTACAAAAAGGGGGGTGGTGATGAACAGAGTGTCTGAGTTAAACAGACCACTCTTACCCAGTCCAAAGATCAGGGCTTGATCCATCACCGTTATTTATCTCACTGCCCCATCCCAGCTCAGAACCTGGCTATATGCAAATCAGTCTGTCCCTGGCCCAGTGCATCATGGGAACAGGGCAGACTAAACTACCAAGCCAATTCTTCACCAGAAAGGAGACAAGCTACCGGGGACCGGTTTCTGGCATTTCAGCCTTCTTCGGCCCGGCTTGCTTGAATCCTGATGGAGCAGTGAGAAAGGGACTCATGTCTGAGTATACCCTGCCACACCTATAGTGGCCAAAAACGATTTACAAAAAGGGGGGTGGTGATGAACAGAGTGTCTGAGTTAAACAGACCACTCTTACCCAGTCCAAAGATCAGGGCTTGATCCATCACCGTTATTTATCTCACTGCCCCATCCCAGCTCAGAACCTGGCTATATGCAAATCAGTCTGTCCCTGGCCCAGTGCATCATGGGAACAGGGCAGACTAAACTACCAAGCCAATTCTTCACCAGAAAGGAGACAAGCTACCGGGGACCGGTTTCTGGCATTTCAGCCTTCTTCGGCCCGGCTTGCTTGAATCCTGATGGAGCAGTGAGAAAGGGACTCATGTCTGAGTATACCCTGCCACACCTATAGTGGCCAAAAACGATTTACAAAAAGGGGGGTGGTGATGAACAGAGTGTCTGAGTTAAACAGACCACTCTTACCCAGTCCAAAGATCAGGGCTTGATCCATCACCGTTATTTATCTCACTGCCCCATCCCAGCTCAGAACCTGGCTATATGCAAATCAGTCTGTCCCTGGCCCAGTGCATCATGGGAACAGGGCAGACTAAACTACCAAGCCAATTCTTCACCAGAAAGGAGACAAGCTACCGGGGACCGGTTTCTGGCATTTCAGCCTTCTTCGGCCCGGCTTGCTTGAATCCTGATGGAGCAGTGAGAAAGGGACTCATGTCTGAGTATACCCTGCCACACCTATAGTGGCCAAAAACGATTTACAAAAAGGGGGGTGGTGATGAACAGAGTGTCTGAGTTAAACAGACCACTCTTACCCAGTCCAAAGATCAGGGCTTGATCCATCACCGTTATTTATCTCACTGCCCCATCCCAGCTCAGAACCTGGCTATATGCAAATCAGTCTGTCCCTGGCCCAGTGCATCATGGGAACAGGGCAGACTAAACTACCAAGCCAATTCTTCACCAGAAAGGAGACAAGCTACCGGGGACCGGTTTCTGGCATTTCAGCCTTCTTCGGCCCGGCTTGCTTGAATCCTGATGGAGCAGTGAGAAAGGGACTCATGTCTGAGTATACCCTGCCACACCTATAGTGGCCAAAAACGATTTACAAAAAGGGGGGTGGTGATGAACAGAGTGTCTGAGTTAAACAGACCACTCTTACCCAGTCCAAAGATCAGGGCTTGATCCATCACCGTTATTTATCTCACTGCCCCATCCCAGCTCAGAACCTGGCTATATGCAAATCAGTCTGTCCCTGGCCCAGTGCATCATGGGAACAGGGCAGACTAAACTACCAAGCCAATTCTTCACCAGAAAGGAGACAAGCTACCGGGGACCGGTTTCTGGCATTTCAGCCTTCTTCGGCCCGGCTTGCTTGAATCCTGATGGAGCAGTGAGAAAGGGACTCATGTCTGAGTATACCCTGCCACACCTATAGTGGCCAAAAACGATTTACAAAAAGGGGGGTGGTGATGAACAGAGTGTCTGAGTTAAACAGACCACTCTTACCCAGTCCAAAGATCAGGGCTTGATCCATCACCGTTATTTATCTCACTGCCCCATCCCAGCTCAGAACCTGGCTATATGCAAATCAGTCTGTCCCTGGCCCAGTGCATCATGGGAACAGGGCAGACTAAACTACCAAGCCAATTCTTCACCAGAAAGGAGACAAGCTACCGGGGACCGGTTTCTGGCATTTCAGCCTTCTTCGGCCCGGCTTGCTTGAATCCTGATGGAGCAGTGAGAAAGGGACTCATGTCTGAGTATACCCTGCCACACCTATAGTGGCCAAAAACGATTTACAAAAAGGGGGGTGGTGATGAACAGAGTGTCTGAGTTAAACAGACCACTCTTACCCAGTCCAAAGATCAGGGCTTGATCCATCACCGTTATTTATCTCACTGCCCCATCCCAGCTCAGAACCTGGCTATATGCAAATCAGTCTGTCCCTGGCCCAGTGCATCATGGGAACAGGGCAGACTAAACTACCAAGCCAATTCTTCACCAGAAAGGAGACAAGCTACCGGGGACCGGTTTCTGGCATTTCAGCCTTCTTCGGCCCGGCTTGCTTGAATCCTGATGGAGCAGTGAGAAAGGGACTCATGTCTGAGTATACCCTGCCACACCTATAGTGGCCAAAAACGATTTACAAAAAGGGGGGTGGTGATGAACAGAGTGTCTGAGTTAAACAGACCACTCTTACCCAGTCCAAAGATCAGGGCTTGATCCATCACCGTTATTTATCTCACTGCCCCATCCCAGCTCAGAACCTGGCTATATGCAAATCAGTCTGTCCCTGGCCCAGTGCATCATGGGAACAGGGCAGACTAAACTACCAAGCCAATTCTTCACCAGAAAGGAGACAAGCTACCGGGGACCGGTTTCTGGCATTTCAGCCTTCTTAGGGAAGCACATTTTTATAAGGCTGTGGCCAGCGTTTAAGGGGGGTGTGGCCTCAGAAGGGGGCGTGGCCTCCGTGAGCGAGCAGGAAATGGCGGCAAGATTTGCTTTGGTGTTTGACCGCGGCAGCGTTAATGTCCGCTGCGCGGCGTATCCAATAGCAGGCTAGTGCCCTGAAGTGGTGAAGGAGGGGGAGAGGGTAAGTGGATTAAAAACACACAAGAAATTCAGCAAGTATTTAAAATTAGCAGCAGGTCGCGCTCCCGGCTTCCGCCTGAGGAGGTCTGTCAAGTATGGGTTTTGGGGTACAGGGGTATTTTTAGGGTTCAGGGCTAGGTTTGGGTTTTGGGATACAGGGGTATTTTAGGGTTCAGGGCTAGGTTTGGGTTTTTGGGGTACAGGGGTATTTTTAGGGTTTAGGGGTAGGTTTGGGTTTTGGGGTACAGGGTTATAGATATATATATATACTACTATTATAAAGGAAGAACTTTGAACCTTTGAGGCGGGTAAACTCGGGAACCACAGCGCCAATCCGCACACCCGATATATCGTTGAAATTGTCAGGGTGTGCAGATGGACATAGGCTATATAAATTAAAGAATATATGTTATTTAAAAAATTTACGAGAAAAAAAAAGTAGTCCCATGGAAGTAGCGCCGGCTGCGACGTGCATGCTGACATCAGGAGTGCGGGGAGGAGCGACGTCCAGGAGCGCGAGGAGGAGCGGCGGACATGAGCGCGGGGAGGGGCGGCGGACAGGCAGGGAGGAGCAGTGAGGAGCGGCGGACAGGCTGGGAAGAGCGAAGAGGAGCGGCGGACAGGCGGGGAGGAGAGGGGAGGAGCGGTGAGGAGCGGCGGACCGGTGAACTTTGGAGCGCGGGGAAGTGGGGCGGATGAGGTAAGGCTCCGGGGGACCCACGGACAATGTTGGGGTGGGCGGGGGCCCTGAAGCCAAGGTCATTGTGGGACATGTGGTCTGCGGGTTATCTGAGAGACCGTAGACCACATATCCCACAATGCATCAAGGTGGGATAAGACTTTGCTCACTGGATTAAAACAGTCCCCTTTCCATGACGAGCGGCCACAACCAATGGTTATCAACTTACCTGTTTAAATTCATTAACAGAATGGAGGGCGTTGTCTTCTAGCAAGCTGATGAGGCATCTACGCCGAAACGCGTCCTTGCAATAAAGAATCTTTTGCCAAAAGGGTCCCTGAGAGTGCAGCGTGTTTCATTCTTGGAAACCGGAGCGTTAATAATTTGTGTGGACCCACCTCCACACTGGCTGCACCCGTCAACAAGACTGCTCGCTGCAGAGGTGGAACTAGGAGCGTGATATATATATATATATATATATATATATATATATATATATATATATATATATATATATATATATATATATATATATAGATATATACATATATATATATGTTTTAATTTTTTTATTTATAATAATGATCTATTAGTTTTGATGTTATTTAAGTATTTTAAGTATTTTTAAGTTAGTTATATTTATTATTTTATTAATTTTAAATTACTTTTAACTATTTATAAAAGTCGATATTTTGACTGTCGATATTTTTAACATCAATATTTTTTATTCAATATTTTTGAACTTACCTGTTTGGAGATAGGAAGTCGATATTTTGGCATTCTATATTTTTTACTCGATATTTTGGTATCTCGATATTTTTTACATCGATATTGTTTCAGTGATCCACTAGTTATATTAGAAGTTCTGTTTGCATGCATGCTAAAATTGGCCTATGATCATTGTGTTCTCAAGTTATTTTCACCCAATATTAGGATAGAGGTCCTAATGTACCACCCTTCCATTGTGCGACTCGCAAATTGCGTCAATTTGTGATTCCCAAAATGGAATTTAAAGCAGTTTCTCAGATACTGTTTGCAATTACTAATGGGGTTGCAAATTGACTGCCTCATTAATATTCACGAGGCAGGTGCAATTTACGACCCTTTTGGGAATGGCTAGCACTCCCAGGAATGGTGTCCTGCTGGAGTCAGCAAACTACCATGTCTGTGACTGCTGTTGAAATAGAGCAGTTTTAAAAAAAATGCATGCCATTTTCCTTAAAGTAAAATGGGTTGCATGTAAAAAAGAAAAATAAACAATTCTGTTTCATTTTTAAGAGTAGGCAGTGGTCCCTTGGACCACTGTCTGTTCTTAAAATTATTTTTGCTGCCAGTCACAAAGTCAAGAAGTCAAGTGCTGGGTGCTTTTCCAAGGGCCTCTGGCCACCAAGAGTCGTCCCAAGCGGAGGGGGAGGTGCCTAAGATAAGGACTTCTGTTTTGTCTGAGTTCAGTTTCAGACGGCTGTGCTTCATCCACTCTGCTACTTCTTTCATACCTTCATGTAGTTTGGTTTTGGCGGTGTTGGGGTCTTTGGTGAGTGATAGGATCAGTTGAGTGTCATCTGCGTAGGAGATGATGTTGAGGTTGTGTTGGCGAGCGATGGTCGCGAGGGGGCTCATGTATACGTTGAAGAGGGTGGGGCTGAGTGAGGAACCTTGGGGTACGCCGCAGATGACTTCAGTGGCCTCGGATTTGAATGGTGGGAGGCGGACTCTCTGGGTTCTTCCGGTGAGGAATGAGGTGATCCATTCCAGTGCTTTTCCTTGGATCCCGATGTTTTTGAGGCGCTGTAGAAGAGTGCTATGGCAGACTGTGTCGAAGGCTGCGGAGAGGTCTAGGAGGATGAGGGCGACTGTGTCTCCTTTGTCCAGTAGAGTTCGAATGTCGTCTGTTGCTGCGATGAGGGCGGTCTCCGTGCTGTGTTTGGCTCGGGAGCCGGACTGTGAGGAGTCGAGGGATTTGTTGCTTTCGAGGAAGGCGGCGAGCTGGTTATTGACGGCTTTCTCGATGACTTTGGCCGGGAATGGAAGGAGCGAGATGGGGCGGTAGTAATTGAGTTCGGTGGGGTCCGCTGTGGGTTTTTTCAGAAGGGCGCTGAGTTCGGCGTGTTTCCAGCTGGGTCTCCTGGGGACCCCTTCCCATTGCGAGTGGCTTACCACCTTTATGGAATGTGTTTGGCACCCCAGTTGCATACAATCGTACATAGAAGTGTGACTCAATATTAGGAAGAGATGCCCTTGGCACGCCCCTTACTAATAGCGAGTCGCAAACTATATTTTGCGAGACAGTAATAGGTTACAGACTCGCAAAATAGGGTTTGTACATAGGACAGCCCTATTTTTCGGTCTCAAACGGGGCAATTTCCCATTTGCAAACGCAAAAAACGGTTGTACATCTAGCCAAGAACATACACGTTGCAATAGTAGTATTTCTACCACCCCTTAGCACTTTTTTACTTCATCATTGTAAGAAACTGGATTATTATTTCGGGTGGGTAACTACTCATTTCAAGGAACAATCACAACCCTTGTCAGGATGAACCCTCAAAGTCACTAAATTAACATGAGCTCGACCCCCTGGTCGGTTAACCTCAGCTAAATCTGGGTCCCTTGCTCACTCTACCACTGGATTTAAGATAGCCTGGCTGATGAGGATTATGAATCCGAAACCGGTCCCAGGATGGTTGTTTCTGGTCCAGGGAACACATGGCTTGGCAGTTCGGGCTGGACTGTTTCCATTAGGCAGAGCCAGACTGATTTGCATATGGCCATGTCTGAACTGTGGTGGTGGAGTGAGCTAAAGAATGGTGATGGATTAAACCCAGATCAGTTGACTAGGGGTGAGTGTTTGATTTGCTCAAGCGCTCCGTCCATCATCCGCTTTGGTATGGCTTTGTTCGCCCTAAATTGGCAGGGTATGCCCAGCCGGGGGTCCCTTGCTCACTCTACCACTGGATTCAAGATAGCCTGGCTGATGAGGATTATGAATCCGAAACCGGTCCCTGGATGCTTGTTTCCGGTCCAGGGAAGACATGGCTTGGCAGTTCGGGTTGGACTGTTCCCATGAGGCACAGGGTCAGACTGATATGCATATGGCCATGTCTGAACTGGGGTGGTGGAGTGAGCTAAAGAATGGTAATGGATTAAACCCAGATCAGTTGACTGGGGTGAGTGTTTGATTTGCTCAAACGCTCCGTCCATCATCCCCTTTGGTAACCTCAGCTCAACCCCCTGGTAGCTATGACACAGAGCAGACAGACTTAACTTAGGGCAAAGCGTAAAGTATTTATGCAGTACCAATACAGTAATATATTTGAAAAGTAAAACAATAAAAATCCCAAATTAAAGTAAAGAAATTGAGTACAATGTAGTAAACAAAATACCACAATGAAATAAATTCACTAAGGGAAACAGGAGATGTTGTACTTGGCCCTTTCCACAGGGTCATCCCAAACCTTGAGCCTTCACTCCTCCAATTTTCCCTGAATTCGTTTTATTGGCCTTAGGACTCTGTGCACTTTACCACTTCTAACCAGTGCTAAAATGCTTGTACTCTCTCCTTAAAATATGGTAGAATTGGTTAAATACCCAAATGGCATATTTAATTTACTTGAAAGTCCTTAGTAAACTACCTGTGCCCAGTACCTGTAAATTAATTTACTAATGGGCCTCCAGCACTCAATGTCCCACCCACTTAAGTAGCACGTTACGTTTTAAAAATACTATTTATTTAGCAGTTGGTGTAATATAATAGAATAATATACAATCATGTAAAACAATGAAATTGTAACAATAACATAAGAAATGGACAAGAGAGTAAAAGAAAGAAAGAACAATAAGGGAGAGGGATAGGAGATACAAATGAGGCAGTTTCATATTAAAAATTACATAAATACAATAGCTTTGCTAAAAGTAAGAAAAAATGACTTTATTAATAACATATAAAGAAAAAGGTATATGTGCCAACCATGCATACTATTAGTAAAGAGTCAAGGATGCTTAGTTACCTCTTCAATCAGAAGAAGCACATTTTGCAGATTAATCCAGAAAAGTAATCACAGATAACTAAATAATGTCTCTTTTAATAGCAAAAGATAGTTGGTTGACATGTGCTCTATTGAGTTCATGATTATAGCAAATACCATACCACCAGGATTGGAAGAAAATATTGAAAACATCTTTAAATAAAATTACCTGGTACTTAATTTCTATGCGGTAAAGTTCAATAAAATAGCTCAATCAAAATAAGAGACACAGAGTCCGTGGCATCTGAGTTTTAAGGGGTTTTATTCCATAAAATGGAATTGGTCCGGACCAGGTAGCATGATCCATCACCACGAGGGTTCAGGAAGGGAATCATGGACATGTACAATGATTTATTAACAGTACACAGTATATATAGTATCATTACAGTGGTGATGGGTTCAGAAGGCGTAACAGCTGAAAGAACATGTGCGTAACAATATGTAATCAGAAGGCGTGCACAAGGGTGTACACGGAGGTGGGTGCCAGAAACGTCACATAGAAGAAAAAACATTTCAGCATTTCAGCCACAGAAGTGACGCAAGTGGGTGGATCCCTAGAAGAATCCTACAGTGTCAGCAGAAATATATGGCAGAGATGCGCGCGCAGCAGCATGACGTGTGACTGACGTGGGACTGGAGGGTGAAGGGGACTTGACATTTAGCGCTAGGATTAGAGACAGAAGTCTGGTGGGTCAGATCGACTTGTTCCTAAATCATATCTGGTATTTTGTGTTTGGAGAACTGTATTATCTAGAAGGAAAGGTCTCTCGGGCAGAGGCTATTCTATACTGATTGCTAATGCGTGCATATGTGTCTACGTGTAATGCGAGGGGCCATGGGCCTACCATGGTAACAGGAGCTATGAATTACTTACATGGAGACAGAAAAGCCGGGGCCCTTTACTCTGCAGCTGGGGGGATGTTTACCTAAACTACTGGACAAGAATGTATTTTCGAGGAGCGGAGCAGATAACTTGAAGGCTGAATACAGTTTTGGCAGGCAGTCAGGCAGAGCCGGGCACCACTTGCCGCGCAGGGAGTAAGTCAAAGTTCAGGGAAGCAGATGCTCTGAAAGCTGCAGCTTTCAGAGGCAGAAGTCAGGAAAAGGCTCGATGGCAGAAATCAGGGCCTTCGCCAGAGCCATGAAAACATGAAAGTGCACCATGTAAAGACGGTGGCACGGCATACTTAGGAACTGAATTATTGATCCATTCATGGCGGATCTGAAAGAGGACATGTTAACGTTGGACGCAAATGTATTTGCGTCTTCATAGCTAGTTGTGGAGGGAACATACATGTACTTGAAGCACATACATGGCCGTTGGGGTACGTAGTAGGGGACACAATTGAGCATAAAAATTCATATTACCTCATTCCCTCCTTGTCCCCTACTGACCCTTCATGATATATCAATCTTCATTAATCCATCTATTTGTTCATATAACATCATTTGCTCTTCCTTTTTCTGACGGGAATTTAAACTTTGAACTTGATACAGTGCCTAGATAGGGAAGAAACCTTTATTGAAGTCTGTGTATTGCTCCCATGCCGTTTCAGTATAGTCGACAATCGGGAGTTCTCTCTTGTGTCTAGTATGTACTAGGTGGGAGTTCCTATGATAGTCAGGAGGAGCTAGGAAAACAGGTGGTAGAAGGAATGCAATGTAACAAGTACCATCCCAATCTAGGGGTAAACGTATGTATGCTGTATGGCCACAGACAAAATAAGAATGACGGGAAGCTTTGAATGTAGACTTGCCTTTATCACTAAATTCAACTACAGTGGTGCATTCGCTATGGCCTAGGTGTACTGAACCATTCTTTCTGACACACAGTTCACCCTTGACTGGTAATACTGACATAGAGGGCAGGACTGATTCGGCTTCGGACTGAACATTCAGAATCATGAGGTTAAGTGTAAAGTTACCTAATCCATATACTTCGTTTTCTAGATCTGTCCCTGTCCCGTTGGGGTACGTAGTAGGGGACACAATTAGAGCATAAAAATTCATATTACCTCAGTAGTGATCTGCTGAAAGGCAACTGCAAGAAGTAAATCTAGAACATCCACTTTAGCTGAATGAGAAGACCAATCCCCCGAGTCACTACCTAGAAATATATTTTGTGAAAAATTGCATTATCTGTTTCAAAATTTTCAACCAATATTGATTTCTAGAGGACAATCGAATAGCATATGTTTAAGGTCAGAAGAAGTGGCACTGCATGACCAACAAGAAGAGGGAATATTTGGTTTTATCCTGTCTAAAGTGACTGGAGTAATCAAAGGTCTATTGTAAACAAAAAATACAGTTTGAATGGTATTAGCTGCTTTAGAAGATTTCCATAACTCAAGCCAAATCTTGTTCCACTAACAAATTGAAAAATAGATGTGTAAGTCACGTTCCAATTACTTCAATACCTGTCTTTTCTTGGTCTTCTGAAAAAGTGGTTATTTTATTATAAATGTAGGATATCAATGGAAAGGATAACAATGACTTATTTAGTTGAGGGATAGAATTGTTGGGCGTGGTATTGTGTGGTAGTTGTTGATATGCTGTCTCAATTACAGAGATTAATAACGTGTTTAGTATAGTCTTAGGTTAGAAAGGAAAAATGCAGTTGAGCTTGTGTGAAGGGAAGGCAAGAATCGTTATTAAGAAGTTGATGTACCTATCACACATCTTTCTCATGCCCTGACTTCTAAAAACTGTTTTATTGTTTATTTGAACATATTTATTCTGCCATATTAAGGAACAAAGAAATTGTTCCCTCGCAGTCTAATAAGAGATGAAAATACATGTAGAAGTTTACATGTATTTTCAGAATAGGGAGGGACTTAGAGGTTTCTAGGTAAAGGACAACAAATTGTTCCCTCGCAGTCTAATAAGAGATGAAAATACATGTAGAAGTTTACATGTATTTTCAGAATAGGGAGGGACTTAGAGGTTTCTAGGTAAAGGACAACAATTCTTGAAAAGAAAAAGGATGACAAAAAGTTCTCAAGATATTTCCATAGGGGAGGTGAGATAGAATCCTCTTCAAATAGAGAAAAGGAGGCTGTGTGACAAGAATGAAAATCAAAAAAATTCTACAAGAAGATTGAAAGAATAGAATAGATTTTATTTTAAATTAAAGACAAGGCATATAAACAGGAATATTAGAAAGGTTAAAAAGTACTACAGGAACCATCATCATATTAAGGGTAACTGGACATAATATCGACTACATAATATCGAATGGACAAAATATCGACATTAACAAAATATCGACTATAGGAATATCGTTGGACAAAATATCGACTCAAAAAAAGACAAAAAAATATTGTTTTCAAAAATATCGACTCAAAAATATCGACCAGACAAAATATCGAGAAATAGTCAAAGTAAAAAATATCGTGAATAAGTTGAAAAAAATTAAAAATAATAATATAAATTTATTATAAAAAATATAATTTGTAGTTAATGTTTAGGAGCGGGTTGTGGGTTTATAGGGGAATAGGGTGGGAAGTAATTTAATAATAATTAATTAATATATGTTTGTAATTTTTTTTAACTAGATTATAATTGGTAATTAATTAATATTAATTAGTTATTTATTTTATAGTATTTTTGCATATTTGTTTAATTAATTAATTGGTAATTAATTAATATTAATTAGTTAATTATTTTATAATTTATTTGCATAATTATTTAATTAATTAATTGGTAATTAAGTATTATTAATTGGTTAATTAGTTTATTACCTTTTTCCATATTTAATTAATTAATTGGTAATAAATTAATATGAATTATTTTATTATTATTATTATTTTTGTATTATTTGTTTAATTAATTAATTGGTAATTAATTTATTTAATGAAGGTAATTTTATTAATTGCAGTAATGTTATTATAATGTATAATTTTTGGATAATGTTAATTAATTAATTTTAAATAATTAATATTAATTAATTATTTCTATTAATTACAGCTAATGTGCTAATAAATTATAATTTTTTGTTATTGTTAATTATTATTTAATTGTTAATTAAATAGTAATCTTTAATGTTGTGTAAAATAGTATTTTGAGGGTTCAGGCTCAGTTTTAACATCTTTGGTAAAGGGGTATTTTTTTGGGTTCAGGGTCAGTTTTCAGTTTGTGGGTTAAGGGGTATTTTAAAGAGTTCAGGGTCAGTTTTATGTTCTTGGTTAAAGGTGTATTTTTTGGAATCAGGGTCAGTTTTCAGTTTGTGGGTAAAGGGGTTTTTAAAGGGTTCAGGGTCAGTTTTCAGTTTGTGGGTGAAGGGGTATTTAGAGGGTTCAGGGTTAGTTTTCAGTTCTTGTGTGAAATGGTTTTTTTGGGTTGAGGGTCAGTTTTCAGTTTGTGGGTTAAGGAGTTTTTTAAGGGTTCTGGTTCAGTTTTCAGTTCTTGGGTAAAGGTGTATTTTTTGGGATCAGGGTCAGTTTTCAGTTTGTGGGTAAAGGGGTATTTATAGGGTTCAGGGTCAGTTTTCAGTTTGTGGGTTAAGGGGTTTTTTAAGGGTTCAGGGTCAGTTTTCAGTTCTTGGGTAAAGGTGTATTTTTTGGGATCAGGGTCAGTTTTTAGTTTGTGGGTAAAGGGGTATTTATAGGGTTCAGGGTCAGTTTTCAGTTTGTGGGTAAAGGGGTATTTCTAGGGTTCAGGGTCAGTTTTCAGTTTGTGGGTAAAGGGGTATTTCTAGGGTTCAGGGTCAGTTTTCAGTTTGTGGGTAAAGGGGTATTTATAGGGGTCAGGGTCAGTTTTCAGTTTGTGGGTAAAGGGGTATTTATAGTGTTCAGGGTCAGTTTTCAGTTTGTGGGTAAAGGGGTATTTATAGGGTTCAGGGTCAGTTTTCAGTTTGTGGGTAAAGGGGTATTTGTAGGGTTCAGGGTCAGTTTTCAGTTTGTGGATAAAGGGGTATTTGTAGGGTTCTGGGTAACATTTCGGTTCTTGGGTAAAGGGGTATGCTTTGTGGTTTAGGGTCAGTTTTTAATTTTTGGGTTAAGGGGTATTTTTATGGTTCTGGGTCAGTTTTGGTTTTTTGGGTGAAGGGGTATTTTTAGTGTTCAGGGACAGTTTTGGGTTTTTGGGGTACAGGTGTACAGGGTAAAATAAATTATATACTTTAAAGCTATTACAGGCAAATACAAATAAATATAATATTACATTATTAAGTTTTACATTTATCTAAAAAATATATGTATTAGCAACTTCACAGAAAATAGCTAGACTGGAGTTGGAATAGTAATTATTAATTGGTTAGTGTCCAGCACCATCACTGATATTAGCTACACTGGAGTTGGATTAGTAATTAATCATTGGTCAGTGTCCACCACATTTAATGATATTAGCTTGACTGGAGTAGGAATAGTAAATAATTATTGGTCAGTGTCCTGCACCTTCAATGATATTAGCTTGACTGGAGTAGCAATAGGACATATTAAATTGGTCAATGTCCAGCACATTTGCATACATTTTTACATTACTGTCTTATAATATTAGTAAATAAAGCAACATGAATGTTTGAAAAAAACTTTATTAACCATTTTTGAAATTTTAATTGTGTACTACAATATAATCACAAACAAAAATAACATAACAGTATTTTGAATTTTATTATTCGCAGAATAATACATTAACTTTTATATACATGTTGTCAATTATAAACACAAATTTGTTCACAACATTATTTCTGTTAATATACAATATTCCTTTAATTAACTTTGAGTTACAAGTATTTATATTTAAAGAAATAAAACAAACAATTTTTTAAAATGTCTACTATTAATATTTAATATTGTTATTATTAAATATTAATATTAGTATATATATATATAAAAACATTTATAATTTAATCAAGTAACATGACTATTAATACATTTGTTCAAGAAATAGAAATACAAAATAATATATTTGTTGATACATATTTCAGACAATGTTGTTTTAAAATTAAACATATAAATATATTATGTTGTAAACTTTATCACAGTATAAGGGAACAATATGTTTAATAATAATATCTGGTATTGCCAAAATATTATTTTAGCAATTATATACTTTTCTTATAGTTAGACATTATTATAAAACATTTTGGAATTATTAATAAAAATAATAACACATTTATTTATTATTATTATTATTAATTAATACACATATACACATAATCATTCTTTAATTATTTTCAGATAAACATACATTCTGAGATAAAAAAAAACATTATTTCTGGGCATTGTTTATATATTAAATGGTTATAATTTTGATATTAATAACAATAAATAAGTTATATTATTTATTATTATTAATCATTACCATAAACAATTATAATGTTTACTTAAAAATAAACACAAACTTATTCATATTAATGTACACAATAACAAAATATTTACATCTTTTATTCAAAGTAATACATAATTTTTTAATATTATTAATATATAATAATTATTATATATTAATTTATATTAAATATATTTCTATTTCTTAAATAAGTTAAATTATAATGAGTATAGTCTATTAATTTTTAACATTATAAATGTGTATGTATTATATCTTTTTTAATATAACATTGTATTGTCTATGATACTTTTACACAAATGGTTTAAGGGGACTACTTTTTTACCGCGTAAGCTTATTGCGCTTCATTCTGGACTGGAGAAGCTCAAGGTTGGGAGTTGCTTCGCGTGGAGAGAGGTAAGGTTATTTTTACATACAAATTATAAGTAAGTGGTCATGTTTGAGGGTATAATCGAACTTTCTAGTGTTTTTTGGTGTATGTATGAATTGTTTAAGTAGCGTTTTGGTGAAATGTCTTCGTTACAGATGCGTCGTGAATGTTTTAGTTCTACTGTTATTTTAAGTGTTCGGAAATGTCTTCTTACATGGTTACTGTTAATTGTGAGTGTATTTACAAAATTGTTGGGCTATTTGTGGGTGGGTTTCGTTATGTGTGTTATTTTACAGGTTCCGGTTCCTCGCATGGAAACTACATGGAAGGAAGCGTGTTTTTTTCCGGTGAAACTAATGTTTGACTTATTATGGATATATTTTTACATTTATCTCCTATTTTTCGTGTTTGCCAGGAGCGGTTTTTACACATTTACGGCATTTTTCGGGTTTTTGAAGGGTTTCGAATTGGATTGATACGTTGATATGCGTGACCGTTTTTTAAAAGTTGTGTGTATATCACTTTAAATACTAAAGTGTCCACACTACTGTTTTCGGGATTTCCTGGAGCGTTTTTTTCATTTTTTAACTTTATTTTCGGGTTTTTGAGGGTTTCCCAAATTGGATTTGTCCTATATTGGATTGGATTGTATGGATTGCATTTTGCTTCATTGCGTCTTTCTCATCTACAAAAATTGTAAGTATTTACATTACAATTTTTATTGGGTGGGAAATGTCGATTTTTATGTAATGTGTATGTGTGTTGTAATTATAAACAATGCATATTTGTTAAAAAATAATTTTCGTTATTTTAATAAGTTTGTTAAACAAATATGTATTTTTTATAATTATTTACAAATGTTTATGAAATGTAATTTTAGCATTATTGTAAGAAGACATTAGTATATTTTGTGGACATTTTTATAGTAGACTTTTAGCTATTATTGACAAGTATTCTAATCCTCTAGTTGTAGGATATAGTGTGACTTGACTTTGCAGTAGTCGGAACATTTGTTGAGTTTGTTTAGTGAGTTTTGGACCTATTTGGGATACAGATTGTTCCATTCTTAGTTCCTGATAGCTTTGTTCTTTTTTCAAAGCTTCTAGAAGGTTATGGAATGTTGGTTTGCCTCTGCTTGTGGTTGCTTGGAAAGCATTATGCCACCCTTCTACACTGCTGTTGTTTAGCCTCTTGGTTTAAAGTACTAAGATAGACATTCCACCAAGGGATTTGGAATTTGGGTTGGCGTCGATGTCCAGACCTGTGCAACCTTCCCACCCAAGTATCTTCAAAATAGTCCAGTAATGGGGTTAGTTTATCTTCATTCCTCTTGTAATATGTGCTGTCTATTAATAAATTGTAGTGTTCCGCTACATCTGTAACAAGGACGTAGGCCAGGGCTATCAATTTTTTTACTTGATAGGCAAAGGTGCTATCTGTTGAGTATAGTATACTTAAACTTGATTTTTGGAGATGCCTCCATATGCTCTGATTAAAATGATAATAGCAACCCTGGATTGCTGTGTGGGGAAATGTTCTCAAAATGCTATTAATCATAGCTAATTCGAAATCAATAATTATTTTTTCAGGAAAATAATTATTGATTTCAGTTTTGAGAACATTTAATATTTCTGTATAAGTGTTTTGCTGTTTGTTGGGTAGCAAACAGTAAATGAAAGGTATGTTAGAGTTATGGTATAAACCGTGGATGGAATACAGTTGATAAAAAGGTTTTGGGCATGGTTTAAATGTTCCATCCATCATCCATTGGGGACACTGTTGGATTTTTCTTAAATTACTTGCAGTTGCAAACATAATTATTCTGTTTGTACTGCTTTCATTGTCAAAAATGATAAATTTGTCTTTATTGTGTGTGATGGCCATTTCTGGTGAAATAATAATTTCCTCAAAAGTAGTTGGGTTGGGTTGGGTTGTGCTAGTGAGTCTTTTAGTGCGTGCTATTGTGCGTTTCAGGGAGTCAATAGAGGGTAGTTGACCTGAAGCATGGGCTGGGACTTTTACCAGTTCTTCTTTAAGGATTTGTGTTGTTGGTTTTTCACTTTGTATGCTAGCTGTTTTAATACTTTCTAAAGCATCTCTAATTTCAATTTCTGTGACATTTGGGGGATGATTGTGTTCCCTGGTAAATAACACATTAGTTTCCTCAGTAGTAGCCCTCCCATAACATTTGTTGGAGTAATATTTGGTACACTTCCAAAAAACTTTTCTACCACTTTGTCTTTCCTGATTATACACATAACCCATGTAACATAATAGTAATTTATTTTTCTGTGACATAACAAATTCTGCACCTTCTGTCATTTTGTTTTACTTTTTCTAGGAAAGAGTAGAAATAAATAAAATCAAAACACATATATTTCACTTTGTGGTGCTAACATCATTAATGATATATTTATACTTACTGTTACTCAAAGTAGTAATCACAAATGCAGAACTGTATTTTGAAGGATTTTCTTGTATGTATTTCTTTATTTACTGTTGGTATGAAAATATAGAAATGGCAAGTTAATGTTTACACATAACAAACGTTTTTCCTACAAAAAAGCAGTTGTCAATTTTGCTTACTTGTACATTTGCTATAAACATTACATACACTTACTTGTTTAAATAGTAGACTTGTAGTAATTGGTGGAGTACATCAAGGTAGTAAAGTTCAGATCTGTAGAGAAGATAGAAGAAATTAATGAAAATTATTAGAATTCATTATTTGAAACCTTGGGAAATGGGAAATATTTAAAAGTATACTAACTTCTAAATAAGTCGTTTTCTTTGCTGTAGGCAGAATAGCTGTATGATGTATTCAGAATATCTGTAGAGGAAATTTAAAATATATAACATGTTGTTAAGGACATAGTTTGCGTTAATTTCGACAGTTTTAGACAAATTACAAGTATACTTACATTTTTTACAAGGTTAGTCTTGTCTTTTGGTATAGTTTGTGTTGGATGTTTTTATAGGATCTGTAGAATAGATGTATGATGTATTCAGAATATCTGTAGAGGAAATTCAAAATATATAACATGGTGTTAAGAATATAGTTAGCGTTTTTTTCAGCAGTTTTAGACAAATTACACGTATACTTACATTTTGGACAAGGGTAGTCTTGTTTTTTGGGATAGTTGATGTAGGATGTTTTATATGATCTGTAGGGAAGATGTAATATGCAAGATATGTTGCTTAGAAATTTGCAATTATAAAATTGGGTGTTTAATAACAAAAACATCTATACTTACATGTTTAATTAGTGTAGTTTTATCCTTTTTTGTGTAGAAATAGGAAAATCTCAGTATATCTGTAAATATAATGTTTAAAACAAAGAAATAGTGTTGTGAAATAGTGTTTATAAACAGCAGTTGTTGTATAACAGAGCATTAATATATACTTACAATCAGATTTTCCATGTGAAGAAATATGACCATGTAATAGGAATTGTTTTAGAGTAGTTTCTATCAGAAATGTAGGAAGAGATTAAAATAAAATAAGTGCAAGAGTTAGGATAATTAAGTAAAATAGTACATTTCTAATTTAGATTTCTAAATAATGCAGTGTTACTTACTTGAATAATTAGCTAATGAGCTGGATCTTGAAAGATGTTTCTTCAGGAACAAAATCTTCTGAGTGTTGGCATCTACTTTCCATAGAGTTAGCAGCAACAAATGGTAGAATGCATGTATCCCTTTTATAGTATGTGTATTTTGTGTGCTTTGATTTGATTGGTTGTAGGATGTAATGAAGCATTGTATAGGCTAGTTTGAATTTTTTTTGTTAATTGGTGTGTTTGCTGATGTGAGAATGGTGGTATGTGGTGATTGCCGCATTAAAGCAGGTTAGTTGTTAAATGAAATAGATTTTTAAAGTTAAAATAAGTAATGAAAAAGTTTGTTAAATGCAAAGAATATTCAGAAAATGATATAATGCATGTAATAAAATGTATAGCAAATGTTGATAAATAGGAATTTTTTAAAAGTAACAGGTATTATATGTAAAATGTATTTTGTATATAGCAATGACTTTTATCGATGATTAATATGGTATTTTAGACATGAAAGTGTACAAAAATGAACTCGATATTTTTTTTTTCACGATATTTTAGTAGTCTATATTATTTTAGTCAATATTTTTGTAGTGTTAGGGCTAATTTCATGTACAACGATATATTTGTAGTCGATATTTATTAAAGCGATATTTATGTACTCCAACAGGCACCCACCGAACCCTGCTTTAAGAAACTGCTAAAGACCTGGCTTTTCACCCAGCCACGCTAGCTCTCCTATCTTTGGCCCAGGTTATCTGTGAACTACTAGCGCCGGGACACCTCCTCGAGAGGTAGCTGTCCGCGCTGTATAAAATCCAGTATTATTATTATTATTATGTACTCGATATTGTACATACTCGATATTTTTTACTCAATATTTTTGTCATTTGTGTTATAAGTATAGAAAGTCGATATTTTTGTCGTCGATAATTTGTCAACGATATTTTAGCAAGTCGATATTGTGACCGTCGATAATATTTCAGTGATCCCATATTAAGTACATCCAATTGTCCCCATCTAGATAAAAACAAAGGATTCCATCTGGAGGTAAGAGATGGTAGAGTTATGAGAACCATTTTCATATTAGTATACACTAATTCTTTTATTGAAGCAGAGAACCAAAGACCTAGGGGCCTCATTTATGACTTTTGCCTTCCTGCTGCGCTTCCCTACGGCAAAAAAAAGGGCAGAAATGCCCCGTATCTATAAGATACGGCGCATTCCTGTCCTTTTCCCCTCCGCCGGCGCACAATGGGCTGCCTGCGCCAGCGCAGGCACCCTTGCACAAAGGTGCAAGGGTGCCTGCGTTGCGGGGAAGATTATTTTTGTACAGGAAGGTAAACCTTTCTGTACAAAAATAATCACAAGAGGCTTTTCCTCTTTCTATGTGTGCTATAGAATGCAGCACACATAGAAAAAGGAAATACGAGGAGAAATAAAGACATTTCTCCCTGTTGCGCCTCCCTTACGCCTCCCCTGGGGAGGCGTAAGCTTTTGGCACTGCTTCAGAGTTACGATTTCTCGTAAATCTGGGGCAGTGTCAAAAGGCCATGGATGTTGCTGGGAACGCCCCCAGCAACACCCATTGCACGCCCCTTTAACGCAGTACACTGCGTTAAAGGGACTGATATTTATCAGGCAGCAATACGCCACAAAAACTAGCGTACTGCTGCCTGATAAATACCACGCAGGCTTCTGCGCCACGGAACTTCATGAAAAGTGAAGTTCCGATGGCGCAAGGGGCCTCATAAATGAGGCCCTAGGTATTTGATCTTATCTTGAGTCCAATGGAAATGAGAAGAAATTAAATATGCATGGAAATTATTCATTAAGTGGGAGTATTTCACATGTATCTTCATTTAGTCTGTATCCCGAAAGAGGAGCACAATTTGCAGCTTTCTTTAAAAAGGATGGTAGAGAAGTTTGTGGATGTGTCATGAAAAGAAGAATATCATCTGCGTATACTGAGTATTTAAAATGTTTGTCTATGTATTAGAATTTGTGAATAAAGGAGAGAGAGCGCAGCTTTGTCGAACACCTGGGTGAAGTGAAAATGGTAAGGATATGTGACCTTTGACAATTATTGAGGGTTTGGGAGATAAATATAGTAGAGAAACTAAATTAATGAATTTTGGACCGAAACCAAACAAAGAAAGATTGGAGAAAATAAACGTCTCATTGACACAGTCAAATGTCTTTTCAGCATCTAGAGAAATAGCAGCAAGCGAGTACTAATAAGACTTGGAGTTACTTAAAATGTTGAAAAATAGTCTGGTACTATCAGAAATGTGTCACCGTTTAATGAAGCCAGATTGTTCCCACTCAATTAACCTAGCGAATAGAGGGTCAAGATGTAGGGCAAGAATTTTAGCAAAGATTTTATAGTCCGATATAATGAAGGAAATTGGTCTATAGCTTTTACATAACTTTGGGTCTTCATTTTCTTTGGAGAAGACAGATTAAGGAATGTTGAAAGAACCCCCAGTAGAATGTGAGGATACAAAGTAAGTGAAGAGACTGGAATTTAGGAATTAAAAACTTTGAGAAATGTATATACAATTCTATAGGGAATCCATCAGGACTTGGACTTTAGCCTTTTTGATGGCATGCATAGCAATGAGAATATCATGTATGATAATTTCACCATCCAGAGAAGAGAAGTCTATATCTGAATGAGGGGTCGAATTGAGAGAGGATAAATATCAATTAATATCTTTTTGTTACAAGTCTGTTTTATTTTGGAACAAAACCCCTGGGAGGGGCACAAAAACACAGCGTTAAGCCTACAACCTCTATCCGAGGCCGGCCGCGGAGAATTAATATCTTTTTAACTAGCATTTGAATCAGACGTTTTTATGAACAATATGATCATTAGCACTAGTATGTACTTTACCATGACGTGATCTTTTTTTAAATTTTAAGATAATTTGCAAGAAGTTTCCACACTTTATTTTCTTCTCTCTACTACTTATAGCTGGATTACAGAAAGTATGAAATAGCATTTTCCGTTGAAATCTCACTGAAAGCAAATTTGGCTTGAATACATTCATCCAAACATATTTTATATTTAGAAGTGTAGTATGTATGTTCTATTTTGTTTTAATATGTTTCATTCTCTGAACCAATTTCTTGGGGGAGGTCTTGTTCTTGTGATACACAAAATAAATAATGAAACCCCTAGAGGCAGCTTTGAAGGTATCCAAGATAATCTGGGGGGGAAATGCCAGATGTCTCATTAAGTTGCAAAAAAATTATTCATAATGTCCTCAAAACGATGTGAGAAATCGGGTTCTAGCAGAAGGGAATTATTGACTCTCCATCGCTTGTTACTTTGATTTAGAGGGAGAAGGTTTCAATCTAATGTAACAGGAACAGGATCATAAACTAATACAAAACCAGTTTCTGAATATAAAACATGCTGTGCAAGAGGTTTTGAGACCAACAATTCTAGATTGGGAGAAATGTACAAGAGAGAAAAAAGTGGGGGCGTGGCTTGGGCGCCGATGGCGATGGTCGCCTGAGAGCTCGGCTCCGGGACTGAGCCCGGGATTATCCTGTAAATCGGAGGCCGTGGGGCACCCTAACCCCCGCAAACTGTTGATCGGCCCGACTGGAACCTGCTGAGGCACCTGGCGCAGCCCGGACGAGTGGTGATCTGCCGGAAAATCGAAGTTTGTGGTCCCGAGGAGAGCGACCCAACATGGCGCCCGGACCCCATTGTCCCCTCGGACGGGACCATTAGACTGGAGGAACATCGCTGGTTACAGCGCGCCCTCCACCCTTTTGTCTTCCAGGGATGTAAGGATCTGGACTTTGAACTGATGGGACTCTGACATTGGAGATTGCGCCTGGATGATCGGATGCCCCCACCATAGTGGACCTCGGCACACGGACGCCTGGAGGCCCTGACGGTGGCACCGACCCACTATACAGCACTTGGCTGCATCTCCCCGATCGACCCGATCCCATGGGAGGCACAACCCCCTGGCGCCACAAAGTCTCTGGCGGTGTGGGTGGCCCTCGCTCCGGGTCCTCGCTAACCAGACGGGCCTGCCCGGCCTGGCGCCGAGTGTCTCCGCCTCCTCCTCAGTGCTCTCCGACGACGCGGTGGTGGCGCGAGCCGAAACTGTGGAGGTCCAACAGGCCCTGGAGAAGAGGATCGCCAGCCCTCAGCCCGAGGGCCAGCAATCGGGAGAGTCATAGCCGACGCCCGCACTCGGTGGCGCCTTTGCCTGGGTCCACACTGTGCGCTTCCCGCGACATGGGGAAACCAAGGGGGGCCAAGGGGACTACCCCCGCCGCCTCTGACTCGGAGGCCCCGGACAAAGAGGACCGTAGAGACCCGGGGAGTGCTGATGGAGCACCATTGCAGCAACAGTTTGACCGTGTCCTGGAGGCGATCGCGACCACACGCTCGGCCCTTCAGCAGGACATTGCCCAGGTGGCGACGAGCCTGGGCCTCCTTAGAGCGGATCACGGCAAGCTTTCGGACAGGGTCAAGGACGTGGAAGGCTCGGTGAAAACCTTGGAGCCGGCGCAGCGATCCTTGTCCGCGACAATGAAAGATGCCCTGTCCCGGATTTCTGCCCTGGAACAGCGAGCGGAAGATGCAGAAGGCCGTAACAGGCGCAACAACATCCGAGTGGTAGGCCTGCCGGAGAAGATCGAAGATGGTGACATGGTGGCCTACTTGGAAGCCTGGCTCCGAGACACGGTGGCCCCGGAGGGTTTATCCTCCTTCTACACCCTTGAACGAGCTCATAGAGTCCCAGCGAGGCCACCACAACAGGGCCGTGCACCGCGTCCGGTGGTGGCACGCCTTTTGCATTTTCGCGACAGAGACCTCATCCTCAATGCCGCCAGACATAATGGCCCCTTTAAGGTGGAGAACAGCCAGGTGAACATCTTCCCGGATTACACCTATGAAACCCAACGCAGGCGGTTTTCATTCTTGGCGGTCAAGCGCGAGCTCCGGAGCGAGGGCATCCAATACTCGCTCCTGTTTCCTGCAAAGCTCCGCATCATTGTCGATGACAAGACTCAATTTTTTGATACCCCGGAGGATGTCTGTAACTGGCTTGAACTCTATAGAGCTGGGAAAGATGGTTTCACCTCCGCATCTCAGCTAGCGGTGGAGCCGGGACAGCGACGCCGGTCTAAGAGGATACGGAGTCGCCGGGGCCGGTCGGGCGGCCCTTCAACTGCGGAGACTTCGACGGAGCCGAAGGGAGTGTTGGAGGTGTTATCTGCACTATCTGGCTCACGAGACGGTACCATTGAAGAAGAAGAGGACCCTGGTGACGAGGGAGTGCCGACGGACTCGGAGGACTCGGTGACGGGTAGCGTCCACACGCCGGTGATCACACCGAAATCAGTTGAGGACCTTCTGGATGGACAGGGTTGACGGGGTGAGCTGCATCCTTTTGGGTGGGGGCCCGAAGCGGGGGTGGCGGGAGCCGATGGTTGATCATGATCTCCGGAGAACTAGGGGGTGGGGTGCCTTGCTCTTGCCCCGAGGGTTTCCGATATTGTTTTGGGCTTGCTTTAGTCCTGGTAGCCAGGGCATCGAGGGCCCACTGCCACCGCCCAGCCCGCACCTGGCCCTTAAGGCCTTCCTACGGTGGCGACCGCAGGATTAGTTGGGGACAAGGGGATTTCTGTGGGCATGGTTTGGATGGGAACTGGATGGTGCTATTTGGGTCCTGTTCTGGGGAGGGTGGGCAGGGATTTGGTTAGAATAAGAGTTGTTGAGTTTTGGTTGGGGAAAATGGCCGCCATCAGTGCTGGGTTGATTGTTGTTCGTTCTTTGTTGGGACCCAGATGGGGAGACTTTGCACAAACAATATGGGACAATGGCTGATGCTGCTAATGTGAAATGTATCACTTGGAACGTACGGGGGCTTCACACCATGTCTAGGAGGCACAAAGTCCACGCTTATTTAGTGCGTAGGGGAGTACAAATGGCGCTGCTGCAGGAGACCCATCTGAACAAGGCGGAAGGGGCGGCGCTACAGCGTAGGTGGAGGGGGCAGGTCTTTTACACATCGTACTCCGCGTATGCCAGGGGGGCGCTAATTTGGATTAGAGCTGGGGTTCCCTTCCAGGTCACAAACTCAGTGGTAGATCCAGAGGGGCGCTACGTGGCCATATCGGGCACTCTGGGGGGGAGGGATCTAAACGTTTGCTGTGTGTACGCACCCAACATGGACCAGATTGCCTTCCTTTCCAGGTTATCGGGCTCGTTGGCCCACTTTTTCGCTGGGCCCCTCCTGCTCGGTGGGGATTTCAATTCAGTAGTGGATGTGGAGACCGACCGCTCGCATCCGCCCCTCCCTGACTCTCCGGTCCGCCGTGTGGCTAAAGGTCGTGGGGACTGGCAGTTGCGCTGGGGTCTGGCGGATATTTGGAGGGCGCAACACCCCGACACTAGAGATTATTCCTACTTTTCGGGCCTCCACGAGTTACACGTTAGGTTGGACTGATTTCTTGGCTCGACTGAACTGGTTTCAGCGGGGGTCCGCTCCGAGTATTTGACTAGGACCATCTCGAACCATAACCCCCTCCTGCTGGCCCTTCGCTGGTTTCCTGGGGCGCCTGCGGTGCCCACCTGGAAGTTACGTCCCGAGATTCTCGAGGACACTGTATTCAGAGCGGACTTAGGAGACAAGATCGCGGAGTACTTCGCGTCCAACAGGGGCACCGCGAGCTCGAGAGCGCTGGAATGGGACGCTTTTAAGGTGGTGGTGAGGGGTTATTGCATCACCAAGAAGGTAGGTATGAGGCGGGTTATCCTCGATGACTTAGATATCGCCGATCGGAGGCTCCGTGAGTTGGAACTCCGCCGCCCCGGACACCCAGAACTCCAGGGACGCACGGCGGAGGCGAAGGAGGCGGTGGCGGCGGAGGTCGAGCGGCTGCGCTGCTTCGACTACAAGGCCTATACGGTTCGGTCCCTCGCAGAGGGGGATAGGTCGAGCGCATTGCTGGCGTGGCTGGCTAACCCTACGCGCCAGACCTCACTGACGACGTCCATGCGCATGGCGGACGGGACCGTGGTGCACACTCAGCCTGAGATTCTGAGCTGCTACTGGCACTACTACGACCATCTATATCGCAGTCGTTCTGCCAGAGACCCTGACCTTCTCGAGGATTATCTACGGCCCCTGGAGCTCCCAACGGTGGAGCCTGACGTAGCGAAAGCCCTGGGGTCCGATATCGAACTGGGGGAGATCCGCAGCGCCATTAAAAAGATGGCGCGGAATAAGACCCCGGGCCTAGACGGCCTTCCTGTAGAATTTTATGCAGCCTATGCTGATCTCCTAGCCCCAAGATTGGTGATCGTATACAGAGAGGCGAAGAGGCTTGGACGGCTCCCCGGCTCGATGCGCGAAGCCTTAGTGGTTCCCCTCCTCAAACCGGGGCGGCACTCGGCAGATCCGGCGTCCTATCGTCCCTTATCGATGCTGACAGTCGATTATAAAATTCTGAGCAGCATCTTGGCCTCGAGACTGCTGGGCCACATGAGCTCCCTGGTACATGAGGACCAGGCTGGGTTCATCCCCAAGCGAAACACGACCATGAATATCCGTAGGTTGTTCCGCTTGCTGGGGGAACCGCTCGTGGACGCTCCGTGCCCGGTGGTCCTATCGGTAGATTTAGTTTAGCATTTGATAGCCTGGAGTGGGACTACCTGCACACTGTGTTACGGCGGTTCGGCCTCGGCGAGGGTTTTATCAGATGGACCACGGTCTTATATACCTCTGTATCGGCCAGGGTTCGGGCAGGCCCGCTAATTTCCTCACAATACCCGGTGGAGAGAGGCACGAGACAGGGCTGCTCGTTATCCCCACTTCTCTTCGCGCTGGCGGTGGAGCCTCTCGCGCTGCTACTCCGATCGGGGGCCCATTATAATGGCTTCTGGACACCGTCGGGCCCGCACTACATTTCGTTATACGCCGATGACCTGTTGCTCTTCCTTGAAGACCCGGTTGTTGCCCTGCATGGGGCAGCGACGGCGCTCACGGCGTTTGGGGAGGTCTCGGGCCTCCGGGTGAACTGGGCTAAGACATGCCTTTTCCCGGTTCGCAGAGGCACCCCCAGCCCTGTTCTCGATAGAGAGATTAGATGGGAACCCGACTGCTTTAAGTACCTGGGGGTGTATGTCTACCATGAACCATCTGACCTCCTAGACGGGAACATTGCCAGATGCAGTCGAGCGCTGCGGGGTAGTATGGACTTCTGGGCTACGTTACCGCTTTCGATGGCGGGGCGGATCGCATTGCTCAAAATGGTGGCGCTTCCCCGGTTGCTGTATTATTTCCGGGCACTGCCGATCTGGATTCCGCCGGCCACGTTTAGACTCTTACGGTCGATGATAGTCGGATTCCTCTGGGGCTCGGGCCGCCGCAGAGTGGCCCTCAAGACCCTGATGAGCCGAAAGCCGAGGGTGGGCTTGCGGTGCCGGATTTTGAGAAATACTATCTAGCGGCGCAGCTCCAGACCTTCACCCAGGAGATCGCCAGGGAATTCCGGGGCCCAGAGGACAGGAGAGGTACGGGGACAGCCAGGCATGTTCTCTCCTTCATAGCGCTACGACAACGCTTGGCCTTGCAAGACCTGTCGCTGGAGGAGAGGACCGTTCGCCTGTGTTGGAACCGAGCCCATGCCCGGGGCCAATTGCGATTACCGTATGCGCCTGAAATACCTTTAGGGATGCTAACGGCCTTGCCCCATGGTGGTGATTGGTCACGGTTGGCGGACTGGGAGGACGCGGGACTGCAGTTGGTGGGGGACCTCTATGAGGATGGGGCGCTCTTGCCCTTTCAGGAGCTCATTGACCGATTCGAGGTTCCCCGCGGAGACTTCCTATTGCACTCGGCCCTGGTCCGAGCGATCCAGGCGCACTGGAAATGCGGGCAAGAGGAGCCCCCTACGTCTCCGGTGTGCCAATACGTCATGATGTCTGCGGGCACGGTGAAGGCGGTCACTTGCCTTTACGGCAGACTGATCGATGAGGGGCTGACCCCCCTCACGACCTTGAGAGCCCGTTGGGAAGCGGACATAGGCAAGGAGATTCCGGAGACGACCTGGTCCCAACTCGTGCGGCGGGCTTGGAAGGGCACGCGCCATGCCCGCTTTCAGTTGGTCCACTATTACGTACTCCATAGGGCATATCTGACTCCGGCGAAAATCCAACAGTATTTCGCCACGGGCTCGGCGAACTGCCCTAGATGCCCGGCGCCAGAGGCGGACCTCCTCCATATGTTGTGGGCCTGCCCGGGATTGTCCTCCTACTGGGAGGAAGTGGGGAGGACCCTGGAGGAGGTAACAGGGAGATCCTTATCGGTTGATGCGGCAGTGGGACTCTTGCATTGGTTTCCACATACCCCCAAAAACAAAATTTCCAGTAAATTCGTTGATTTGGGGCTTCTCCTAGCTAAACGAGAGGTGACCAGGAACTGGAAGGCACGGGCTGGTCCGACCGGGAGCAGGTGGCACAGCGAACTCTTGAAGTGGGCAGCGGGTGAAAGTACGTTGAGATACCAACTAGCTGGGAGACAGCATAACGAGAAGGCACAGGAGGCAGCGCTGGAATGGGAAACATTAGTGCAGGCCCTCAGGGATTATTGCGCCCCCAGTGACTCTGACAGTGAGGGAGCAGCGCGCCCCGAGTCCCGTTAGGCGATTGCAATTTATGTTTCTGATACTCTCCTCATGGGTCCTCTCATGAATCCTACTGCGGCTGCTACTGCGGGGTTGGGTTGGGTGGGGATTGATTTGGGTCATAGTGTTTTATGGGAGGGGTTTTCTTTGGGGTTTTATAGGCTTGTTTAGAAAAGCAGATGACGGACAGTGAATTATCCGGACCAGCTTTACTTCCCTGCTGTACCCCCATTAGATTTTGCCGCCTGACCGTTGGGCTGTGGGCTGAATGGCTGTATATGGGTACATGCTTCTGGGGGATGGTGGGATGCATTTCATTGATTTTATTGGATTTATACTGCTGGTCGTATATGTAACAATTTGCTAATTCCTGCAATAAAAATATATTTCAAAAAAAAAAAAAAAAAAAAGAGAGAAAAAAGTGTATTCTTGTAGGGCAGTATTACAAAGTCTCCAAGCATCAATTATAGATCTTTGTTTTATAGTATAGGTCAATTGTGCATGCATGGACGATAGGATAAAAATGTTTTGGGAACTGCAATGAAAAAAGGGATCTACAATCAAGTTATAGTCTCCACCAACAAGAAATAGTTGTTGGAAAGTATAATTAATTTAGATAAAATATCAGGCCAAAACGATCTGTCTAAATGCGTGAAAGCATAAATATTGAACATTGTCAAAGAAGCATAAATATTAAACATTGTCAAAGGTATTTTATTGGCATGTATGGTAAGAGAACCCATGTGCCCACCAAAATCAGAAATAATTTGAATATCTAAAGATTTATTGCAAAGTATAACCACTCCATTAAATTTTCATGTGCCCAAGGAAGACAAATTATGGCCCATACAATGCTTTTTAATTTTACTAACTCCTTTCTCATCAGAGAAAGGAGTTAGTACATTGCTTCTTGTAGGAAACTAATGTCATATTTCAGTTTGTAGAGGTATGATAATAACCGTTGTCATTTTATAGGCGATCCCATAATTTTATTATTCCATTAAATAATTCTTAAAGTCATGTAAGATGAAGGAAGAAACATATATTGTATATAACAATAGCATCCAAAAACCAATAACATTGTAAATGCAGTTTAATAATTTAAAGAGAAAGCAATGATAAAGGAGAATCAAAGAGTATGATAAGACAACCTGGATGTTTTAATGATCAAATACAGAGTGAAAGATAGAGGAAATGAAGAAGATAAAAGGAGGAAGTAGAAAGAGAAGAAAAAAGACAGCAAACGTAATTGAGAAATTAAGAAAAAGGACACACCTCTATACAAAAAAACTAGTTAAGAGGAGTGGACCCACACGAGGTAGATGACACAACCAGAACCCAGAGCAGCCAACAGTGGAGGGGTGACCATACCACACAAAACTGTGTTGATGTGTTCTTCAAGACACAGGAGGGATGCCTCAAGAGGACATATATGTATAATAGCAAAAATAGAAACAAACAGTGGGTGAAATTAATTAAGCTACACAACATTTTGTTGATGAATTATCTCAAATTAGATTGTCAGAAAGAATATAACAGGAGAGATATAAAAGCAATAAAATAACATGACAGTAAATTTAGAAGTCTCCATCGCCTCTCCTCCACAATATCAATAAACTTGAGGGAGAGGGAGCTGTCCTGATTAATAGCTCTCACTCACTGGTCCTACTCGCTAGTGGGCTATTTTAATTGCCTATTTGTTTAATACTGTTTGCTGCTTGTCTTAATCTATTTAACCTTTGTGGCTATTTTAATTAATTCTGCCTTAGTAAAAAAATGTTTTAAAACTTCTCAGCGCATTTGCTTTCGCACTCACCAGAGTCCTGTTGTGTGGGTGATTTGATCTGAGTACTCGATTGTTGCGGAGGGGGGCAGACATCTTTGCCGGCTTCACTCACATCCGGTTGCTGGGAAGAGGGGCCAGGCAACAGTAGCGGTCTAGTGGTCCTTGCCACGACCACAACTTAACACGAATGGAGACACGGATGCGCATGGAGAGGGAGCTGTCCTGATTAATAGCTCTCAGGCACTGGTACTACTCGCTGGTGGGCTATTTTAATTGCCTATATGTTTGAAACTGTTGGCGGCTACTCTTAATCTATTTAACCTTTGTGGCTATTTTAATTAACTCTGCCGTGGTTAATTTTTTTTAAAAGCTTCTCAGCGTATTTGCTCTCGCACTCACCAGAGTCCTGTTGTGGGGGGATTTGAAGCGCTGCCCCCTCGTTGAGTTGAGTTGAGTTGAGTGCTCGATTGTTGCGGAGGGGGGCAGACATCTTTGCCGGCTTCACTCACTTCCGGTTGCCGGGAGGAGGGGCCATGACAACAGTAGCGGTCTAGTGGTCCTTGCCATGACCACTAGTTAACACGAATGGAGACATGGACGCGCAGTGAACGCGTGCAGCGGGTGCCGCACTGGTGCACCCAAAGCAATCCCGTCTGCTCCCATCTGCACCCATCTGCGGCCGGACGGGCCCAGCCACTATGTGCATTTAATTAAAAATTCTTCTTCGGAACTACACTCTCTGGCACCCAAGGCCAACCAGAGGATCGAGCCTATAACCAAACACAAGTAAGAACATTATAGTCTTTTAAATCCCGGTCCTGTCACACCACCGTCTAGTCCAGCGCATGCAACCCCCCCTCCAGTTCTGCATAACCACGCTACTACAAGGATAAAGACGCCAGAACCTAAAGAGTTAAACATAGTTTATCTTAACACACGCTCCATGGTAAAGCACCAGCTAGAAATGTTTAACCACTTGGACACTGAAGCCTCAGATTTACTATTAATTACAGAAACTACGCTAACTATGGAATCTACGCCTGACATATTAGCGGCGCTACCAAGCAACTACCATTTGATGCAGGTTAACAGACCTCCTGGGAAAAGAGGACGCGGGGTAGTGGCAGTTAGCAAAAAGGATCTCTCGGTTACCTCCATTGCCCCATTAGTAGAGGCTTCGGTGGATAGCCTCACTCTAAAATTAATCTTCCCAAAATCCACGCTGATGTGCATACTGATCTATTGACCCCCCACTGCAATAGTGAAATTCATTACTGAAATGGCAAATTACCTGACCCCTCTAACCATAGATTATGCTAAAATTAAGTTAATTGGAGACCTGAATTGCTGGTCCACTGCGGAAGGGGGGAGTTGGGGCCCTTAGGAGGTCACAGACCTATTAATTAACCTAAACGTAGAAGGACATATAACTGTACCCACACACATCAAAGGGCATGCATGAGACCAACTATGGACCTCTTACTTCTTTGTCCATAGCTTAACTGTTCAGCCATGCGTGCAGTCAGACCACCACCTAATACACCTTACATTAAGTGGTCCATCCCTAGTTCAATCCTCGACCGATCCGAAAATACTGACCAGGAACTGGAACCGCGTCCGCTTGCCAGAGTTCCTTAAGACTCTAAAATCCACACTTGCGCCTAGAACAAATAATGTTGACGAGTTGGACATAGCTGTCTCCAACTGGCAATTAAGTGCAAGGGAGATTCACACCCCACTACAAAGGAGAGAGAGGTATGAGGCCTCATACAGCCTCTAAATGGTTTACTATAGAGTTAAAATCAAAGCCAGGTGGAACGGAAATGGCAGAGAAGGTGTTCTCCTGCAGAAACGAAAATGTACAACATAGCTCTAACTGATTACAAAGTTGCCATTTTGGAGGCAAAAAAAGCCTTCAACACGAACAGCGTTCTTAGTTCTGAAAATAAATCCTAAGACATCTTCAAGATAGTCAGAGAACTTTCCAATCCCGACCGCGTCACACTGGCCATCACTCCTTTCCAAGCCTTATGTGACAATCTGAAGGTTTTCTTTGTTGACAAAATTAAGGGTATCGAGAACTCCATCTCTCCTAGCTCTCATGATTGGAAATCAAATCAGCAATTTACTAACTCAACAACTCTGTCTACTTTTCAAAACATTACCTCAGATCGGCTAGCAGAATTAAGAAGCAAGATACGATCTGGCTCCTCCAAAGACCCTTGTCCCTCTAAGATACAAAAGACATTCTTGCATATTTCCCAGATCTACTGAGTAATTACAGAACCATATCACTCCTCCCATATCTGGCAAAAGTGCTTGAAGCATACGTAGAAAAACTCCTTTGCACATTCATCGAAGAGACTAATTTCTTAGACTCCCACCAGGCAGGCTTTAGACCGTCACACTCAATTGAATCAGGCGTAGTGGATGACCTGAAGGAGGGAGCAGACAGGGGGTGCACAGGCATTGGTACTGCTCGACCTGTCCGCTGTGTTCGATACCGTGGATCACACCATGTTAGCGGATAGAATGGCAGCGGCAGGCCTGAGAGGCACACCCTGGATTGGACTATTTCATTCCTAGGGGACCGCACCCAGTCTGTTAGGCTGGCACCCTTTAATCAGTCAGGGTCAACACCACCTCTGGTGTATTTCAGGGCTCATCCCTCTCCCCCGCCTGTTCAACATTTATATATGCCCCCTGATGTATTCCCTCCAAAGCAGGGGAGTGAAGATATATAACTATGCAGAGGATTTGTAGTTGATATTCCCGATTGACGAGACGGAGGAATCTAAGGCCTTCTTTCAAAACAACCTGCTTTTCTTTGAAGACTGGATGAGTCACAACTATCTTAAATTAAATTCTGACAAAACAGATATAGTCATTTCTAATAACAGACTCCATCATTGGATGCAAGGACACTGATCTGCTACATTGGGCACCCCACATATCCCTAAGAACTCGGTCAAAAGTCTGGGGATCAAAATCAAATGCCAACTAATCCATGCATGAACAGATCAGTCTGGTCACTTCCTCGTGCGACTAACATCTAAGGAGGTTTTTACTACAGAGGCAAGCATGGTAATCATGCCGGCCTTGATTATGTCCAGGCTGGATTATGCCAGTGCTATCTATTTGGGTCTCCCTGCCAATCTAAGCCATAGATTGCAGCTGATCCAGAATCAGGCAGCTAGGTTATTCATTCAGGAACCAAGACAATGTCATAACAAGCCACTAATGAAGCAGCTTTATTGGCTTCCTGTGACCCAGCAGTCCATGTTTAAGACAGGCTGCATGATTTTCAACGTACTCCAAGAGACAGGCCCCAAATTCATCTCCATAAAGATTTCACAGTACCTTTCCAAACAGAATCTCAGATCAGCCTCTATGAATATGCTGACTATCCCCACATTTAAGCGTAAGAGAATGGGTGGTTCTCGCTTCTCTGTACTCAGCCCAACACTCTGGAATTCCCTACCGATTGACATCAGCCTAACGTCGAGTATATCAGTTGCAGAAAAAAAACGGAATACTTGGCTGTTCACCCAAGCCTAATGTTAGAGTACACTTCAGAACGGTTCTCCTATCTCCGATAGCGCCAAGAGACATTTCGGTGAAAGAGCGCTTAATAAATCCCCCCAAAAAATAAACATAAACTTCTGCAGAAGAGAAGAATCCTCACAAGAATGGAAGAGACCAAATCTGGCATTCAGAGAGCGAAGAGCAGGTTGCAAGTCCAGAAATATTTTCCCCTTGTTGGCTGTTAACATGGCAAAGTCTTAGGCAAAAAAACAAATTGGATACACACCATGAAATACTCCCTTTAGCTTTGGCTGATTTGATGACTTTTAGAACATCAACATATTCTAGTAAGAAAATAATAAGGCCTCTGGGTTTCTGTGAAGATGATGTAGAAATATGAAGAATGACCAAGTCAGTGTGCCTGTTGTATATTTAATAGCGGTGAGGTTGGAAGATCCAAAACCTAGGGAAGAAATAATTGAAAGAAAGAGATGGGGTTCGTGCCTTCCAACACTTCAGTCAGACCATAAATATGAAAGTTATTTCTTCTGTTGCGATTCTCCCAGTCTTCTGCATGTTTTTTCAAGAACAATACTTCAGATTTCAAAACTTTTACAGCCTGCACAGTCTCTTGATGATCATCGACCCTTCTTTCCACTTGACTAAAACTCTATCTTCCATGACTGTCTATTTCTCAGCCAGAAGTGGGAGTTTTGTATTTGTTTATTCCATTGAGGGTGTATGTGCCTGAATTTCCTAAAGTGAAATTTCAATTGAATTTGTAGCAGGAGACTTATTGGGTGACAATAGGATAATTTTTAACCCTTTTATTATTTGGAATATTGGAGATGAAAGGGAGTTTGAAGGATTTTTTAGTAGCAGAGGTTGGATTAGTACCAACTGAAGAAGAAGAAGATGAGGCGTCTTTGCAGGCGCCCACAGTATCTTCCATAGTCTCCAGAGCAGAGAAAGAGTTAGAGGAACTGGCTTTTGGGGTATGAGATAGGCAGGTGGCATCGTTTTTGGAATGTATTAATTTGTATTTCTCCCAGTTAGGCAGTAGTTTTATAAATAACAGTGAGCAGAGTATTAGTCCAAAAGTAGCAGATAGAAAATATCTGACATGCAGCCATTGTAATGAGAGCAACAATCAAAATTGCATAGGAAAAATGCCAGAATTTTCACATTTTCAAGATGTCCAAAACTGCCCAAATTGACCAAGCTGACCAAAATGCAAGAAGGACTCTCCCATTACATTGCCTGAAAAAGCAGCAATAAATTGTTGGGCAATGTAGGACTGAGGGGGATTGTAAATGCCGCTCTTTGGGAAGGCAAAATGGCAGGTGCGACCTTCCCATTAGTGTGCCCACTGATTATGATGATAAAGGACCATTAAATGAGCAGGAGCGGTCCATAAAAAGAACCTGCTAGTTTGGGAAGGTGTTCCTTCTGCATGGCCCAAGAAGCAGGGATGGGAAGCAGGGTCCTGAATGGTAGCAGCCTGTCTCCCTGATGTGGCCATAGTAGAGCTCCTTAAGTGGCGGCCATTCCCAATTGGCAACCAAACCATAGCCCCTTATGTATGACTTAAACAAGTCTCAGGCCTGCCATTGCAGAGCCGGTCTGTGCAGTATTAAACTGCCTTTTCGACCTGATCAAAACCTTCCTTTTTCAATACATATGTCACACATAGGATAGGCCCTGAACAGCCCAGAGGGCAGGATGTAAGGCATTGAAAACATTGGACATGCACTCTTAAGTTGTTCATGTCCAGTGAAAAACTCATAAATGTGTTGTTCACTACTGGAAGGCTTACCTCTCCCGTAGGATAACACTGGATTTAGCTTCTTTAATTTTATAAGTGTAATTTCCAAATGGGAACAGGTAACGCCTTCATGTTTCGTGTCTCTGGTATTGATAAATTTATGGTAATGTCGGAGTTTAAATTGCAATTTTGAAAATACCACTTTAAAAAAGTTGCCATTTTCTTGCCTTAGCCATCTAGTTCATGCAGCCTGCCAGAAAGGACTGCTGTGCTGCTGAAAAGTCTGCCACTCTCCTGGACTACTGCTCTGAAGAAACTGCTGCCTTTGCTGTGCTGACCTGCTGCCTCCTGCCCTCTTGCCTGGGGAGGAAAAACTGGACCTCCAACCTCACCTTGAACCCAGGGCTGCCACAGTTACTCCAAGGCCTAGTCTGCTAGTTTCCTGATCTTTGCCGCAGGGACATAAAAGGCTCTCCAACATTCTGCATCAGTCCCTGGACCCAGCTGAGCCTGACCCCTAAGTGGTGCCCCTCAGGTCCTGGTCCTCTGGTGCGGCTCAGTGAGCTAAAATTAAGTTTTGGGGTGTTTGTGACTGCAAATGGGCCCGTTCTAACCGAGACGTCTCCGCTTACAACATGATTCAGCACAAAGCTCTATCTGCCAGACTCTTCGTGCTACAGCATCGACCGCCACAGGGACCACCACTGTGAAGTTCCACCAATATCTGCCCGACGTCTGGTCTGCTCTTTGTGCTACGCTGGTAGCCTTCTGCAACGGTCTCCCTGTTCCTTGCACCCCCTCCAACAGGAACAGGACTCTTGGCAAGGAATCGAGAAGGAAAAACTTCGGCCGACTTAATCTGGTGACTGTAGCTGACCTGCGCTCCATCACAGTCGATCTGAAAGTGTGACTTTAACCCCAGTGCTCGTGTGCTCATGACGAGCTGAGCTCGTCATGATCACACCCATTTCTATTATGGTCAAGCGCAGCAGGGGAATATCTTAAGCAGCCAAGGTGTTAACCCAGTCCAGGGCAACCAGATATCCTGAGTTAGAGCTTATTGCTTTTTGTTGCTATTCTACCTCAAATCTTTTAGAATTCATAACTCTTGTTCCACTGATTGATTGGATTTGTATTGTTCTAGTCTTGTGTTCTTTTAATTTTGCACTATTTTCCTAATTTGGTGTGTGATCCTATTTGTATGGAATTTGTCTCTTTATTACTGTTTAATGTGTTGCACAAATACTGTACACATTGCCTCTAAGTTGAGCCTTTTGTGTCACGCTACCAGATGGTTGAGCACAGGTTAATTTAGGGTTGGCTTGTGCCTCATTCTGACAAGGATTGTGGTTTCTGCTTGACCAGCGCTCACTCCCAGTCAAACAACAACCCAATTTCTCACAGAAGATATGCATTTGTAAAGCATTTAGTAGGGATAGGGTCAAGAAGCACCAAGTGCCAATGTTAGAGGTCGTGAAACACTGGACCTAGGTGTAATTTGAGGATGACTGCGACTGATTTAGTCCTTTAAGTCTGAACCCACCACAGGAGTACACTCCTAAAGCCCCCTAGGACTGGCAAGTGGAGACTCACAGGGTGTCAGACAGAGGCCAACATCAGGGTCCAATCAAGTCCACTAGCCACTGGTCATCTTGCCAATTGCAGGAAAGGGCTTTTAAATTGCTGAACCCTGTACCTTGAGCATGAGGTCAGCCTTGTGACCCTTGCAGTCCACTTATTTATCCTGGGTATACGTGGGAGCAGGACCAGTCCTTCAGGGATCCTCTCACATCACAGACAGCAGGTCCAGTCCCCTTCTGTTCTTCCTCAGGTCCAGCAGTGTTTTGAAGTGGGTGACTGTAGATGCCACACTTATGTCTGGCATTAGCTGGTGGATGGAAATGACTCTTGGGCATGATCAAACCAATCAGATAAACGTTTCCAGGACCAACACTACCCACTTATTTTCAAGGTGGTGACAGTCTTCAACCACATTAAACTTGGGTTGTGAGGGCTGTGAGTGTGTGTTGGGGAGTGTATGATAACCTTAGTGTTCCCTCACATCTAGCACTAACACCAGCTTGGGGCAGTGACTGCATCCACAACCCCAAAGACAAAGTCTGGCAGAACAAAAGCAGGCGTTTCAGCAACCAGAAAGTGGGTGCACAAGAATTGTCTTGGCATCCTGTTCCAGTCCTCCCCCACTGCTGTATGTAAACCCTACAGATCTGTCAAGCAGGGTCTGTCACTGCAAAAGGGTTTGACACTGCAGTGTCAGAAATGATGCTCATAACCCTGTGGAGGGGCTGGTAGAAATAAGTCTTGGGAGGCTTGTTTAGTTTACGCATGGTGGCTTTAATGATGGTCCTTAAGTTAGATATTCATATGTTTCACTGAGTGGTTTCGTCAGTTCTGTGTCCTTCTGCAAGATAACCTCGGTTTCCTCTGTCTTGGGTTGTCAGTCCCGGAGTCAGAACTCTTTCCTTTTTCTCTTTATAGGTCCCTGGAAATGGTGGCCACCAGCGTCTCTCAAGAGACAGATGAAAAGCTGAGTATGTGAAATTATAACATTATGGAAGGGAGAGCTATAAGGCAATTATTAAGACTGTGCTCCCCTTAAGATGGTTCCATGTTTGATTTCGGCTTGGACCCTTCAGTTGTTCCTGTCAAAAGCACCCAGTTTTCTACAGCTCTATAAGGGAGTTTTGAAATTCCGCGGCACGGTGCTGGGTACAATTAATATGTTGTCTTTACTCTCCTGCCCGTCATCTTATCACACACCGGCAGTTCTCATCCGTCACCCACAAGTATGCCTGTGCATCTAGTCTCCTCTTAACGTGTCCCCACACCCACCTGGGGTGGACCCTCGAATACCCTTGGTTGAGTGGAGCCGGTGCCCGTAAACTTACTGGCATAGCCACAACTCTCCTGGTAACCAGCAGTCCTCTGTTCAGGTTCATCATTCTCTGCTTCTTCGTCCTCCTTGGAGTCATCCAACTGCATCACTATATTCGTTCCGCCGTACTGCTGCACCGAAGATGTCTTCCTGTTTCTTTCATGCCTGCTCAGGTGCTCCTTTTTTCTGCTTTCGCGTTGTCATGGTACCTTTCCTGCAAATGACCCTTCCTGCTGCCCTGCATCCTTTTCTGTGCTGTAGCTCCCCCCATTCTCCCTGCGAATCGCGGTCTCTCATTAATTTTGTATGCGTGATTAGTCCGTCAATCAAAATAGCTTTTTGGATGCAGGAAATTTTTCTTAAGCTAAATGGGGAGAAAACGGAGAAAACGGAGATTCTGGTATTACTTATGGAATCCCCTACATTGGCCGAGTGAAATGGGCAACTTTCCGTCCCCTTCCCCTCAAGTCAAAAATTTGGGTATATAATAGATGACTCACTCAGCATGCATTCTCAATCAAAGTATCAGCAACCTGTTTCTCCATCCTTAGATGGTTAAGGAAAATCTGTTGGATGTTACCGGAATCCGCCAGGAAAACCGTAGCCAATGCCTTAATAACATCAAGGCTTAACTACAGAAAAGTTATTTACCTGGGGACGAACAAAGCTGTAGTCCACAGATAACAAATGGTTCAAAATACCGCTTTCAGACTTTTACGCAGAGCAAGTTCTCCTCCGTTTCGTACTACAGATGCAAGCTGCATTGGCTTAAAATAGAAAACAGCATAAAATTTAAAGCCCTGAGTTACATGCACAAAATTAAATCCCGCTGTGCCCCACGCTATCTTCAGTCCTTGGTCAGTCCCTACCTTCCCCCTGTAATCTCCGTTCTGTCAACCAAGGAAGGTTTGTTGTCCATAAATTCAAACTTGCCCAGTTGGGCAGTAAGTCTTTTTTCTATTTCGGTCCCTCGACTTGGAACTCTTTACCCACAATCCTTCGGAATGAAATAAATTATATACAGTTTCGTAAGTCTTTGTAAACTTGGCTATTTCACAAATAAGTGCTCTAACGGCCTGGCTCCCAGCCCCGACCCGTCTTTTGCGCCGGGAAACCCTTTTTGGGTATCTGTTGGGGCACTATACATTTAAAAACTAAACTAAACTAAACTGACCTATCGTGAAGCCCCTGGGGTGATTTTCACACTTCATTTACACCTATTCAGATTCTATATGTATTACTCACTTGGAGAAGTAAGAGTGAAAATGAAAATAACCTCAGAGGGAGGGCATGGAAAGGTCAGTTCCTAAAAGTTGCTTTTCCTTAATATTTATTAAAACCAACTTCACGATTGAGTTAGATTTTAAAAATAATTGTTTAAATATTGCATACTGCAGTCCACTGTATTTAAGTTCTAGGCCTTTGGTACATTTTGTACTATACACTAGGGAGTCATAGGCAAGTCGGACGCTGTGTTCATACTGGGTTTTTTACCCCCTCCCCCTCCTCTTCCCTCCTTCATTCTTCTATGTGTGCCCGTGACCAAAGCTCTTCTCTCCCCTTGTTGATGAGGGATCCAGCGTTTATGCCCTGGAGTCTCTGCGACCCCGCTGAGAGACTCCACCGCGACAAGGGAATCACACAAAATGGAAGTCTGGGAATGACCCCTTTACCACCCAGCCAGACTTCGGACACAGTTACCTCCTCGTCTCCTCACCATACCTCCTACCCCCCGCTCCCCCCCCACTTCTTCCCTCCTTTCATTTTTGTCTTGCCTCCCCTTTTCCTTTCCTCTCTCCCCTGAATCTCTCTCCCCCCACCTGCTTTGTTTTTTCTTGTGCCTATTCTCCGCTTAATCTCCCTCCCCGTCACCCTTTGACATCACCCCCAACCCTTCTACATGCCATGAACTAACGGATGTAATCTGTAATTGATGTTCCTCTCAGATGTAACTTGTAATTTATATACCTTCTGTAACAATGATGTGTAACATGGAACCTATGTAACTCTCCTCATGTAAAGCACTCGGATACCTCCGGGCTCAAGAAATAAAATAAAATAAATATGCCATTTTGAAGTCTGCATATTCTACTGCATTTAAAGTTAGAGCACAGGCACTTTACTACTGGTTAGTAGGGGTAAAGTGCAGAAATTCTAAAGCCAGCAAGAGTCCAGCAAAAGGTAAAAAATCTTGGGTGACCAGGAAGAAAAGGCCTATTTCCTACAATTGCTGTATGTAATAAGAAAGTGCATCCATGGTTTTAGAAGCGTATTCATGAAAGATGTCAGTCAGAATTTAGGGTTATTGCCCTGCTGCTACTGCTGTTTCTAAATCAGTGTTCGGAGCTGCTACCTACAAGCCAACCATCTCCTTCCCACTTCTTACAATTACAAAAAAGAAGAATTGGCTGAGGTACACCGAAGTGACTAAATGAAAACAAGCATTGGCATAGACAATATGTCTTGCCTTTGTGACCTTATAAGGGATTAGCCACGCAGTTCTTTTCCTTGCCAGCTTTCCCCGTGCTGATTGTCAAATCCAACGCTGACCTGATAAAAAGGCAATTTGTGGGACCTATGTACAAGAGCGGACGGCGAATGATTGGAATAGTTTATGAATAAACCTGTATTGCTTAACTTTGCAAACTGCATCTCCCCAGAAACATATGTTCTTTTAAAGAGTGAAATTAATTAATTATGTATTGCATAACTCTGCAAAACGACTCACCTACACCTACTCACCTACATATGTTGAAAGAGTAATATGAATTAATAAACATGGATTGTGTAACTTTGTCCACTAAATTAAAAACGTAGAGGCATGCCTTTTTCTTAAAAAATGGGTGCAAAGACTGCTCTAAAAAGATATGTTTTCAGGGCCTTATTTATGAGGCCTTGCATCACTTTTACACAACTGGTCCGTCACTTTTTGTGACGCACCAGTGGTGTAACAAATGTGCTATGTTGCGTCATATTTACAAAGTGACGCATCTAGGGAGATGCGTCACTTTGTAAACCCCTGCGCCACATTATACCTGCACCAGGTATAATGTAAGTAGGGGGGGGGGATGTTCCATTGCAGGAAAGGGCCGTAGAAGCGAAGCCACCTCTAGGACTTAAATGCGTCAATATCTTACGCCTGCCTCATGGCAGACGTAAGACTGACGCAGGCACATTGAACATGGGACTTGCCCATGTGTAATGACCCATTGCTTGAGTTGCGTCACTTTTGTGACACACTCCAGCAATGCGTCATTTTTGTGCCTACAGATATGTCAGAAATACTGACGTATCTGTAACTCCTTGTGCCATGATGCATAATACTGTAAATATGACGCATCATTGGTGTAGCAAAGGAGGGCGCAATGAAAAGTGATGCATCGCTGTTTTTACGCAGCGATGCGTCACTTTTCATAAATGAGGCCCTGAGTATTTTCTCCTGAGAAGGGGAAGTAGCAACAGCAGACAGTAGTAAATAGGAAATATTTCATTCAAGTGAGGCTGCACAGAGCTGTGCCACCTTATAAAATATTAACGCCCACTATTAGCAACTGGGAAATTACCCACGAGTATTACTAAGCGCACATGTCTCTACGATCCATGAAAACCACTCAGGCTTAGAGAAGGTCCGTTGTTTATTCACTACCACAGAATTACCAAAAACACGAAGCTCGTTTAAAAGATATTCCAAGGCGCTAAAGAGCCAATTATTAATTGCGTTGCTACACACCATATACACAGTATGAAGAACGTGCCAATTTTGGAGCTGGCCTCAAACTTCTTGGCTAGGTGAAGGAGCTACCTAGCAAGAGTGATGTGCCAAACCCTGCCCCCTTATTTAAACTAGGTGTAAAAACTAGGGATGGGATTAAATTAAATAAACCAAGCTTGTGCGGCGGCACCAGATCCAGGATGAACAGTTTATCTGCACTGGCACCATTGAGCAACTACTTTACATTAGGAACAGTTCACCTGCGGCCAATTTTGGCCCTGGGGACCCCATCCCCTGGGACCCGGTCTTATTGATTTATTTATTTTAAAAAAATGTATTGCAATGGGGCTGCCATGTGGCTGTCCTTCATGGGCCACTTCTGGCCCCCGAGGACCCCATCCCTGGGGCCTGACCATACATTGGGGACTGTGGGGTAGCCCCAATGCCCCCACGGTCCCTGCCGGCCCCCGCCTCCTTCAGGAGCCAGCATTGCTTTTGGGCAAGTGGAGCTGCTAACATGCCGCTCCCCTTGCCCAAAAGCAATTCTGCTTTGCTTTGTTCAAGCAGGAGCAGGTTTCCTGCCCTGCCACAGCAAATGGCAATGTCCCAGGGGTGGGCACGAACGCCTGAAGCATGCACCAGAGACTTACATGCTCATTTCAATAGACCCCCAGTTTACCCCCTCTGTTCAGAGAAAGTTACGTCAGAGGACAGCTCATTTCTTCGCTGAATTATTCAGTGTGCAGACTTACTGTGCGCTCAGACAGTTCAGACCAAGAATGGGAAAGCAACTACAGTTCACACTAAATTATTCCCTCAGTATGCATTGCTCACGTGAAATGCCCTAGAAATACCTACTTCACAATAGGACTGTGGCCACCTGTTGGGGCATCATCAGGACCCTTAAAAGAATCCTCCATTATCTTTCCCTGCAGGCACACAAGCAGATTGTAATTGCTCTTGTTGGCTCAAGGCTTGATTATTGCAATTTACTTTACGCCGGGGCCAACAAGGGGCTTCTGCAGCGTTTACAGGTCGTGCAGAATGCGGCGGCGCGATTTGTGCTGGCTCTGCCATGGTTGTCTTCCGCTACTATGGCAAGGAAGAGTCTCAACTGGCTCCCTATCAATTCCAGAGTGTCTTTTAAACTTCTTTGCCTCACTTATAGTGCCCTTATGGCTGGCCCTACTGACGCTCTTGGATCCCTGCTCACTCGGTATGTTCCTAACAGATGTTTACGCTCTTTAGAGCTGAACCAACTGGTAGTCCTGCGCTCTAGGAAGGTTAGATGGGGGAGCAAGGCATTTTCCATTTTAGCACCCCAATTATGGAACACTCTCCCCCTGGAGATCAAATCACAGCCCTCATTGGATCTCTTCAGGAAGGCACTAAAAACCTAGTGCTTCATTAAAGCCTATCAGTAAGTCTCTGTCCACCTGGTGTTATCAGCTTTATATTGAGTTAGGCGCCTTGACGCCCACTGGGCTAAGTTGCGCATGTATAAATCCTACTACATTCATTCATTCATTCATTCATTCATTCAACCCCTCATAACTACGACACGCTCGGAATGATGGGTTACCTGGAAAAAGGGGCGGGGCAAAGTGATCAGCGTTACGTTTTATCAACATTTGGTTGTCAGTCCCGAAAGATGTTAAAGCCATCACTTCACTTAACCCCCTTTGGCAGAACGCAGCATTTCTTGAGTCACCGCTTATTAGAAGGAGCACCAGGTTTCCTTGCACTAATTAAAGGCAGCATTCAAAGGCAGAAGTTCCGCAAGCAAACTAAATACAGACCTCCTTAAAGTTTCGAGACACTGCGGCTAAATCAAATAAACTTAATTCAGACTGCCAACAAAGACGAACTTACCAGAGACTGTTCCATGCTCCATACAAGTTACACTGTGACACTCCCTTCAGAAAACAAAAAGCACAGATGTCAACGATTGTATTGAAGAGGGCATGACACTGTAAATTGATACTTGTATAGCGCACTACTCACCCACAAGGGTCTCAGGCGCTTGTACGAATACCGCTGTCGAACCCATCCTGGCTTTCCCTGTGAGGCATCCACTCCTGGGCACCCCCAAAGTGGAGGCCAGGCATCCTTAGCGTTGTGGGGGCCGTTGTGGAGATTAAGCAAACTATTGCCCAGAGTTGCAAAGTGGGACTCCATGATTGGAATAGGCACCGAGGCGAGAATTATCAGGTCCGTGGAATTTTTGAGCCCAAGACCCGCCGAGGCAGGGAATTGAACTCTGGTCCCGGGCAAGACCTCTGCAACAGGGTCTGCCGCTCTAACCATTGAGCCACACTTCTCCACACTGACTGCAGCCCTCATTTACTAAAGCTAGTCTTCTGGCCAGCTCCATCTGTTTCCAATTAACGCGAACGCGAGGCACTGGCGCGATAATTGGAAACAGATGGCACTGATGCTCGCTCTCGAGGTCCCCAGGCCAGGGGAGAGAGAAGGCGGAACATGCACCCAACTTTGGCCAATTGCGCGCATTCTTTCTTAGAAAGACGCACGCAAAAGCCAATAGCGGGTGAGCCAAAAAAACGTGTGTTCAGACTTTAAAGCCCTTGCTAAAAGCCTCGCAGGGCAGCGCATACGCGCTGGCTCAGGCGAGACCCAAAAAGAAACCAGACCCTCTATCCCTTTATCAATTCTGTGAGGCAATTACAATGGAGGAGATGAAGATGACTAACATCATTCCCTTTTATAGATCTCTATACAGAGGAGGATTCACATGAATATTAATGCATAAGCTCCTCTGGGAAGGCCAGGAGGAGGGACAGTAGAGTCCCAAGCATTATTATTTTGTTTTGTTCAGAGTAAAGACTAATTGCTCAAATAATTATTAATAATGTGGCTAATGCAATCTATGTTGTTGTAAAACTTAGCTAAACTTCCCGCCGTTCAAGGCTGGGAATTCAGGTTATAAACAGATGCGCAACAAATGAACTTTAAGATCTTGGGAAGTATGTGATTAAGGCCGGGCTGTATACATTTTAATCACTATCCTACCTACATGATGTCGCTCACTTGGTTCTGCTATGGTTGGTATGTTACAATAAACAGTGCAGTATTATGACACATTGTAATAGATATGTAATACACGTGTACTGCGTGTGAGATAATGGAAGGCACGGTTGCACAGTATGTTTCTTATTTGCTTGGCCTCTGACAGAGATAAATCATCATATTACATGGAACTCTTTTTCTTCTAAGACAATATTTGTGGCCACCTTGTTTATCATCACCATTTTTGAGAAATAGGTTGACTGAGAGGAAACCACTACAACATTGGAAATTATTTGGAACTTAGAGGGAGCTTGGTGTGGGCCTAGCGAGAAAAGATATGTTGTGATTCTATCATGCAGCCTCCAGGGGACACCGTACATGGACAAGTTGCAGCCTGAAAATCACCACTAAAACATATCAAAGTCCGTGTATTATTACTGACTGCTTCCCTTTTCAGATCTTGGACTCTTTGGAAAAACTGTCTTTGCTACCCTGGGCTACTGATCCTAGAATGCACTACCCAGTGTTCCTAGAGACTCAGCATTCACAGAGCAATGCAGTCCTGCTCTTCCTCAGCACCTGATTCTCTCCTTCAGGACTGGTGAGAGATGGGAACTGCACACACCTGTGTGTGACAAACTAGTGATGCCCAATTGTGACTCCGCTCAGGGCTTACTGCTGCTTGGGATTGCTTAGAAACTGCCATTGCCTGTAGTTCCTTGTTTGTGCATTGAAGTTTGAACCTGTGTACAGGACCTTTAGTAGCCTGTTCTCCTGTCCAGTTCCAACCTTGCTTCAGCCAGAGCCAGTGTCCTGCTCCTGTGGAGCTTGCCCTGGTGTTCTCTGAGCCCTGCATTGCCTTTGCATTACTCTGTCGCAAGCCTTTTTTCTACAGTCGGTTGTAGCCACTGGCCTGCTCGCTTTCAAATTGTTCTTGGTTTGTTCCTCCTGTTCCTACTATTAACCCCTTCCACGCGGGGCTAATTCCCTCGAGGTGTGGGGGAGGGGGCGCGTGCGGCGCCGCGGTGCTCGTGACGAGCTCAGCTCGCCGTGATGCACAGTGGAACTGTGCTCATGACGAGCTCTGCTTGTCATGACTCTGCCCACTCCAATGGAACGCCCGTGCTGGAGGGGAATTAGTCCAGCATGAACGTTCTGTGGCAGTTATAACGAGCTCAGCTCATCATGAGCACAGCTCCACTGTGCCTCATTCCAAGCTGAGCTCGACATAAGCGCCGAAGGGGTTAACTACCTTTGCTTATTTCTTTGTCATAGCTCTTGCATTTTCTCCCAGTCTCGTAGACTTTGCCCTTGTTTATTTTCCCTTTATCTGTGTTTCTCTTGCGGTCTTTAGTTCCCTTGTTGTTCCCGACTCTTGCTTGTTGGAAGTCCTGGGATCGCAGCGATTGACTTGCCTGTGTGTTCTCCAGTTGTTTTCCTGATGTCCTTCCCCTGACTATTTGCTACATCTCTTAAGTGTCTTCCTAGTACCTGGTCTCCATTCCCCTCTTGGACTCTATATCGTATTTTGTCCTCATCTGTGTACAAGTGTATTCCTTTTAATAGGGGGTGGCTCCTGGTTTTCAGGAGACAATTCCTGTCGCATCCTTTACCTTGTGTTTTTTGTAGTCTTAAGTGTCCTAACTGTGGCTAACTTCGTCAGCCCACATGCCCTCCCCTCCGCTGACTACATCCTCCTGGGAGACCTCAACTTCCATCTGGAGAACAACAACGACCGGAACACCAGCACCCTGCTCGACAACCTCGCCAACCTGGGACTCAAGCAACTGGTGTCCACCCCCACCCACCTCGCCGGACACACACTCGACGCTGTCTTCTCATCCAGCAAGGACATCGACTTCAGCCACACCACAGAGCTTCAATGGACGGACCACAGCTGCGTCCACTTCACCTTCAAGAAAACAACGACCCACCATCACCAGCAACAGGCCGCCCGCAGAAGCTGGAACAAGATCACAGCAGACCAGCTCGCCACCTCCCTGAGCCAGCACCCTCCTGCCAGCTCAGCGAACCCCAGCCAGGCCGCCGACAACCTCACGAAGTGGATCAGCAACTGCGCGGACGAACTCGCCCCTCTGAGGACCCCGCCCAGCAGACCCGGCAGCAAGAAAGCCCCATGGTTCACCGACGAACTCAAGAGCTCCAAGAAGAACTGCCGAGCCCTCGAGAAAGTCTGGAGAAGGGAACCGACACCGGACAACAGGACCTCCTTCAAACTTGCCACCCGGAAACACCACCAGCTGATCCGCGCCGCCAAGAAAACAGCATTCAAGGACCGGTTGGACAACAACGCACACAACTGCAAGGAACTCTTCAACATCGTGAAAGAGCTTTCCAACCCCAGCGCAGGAAACAACGACATCACCCCATCGCAAGACCTCTGCAACTCCCTCGCTTCATACTTCCACAACAAGATCGCGGACATACACAACAGCTTCAACAACCAACCAACGCACACCATGACCGAACAACCACCCCCCACCACCACCCTCCACGCCTGGACCCCGATCAGCACCGAAGACACCATCCGCACGATGAACTCCATCCACTCCGGATCACCGACCGACCCCTGCCCTCACCACGTCTTCAACAAGGCCGACGCTGTCATCGCACCCCACCTGCGAGACATCATCAACACATCCTTCGACACCACCATCTTCCCTGAGAGCTGGAAACACGCCGAACTCAGCGCTCTACTCAAGAAACCAACAGCGGACCCCACCGACCTCAAGAATTACCGCCCCATCCAGCTCCTCCCGTTTCCAGCCAAAGTCATCGAGAAGACCGTCAACAAGCAGATGGCCGCTTTCCTCGAGACGAACGGATCCCTCGACCCCTCACAGTCCGGCTTCCGAGCCAACCACAGCACCGAGACCGCCCTCATCGCCGCCACCGATGACATCCGAGCCCTGATGGACAACGGAGAAACAGCGGCCCTCATCCTCCTAGACCTCTCCGCGGCATTCGACACGGTCTGCCACCGCACCCTAGTACGGCGCCTCAGCAACGTCGGAATCCAGGACAAGGCGCTGGAATGGATCATCTCCTTCCTCGACGGAAGAACACAGAGAGTCCGCCTACCACCGTACAAGTCAGTGGCCACCGAAGTCATCTGCGGCGTCCCCCAAGGATCATCTCTGAGCCCCACCCTCTTCAACGTCTACATGAGCCCCCTCGCGGCCATCGTACGCAAACACAACCTCAGCATAATCTCCTACGCCGACGACACCCAGCTGATCCTCTCCCTGACCAACGACCCCGCCGCCGCCAGAGCCAACCTTCACGAAGGGATGAAAGAGGTAGCCGAGTGGATGACGACCAGCCGCCTGAAACTGAACTCGGACAAGACGGAGGTCCTCATCCTGGGCTCCTCACCCTCCGCCTGGGACGACTCCTGGTGGCCTCCCGCCCTGGGCACCGCACCCAAACCGACAGACCATGCACGCAACCTGGGCTTCATCCTGGACTCCTCCCTCTCCATGACCAGGCAAGTCAACAACGTCTCCTCGGCATGCTTCAACATCCTACGCATGCTACGGAAGATCTTCTGGTGGATCCCCACCGAGACCAGGAAGACCGTCACCCAGGCCCTCGTCACCAGCCGACTGGACTACGGCAACGCCCTCTACGCCGGTACCACCGCCAAGCTCCAGAAGAGACTCCAGCGGATCCAGAACGCCTCAGCCAGACTCATCCTCGGCATCCCACGAACCAGCCACATCTCCGGACATCTGAGAGACCTTCACTGGCTCCCCGTCAACAAAAGAATCACCTTCCGCCTCCTCACCCACGCACACAAAGCCCTACACGACCAAGGCCCGAGCTACCTCAACAGCCGAGTCAACTTCTACGCTCCCAAACGCCACCTCCGATCAGCCAACCACGCCCTCGCCGCCGTCCCCCGCATCCGAAGAGCGACTACAGGAGGAAGGTCCTTCTCCTACCTGGCCGCCAAGACCTGGAACTCCCTCCCGACCGACCTGCGCCTGACCCAAGACCACCTCTCCTTCAGGAAGAAGCTGAAGACCTGGCTGTTCGAGCAGTAGCGGCTCCCCCCCCCCCAGCGCCTTGAGACCCTACGGGTATGTAGCGCGCTTTATAAGTGTCACTGATTGATTGATTGATTGACAGTGTAACCATTTTATTTGCTTAGGAAATTGTCACTGTATCTCCTGCTGCACCCATGAGGGATTAAGTACAAGTCTTGTTTGTGCCGCATGGTCCAGATACAAGATCACATCTGCTGCCTCCTTTCTTTGGGGTTTGCAGGGTGACTATATGTAGCAGTAATCAGCACACAGACCTTGGCATTCCCTGTTGCTGTGGGAAATTCTGAGTCCTACCTGTGTACAACCCTAGTGGTAGTCCAGTGATGTGTCCATTATTGGCTCTGTTTCCTGTTTGTTCACATTGTGGTTACCTTGCCTTCTCCATCATGTTCTTGTGATTAACCCTGCTTTTCTTTGGTATACCACTTCCGTAGGCAGATATACCTTGAACTTGAGGGGTGCTATGCCCAGAGTCTCTGCCGAGATAGATGTAAATCATTCAAACTGCTCCATTGCCTGGAAAAAGGTTACAACATGTATCTGGTTTCTTCCATCTAGTTTTAGCGACATTAACTGAAAGTGATCAGACACCTTAATTAACATGGACATTTAAATACGTATGCATGCATACTTGTGCTGACTGCAGGGATCAATGAGTCAAACACTTGCTGCCGACATGCATCGAATGGCAAGTCATGAGTCTGAACCTTAGCACTATCTTCTAAGTTCCATTCAATTTGCTAATAGTAGCTCCTGGGGCATATATCAAGCCTGTGCGCTAAAATTATCGCCGCTTTATCGGCCGAAAACGGCCGATAAAGCGGCGATAATGGGCTTGATAATATGCTCTGTGGAATTCCAATCGAAGCCCATGTTAGATGTCTTCACATCTAACATGGGCTTCGATTGGAATTCCACAGAGCATATTATCAAGCCCATTATCGCCGCTTTATCGGCCGTTTTCGGCCGATAAAGCGGCGATAATTTTAGCGCACAGGCTTGATAATATGCCCCCCTGTTCTTTACAGCACATGGAAATGGAAGAGTTATTTTACATAAATTCAAAGTATTATTATTATATTACATGTTATATTATGTTAAATTTATTTTTATATAGCGCCTAATCACCGACAGGTCTCTTAGCGCTTTTAGAGAGAGTGCCAGAGATCATTAGGGTGGTTACATAACATCACAAACGGGGGGGTTAGACTAAGTGTAGGGCCTCCCTAAACAAGATAGTTTTTAGCTGTTTCCTAAAAGGTAAGAGTGCAGGGCCCTTATTTATGAGGCCTTGCCTCAGTTCTGCACCGCCGGTGCGTCACTTTTTGTGACGCACCAGCGGTGTACAAAATGCGCCTTGTTGCTCCATATTTAAAAAGTGACGCATCTAGGTAGATGCGTCACTTTTTAAACCCCTGCGCCACATTATACCCGCGTCAGGTATAATGTATGCAGAGGGGGCGTTCCCCCGCAAAAAGCCTCGTAATAGTGACGCAGTGAAATCTATGAGATTTCACTGCGTCACTTTTAGGATGCTGTTGCGTCAAAATCTTGCGCCTGCCTCACAGCAGGCGTAAGACTGACGCAAGCCCTTTCACATGGGGCTTTCCCCATGTGAAAGGACGCATTGCTGGAGTTGCGTCACTTTTGTGACACACTCCAGCAATGCGTCACTTTTACGCTTACAGATGCGTCAGAAATACTGACGTATCTGTAAGTCCTTGCAACATGATGCGTCATACATTAAATATGACGCATCATTGGTGTCGCAAGGAGTGCGCAGTGAAAAGTGACGCATCACTGTTTTCACGCAGCGATGCGTCACTTTTCATAAATGAGGCCTCTGGTTCCTTGCGTAGATGATCTGGTAGTAGGTTCCACAGTTGCGGAAGTATGACGGAGAAAGGTCTACCCCTTTTGGACACACTGTTGTATCGTGGGGGACCAGGTGGCAGGCCTCGGAAGATCGTAGAGTGCGGTTTGGAGCGTAATTCTCAAGGCGTTCTTTGATATATATTGGGGCTTGGCCGTAGATTGCTTTATGTGCAATACAGACGCCCTTGAATTTCGCTCTTTGCTTAATCGGAAGCCAATGTAACTTGCACAGCAGGGGGGTAGCATGTGTCCTGCGATCTATATACAGAAGCCTGTATCTAGTTTCCCCATTACAGGTGACCTGTGATACATCTAGTCCCTTGTAATAAAGAAATGACATAGCTGCTCTACTGTAATAACTTATTTCTGTTGACTTCTAGCATCACAATTCTTGCTGGCTGAGCCAGCCGCCAAGAGGAAGGCAGGATACGGAGCATAATTAAGGCAGATATTCTAACAACAAAAACTTGATTCTTATGATCTGATTTTCTAAATGAACAGTAAACAGCAGAAAAGAGATGTTAATGGCAATATCTTTATTTTTTGCAGGCTTCCGGTAATTTTAGGAAAGACAATCTTTCTGCATGTTTCTACACATTCTGAGCTGCAGTGTTTTTTAATTCCCACTAACATTAAACGGATTCTAGTATATTTTGCAACATATATCTGACTTATTTCTGGGCAGTTTAACTTGCACAAATGATTTTTCATCTTTGTAAACAGACCTCTTTCAAAGGAAAGACCAATACTGTACAGATTTAAGCAGTTTGTGCGTAGGGTGATGTCATGACCATGAATTATCCATATCCATACTAATATAATTAAGAGAGAGCCCAAACCTTTGAGGCGGGTAATCTCAGGAACCACAGCACCAATCACAACACCCAATACAGCGTAGGAAAGGGCAGTTGCAGCAGAAGGACATAGGCTATGCAGACGCCCACCATATACATTTAAAAGGTAAAAGAACCGTGCCAGCAAAGTAGTCCCTTGTGGGCGTGTCTGCGTTGTGCTGTGGGCGTGTGCTGGGGGTGTGACAAATGCTGGGGGCGTGTGGTACGTTCCGCCCTTCATGCCATGTCTCATATCGTGTGCTAATCCCACCCTGCTCCCTTTAAATACCCCTGCACCCCATAATCATAACCCACCCTTACTCCTTAAAATACCCCAACACCCTTAAACACTAACCCATCTTAACCCTATTAATATACCCTGTACCCCAAAACCCAAACCTATCCCTAAACCCTAAAAATACCCCTGTACCCCAAAACCCAAACCTAGCCCTGAACCCTAAAAATACCACTGTATCCCAAAACCCAAACCTACCCCTGAACCCTAAAATACCCCTATACTCCAAAACCCAAACTTAGCCCTTAACCCTTAAAATTGCCCTGTAAACCAAAACCCAAACCTACCCCTGAACACTAAAAATACCCCATATACCCCAAAACCCAAACCTAGCCCTGGACCCTGAAAATAACCCTGTACCCCAAAACCCAAACCTACCCCTGAACCCTAAAATACTCCTATACCCCAAAACCCAAACCTAGCCCTGAACCCTAAAAATACCCCTGTACCCCAAAACCCAAACCTAACCCTGAACTCTTAAAATTCCCCTATACCCCAAAACCCAAACCTAGCCCTGAACCCTAAAAATACCCTTGTACCCCAAAACCCATACCTATCCCTAAACCCTAAAACTACCCCTGTACCCCATAACCCAAAACTATATCTGAACCCTTAAATACCCAAACACCCCAAAACATACACCTCAGCACCCCAAAGCATATACCCCTATACCCATACTTACCTTATCCAAACATTAAAAAAAACATGCTTTTACCATTCATGCATTTACAACGAATTTCGTTGTAAATGTATGCATGGTAAAAGCATATAAAATGTAATGCCATGCGTTATAGTGGCATTCGCTAGGCGCATTCGATCAGCCTATCCGGGAGGGTCTACGTCGAGCCAGGCAATAATATTCTACTAATCAGGTCAATCAGTACGTTATTAGACAAACTCTGACTGTGGTTTTTGACTTGAGACACTGCGGTCTCGAGACCTGTTCACCAGCATAGAATCATGCGCTCGCATTAAGGAAAAGCCCAGCGCTTCGCCGTCACATTAATTACCGAACGCATGCATGACATTTTCCACCACCAAGCACACTCTGTGCTCAATCGTTTTTCCACATTTATATGGTCCTGGGAGAAGAAGCTCAAAAATATTATCATGTATTCCTAAAAAAACCCTAGCTCACCCTCGGATGCATGGCCAATACACTGCGTATTCAGACATAGGACCTCTTAGAGTAATTTAACCCGCACTCTCCCTAGCCACGGCATGAATACAACACTAATATGGCCCGACTATATGCATGACAATAGGAGATTCCAGTACTGATACCTGGTACTCATTTTCTTTCAGGCGTTCGCCACAGCGGCCCACCCTCCATAATCTTCGCACCGGCTGGTGTTGAAGATCCACAATAAAGACTTAAGGTAGGCTCTACCTTTACCTCAGCAGCCTGTACGTGACACACAATACTTCAATAGAACTTAGACCTGAATTTTACCTTACCTGTTTTATAGAAATTTTGCATAATCCACGCTGCAGGAGTTAGTCGGCTGACAATCTCCCTCCTAAAGAACGGTTGAATGATACACCTACTACCATTAAGGTGAGCGGAAAAGGTTAATAAAAAGCCCCCCCTGGCATTTTATTATGGACACACCTTAGGCCCTGACCACTTGTTAATTTATATTCATAGGCTGTCCTTCCACATTCCAGTCCTGATGAAGACCCGCTATTGATGCACACAAACCAGCGCTTTCTATCTAGAGTCGAAACGTCGACGTTCTATATATATATCCGTCTGCACAGTCCCAAGGAACCTAAGAAATAATTTATCCTCCTAAGACTATTGTAATGCACAGTGGATATTTTGTACGTATTGGTTTGTGTAATTGTATGATTTTGTTTGCATTTATTTAACTATTTTCTACACTCAGTCACCAGTCACGACTGTCTCACTCAATGTATTTTCAGTCCATGTTTTGTTTTGCTTTGGACAGCTTGCTTAAATGCAGTTTCTGAAATATTACGCCAAAAGGCTAAATACTAAAGACTTACCTGTCTCTTATTTTGTAGTCAGTGTTTGTGTCTTCCTTGATATACCATTCACAAGGTATATTGCCCCCATGTATGTATTCAATACGTCTTTCAACTCAATTGTGCACTTTATCACAAGGTTGGGAGTGAAATGTGCAATTTCACTTAACCCAGGGCCTATAAAACTCATTTTATAACGGTCCTTCTTATAAATACCTGATCCCCTTCCACTGGAACACCTAGGGAAGACCCTGAGGGTACCCAATATACCCAAACATTGTAGGCCAACTATTTGTAAGTTCCCCACGCACCAAAGTCAAATTTGGGCACAATTTACTTTTTAAAAGCAGTCCTGCAACACAGATTCACTTTTAAACTGACCTTAGGCTTCAGCAATGCACACATGCGGAGAAGTGTGGCTCACTGGTTAGAGCAGGCAGACCCTGAAGCAGAGGTCAGACCCGGGACCAGGGTTTGATTCCCGACGCGGCAGGGTGTTGAGCTCAAATGACCACGGACTCGATAATTCTCGCTTCGGTGCCTTACCTAATCATGGGTTCACACTCTGCAACTCTGGGCATTAAGCTTGCTTAATCTCCACAACGGCCCCCCCGCGGCGGGATGCCTGGCTTTCACCTTGGGGATGCCCTGTAGGGGCTATCTCACAGGGAAATACCAGGACGGGTTCCCAAGGCAAGCGCGGAGATACCCCTTCGGGGGTCGATTCCTGCGCTATATAAGAAATATAATAATAATAATAATAATAATGCAAGTGCAGAAAGGGCTTCTGGCCTCCAAACTGCCATGCCCTATTATATACTAGGTACTGATAGGTAGTTTCAATCCCCCTGCCCAATTATGTACTAGGGCCTTATAAGGTAAGTCATGCCAATCAGAGGGGCACTCCAACCCATAGTGTGCCCTAGTGTATGTAGGTGTTTTCACTGTATTCTAAATGTGTCTCTTTCAGCATAGCACTGGCCCTGGGCCTGGTTAGGCAGGGCACATGGTCAGTCAGAGTCAGTTACCACCAGTACCAGTCAGCAAAAAGTTGGGGGGGCCCAGTGCACAGGATGACTTTCAAACACTGCCCCTTCCAGGGGCTTTCTCGCTTATGTGCTTCTTCCCCACATGCTTCACGTTGCTCTCTTTTGCCTGTTTGCTGTAGGGAAGCAGAGAAGCTACTCGGAGAGAACATTGCACAGATAGGCACATTTTGTTGTAAGCCACTTTATAAAACTTGGTGGAGAGGGCATCGCCGATGGATGTCTTATTGCTGTTCACAGAGAGCAATAACAGATTTTATTTCCCAATGTTTTTCCTTTATGAGCCTTTGACTGCAGCTTGCTAGCTGCAGTCAATAACACAAAATTATTAATGGGACCTCAAATGGTGGCCAGGACAATTTAAGGATACTAGCTGATGAAAATTGTTTACTTTCTTTTAGAAAGAAGGCTCGGAGGCAGCAGAAAGGGACTCAAAATTAGCTCCTGTTGGTAAAATGTGCAATGACATCATTATGTTTCTGAGAAAAATGGTTAAACACATTTTTAAAAACCAGAAATACATAAAAAGCCAAATGAATGAATAAGTAATCAAACAATATTTATATAAGCAGGCAGAATGAGGTAGCCTAGTAGTGGGATCAAACAGATAGAACCGAACTCGGGGCTCAGGCTGTACACTCTGTTGAAAAGAGCTAAGTATTGAAAGCCTTTATGGACGACAAGATGAGAAACTTGCATTGGCAAAGCCAATGATTCTGGCCTTTTATGCATTGTTCCGATGTACCCCTACCTCCGCGGAATCCATACTGGACAGGGCTAAGAATGTTGTTAAGCTGCACCCATCCATCTATTTGGTTCAGAATATTTCTGCCTCCCACTGTGATAATTGAATTCTACAGGGAGATAGGCCTGAGACAGCTTGGGTCCTGCCTTTTTAATTTTTTTAATACAGGTACAATTGTAGTAACTTTCCATGCCTTAGGGATACATTCTACAGCAGCTGCATTTAACACCTCTGTAATTAACAGTGCCCAAAAAAGGATGTTCAACTTGTAAAGGTCCATAGAGAACCCAACAGGGCCAAGAGCTCTATTAGAAAGGCTAACTTGCATGGCAGAACTGGCTTCCTCATGCTCGAACCTAATATCCAGTGGGAACTTAGATGTTTCCTCTGCACTATATACTGGCTCTCTTGCTCCCATTGAATAAAGCGCTGTGAAATGGGCTATCCACTGCTCTGGAGTTATGGTGGTATCAATATCATCTTGATATCCTGGGGACAAATGTCTCCTTTTACAGTTTCCCAGAATCCTTATCCTTAGAATCTACCATTTGACAGTTGACCATACGTTCCCATACCTCTTCTTTCAGGGTTTGTTTCTTCTCTCTGAATGCTAGTTTGAAATTAGCTCTGCCAAGGGTATCATCTTTCTGAGTCCATGGCTTGGCATTAAGGGCATCTCTTAATCACTGGTTAGCGGCTCTACATTTATCATCAAACCTATACATGATCTACTTGGCTGAATTATTTAGAGATTGAAACCCCTCCAGGACCCCCGTTTGTGGCGAGGCTACTATTCATTGTTATGAATCCATAAGCATACTCAGGTTTTCCCTAATGAGAGAATTGAACAGGACCAGGATTGAAATACTGCACAATTTAATTCCGAGACTGTTGTCCAGGGTACTTAATCCAAATGAACCTGTTTTGTTTATTTTCTTTTTCCCTATGGGTATTTGTATATCAAGAACAATGAGGATGTGGTCACTATTGCAGTTGTCCAAGACTCACCCATCTTGTACCATTTTCCCCAAGGCCTTGAAACAAATAAATAGTCGATTACAGGCCCTCTGCCCCATCCCGCAAAGGTAGGTTTTGTACAAAATGTTCTCTTCCAATGGTCCCCAGGTTGAGAAGGTCGGTTTGGACAAAGCACAGATCAGCCTCCGGCAACTTTCATCGATCGCTGAAAGGCAGGGGGGAGAATCATCCCTCACAAAAGGATCAATATTGTTGGGTGCCTGAGCTATCTTAGCATTAAAATCCCCATCTAACACCATATTGAAAATTTCAATTTAGAAAGAGCTCTACCCTCTATTTCTAGGAGCACCTTGAATAATGTGGCAGTCAAGATTGTACACAGAATTGTAAAAATTTACTAAAAAGAGGCTGAAATGACATGCTTCCACAGCCCACAAACCCTAGATCCCCCATGTCTCACAGGAATGGAGTGGTGTGGCTCACTGGTTAGAGGCGGCAGACCCGTAAGCAGAGGACGGCCCGGGACCAGGGTTTGATTCCCAACGCGGCAGGGTCGTGAACCAGGGTCAGCGGGCTCGATAATTCTCGCCTCGGTGCCTACTCCAGGCAGGGACCACACTCGGCAACTCTGGGCATCAGCTTGCCTCATCTTCACAACGGCCCCCCCCCAGACCGCCGGGGATGCTTGGTCGCACCTTAGAGATACCCATTAGGGACCATCTCTCAGGGTCAGCCAGGACGGGTTCCCCAGCGGTCGAAGCGCAGAGATACTCCTCCGGGAGTCGATTCTACCGCTATATAAACCCACAATTAAATTAAAATTAACAACAACAATTTCGATAAGCAGCTCAGGGTGGCAAGCCCCCTTGTTCTCTCTACCCTGTTACAGCTTTAGCGGGTACACAGAAACTCTCTTACCCATCCAGAAAAAAAGGTTCCTGCGCCTATTTTCCTGTAAATTTATCCCATCATACTGTGTGATTATGTCACGCCTTTCTGTATCTATCAAATTAGATCTAATACCTGCTATATTCCAACTAATACATTCTTAAATCAGGGCCTTGCGTTGGACTCTGATTAGTTGTGGTTGGGATCACCAACAGAGTTTGCTAAGAATCAGAATGATCGAGGAGTCAATCGTCGTTATCCGAATTTGTCAATGGAAGATACCTATTAGAGGTAGGAATAGGGTTTTTTTCTTGTCTTCTCAGGGGCAATAACGGTCTTTCCTCAAAAGCTTACTGTAGGTGCCCATAGAAAAAAACCCTATTGGTACAATACCTACTCTCTCTCCCAGGGGGTGATGTATATTAAATCTTTAAGCAATCACCTTGGCAGCATAGAATATCTGCAATTAATTGACACACAGTCCCCCTCAAATGAAACCTAGCAAGTCCCACCCATCTCACCCTCCTAACAAATAATTTGCCATTATACCAAAATACCAAAATCTGTGTATTTCCCCAACCAGTGCCAAACTATATTTTGCAATTCGGAGGTATGGTCCTAGGTCTTGTTGGGTAATACCAGGACCCCAGATAATATGTCTACATGCTTGTGGTAAATTCAAATGAAGCATACTGTTACCTTTCCGGCCACTCTCTGAGTCCCCCTTTCATTCCTGTTGACCTCTAACTCCCGCCCAACCCTCATCAGCCTTTTTTGCATCCTCCCTTCTTTCCGTTAGGGATGCAGGTTGCCCCGCCTTCCCAATGGAGGCTTTCAGGGTGGGACAGGGAGAAGAATGGGTGGTTTAAAGGGGGAGGTGTGTTCTGCCCTCCACCATGGAGTAATATCTCAGAATTGTCTCTTGACACACCCCCTCCCCCGGATTCTAAAGCAACAGAAGTACCAGTTATATTCTCAAGTTTCTTTGGTTAGGTAGCGGCCATTATCTCCAAAATATGAAACTTTCCCACCAAAGGGACAATACATTGAGTTATCAAAGGTTTAAACTTATCTAAAATTCTGCTCCAGTGTGTTATGACCATATCCCTTTCACCTACATGTGCCACAGTTGATTCTTGCCTTCTTACAGTTAGGTATTCATTCGACCCCGATTAAGCACTTATTTTTACACTTTCTTTGTGCTGTGGGTGCGTGATCGCTACCATTAAGTACATCTGTCCTGTTTTTTTCTAAAGGGTTCTCATCGAGGGATGCCTGCATGAAGGGTGGCGTTGCTACATTTGGGCGGTCAATATCTTGTGCAACACTTGACTTTGAAGTCTCAGGAGGGTGAACATCCCCACCTTCATCCAAGCTTAACTGTTGTTCGACCAGTCTATTTCTTTGGTAATTGCCCCCATCACTTGAGCCAAAAATGAAGTTCCACATGTCTCCCAATACAAAAGGTACCATACTTGTGTGGGATGGCCTAGTGTCTGCATTAGGAAAGGGCCCAAAACGCAACATGGACACGTCACATTTTTCCAATGAAAACTGACCCTATTTTTCCAATGTGGGTAGCTGTGGATTTTAGACCATACCTGAGCAGGTCCTTTCAGAAACCTAGAAAACCTGCACATTTTGAATTGTAGACACCCAGAGGAATCCAAGGTGAGTCCAGTGTGTGGCTCTCACAAGGTTTTGTTTTTCTCAGAAACTCTTGCAAACCTCAAAATCTGACCAATAATACACATTTTCATCACATTTCTGTGATGGAAAATTCTGCAATCTGTGGGAGACACAAATTTCCTACCACCCAGCATTCCCCCAAGTGTCTTGATAAAAATGGTATCGCACTTGTCAGGGCTACCTTTGACCCTGGTTTGAGCCCATCAAGCGGGACAAATGAGGGAACGCTGGATGGTAGGAATTTTCTGCATCTCTGTGTATTCTGGAACTTTACGTCACAGGAATGCAAGGAAAATGCCTGATTTTGGGCAAAGTTTAAGGTTTGCAGGGCATTATGGGTATGCGTTGTGGGATCCTCACAAAGCACACCATCCTAGAATTCTCCGGTTGCCTAGTTTTCAGAAATGTCTAGGTCTTATAGGTTTCCAAATGAGGCAGCCTTCCTAAGCCCAAAAAGTGCAGAAATTCACCATGGCAAGTGAGATGATATAGGGATTTAGCCCCCTTCTTCTGGCCAATATGCAAAAACAACACCCAAAAGAATCAAATGCCCTCTTGCTTGCCATTGGAATGGGATGTTTTAGTCTGTTTAGGATCAGAAAGACTGTTGAAGATTTAGTGTGAGGGTAGGGCCTGATGTCAGGATGGGCCAGAACCACCCCATTATTTTATACAAATAAATATTCATGCCACCCAGTGGATTTTCTGGAGGCAAATCCACTCTCTGTCCTCTAGGTAGACCAAATTACTGGTTTGCTCCATTAAGGGTTGGGGCAGTGGCGTAGCATGGGCTGCCAGCGCCCGGGACAGGCAAGTATCCTTCCACTTTTCTTTTAAACTTTTGCACCCCTAAGAATGCCCTAAGAATTTTGGACCCAGTACAACCTCCCCTTTAACCCCACCCCCATGCTACGCCAGTGGGCGGCATTATAGCTAATGCCAAAGTGTAATGCCCGGACCCCTTTGTTTTCCTCATTTTTTTTAAACAGTTTTTATTCAATTTCAATTTTATAACAAAACACTTCCCCCCCCTTCCCCAGGAGAACAGGTACCCAACATTTTTTATTACACAAATACATTGATGAACACAGTCAATTTTTAAGAGAATATATATACAGAAAGAAGAATACCATATTTGAATGATAGTCGGCGTCCATTATTCCCCCTACTCCAGTCCTTGTTCTTGAATCCAAGCTAGCAACGGCACCCAAATCTTCATACCCCTAATTCGCGTACCCCTCCCTTTATTTCTATATATGGCAAACTCCAGGTTGCAGGTCGCAAGCAGCCTAGCTCTCCATTGTAGAAACGATGGTGGTAGCGGATCTATCCATGCTGATGCAAAGCACAACCTGAAGACGGCCATAGCTACAAAAATGAGCCCTTCTATTTGTTTTTGTCGAGTGATATTGGATGTGCCTATCATGACTTCTTCGCTTGTGATGTTAATCCTACAATGTGCGATGTCCGAGAGGAAGTCGGAGATTTCAGATAGTACTTTTGTTAGTGTATTGCATGAGGGTAACATATGAACTATAGCCGCCGCACGAAGTGCGCATAGTGGCCAGGTTGAGCCTTTCCCCGTTCCCCATTTTGCTATTGTGTACAGAGTATAGTAAAGTGAGAAGAACATCTTATAGAATTGTGCCTGGAGTTTCAACGACATTAAACAGGTGATTGACAGTTCGTAGGCATAATGAGATGCCGACCCATGTTTATCCATATCATCTGGTAATAATAGATTCAACCCTGCACATATCTCGCCGATTCTTGGGATTTTTACTAGTTTTAGCTTATCTATAATTTGCCTCAAATGCAAAATCCCTAGTGTCTTGTGGGCTTTCTATCATCCCAGAGGGAAGATTTGGGGAAACCTCCCTAACTGGGAAAAACGGCCTTTCTGCCCAAGACACTATTGCCACTTTTGGGATAGGGGTATGGCCCAATACCAGGCTAGACTGCCCCCAAATTTTGTATTGGCACCATTTTGAAATGCTAGGCATCTATTGGGCTTTCTGCGCCCCCAGGGCAAATTCCGCAATACCCCCTGTCTGTTCCTGGGAGGTTGGCAGAAAGACAGGTGTGTGTCCCTTTTGGGATGTGGGCATGTCTATTTAGCGGCACTTACAGAAATAAACCAGTGTTAAGTGTTTAGCATGACACTTACAGGAAATTTGCCTATGAAATGAAAACCACAATCACCTTAGCTTTTGCCCCTGACACTGCAGAAGTATTGATTTCAGTAGACTAATCCCTTTTTAAAGCCAAAGAAGACACAATTTACTCTAGACCTGGGTTGACTGGTACACCAGTCACAGCACAGACGCTAGCCCAATGTATGAAATTCCTTGGTAGAATATCTATCAAAGTTCATTTATTGAAACAAGCCAAAATAAAACATGCAATGGAAGGGTGGCACAAGCCCTTCCAAACAGCCCACACTAGACGCTACCCCACTCTTTACCTTTTATTGAAATATTACAAAAAAAACCTGGATACCAGTAACTCAAGCAGACACATGCCCTATTCCAAACACTGTGGGCCTGATTACGATGGCAGTGAACCCGCCACCGGCAGGCTGCTGGGGGTGGGTTCACCGCCATCGTAAGGCCTTTTTCCGCCCGCCAGATAAGGATGGCGGGCAGTGTGCCTGGTGGACAGAAAGCCCGTCCACCACGGATCAGACAGAAGCAATCGTTATGATTGCCTGTCGGACCCACCCCGCATCCACAAAATGGTGGCAGTGCCTACTAGGCACTGGTTGCCAGATTTGGATGCTGCATCCCCGCCAGCCTGTCTATGTCCATTAAAAGGCTGGTGGGGTTGAACTTTGGGGGCCCGTTGCGGGCCCCCTTTGTGCAGGGGCATGTGCATTTTGCACTTGGGTGCCCCGCTACAGTTCCCTGCACCAGCAGGCAGGCACCATGTGGTGCCTGCCATGTAGTGCAGGGAAATGCACAACATGCATTTTTACCATTGCAGTGGGTGCTGCAGCCAGCAGCACCCGCCACAATGGTAAAAATGCACAATGTGACGGCCACAGAGGCGGTCGCATTGTAATTTCATGTGCGGGACCGCCGCCATATAGGCGGCCAGTTCCAATCCCCGGAAAGATGGCAGACGGACTGCAGTCCGTCCGCCATCATAATCACCCCCTATATTCTAAAATATTCAGACAAATAAAACACTTGGTGGTATTCTATCCAACTAAGTACATTGCTTTGAAAATATGCAATGTTTTGTTTGCTTAGAATCAATAGCCTACACTCTAATTTAACTTGACTTCAAAACATGAATATCAAAATAAAGAACCACACTAAACATAAACACAACACCTACAACCACAACTGTAATCATGTCCAACTACCCTTAAACAGTTTACCCAGAACATGGTTTTTCAGTACATCTGGGACTAACTTTTTGTTGTTGTTGTTTTTTTAATAAAAAATAAATGTCCCAGCATGCAACTGAAAAATCATGTACTGAACATTATTCTTCTTAAATGGAAACCAAAAAATAAATAAAATCTCAAAAATCAAAAGCATTATATCTAACTTCAAATCCTTGCCTAAGTATATTATATTTTAAAAATTATTGAATGTATTTAGCATAACAAGAAGCAACAAGAAGCAACCCTTGCAAAATAAGCCCAACATATTTACACAACATTATTTAATACGATGCTAATACATATGAAAATTACAACCTAAAATATAGATACTGAAAGAAATTTGAAATGAAATAACTCTTACGTAAATCCATCCTCACAGATCTGGAACTGTAAAAGATGCAAACATGAAAGTCGTCCTTAACAGCTGATGCTCTAACTAGTAAAACCCAAAAGATTTAAAGATTTATATGTCAAAAAAATCCTGTAAACTCAAAAATGAAAAAAAAATGGAAATGACAAATGGAAAAAAAAATTCTAATAAAAAAACTGAAAATAAGAATTGAATCCAACTCTCAAAACAAATGGCTTTCAGTTACTCTCATCACCTGTACAGCAAAGCATTAGACATTCTCATCCCTACCCCAAAGGAGAGCGAGAGGAGTTTGTAAATGCATAAACTTCTACTACGGCTAACCACACCTTGTAACATTTGTTTCCCCACCTAATAAGTGGGATTTACAGGGAGCTCCATAGAACCTGTTTGCAGAACTGATTTTCCAGGAGGGCTGGCTCATTATACTGGATGCACCTCAGGGGTCTGCCCACAGCTCTGACCCAAAGAAGAAGGATCCAGACATTTTGAGCAGACAGAGATGCACTCTGGAATTGTTTACTGTCAACTCCATAGGGAATGATGTAAGAGTGGGTAGGGTTTCCTCCTTGGAATTCTAATCCCATTGGCTAGGGAGTCCTTCCCACCCACAGACTTGAATTTGGCATAAAAGTGGCACCCCCGGCTGCCATCCTAAGAACACTGCTGGGCTCGGAAAGAACAGAGGAATGAATGAAGCTGCTGAACCAGTGCACCTCAGACAGGAAGGATGCACCAAGAAAGACTGCACCTGCCAAACCAAGGCAGGACTACAGAAAGAGAAGCTCTACTCCTGCTTTTGAACCCGTGGTAAGAGACCCCAAGGGCTAGACCTGCTCCACTTGTGCCAAGTACCAGTAAGTGAACTCCAAGGATTAGTCGGTTAGCTTCCTGTTAAGCTTCAGGGACACAAAAGCTAAAGAAGTCTGCAACTGCACAGTGCCCTGCAGACCAGTTGCCACTGGAGTTGCCCCTTACTTTGCTGGCTTAGCCCATTAGCTCGAGTCCTAGCCCACAGTAGGTGCTTTCTGCGACCCTCGGCTGGGACTACAGTGTACTCTGCACCTTTGGAGCCTAAAGCAAAATATATCTGTTACATCACCGTTGACCTAAAACTTTGACTTTGCACCAGACCACACGTTCAAGGCCCACAGACTACCGCTACAAGTGTAAAGCTGATTTACCAAAAATTTTAAAAATAAAAAATTACATCTCTTTTTCCTTTCATCAGATTTTGTCATTTTAGTGTCCACTTAAAGGTATAAATATATACATTTTTATAAATTGGAATGGGATTTAAATGATGTTGTGCTTTCTATATTGCCTGTTTGTTATTGCACTTTCTTTTGAGTTAAGCCTGACTGCTCTCTGCCACAGCAACTCATGACTGAGCTACGGTTTGATTCAAAGAACCCTAACTGAACATTAAATGGAATCATGACAATCTCGCACTACCACCCCTACTAATAATCCACTTTTCTCACCCATTGTTACCGTATTGAATACTTCTTAGTAGAGTTCACAGACTATTGCAGTCTTAACTTGTAAGGGACAGACCAGGGGGCATATTACCAAGCAATAGCGATAATTATAGCTATTGCTTGGTTAGAGACAAAAATTTACCGCTGAGCTGCGGCGATTTTTACCGCAAATAAACCTTGGTATTACCAAGGTTTATCGCAAATGGGATAAAAATCGGCCGCAATGCATGAATATCGCTGAAAAGTCTGCGATATTCATGCAGTAACGAGCTAATGCTCTTAGCCATGTTATCCACCTCCCATTGGATACCATGGCTAAGAACTGCTCAGGGCAGGTGTTAGCTTTTGGAGATATTCGCGCTTAGCGCGAATATCTCCAAAAGTTGGTAATAGGAGATAGCGATGTTAGCGACTGTTTTCAGTCGCTAACATCTTGGCACGCCCACTTTGCATGTCATTAGTGATAAATATCACTGACATGCAAAGTGGGGCCCAAGATGGTCGCTATCTCCTACTAGTTGTCGCTAACTGGTGTTAGCGACAGCTAGGTAATAAAGAGATAATTTTATCTCCGCTTTCTTGGCTTTTAAAGCCAAAAAAGCGGAGATAACCCCCCTTGATAATATGCCCCCAGGTTCATTCATATCATTCTATGTTGCATGATAGTTATACATATGAGACATTCTCAGTGAAACCCTTAAATCTCCACTGAAAGAAAGCCTTATTAATATAAATAAATAATGATGATAGTAAAAAAATACATTTACACATGTTATTTAATATAGATATGTAAAGTGTTCTATAATGTATTTAAATCTAAAATAAATGTATTATCAAACCTTTTCAGGGAATATAAGAAACACATAAATACACTTATACATCCAAATTTCAAATAATAACCTTTTGATAAGTTCAATAAAATAATGTCTGATAATTTGCAGAAAAGGGCATGTCAAAATTGGAAACCTGCATTGTAAATATTTTAGTCTCCTTTGATTTGATGTCTAAGTCTCAATTTATGTTTGATTGTTAAGGAAATGTCTTAGTTCTACCTTTGCGGAAATGTCCCTCACACATTGGATTTCGTTGTCTGTAAGAAAGACTCTCTAGGCAATCTCATAAGACCCGTACAGACGACGCTGCCTTTCTTAAATGGACAGGCACTTGACAGGCGCTTTTTGATTTCATGAAAGCTGCACACTAAAAGCCACCACCGCTGTACATAAAAAAATGACTTGCTCACCAGCTCCCAGTACCACCAGCACCAAGGTCCTCCAGGCCTTTGATATCTAGAACATTCACATAGTGGCATCATTTGACTTATACAGGTGACTTACGCAGGGGTTCTGAATTCCTTTAGAAGGGCTGCGCATTAAATGGGAAGCGGACCTAGGGACACCTATAGAGGAAAAGCCGTGGAGATGATGATGGAACGGGCGTGGAAATGCTCTAGAAACGCGAAATTTCAACTAATACAGTTTTATGGGTTCCACCGAGCGTATCTCACACCTCAAAAAATTAACGAGTTTTTCGGATCCCGCACAGCCTGCCCACGGTGCAAACTAGAAAATGCCACGTTTTTTCACATGTTCTGGGAATGCCTACTGTTACACGGGTTCTGGGGGGAGGTCACGACCAGACTAAATGAGGTAACAGACAGGGATATTCAGGAGACCCCGGTTTTTTGCCTGCTACACTGGTTTCCCCACCCTCCCGCAATAAGGTCACCAGTAAATTTATAGATTTAGGATTAGTCCTAGCCAAAAGAGAGATTACTAGCCCTTGGAAGGCGGTCACTGCACCTAATGCTTTATGCTGGCTGCAGGAACTTATAAAGCGGGCTGACTGCAAGGGGATTTTCAGACTACAAATGGCTCAGAGAACCAATAATGACAAATTGTTAGAAGCGGCCAGGTCATGGGTAGTGATGGGGAACCTGCTCAAGAGCCCGACTGACGAAGATGAGTGACCCTCTGAAGAGGGGGACCCGCACTTGTGACCTGGAACATTGCCTTTGGTGAGCAGGAGGTTTGGATGTTGGGTAGTGAGATTGATATGAGAGTATCCCCCTAAGTGGAAGCTTACTCTCTGACACAGTGATTCTGTTTGAACTGTAAGGGGGAATGAGGTGAGACTTTGTGAAGTACAAGGTAGAGCGACATGTCTGATGGGGAGGGGGCATGTGGGGGGGGAGGAAGGAAGGTGGGGCGTTATTCTTTAGTTAACTCATTGGATGTCGGGGTACATAAGACTATGAGCAAGCCTGGAGCAGCAAAGTTTGGACGACCTAGCTGGAATTGGAGGTCGCACCATCACTGCAGTATCGGCTGGGTGGTCAACTCCAAGAATCCAGATGGCTAGGAGAGCCTCGATGAGGCCGAACTGATTGCGATTGTTTCATAACATGTGTTCAAGGTGTTAAAGGATGTAATCCTGCGTGCCTTCGTAATCTGAATGTTGATGTTTGTGCATCTGAAGGTAATGAATAAAATCTGTTTACAAAAAAAAAATAGTGGCATCATTTGATGGGTTGTGGAGCCAATGCCACCTCTGTAATTGTCCAGGCCCCCTTTTGCCATACCACCGGGTGACAGCTGTGGCCAGCAAAAACAACCATTTTCCTCTCAACCTCAGAAGAGCGATGTTGTTCCTATTTGAATTTTACATGTTACTTACTCTTGAGTTCCCGAAGAGTATTTGATTTTACCTAGATCTATTCTTGTAGTGTTTTTCATGAAGCATACTACTCATGCATAGTGTGACCTATGAAAGGAGTCAGCTCTATATGTTTGTGTGAGTTCTGGTTGTGGGTGGGTGTTTATAACAGGCAACGATTGAGAGCTGCGGAGATCAAGCCAAGCGCAGTGTGGATTTCTCACAGTTCCTGTCAGTAGGTCAGAATGGGGCTCAGAGTAAATGCTAATCCAACCCATGCCTCTCTGCAGAGCGCATAGAGCAATGGTCAAGTATGCCAATAATAAATGTGGTTCTATGCGAAAGTGTGTGAAGGAGGTACACATCTGCCAAAGAAATTGACATGGCGAAAGTAAAAGAAAAGGCAGTGCTCCAGCCATTTAGAAACCCTTATTATATTGGGTCAGATTGTGGGACATTCCTGAGCTACTCCACTACAGAGTCACTCTAGCAGGAATATTGAACTCAGGGAAAATACATCTAATCCCTTGGCTTCTAAACATTAAATAGTATTACAATGATACAGGTCTGGCTTAGTCTTGAAGTGACCTGGCATCTATTTACTCAAGTACCAAGGCCACTGTTAAAGAGGCATTCGGGAATGTTAAAACAACCTCTTATCACAGTGATGCTAAAATAGGTGGTCTTACACACGTATTTCTTTCTATCAAAAATGTCCCTTCTTTGGAACCCTGCATGGATGTGATTACAACTTGTCAAGCCTGCACACTTTATATTGAATTTAGACTTGGGATATTGCTAGTTAGAAAGTTTGCAGCAAAACCAAAGGGGTTGATGAACGGAGTGTTGAATTTTTCAAGCACTCACCGCCAGTCAACTGATCTGGGTTTAATCCATCATCATTCTTGAGCTCAGTCAGCCACCCCAGTTCAGACATGGCCATATGCAAATCAGTCTGACCCTGTGCCTCATGAGAACAGTCCAGCCCTAACTGCCAAGCTATGTCTTCCCTGGACTGGAAACTACCGTCCTGGGACCGGTTTCTGGCTAATTAGCCGTCATCAGCCAGGCTAGTTTGAATCCAGTAGCAAAGTGAGAAAGGGACCCACGTCTGGGCATACCCTGCCAACTTAGGATGAAGAAAGCAAAACCAAAGGGGATGATGGACGGAGTGTTGAACATTGCAAGCACTCACCCCCAGTCAACTGATCTGGGTTCAAACCATCATCATTCTTTCGCTCATGCCCCCACCCCAGTTCAGACTTGCCCATATGCAAATCAGTCTGACCCTGTGCCTCATGCTCTCCATGCCACTGGAATCAATCAATGCTGGCTGATGAGGGCTGAAAGTCCGAAACCGGGATTTCCAGTCCAGTGCTTGTTTCCAGTCCAGGGAGGACCTGGCTTGGCAGTTCAGGCTGGACTGTTCCCATGGGGCACAGGGTCAAGACTGATTTGCATATGGCTGGGTTCAAACTGGAATGCCATGGTGAGCAATAAAAACTATGGATTTAGAACAAGATCTCTGTACTGGGGTGAATGTATGACAGGGTTCTGCATTCTGTCCATCAACTGTTGTTTTTGCATTTGTCACCCCATGTGGTTTGGGTATACTAAGACATGACTCCCGTGCTCTCCATGCCACTGGAATCAAGCTATCCTGGCTGATGAGGGTTGAAAGCCTGTAACCGGTCCTAAACCAGTCCTAGGATGCTTGTTTCCAGACCAGGGAGGACCTGGCTGATTTGCATATGGCTGGGGTCAAACTGGAATGGCATGGTGAGCAAATAAACAATGGATTTAAGCCCAGATCTCTGTACTGGGGTGAATCTATGACATTGTTCTGCATTCTGACAATCAACTGTTGTTTAGGTCTCGCCTATTATATCCCGCAGGGATAAATAAGCGAGATTATAGCTAGGGGAAAAGAAAAGTCTACCTAGCCTGCGTATCGCGTAAAGTTCACGTGAGCTATGCGCGTGCACAGAGCCAGCCACTTCACACAGCACCATTTGTCTGAGCCTTGTCATCAGACTTAAAAGGAATGCGCTCCGCTCCCCCGCCTCCCCCCCACCACAACAATGCCGAGAGCATGTTTGTTTTTGCATCCATTTCGCGGGGAAGCCCTGTGTTGTTTGGCGTTCTCTGCACATTTCTCGTTTTTTTTTTCTGGACGAAAGTGAAAGCCTACCGTGCTTGTTTACAGTAGCCTTGCTCCTCAAATGCTGTTGCTGTGTTGCCATCTCTCTAGGGACATTCAGCTTGAAAACACTCGACTTGCTAGCTGCAATGCTACATCTGTTATGCTTTGCCTCTAGACACGTTGATCCCTCGCTGAATGTTCTGACTCTGCCCCTCCTGATTTTGAAACTGACCAACGCAGTCACCATGCAGGCACTTCTCTCTGTCTTATGATGTCTGCCCTACCACCATTTACTTTGGACCCTCACACAACCTCACCCCTCCTCACCCTCACACACCTCACACATGCTCACTCACCCTCACACCCTCACCCTCACTCACCCTCACAACCCTCTCACCCTCACTTACCCTCACCCCCTCAAACCCCTACACACCCTCACACCCCTCACCCTCACACCCCCTCACCCTCACCCCCTCACCCTCACGCACCTCGTCACCCCCACACCCCCTCACTCTCACACCCCATCACCCTCACACACCCTCATCCTCACCCTCACACCCCCTCACCCTCACTCACCCTCTCACCCTCACACACCCTCTCACCCTCACACACCCTCTCACCCTTACACCCCCTCACCCTCACACCCACTCACCCTCATCCCCACCCCCTCACACACCCTCACTCACCCTCTCACCCTCACACACCCTCTCACCCTCACACACCCTCTCACCCTCACACCCCCTCACCCTTACCGTCACTCCCCCTCACTCCCCCTCACACCCACACAAGCCCTCACCCTCACACACCCCCTCACACCCCCTCTCACCCTCTAACACCCTCACCCTCACACACCCTCACCCTCACACCCCCTCACCCGCACACCCTCATCCTCACACACCCTCACCCTCACACACCCTCACCCTTACCCCCGTCACCCCCGTCACCCTCACCTTCCCCCACCCTCTCTCACCCTCACACCCTCTCACCCTCACACCCTCACCCTCATACCCTCACCCTCACACACCCTCACCCTCACACCACCTCACCCTCACAACCCCACACCCTCACCCTCACAACCCCACACCCTCCCCCTCAAAGACCCTCACACCCCCTCACCCTCACATACCCTCACACCCCTTCAGAACACAACATAGCATAGCATAACAAAATACAACAAAGCATAGCATAACAAAACATAGCATAACAAAACAAAGCATAGCATAACATTACAAAGCATAGCAAAACAGAACATAGCATAGTAGAACAAAACATAGCATAGCATAACAAAACATAGCAGAACAAAACATAGCATAACATAACAAAACATACCATAACATAACATAAAACAAAGCATAGCATAACAAAACATAGCAAAACACAACTAAACATAGCATAGCATAACAAAACACAACAAAACATAGCATACATAACAAAATATTGCATTGCAAAGCATAGCAAAACATAGCATACCAAAACACAACAAAACAGCATAGCATAACAAAACACAACACAACATAGCATAGCATAACAAAACAAAGCTTAGCATAGCATAACAAAACATAGCATAACAAAGCATAGCATAGCATAATAAAAAAATAGCATAGCATAACAAAACATAGCATAGCAAAACAAAGCATAGCATAACAAAACACAACAAAACATAGCATAGCATAAAAAACATAGCATAACAAAGCAGAGCATAGCATAACAAAGCATAGCATAGCAAAACATAGCATAGCATAACAAAACATAGCGTAGCATAACAAAACACAGCATAGCATAGCATAACAAATCAAAGCATAGGCTAGCAAAACATAGCATAGCATAACAAAACAAAGCATATGGTAGCAAAACAAAACATAGCATAGCATACAGCATCACTCCGCACCACCACAGCATCACTCAGGGGCCCCACAACATCACTATGTGTTACCACAGCATCACTGAACGCCACAGCATCACTTGTTTGCCTTCACAACATCACTCAGCACCACCACAGCATCAATCTGTGCACCCATTCAACAACACCTGGTTCAAATATGTTCTTTCAATGTTTCAAGCTTTATTACAAATGTCACAAAAAGATGTTAATATTTCACTTCTGTTCTTGGATTTTCGTCACAATAAAATAAACTGAACATAATCTTCACAAAAGTTATTTACAAAACTTTAAGCTATTGCCATTATACATTACAATAACTTTTATTTAAGTATTAATTATTGGAAAAAAATTAAAAGCCATTGTTATTTGTAACATTTGCGAAAGTAATAACTATTGGCATTGAACATGACAAAGCTATTAATTTCGCTATTTTCAAAAACAAAACATAAATAAAAAATGTGTCATTTACAATACCAATAGCTCAAACTTTCCTAATGCAAGACCTATTGCATTGCAAATGCTTGTTTTGCATTTGTCACCCCGAGTGGGATGGGTATGCTCAGATGTGAACCCCGTGCTCTCCATGCCACTAGAATCAAGCTATCCTGGCTTATGAGGGCTGAAAGCCAGAAACCGGTCCTAGGATGCAAGTTTCCAGTACAGGGAGGATCTGGGGGCATATTACCAACAACTAGCGATGATTATCACTATGTTGGTTTAGCGGCAATATTAATATCGCCGAGCTCTGCCGATTTTTATCGCTTAGGAGCCTTGCTATTATCAAGGTTTATCTCCTAAGCGATAAAAATCGGCCGAAATGAATGAATATCGCTGTAAAGTCAGCGATATTCATGAATTACCGAGCAAATGCTCTTAGCCATGTTATCCACCTACCATTGAATAACATGGCTAGGAACAGCTCTGGGCAGGCGTTAGCTTTTGGAGATAATCGCGCTTAGCACGATTATTTCCAAAAGTTGGTAATAGGAGATAGAGATGTTAGCGACTGTTTCCAGTCGCTAACATCTTGGCACGGCCACTTTGCATGTCATTAGCGATAATTATCGCTGACATGCAAAGTGGGCACCTAAATGCCCGCTATCTCCTACTAGCTGTCGCTAACTGGTGTTAGCGACAGCTAGGTAATAGGGCGATACAATTATCGACGCTTTGGCGGGAAAAATTCCCGCTAAAGCGGCGATAATGCCCTTGGTAATATGCCCCCTGGTTCGGCAATTCGGGCTGGACTGTTCCCATGGGGCACAGGGTCAAGACTGATTTACATATGGCTGGGTTCAAACTGGAATGGCATGTTGAGCAAAAAAACAATGGATTTTGGCCCAGACATGTGTACTGGCGTGAATGTATGACATAGTTCTGCATTCTGCCCATCAACTTTTGTTTTAGCATTTGTCACCGTGAGTGGGACGGGTTTGCTCAGACGTGAGTCCCGTGCTCTCCATGCCACTGGAATCAAGCTATCCTGGCTTATGAGGGCTGAAAGCCCGAAACAGGTCCTAGGATGCTTGTTTCCAGTCCAGGGAGGACCTGGCTTGGCAGTTCGGGCTGGACTGTTCCCATGGGGAATATGGTCAAGGCTGATTTGTATATGGCTGGGTTCAAACTGGAATGGTAAATTGAGCAAAAAAATGATTTCCCCGATCTCTGTACTGGGGTGAATGTATGACATTGTTCTGCATTCTGTCCATCTACTGTTGTTTTTGGTTAGAAACTTCACCAGTAATTGGAGTTAACACCCAACTAATTTCCCTGACTCCACATCACAAAGTGATATGAATGAGGATGTTGCACATATATGTTATATTTTTATCCTATGTATATCAAATCAAGGAGGAAATGGATTAGGCCACTCTGCCTGAACGTAAGAGTGCAACAATATAAAAACTCCTATTATATTCTGTGGACAGATACTAGTCCTGTGATAACATTTGCATTGTCACCATTTTTATGCAGTTTGACTTTTTAGGAAGATATTGGTCCTCCCACTATGAACTCAGGATGAAAATGTACATGAATTTGCTAGTTTTAATTATCTGGAGTATGTTATTACTGTGAAGAAACTTTGGGGCAGATTTACATGAACTGAGGCATCACTGCATTTTAGCAGAGATGCGTCAGTACAATTGCATCACACAAACAAACCCTTGCGCCACCATGGATACGTCGCATTTACAATGCGGCGCACCGTGGCGCAAGGACTGACAGATGAGTGTTGCATCTGTTGGAGCAAAGGTTACACATTGCTGGAGTCGTGTCGCAAGTGCAACGCAACTCCAGAAATGCCTATTCCTATTGTGCTGTGCCACTGAAGGCGTAACGTTTTGACGCAGTGGCGTCGTAGAAGTGACGCAGTGAAATCTTGTAGATTTCACAGCATCACTTTTATGAGGATTCCCTGCGTTGGAACGCACACCCTGCATACATTATACCTGATGCAGGTATAATGTGACGCTGGCCTTTACAACGGTGGAGCATTGTTTACGATGCAGCTGCGTCACAAAAGTGATGCAATGGTGGTGTAAAAGTGTCACAAGGGGTTTGTAAATCTGCCACTTTGTGTTTTGATATGTTTTTAAATTGATAGGGGCAGATTTACAAGCCCCTTGCGCCACGTTTACGCCGCCTTGCGTGACACAACACCGGCATAAACGTGGCGCATCCCTGCGAGGCATTTACAATGTGACGCATCTAGGGAGATGCGTCAGTTTATAAAGCCCAGCGCCACAATGGGGGCGTTCCCACGCAGGGTGGGCGTTCTGGCGCCTGTGCGCCTCGCAAAAGTGCTTGCGTTAAATCTACAAGATTTCACGCAGGCACTTCTGCGACTCTTCTACGTCAATTCCTTACGCCTGCTTCAACCAGGCGTAAGGACTGACGCAGCATGTTAAGTATTGGGCGGCCCTGAGCATTGCTGGAGTTGCGTCGCGCTTGTGACACAACTTCAGCGATGCAGCGCCCTTACGCCAAGAGATGCGTCACGCATCTACCTACCCTTGCGCCACGGCGCACCACATTGTAAATGTGGCGCATCTGCCGTGACGCAAGGATAGTTTTGCGTGATGCATTTGTTCTGGCGTATCTCTGCTGATATGCAGAGATGCGCCAGCACTCGTAAATATGCCCCATAGTGTCTACCTATATCAATTTTGCAATTTCAAATACTTGGAGTGTATTATTGTCATGAAAGAATCTTGTCGATATCACGTTCCTGTTGCTTTTATATTGCTCACTGTGTGTTGTGAGTACACTGAGTTGATGCTTGAATGTTTGTTTTTCTATGAACTTTTATGGGGCTAATCCCCAACATAAACTTCTACTTTTGAAAAGGCATTGCTCACAGGTGAGGGGGTGCGTTCTGTGTTTTGGGAGGTGAAGGGAAGGAGATGCAAGGAAGTATGTGCAGGAGAGAGCAAGAAGAGGGTGCTGAAGAGGGACGAGATGAGGTGTGAGATATGCAGGAAGGGCATAACTGTCTGAGAGACTGGCGAAGAAAGTGGTGTGAACAGAAGTGGTGGAGTAATAGAGACATTTAGAAGACGGCTACCTCTTCCATGGATCATAGTAATGTTTAATTCATAGTCTGCTTGAAATGTTAACATGAAATGACTTCACGAGATGCAACAACTTTCTCACCTTCTCTAAAATCGAATACACTAGGTATTACCTTCCATTATGCCTTTGAGGGGTGGGAGGGGCAGGCCTTGACGTACCCTACATAAGCAGCCGGAAGCTTTTCTTGGATTCATTGTGGAGGCAAAACACAGCTTTTAAAATTATGACTTGCAGATAACTTTGAATAGCATCACTATATACAGGTGAATCACGCCCTTCTGTTTTCACTTTGTTTTTAGGTCTCGTCCTACGCAACGCGCATGCATTGTCCTGGTCTTTGCTCCTGCTAGCTCCGCACTTGTGTCTGTCGCCCTCTGGTATATTGACCCCCACACCTTCTGGGTTAATGGGCTGATCGGGAGCCCAGTTCGTCCGCACCTGTGGGATTGTTGGGGACCAAATGTTGGTTGGTTGGTCTGCAGGTCCCTCTTTGGGTGCTATTCTCTGTTCGCCCGGCAGACCCTTCCTGTTGCGCGCGTGTTGCGCTCCGCTTTGGCTGACTGGGCGGCGTTAGTGTTCTAGGGCTGCTGCTGCCCGTGCTTGGGTGTGCCTGGGCCGTCCCTGTGTGTGTTCCAGCTTTTCCGCTACCTGCAGGGTACTTGTTTTGTTGCACCGTGTGGCGAGATGGCGGCCTCCTCCTCCTTGTCTCCAGCCTTTTGTCCCACCTGTTGGATTGTGGCTGCACTTGGGGCCGAGGCACAGCCGCCAATGTTGGCGTTAAGCAGGCTGTTAGGCAGGTTAGGCAGGCTGGAGGCTTGTTGACGGTGCCTCCTTAGCGAGCGTGGCACTGCCAGGCTAGACAGGTTGGGGATTTGTTGTGGCCTGACTGAGGCGTTTATGCGTTTAGGCGTTTATGCGGATAGTGCGCTGAGAGCTTCTATCCGCTACCACAGTCTGTTGTCAGGGCAAAATGGCGGCTTCGACTGAGGGACATACAGTTTCAGTTTTGTTTACCACTCGCTTCTCCTCCTTCCCACCGCCTCGAGTCCACTTCACCGCTTTTGCCCCCTTTTAGTTTAGCTGTGGCCGCACTTGGGGCATGACGCCGTTCAGAAGCCTCCATTGTTGTTGAAACAGGCAGGTTAGGCAGGCTGGGGCTTGTTTGCGGCACCGCTTTAGCGAGCACACTTGGGGCGGAGATGGCATCGCTCAGACCCCTCCGTTAGTGTTGAGCAGGTTAGGCAGGTACCAGCCGATCTAGCGGGCAATGATCGGTTGTGGGCTGGGGTCGCAGAAGCGTTATGGTTTTGTGACTGACCTTCACCCTCCTGTTATTTATGCCCACCATAACAAAAAAATAAAAGGACAAAAAATCTCTAGACAATATTTTTAGCGCTTTTTAGGTCTCGTGGCGTTAACCGCGCGAAGCGCGGTCTCGCCAGAGACCTATTGTTAGCGGCTCTGCTTTCCAGGAGACAAGACTGGCCACGCGCATGTGAAAGAGTCGGAATTGAGCGGGCCACGTGCACGCGAACGCGCGTTCCATTGAGCAGCTTATGGTTCCCTTCCAATGCGTGCTTAGAGAGACAGTGCTTTCACTTTGTTTAAGTTTCGTTTTTACTGCTGTCCAGACGGCTCTGGAAGTGCGCGGTTAGAGCGACAGTGTTGCCACCTTTAATTTTCTTTGCACACACGCAGAGACATACACATACGCACACACACTAGCGCACATGCACGCACATATACCACGAGCGCACAGAGACACACACCCCCCCGCCGCACACACACAAGTGCGCGCACACACACACACACCAGTGCACACACACACACCAGTGCACAGAGACACCCCCCTCCCCCTCCGCCACCCTCCACTTCAACTAAGCCCCACTCACCTCACTCCGGACTTCAGCCGCCACCATGGGGCTCTCCCTCGGGCATGGGAGCCCCGCGTCACCACTGCTCCTCTGGCCGGGCACTCCGTGGGCGCGGGCTTCCAGCTGAAATGGAAGTCCCGCCCCACGGCAGGTTTCGGCAGTGCACGCGCACGTCTATTCCTGCTTCCGCTCATTCCGCTCTCTCGCCCTGGGGTCGCATATTTGGTATGGGTTTTACCTTTTTTTTACAATAGCGATCGTTTTTTTATTGTTATTGTTATTTATGTAATGCAAATTTGTATAGCGCGAACTTTACCAGAAGGTGTTGCTCGTTATTACTGCTTTGGCCCCAGAACAGCCTGATAGGGGACATCTTTTTCCGACTGCTGAACACTTTGTACGTTGTGGGCTGAACTCTCCTCACGACCCGTGCGATGCTTCCCGAAGGCTCTTGCTGCGGGGCAACAGGCGGAAGAGAGCCCGCGAGAGTGAAGCGGGGTCCGGCCTGTACTGCATGGATCCTCTCCCGAGCTTAGTCCCAAGCTTAGACTTAAACATGCAGCTGAGGCAGCAAAGTCTTTACATTGAGAAACTTCACTGCATTTATCTAGCCAGGTTGCTCCCAGTAAAAATAAGGAAGCACCGTAACAGCTGTGAGCCCATGCCTAAGGTGCATCATCAGAGTTGTGTGAATAATACCAGCTGTGAGCCCGTGCCTAAGGTGCATCAGAGCTGTGTAAATAATAACTGCGTCAGCCCCGTGCGTGAGGTGCATCATCAGAGCTGTGTGAATAATAACAGCTGTGAGCCCGTGCCTAAGGGGCATCAGAGCTGTGTAAATAATAACTACGTCAGCCCCGTGTGTGAGGAGCATCATCAGAGCTGTGTGAATAATAACAGCTGTGAGCCGGTGCCTAAGGTGCAATATCAGAGCTGTGTGAATGATTACTGCGTCAGCCCCGTGCGTGAGGTGCATCATCAGAGCTGTGTGAATAATAACAGCTGTGAGCCCGTGCCTAAGGTGCATCAGAGCTGTGTAAATTATAACTGCGTCAGCCCCGTGTGTGAGGTGCATCATCAGAGCTGTGTGAATAATAACAGCTGGGAGCCCGTGCCTAAGGTGCATCATCAGAGCTGTGTGAATGATAACTGCGTCAGCCCCGTGCGTGAGGTGCATCATCAGAGCTGTGTGAATAATAACAGCTGTGAGCCCCTGCCTAAGGTGCATCATAGCTGTGTAAATAATGACTGCGTCAGCCTCGTGCGTGAGGTGCATCATCAGAGCTGTGTAAATAACAACAGCTGTGAGCCCGTGCCTAAGATGCATCATCAGAGCTGTGTGAATAATAACTGCGTCAGCTCCGTGCGTGAGGTGCATCATCAGAGATGTGTGAATAATAGCTTCGAGCCCGTGCCGGAGGTGCATCATCAGAGCTGTGTGAATAATAACAGCTGTGAGCCCGTGCCTAAGGTGCATTAGAACTGTGTGATAACTGCGTCAGCCCCGTGCGTGAGGTGCATCATCAGAGTTGTGTGAATAATAACAGCTGTGAGCACTTGCCTAAGGTGCATCATCAGAGCTGTGTGAATAATAACAGCTGTGAGCCTGTGCCTGAGGTGCATCATCAAAGCTGTGTAAATAATAACTGTGTCAGCCCCGTGCGTGAGGTGCATCATCAGAGCTGTGTGAATAACAACTGTGAGCCGGAGCGTAAGATGCATCATCAGAGCTGTGTGAATAATAACAGCTGTGAGCCCGTGCGTGAAGTGCACCATGAGAGCTGTGTGAATAATAACTGCGGCAGCCCCGTGCATGAGGTGCATCATCCACATTGCTCAGGTCACCCAAATTCCTGTACTTTCTACCACACTGCTTTCAAAAACAGCATACTCTTGCACACACTCTCACTGCTCACCAATTCAAAGTTTGCTAAAAATGTTATGCACCGCATTGTCATACACAATACCAATAACTCAAAATTTAATGCTGCAAGACCTATTGCATTATAAAAGCTTGTTTAATATGGTCGTTTAGTTCAACGTCTACATGAGCCCCCTCGCAGCCATCGCAAGCCAACACAACCTTAACATCATCTTCTACGCTGACGACACCCAGCTGATCCTCTGCCTCACCAACGACCCCGCCACCGCCAGAACCAGCCTACACGAAGGGATGAAAGACGTCGCCGAGTGGATGAAGAACAGCCGCCTGAAGCTGAACTCAGACAAGACGGAGGTCCTCACCCTGGGATCTTCCCCCTCCACCTGGGACGACTCCTGGTGGCCCCCTGCCCTGGGCACCACCCTCAGGCCAACGGACCACGCACGCAACCTGGGCTTCATCCTGGACTCCTCCCTCTCGATGACCAGACAAGTCAACGCCGTCTCATCATCATGCTTCAACACCCTGCGCATGCTCCGAAAGATCTTCCGATGGATCCCCATCGAAACCAGGAAGATGGTCACCCAGGCCCTCGTCATCAGTCGTCTGGACTACGGGAACACCCTCTACACCGGAACCACAGCCAAACTCCAGAAAAGACTCCAGCGCATCCAGAACGTCTCAGCCCGACTCTTCCTAGACATCCCGCGCCGCAGCCACATCTCTGTCCACCTGAAAGACCTGCACTGGCTCCCCATCAACAAAAGGATCACGTTCAGACTCCTCACCCACGCACACAAGGCTCTCCACGACATGGGCCCGAAGTGCCTCAACAGCCGCCTCACCTTCTACACACCCCACACCCACCCGCCAGCTCCGATCCGCCAGCCTCGCCCAGGCCTCCATCCCAAAGAATTCGGAAATCCACCATCGGAGGAAGATCCTTCTCCTACCTGGCAGCAAAGACATGGACCTCCCTCCCCACTCACCTTCGGCTGACCCGGGATCACCTCTCCTTCAGGAAACAACTCACGACCTGGCTGTTCGAGCAGTAGCAACCCTCCCCCCCCCCCCTCAGCGCCTTGAGACCCTTGCGGGTGAGTAGCGCGCTATACAAATTTTGTGATTGATTGATTGATTGATTACATAATGCTTTTTTGGTCATATCTAAGGTAACAAAAATGCTTCTGACACTTCTTATTATAACTTTTCAGCATGCTGCAAACTTCTGTACAGCACAGTTTAAAGACATAGGTAAAGTCAGTATCTCTGGCTAAACACTTATAAGTTCCCAAAGGCGAGACCTATTGGCTATGCCAATGCTTGTTTAAAAAAGTTTTTTGCAGTTCAGAAAAGATGCGGAAGCTATACAATAAAATTCATACATTGATAAAGACATAATACAACAAACAGTCTGTTGCTAAATAATATACACATCTGATCATTAAATAAAGATGAGGGAAATTGCTTTTTATAATGCAGGCCCAACTGTGGTAGGAAGACAACATTAAAAAAATCAATTCCTTATGATGCCAGCCAGAGAACCCCTGTGGATTGTGATCGAAAATATGGTGGCAATGTCGTCATGTTCAGATGAGGGATTCTCCACACAATTGTGGAAGTGATTCCACAATAAATAATTTTGTACACTAATTAATACTAGAAATGTGAAAATGTAATGTCTCAACTGTATTTAAGTTGATGGATTTCTGATAGATAGGGATGAGTGTGGCTTTAGGCCTATTCTTGTTGTCCATTACACAATTTTGAGATGGGCGAGTTTCAAAGCTGGCCACCGACTCATCCCCCTCCTTCCTGCCTGTGCACTGCGGGGCCTCGATTGTAACTTTCACTGTTCAGACAATAGTACGAGATGTACTTTGCTCAAATGCCTTATTCACACTGTAACATTCATAAGAGGCAATGTTTTGTGTTCCTGATGTTTCTGGACAGGACAGATTTAATAAATATATACAAATTCAAGGCCACTTTCTTTGGCAAACCGAGGTTCTGTTTATATATATTTTGAATGTTCTATTCTTTCTGTGTAAGCATAACACTGTTCATTCATTATATGTGGGGCAAATGTCACTACTACCATGAGATGTGTTTTCTATCTATTGGTCATGTTCTGTATCTTTCTTTGTCACTCCACAGTAACTGCATAGTTACCCTATGTCTAAAGGCTCACCATATTTGGTATGAGTCAGAATGTCCTTCTTGAAGAGCAGGCCCCATGTTGGTGTGTTCAACAATCTGCCCTTAAAATATGTTTATGTCCTTACTCTTCTGTCTTACTGAGCAGTCCATATTACTAATGCTCCATGATTCTCATCTGACTTTTGTGAGACAATGTAAGGTGATGGCTATTAATTACTTTATAATTTTAATTCCACTGCAGTGATAGTATGCATTATGAGTATTTTGAGCATTGACTAACCATATCTTTTTGCCTTTTATATTGAGTATTAGTTTTAATAATCCTTAATGGTCTTTAAATCTTGTCCTTTGTATGAATTCTTCAATGTGAGTTTTCTTGTGTGGATTTTTTCAAAATGGGCTTTTTTAGGTTTTACTGTAATTAGCTTTTTGAGTTTAAAATGCTTTATTGAGATAATAAAAAAAACGTAAAACAACAATACAGAAGCAATAAAAGCAGGAAATAAGGATAACACGGAATCTGAAGAAAAACAATGTTACATAATATCCTTGTGAAATAAGACTATACTTAGTACAAATGCATTAAAAAAATATTTTTTGAAGAACGAAAGAGGAGAGAGAGAGGGAAAAAAAGGAAAAGAAAAGGAGAAGAAAAAGAAAAAAGAAGGGAAGAAAGAGGAAAAGAAAAAGAAACAACACATTATGAAGCCAATTTAAAACCAATTAAGTAACATTGTAAACTGGAAAAAGAGAGCAATAAAGTTACTTTAAACTCCTAGATAGAAAATTAGTCAAAGGTAACCACAATAAATCTCTTTTAATCAACATAGGAGTGGAGATTGCGTAAACTCTATCCATTCTATGATGATGACAAAGAAAAAGAAGGTTCCACCATGCATGAAGGGAAATATTTGAAGCATCTTTCCAATTGGAGGTAATAATCTGAAAGGTAATGGCTATGAACAGATTGACAAAATTACCAGCATCCTTAAAGTTATCAAATGCAGGGTAAAGATTACCTAGAAATACTTGGATGTGAATGTGGAAAGGTATATCAGACAGTAGAATATCATCTAACTTGGACCATATTTTAGACCATAAATCAATAATTGGGGGGCACTAAAAAAACATGTGGAAGAGGTCACTGTTTGCATGAGGGCAAGACCAGCATTTAGGAGACTCAAGTAGTTTAAATCTATGAAGGACACTGGGGGTAAAACATAATCTGTTGTAGAAATAATATAGGGATTGTGTCGTGCTAGCAGAATGAGAGGTGGTATTGATCTTGGACCAGAGAGTGTCCCATGTGCGTACAGGGAGGTCAATGCACAGGTCCTTCTCCCATAAAAGTTCCAAAGGAGACTTGGTTCTGGGTGTTGAGGAGTGGGATATCAATTTATAAATGATGGCTGCTTTGTATTGAGTGGAAAAATCAATAGGAGGAGGAGGAGAAGGAGGAGGAAGGTCGGAGGAAGTAGTAGGTGTAGGATTAGTAGGGAGGTAGTAGCAGGTAAGGATATCCTTGAGTATGTTATACTGGGAAGAATAACGTGTTGAAATATGATAGAGATTGAAGTTCAGAAAAAAATCATTGTCTCTCAGCAAATGCTGGGGAGTGATAATCCCTTTATCTATCCACTCCTTCCAAAAGAGTGCGCGATTATTGATCTTAAAGTGTTTGTTATACCAGAGAGAGATATCCAAGGAGCGGGAAGTGGGCGAAAAGTGAGCAGATAACGAGGTGAGAACTAAAGCTTTAGAATGAACAAGGGTGGGAAAGGACAAACGCTTTGGAGGTGAGGTAACCTGAATGGCTGAAAGGAGAGAAAAAGGAGAACATTGTGCCAGCTCTAAGGTACTCCACGCCGTGCATGATGAGGTATAGGGTTCAGACAAGAAAGTCCAGATTTTCTTTAGGAAAAAAGCAGAGTGATAACGTCTAAGATGGGGAAAATTGACTCCTCCTGAGTCTTTAGGAAGTTGTAGGCGAGCAAGCAAAATTCTAGATTTGCGATAATTCCAGAGGAATTTGATAATAGACTATTAATAGTACGAAAAAAGGTATTAGGAAGAGAGATGGGGGGGCGTGGCTTGAGCGCCGCACAAGATGGCGGCTTAACGTCGGAGCTCCGCTGACCGAGCACCGGCGCCGGCAGATTTCTCCGCTTTCACCGGACTTTCATGGACAATAAACCCTGAATTTAGTGTCGGAACATGAGGTGAGCAAAGGGCTCTGTTCCTTGTTTATCAACTCCAGCGACATGCGCTCCTTTTCGCTGTGACGCGGTCCGCTCTTCCAGCGGCCGCCATTTTCTTTTTGCCGCGATACTTCCACGAGCGGTAATTGCCTCATGTATGCCTCGTTCTTCTTTCTACAAGGCTTTTATTGTCTGCTCCCTCCCTCATCAGCCTAAATCCACTGCAGAATGCCTCTTCAGCTGCAGTTTTCTTCTTTTCATATTTTGACGTGCAGGCGCCATTTTCAATAACTCTGCCTCATCACTTCACTTTTCAACTTCCTGGTTGGCGCCTTTTTCGACCGCATTTTAATATGCGCTACGCTTGTTGGTCTACCACAGTGTTTCTCTTTGCGCAGTGATGCTACAGTAGTCTTCTTCACGAACATTGGTTCCATTGTAATATTAACATACTGGATGTACTACGTGTCCTAGCCGTTGCTGTCCTTGCGCTTGTATGCTCATACACTGCTTATTGATTTACTGCTGTGTTCTATTTGCGCAAAACATCTATGGAAGTTCTCCTGAAGAGGAACAGTATGTTACACAGCTATCATCTTGAATAATCCGACATATCCTCAGCATTGTTACTCCAGTTTGGCGCAATTCCTGTACGCATTAAATAGTACCGTGCCACAGTGTTTATTCCTTGCATACTATTTCTACAAACTTTTTCCTGTGGTCTGTGGTGGCACTAATATTTATCCTCCTATTTTTTCATGGGGAAATTGCGTACCCTCAAGCTTACTGCTTTTACGCCCAAACCACGCCATTCCTCAGATTCTGACTCCACAACTCCGAACATGGATGATCCTGTCTCTCATAAGCCGGACTTAACTCCTGGGGCAATTCCAAAAGCTATTTCCTCAAGTAAACTTTTACAACCTGCTTCAACAAAGCGCCTAAAAAAGGATCCACCCTCCCCAGGCTCTTTGTCACATTCGGCATCTATGGATCTTATTCTTGAGGAAATTTGTGCGCTCAAACCCTTCATGGCTGAGACTACTAAGACTTTGCAGTTTCTCCACGACAAATGGTCCACTCTTGAATCGCGTGTTCTTCTGGTAGAACAAACCACGGAGTCCCTTCAGGCCTCATGTTCTAGGATTTCGCTTTTGGAAAAAGATGTCTCTCTCCTGAGGAGGCAGACAGAGGAGTTGGAAAATCGTAATCGTAGAAATAACCTTCGCCTTTATGGACTTCCTGAACTTACAGAGGGATCCAATCCAACTGCTTTTTTCCAAACCTTTCTACCGAAAATTTTGGACCTCCCTCCTTCCTCTTCACTTAACATACAACGTGCACATAGACTTGGTCCTAAAGTTTCCACCAAACCCCGCGGAGTCATCATGCTGTTCTTACAATATACTGACCTCCTGCAGGTTCTTTCAGCAGCAAAAGCTAAAAAACAAGTTATATGGGAAGGTCATCGATTATATATATCTCAGGATGTGGCTAAAGTGACAGCTGATCGTCGAAAACAATTCCTTGATTTGAGACCACAACTGCGAGCTCTTAATGCCAGGTTTGGACTGCTTCACCCTTGTCTCTTCAAGGTGACCTATAAGGACAAGACAACAACTTTCGATGATCCACAAGTCCTTCAAGAGTTTCTTCGTCAGCAAGAGGCCGACGTCATGGACACTGCAAGAGCTGTTTAACCACGCATGTTTAACCACGCATGACTAAACTGTTTGCCTTTCCGTTATCCTATCGAGTCTTATTTTTGTTCCTTCTTCCCTGCTGATTTATATCATATCCTAGTATTTTGTATTTTGTATTTCGTATGTTTCTCTAACATCCTTCTTAATTTTTGTCTTCTTACAGATGCTCTTCCCTTTTCTTCACCCCGGTGTATTCATGCATCCCTTCAATTCAGTCCTCTGCTGGTTCCTCAGGTGTTCGGTGGCGTGTGTTCCGTTGTCGGTGTCGTCATCTTCTGGCATTGTCACCCCTCATTCTTCGTTCTGTATCTGTTGGTATGTTTCTATGTTCTTCTTACATTGTTCTGTCCTTTCTACTGTTCTCTTTTACTATCTCCTTTCTTTGCTCTTTTCTTTCCCTTTTTCTCACTGTATTCTCACTATTCTCTCTTGATTTATTTCTCTTACATACTCTATATCTACATTCCTGCTACTATTCTCTTATCTTCTCAACTCACTTTTCTATTCTATCTTCTTTTCCATATCATTCTATTTTTGATTTCTATTCTGAGTAGTTACTTGGAACGTTAAGGGGTTAAATAACCCCATTAAACGTCAACGAGTTCTAACGCATTTGACTAGGCTTAAAGCTGATGTAGCCCTCCTCCAAGAATCGCACCTTTCGGAAAAGGAGGCTGTAAAACTCAAACGTTGCTGGGTGGGATATGTTTTTCATTCTCCTGCCTTGGGTAAGAAAAATGGTTCTGTTATATTGTGTCATAAAAAGTTAACAGTTTCTGTTTTATCTCAAGAATGTGATGTTAATGGTCATTGGGTTCTTTTAAATCTTCTCATAGACAAGATACCAATAGTTATTTTCAATGTTTATGCTCCCACAGGGGTTGATCAATTGTTTTGGCCTGCTATTTCTGAAAAACTTGTTACGCTTGATGAACAATATGTTATTTTCGGTGGTGATTGCAATCAAGTTCTAGACCCCATTTTGGACAGGAATTCTAGAGTTAAATTTGTTTCCTCCAAAATGCACTCCCAATTTACTGCATCTATTCAAAATAACGCTTTAGTTGACATTTGGAGACTATGTAACCCTGACCTTAGAGAGTATACTTTTTATTCCCCTACCCACCATTCCCAATCTCGTATTGATTACCTCTTTCTTAGCAAACCCCTAGCTCAACTTGCCCTTCACTCAGACATTGGTTCTATCTTAATTTCAGACCACGCTCCCGTTTTTGTTGATATTGACCTTATTCCCTTCTCTCCTCACTCAGGACGTTGGAGATTTAATAACTCTTTACTCCTTGACTCTGATTTCTGCACTCAATTTACGGCTTTTGCCACTGAGTTTTTTACACTTAATCATCTCCCTGAATCTTCCTTTGTCATGGTGTGGGACTCATTTAAAGCAGCTGTTAGGGGATTTGTCATTAATTATGTTTCTCAAAAGAAAAAGCAATCGATTTCTAAGTCAACTCAACTTTTGGATAAAATTAAGAAGTTAGAATATGCTTATTATAATTCTAGCTCTGAATCCTCCCTTCGCGAGCTTATCTCAGCCAAATTTGATTTGAATAAATTTACCACAAACGCAGCCTCTAATTCTCTCCTTAAATGCAACTCTCGTTATTATGGAGGTCAAAACAAAATGGGCAAATTACTAGCTAACTATCTTAAAATACGAAAAGAAAGAACAAAAATTGAATCTCTACAAGGACCGGCTGGAATTTCTCTGTTTAAAGATAAGGACATATTAAATCAATTTGTTTCGTTCTATCAAACTTTATATACTCCTGAATCCAGTCCTGATCCCACTGATCTTCTTACTTATTTTCAAGACATTCCTTCCCCTCTCTCCTCTCATGTTGATTTTCAATCACTTGATTCGGATATCTCCCTCTCTGAAATTTCACATGCTGTTTCTGTTCTCCGTCGTGGTAAAGCGCCTGGGCCTGACGGTTTCACTATTGAATTCTACAATCATTTTTCCTCCCTTCTCCTTCCTAAACTACTCCTGTTATTTCAATCTTTTGTTGATTCTGGATCTTCCCGGGGAACCTTTCAAGAAGCATTAATTTGTTTAATTCCCAAACCAGACAAAGACCATACCTTATGTAAAAATTATCGCCCCATTTCCCTTGTAAACACAGATTATAACATTTTCACCAAAATTTTAGCTCTTAGATTAGATCCCCTATTACCAAATATTATTGGCCCAGAACAATCAGGTTTTGTTAAAGGTTGTTTATCGTCAGATAACTCCAGTGTTTTCTTTAATATTTTGAGTAAAGCTCCCTCCCTTTCTTATCCATTGGCTGCCATCTCTCTTGACGCCGAGAAGGCTTTCGATAGAATAGGATGGGACTTTATGTTTCAAGCTCTTCGTTAGTTCGGTTTTTCACCTAAATTCATTTCTCTTATTTCTTTAGTTTATTCTAGCCCCCATGCTTCAATTTTTGCAAACGGTATGACATCCGATTATTTTCCCCTTCAACTGGGTGTACGCCAAGGTTGCCCTTTATCCCCTCTTTTGTTTGTTTTAGCTTTAGAACCCTTGTTGACTAAGATCAGACTTGATGAAAATATTTCTGGTTTTCGTTATGGCTCCCAACAGCAAGTTAAACTATCTGTCTACGCTGATGATATTTTATTATATTGTTCGGACCCACAATCCACTTTACCATTCTTTTTAAATCAAGTTTCCTCCTTTTCTAATGTTTCTGGTTACCGTCTTAATATTGATAAATGTGAAATCTTACCCTAGAACCCTCTCTGTCAAAAACATCTCTTTGATAATTCTGGCTTTTCCTGGCAGCCTTCTAAGATTAAATATCTAGGTATTGTTTGCTCCTCGTCTCTCAGACACTCTTAAGTTCAATTTCGAATCACTTTCTATTAAACTTAATGCGGCTATCACTCGCTGGAACCCTCTCTTCCTTTCTTGGTGGGGTCGTCTTGACTCCATCAAAATGATGTTGGCACCTCTAGTACTCTATTCCATCTCCATGATTCCCATTCACATTCCAGACCATTACTTCAAGTCGATAGACTCTATTCTGCTCAAATTTTTGTGGAAGGGTAAGAAATCTCGAATAGCCCTTTCTGCTTTGAAAAAGGATAAATCTCTAGGAGGGGTTAAATTTCCTAGTTTTAAATCTTATCATAACGCTTTTTCATTAAAGCAAGCTTTGCGTTGGCTCTCTTCGGATCATCCTTATTATCCCACTCTTTGGCTAAAGTTAGAATCCTCTTTCCTTCATCCTTTTGATTTTAGTGAGGTTCTTTCCTTCTCTTCTAATGTAACGTCTCTTCGCTCCCCCATTATCTCCCGTTCTCGTTCTCTTCTTCAACCTTACTTACTATCCTCTTATCCTTCTGCTTCCTCCACCCATATCCAACCTATTTGGCATAATAAACACCTCAAAATTCGTAATCGCTCATTATATTGGAAAACCTGGCATTCTCTTGGTTTAAAATGGATCTCTCAACTTCTTTCCGGTAATCAACCTCTTCCTTTTCAAGACCTCCAAAAACAATTCTCGTTGCCCTCCTCTTCTCGTACACGATATATGTCACTGATTCCCTCTCTTACCCAATACCTTTCTTCACTTCCTGCTACAAATTCTATCCCTATAGCATATCTTCCTGTTTCCAATGCACTTGATCAGTCCCCTTCTGCTTCTTTTCTCTATAAATCTATTCAATCTTCTACTGAGCGTATCAAATCTAAAGTTGAGTTGGCTTGGGAAAAAGATTTATCTCAAGTTTGGTCCTTCACTTTATGGGATAAAATTTGGTCAAAAATTCATAGTACCTCCAGAGCTGCTAACACTACCCAAACCTTATTTTTTGTTTATAATCGTACACTATTTACTCCATTACTTCTGTCATCGTTTTCCTCAGACACTCCCTCCACTTGTTGGTCCTGTCCCTGCTCCTCAGCTGATTTGATGCATATGCTGTTCGATTGTCCTCCCATTTTTCGTTTTTGGCAATTGGTATGATCCCAGTTTAAAAAGATTTTCAATTTTCATTTTTCCTTCTCCATTGTTAACATTTTTCTAGGTTCTCTTTCTCCTATTTTTACCGATTCGTCCCGCAACCATAAATTAATTGACCTTTTGATAGCCATTGCCCTACACCATATTACATCTCATTGGAAACAAGCTAACGATGTTTCCTTCAATGCTTGGTGGAATGCAGTCTGTTTTAATCACCGTCTAGACACTAATTTTGTTTCCCCCATTTCCCTTGCAATCAAACGTGATCTTTTATGGCTTCCCCTCACCGAGTATTTATCCAGAGTTGTCAAAATCCCACCCACTTCTCAAGTCTGCACTGTTGAAGTCCAAAAACCACAGTGATTGCATTTTCTTAATTGCATTTAATGTTTTTTCATATCACTTATGTGTTTTATTCTACAGGTTATACCTCAATCCCCCTGTGTTCATGAGCATTATCGTTTGCCCTATTTTTCTGTATAGATATTTTAATCAGTTCTTTTTTGTAAGAGAGATTTCTTGTTTTTTATAACTTATGATTGTTTCTTCATTTTCTGTCTTTGCTTCTTTATACTTTAATAAACTTCAAACTAAAAAAAGGAAGAGAGATAGGAAGCATAGAGAGGTAAAAATTGATGATAGGGAGAAGCATCAGCTTAATCGTGGCGAGTTTGCCCCACCATGAAAGGAAGAGATGGTGATTGAGTTCAGTAAGATCCTTTAGATTATTACAGTATAAGACACACAGACATTTATTGTGCGAAGAGGCCAATTCAAAGCCAGAATCCATAAACATAGAGGGAAGGCAGAATTTATTTAAAGGGAGAATTTCAGATTTGTCGACATTTAATTTATAACCCGAAACACTGGAGTAGTTTTGTAATAAAGAAAAAAGGCCGGAAGGGAAGTGGATGGGTTAGAAATAAATAAAAAGAAGGATATCATCAGCGTAAGCAATACATTTTATATTCACATCTTGATAATTAAATCCCGTATAGTCCTTAGAACGCATAATAGTTTCTAGAAAGGGTTCGAGGGCTAGGATGAAAAGAAAGGGAGAGAGAGGACAACCCTGTCTCGTGCCCCTGAGGAGAGGGAAATATCGAGATTGAGAACCGTTAACCCAAACTGAAGTAGAAGGTGAAGAGTAGAGAAGCTTTATAAATTTAATGATAGTGGGGCTAAAGCCTTGCCACTTCAAAGACCCAAATATGAAATCCTAGCTTACCCTATCAAAAGCCTTCTCGGCATCCAGAGTAATAGCTGCAAGAGGGGAATCAGACTTTGAAGCTAAATTGATAATATTGAGAAGGGTACATGAGTTATCAGTAATTGAACGACCTTTAACAAAACCCGATTGAAAAATATTAACAAGATTGGGGATGACTTTATTAATGCGGAGGGCGAGAAGTTTAGCGTATATTTTACAATCAGTGTTTATTAAGGAAGTTGGTCTGTAGTTCTTGCATAGGGAAGGATCTTTATCCTTTTTAGGAATGAAACACAGCATTGCTTGCGTAAAAGAACCATGAGATTCGCCAGTCAACAAAAAAGAGTTAATCAGTGACAAAAGATGGGGTATTAAGAGTGCCTTCAAATGTAGAAAAAAGAGGACAGAGAAACCGTCCGGCCCTGGTGTTTTATCTTTTGGTAATAGGGTCAATGCCTCAGTTAACTCCAACGCAGATATGGGAGCATCAAGAGAGGTAAGATCGGGAATTGTGTCTGTAGGTTTGGGAATGTTATGGAAGAAAGAATCGATAAGGTCAGGGGATGGGGAGGATTTGGGGGTATAAAGAGAAGAATAATATGTTGAAAAGCAATCAAGGATAGAAGAATCCGAAAAGTGCAGAGTTCCTGAGTTAGCCTTGATGGAGATGATTTTGGATTTTTGTTTTTTAATCTTGAGATAGTTTGCTAGGGATCTGCCCGCCTTGTTGCGACCACCGTACATTTTAGAATTAAATTTGAGTAGAATGTTGCTGACCGAATCCCACAAGAGTTTATTATATTGCATTTTGGCCTGAATGAGGAGAGGTAAAGTATCGTGGCCATTGGTGGTAAAATATTTGTGCTCCAATACTTTAATTTTCTTGAAAAGTGAAAGTGAGTGCAAAAGAGATTTCTTTTTTTTCCGGGAAACAAAATCAATAATGAAGCCCCTAGCTGAGGCTTTGAAAGCATCCAGACAACGTGGAAGTCAGATACAGAGGTGAGATTGTGTTGGAAGAACTCTTGGGCAAATGAAAGAAATTGTGCAGAGAATTGCGTATCAAGCAGGAGGGAGTTGTTAAAGCGCCATCTCTTGGAAGCAGGAGAAGAAAGGGGGTAATTCATATCAAGTATTACTGGAGCATGATCAGACATGAGTATAGAGCCGATCTCAACCTTGGTCATGAATTAGAATGCTGACTGTGTAAGAAAAAGATAATCGATTCGTGAGTGTGATTTATGCATGGGGAAAAGAAAGAAAATTCTAGAGTATTGGGGTGGGAAATATGCCAAGTGTCAACTAATCCACTATTGGTAATGGTTTTGAGGAAGCCCTTCTGCATTCTATTCGGGACATATCTGGTCAGGGATTTCCTATAAAGGAAAGGGTCCATGAGTTGGTTACAATTCCCACCAAGGATTAAGTGATCAGCCACATGGGAAGAAAGAAAAGTGGAGAGGTCATTCCAAAAAGATACATCAACACCAGTTGGACCATAAACATTGCAAAGAGGTAACTGGTGTTTGTTAACAGTAACATTTAGGTAAAGCCATCTACCATCATTATCTAAAAATTTATTGTGTAACAAAACATCTAAAGATTTATGAAATAGGAAAATCACTCAATTCTTATTGTGAACAGCGGGCGAGCAAAAGATTTCACCAACCCAATGTTTACGTAACATAGATAATTCCTCAATCTTAAAATGTGATTCTTGTAAAATTGCAATTTGGCAGTTTAATCTAGCCTGGTGCGATAGCACCCGTTGTCGTTTAATGGGATTATGCAAACCCTCAACATTCCATGTAATAATGCGTAATCCTTTCATAAGTATGAGAAAGATAGAAATAGAGAATTGAAAGAAAGTTGAGAAGAGGAGAAGTCAATGTCAGTGAGAAACGAAAAAGCAAGAAATAAGAGGTTAGGAAGTATGAGAGGATAATTGAAAGAGTATATGAGAAAGAGAGTGGAAAGAAATGGAAAAATCAAACAGCGAGGGATGAAAAAAACAAAAACCTTCCAAAAAGTGTGAAGCAAACAAGACGGCAGCCAAAAGAAAAAAGCATGGTGAAAAAGTAAAGGAATAAAGAGACAGAGTAGTCAGAGTAGTGTATGAGCCAGTGATGAATCAGAGGAAAAAGAAAAGAGGAAAAGAGAAAGGAGAAAAGCAAAAGCCAGAAAAAGAGAAGGAGAAAGAAGGGACTCCACCCAGATAAGAATCCAAAAGGAGATGACCAGAAGTCCGAAGACTTCAGCCATGGGGTGAAACATAAGGAAAAACATTGAAATGGAAAGGGGGGCAGCGAGAAGCAAGATGACCACACGGAAGAGAAACTACGAGCAAAGAGAAGTAATAAATAATGACATGGGACAATAAGGAAAGCTTACCATGGACTGGGAGAAACAGGATCGCGGGGAATACAATACACACAAGGTGTATATGAGGGCAACAAATGGAAGAGGAATCACCAACTACAGTGGGGGAAACAAACCTGAAAGACACTAAAGAGAATAAAAAAGGCTATGGTAAATAAGGTAGAGAACAATGAGTTATTCTTATGGTTTGCCTAAGTCCATTGATTCTCCTTTGTGAGAGTGAATAAACTTTCAAAGTTCAGCAGGTTCTTCAAAGTTCCATGTTCTGTCCTTAAAGGTGACTTTAAAGAAACAGGGATGAATCAGGCCATATCGTGCATTCATTGAGAGCAATGCAGGTCTCAAGTCCAGAAATTCTTTCCGACGAGTAGCGGTCGACTTGGCAACATCCTGACTGAAGAAAATTCTGAGGCCGGACCAGAAGAGTTGCTTTTGTTGTTTTGCAGCATTGATAATTGCGATGAGGTCTGAATAGAGACGAAAATAAGCAATTATGCCTCTGGGCTTGGAAGAAGTGGAAGCACTCTGAGGTCCAAGTCTATGTTCCCTCTGGATATTAAAGTTCATGGTCTTAGGAAGACCCAATAGATGGAGAACTTGAGTTTTCAAGAACGTAGTCAGGTGCGAACCTTCAGAATTCTTTGAAATACCGTAAATACGCAGATTATTGCGCCTATTGCGGTTTTCCAAATCCTCTGTGGTCTCTTTCAGTTGAGTAACTTCTTTAGTGAGAGACTCTACTTTAGCTACAACATCTTGAGCATTGCTGACTTTCTGTTCAACGTCTGAGAGTTGCAAATCGATATTAGCCCATTTATCTTCAATACGTTGCAACGCAGCAGCAGTGTCAGTCATAAAGGGGCAAAGAAGGCGCAACTCCTCCATTATGTCCTCAAGAGTGAGAGGGAGAGGGGATTTGGAGAGCGAAGGTGGATCCTTTTTAAGACGCTTGCCTGGTGCAGCATTGGCATCCTTGTGCCCACCAGTAGCGGACCCCTGAGGTTTATGAGAGTGATCCATTATTACTTAAGAACGGGGCTGATATAAGCAGCAGATATCCGTCGTTTGCTGTTGGAATAGCAACAGATAATATTGACTAGTGACAAATAGTGAAAGTTAGAATGAGCAGACTAATGGAAACGCTGCCTGCACTACAGAAATGAATCAAGAAGTGGCGATAAAAGAAACTGCGCAGCCTCTAATGAAAATAGTGAATCAGTAGGAGATAAAAATGAAATACCATAGTTGCACATCCAAAATTAAGAAACATGTACCAAAATGACAAGGGGAAGAGAATTGTGAGAGGGAAGGAAGTGGTAGAACATCGCTCTGACTGGAATGATGGCGCATCAAAGGAGAGAGATAAAATGGTGGCAGCGGGAACAAATGCCCCAAAAAGTAAACGTTCAGACCAATGTAAGGTCTGATACTTGCTCCGTTGAGCACCAAGACATTCCGACATCCGCATCCATCATCGGAGCAGAGCTGCGAATCCTGCAAGAGGTCCCGGATTTATCGAGCGGTGCTAGAAACGGCGGAGCTCCTCAGGAGGTGGCCATCTTGCGTCGCAGCGCCGTCCCGTCCCGTCAGGTTTTACTGTAATTTTAGTTTAGGGTTTTCATTTTTAAGGGCTCGCACATAGCCCCAGTCCATCTATTGGCCCTTTTGCTGTGAAAAGTGGCAGCACTATCTAATGGGATTTGCAAGCTGGATCATGCTTGTCTCTCTCTTATGCATGTTGCAAACTGTCTCACTGAAATCCACGGTTGGATGTGTGAATCATCATTAAAACTAAACGGATCAAAAACCGAAGTGATGCTCATCGGTAAACAATGGGTGACCATCCCCCCAGCGGTCTGGCCAGACGTGTTCGGGGAAATCCCCACCCCGAAACACGAAATCAAGACCCTCGGAGTCTGGTTAGAACCCGACCTCTCAATGAAGACACAAGCGGCCAAAACTGCAGGTACCTGTTTTGGGCTTATGCGGACCACCCACAGAATCCTTCCCTTACTTCCACCCGCGTCCAGGAAATTACTAGTCCAAGGGCTCATACTGTCACGGCTGGACTATAGTAATATGGTCTATTTGGGAGCGCCGGAAACTACCCTGGCGAGACTGCAACGAACCCAGAATGCAGCAGCGCGTCTACTCATGAACGTTCCCCCTAGAGTGTCTGCCAAGCCTGCTATCAAGGCTCTGCACTGGCTCCCAGTTCGCCAAAGGGTGGAATTTAAAGCCATGTGCACGGCCTATAAACTGATCAACGGTTCGGGACCTGCGATCCTCAGCGGCCTGGTTACTCCATACAAAGCACCCAGAGCTCTACGGTCCGAGAACGAGCACCTAGCCAACATCCCCAAATTCAAGAGGACACGTACCGGAGGCCGACGCTTCTCTGTAAAAGCGTCCACTGGATGGAACTCCCTCCCTCCCTCCCTCGTTCCCTCAGACTGGAGCCCAGCTATCTGACTTTCAGAAAAAAGCTTAAAACCCTTCTATTTCCCAAATAAGCCCTCTGCCCTTCTCCCTCAGCTGGATACAAATTTCTCATAGCGCAGGGATGCCCTCGGGTCACCAGGCGCTTTACAAGTCGCTAATAAATAAATATAAAAAATATGATGCCTTGCTCGAAGTACCCAGTGCTGCCCTGCCCCTGCTGCAGTGTACGCTTCAGTATTACAGCCGGCTCTATGCTGTACCTTGGGCGGATCCAAAATCTGAATGACGTTCAACAAAGCAATGGTTAAATGAGTCATGTGGTGACTGCCATGTACAATGAATAAAAAAAAGACGTCAACTTGAGATCATCTTGAGATTATTGCAATCCCTTGCCTGCTGCGGCAAAGAGGCGAAGCTCCATGTGTGATTGGCTGACAACCTCACCATCAAAAGGCTCTCATGTAGGGTGTTTCAAATTGTGACTGCCACTTCAAACCATGCAATGGCTGAAGATCGTTGATCAAAAGGCCATTTCTCTATTTATAATATCCATATTTTTTTATTTTTATGTTTATTTTATGCATTTAGAAAAAGCTGTGCGAGAGAGCTATTGCTGTCTCTAGTCAGACCTAAAAAGGGTAATGTCAAACACATGTGAGAAGGATAGTTTAGGAACCAAGGTTGGGCGTTTTCATTTCAAAACGATATTTATTGATAAATGCTTAAACCACAGGGCCACTGCAAATTTCCAATCATTTTAAGAGAGACCAATTAATTCTTTAAAATAGCATTCACATTCAGCTTTATCTGCAAGTGACTGAGGGGCATATTAACAAGATGTGCTATAAAAAACGCACATCGCACATTTCTATATCGCTGGCTATTGCCGGATTTTTTTGCCGTGATAGCGCGTAATTATCAACGCGCCTCACATAGGCGAAATAAAATCCGGCGATAGTTGGCGATATGGAACATTAGCGCATGAAAACAAGCGTTGTTTTCATGTGCTAATGTGTGCCTTGACAATATGGGGGTGGATTCAGCTTTATGATCCACACCCCCATGTTATCAATGCCTAACACTTGATCAAAGCAGGCGTTGGGAGACCTGCAATAAACGAGTTAAAAAGTTGCTAACGCATTTATCGCGGGCTTGGTAATATGCCCCTGAGTTTGCCCTTTAAAAATCATCTTAACTTAAAAGATTCCTTTGCTGAACACAATTGGATCAATTATATTAGAATTCGGTCCAATTAAAACCTCACAAAAAATACACCATGGAACAAAATGCTATTTCAAATGCAAATTTTCTAAAGATATTTCGCAGCATGACCATCAACAGAAAGTGCACATCAGATTATCAACGTCTCAACAGAGCAATTGAAATCGATCAAACATAAATAAAATAAACCAGAAACTAATTTAATTTGTCTCAAGCACTGACAAGCAAAAAAAATAATTAGCAAAATAAACACAAATGGTAATCAGAATTAATTAGAAAAAAAACTTTATAAGGAGCTTTAGAAATTTGCACACTGAATGTAATTGCAAAGATAGGGCGAGAAGCTGAATTTCAATGAAGCTGAGAAGAGCAGCTGCTCCCCAGCATAGTTCAGTTTGTCCTAAGCAGTCACAGGTCCATGCTTGGACATTCAACCAGCTCTAGCCCTCCCTTACCCCGTGTTCTAGAGAACACGGGGTAAGGAAGGGCTAGAGGTTCCCTGTTAGAACTTTATTACATGGCCTCCCAATTACAACATGCGATACATCGGCTGGACAGTGAAGATAATTGGGAGAGTCGCCTCCTGGCGGTCGCCTGCTGCCGGAGCTTCTGATGAGCGGATTTGGTGTCCCTCGTATGCACCCATACATTGTGCGGCATGTAGCCATAACTTGGGAAAACGTGGTGCGACGGGTGGTACAACTTGCCCTGTATGCTCTGGATATGCCCCTATGGGCATTGCGCCCTATCGTCTGTATTGCGACTTCTAGGGAGGGGGGTGCCTAACACTGGGAGACCTGTACGCGAGATCTTTGTCGATGAAAAAACTGAGGTCTCTGGCCTTCGGCACCGGCTGCGGACATGTTCCGGCTTCAGGGGGCCACCAGGATTGGTTCCAGATAGAAGGTTTCTTGCCGAATTCCAGAATCTCGGTCTTCTGGGTGTTAAGTTTTAAGAAGTTGACGTTCATCCATGCCATCACAGAGGAAAGGCAGTCACGGAACCCTGCTGCTGACATACTGTTATTTTGAGTTACAGACACTACCAATTGCGTGTCGTCGGCATAAGATACAAGCGCCAGACAATGACTTTTAATTAGTCTTGCCAATGGTGTTACGTAGATGTTAAACAAAGTGGGTGAGAGTGCCGAGCCTCCAGTATAACCTAGTTCACCAGGGATACCTTACCCCATATACATTACACATAATATACCCAGCCTGCACTGACGAATACCTGAGATGTAAATCGTGGGCAGCGGACTTTCCTCATATGGTTTGGACCTGCTCAACATAATTCTATTATTGGGACACAGTGCTTGCGCACCTTCCTAGGGTCCCAGGATAGCTGATCTCTAAAGAGATCCGACAAGTATTGCTGAGCTTGTTGCCCACGCCTAAGCACAAGCAGCTAAGCAGGGGATTTGTTCTCCTCGGGTTGGTACTTGCAAAAAGGTTCATTGCTATAACATGGCTCAGACCTAGGCCTCCACAAACAGAGGAATGTATGAGAGATATGTGCGAGTGGGTAACTGCGGAAATGCTATGAATGAAATTTGTCCGAAAAAATTAAAAGCTTGCCGAAAATCTCCAGGGATGGTCCTATAGGTTAACAGAGCTAAGGAATGAGCCGGCCTCGTACTCAAGGGCCTACAGGTGACAGGGAAATGCATCTAATGTTGAGGAGACCTGGAAGGGGACAGTCCGAAGGCAGTAGCTAGGTTTCAAATGAGCAACCTAGGACAACCAGGTATAATGTAATGCCTTTTTCGTGGCACTGTGGCCTAAGGCATAAGTGGGGGAGAGTGGGGGGCGGGGGAGAATTTGTGGGTTAAAGTAAGCACGGTCTCTGTAGACATGATGAAGAGGTGGATTATGTATGCCAATGTATCATTATTGTGAGAATTCGTATGTAACATGGTTTCTTCCTCTTTCATATTCTCTTTATCTGAAACTAGCGTTGCCCGGGGCAGAAGGGGGCTGGGGGCAGCATTTTCGGCTTTTCTGCAGTCCCGGCCGGGCCCCCGCCCGCCCCGACATTGCCTAGACCGTCTCCCGCCCTCCGCCCGCCTGCCTCCCGCCTCCCGCCCGCCTGCCTCCCGCCTCTGCCTTACCTGAGCCGCGCTCCGGACTTTTTATTTTTTAATTTACGTTTTATTTTTATTTTATGTCACCTATGTCCATCTACACACCCTGAGGATTCCAACAATGTATTGGGTGTGTGGATTGGCGCTGTGGTTCCCGAGTTTACCTTGCCAAAAGGTTTCTGTTCTCTCGTTATACTAGTAGTATAGATATGGAGTGCCTCTGTCCATGGGGTCTGTGGTCTGCTATCCCTCCCTTCTCATGGTTGACAGAGAAGGGGGGAGGGTAAGTTTGCTTTTGCTCCAGTATATGCCTTTACAAAAATGTCTGCGTAATTCATAAATGCCAATAAAGTTAATTTAAAAAAACAAAAAAACGTTATGTACTTCAAATTTACTGCCAATTATTTTGCTTGGATGTTCAGTTAGTGATGTATTTTCTGTCTTTTGTTTAGGTTTCATCTGTCAGCAAAATCTATTCATAATTTTAAAAAAAATTAAAAAAGGGCTTAGAGCCCACCCATTACTTACCAATTCTTACCATTTGTTGCCTTTCACATCACTCTTGTTACCTTGCTTCCAACAGGTTACGCCACCTGCTTCCTCCCGCCTGCCTGTCTTCTCCTGCTTTCTTCCTGGGGCTTCTGTCCCTGCCATGAAGTATGGCCCTATTACAGTTTCCTGTCAGTGGACACAGCCCTTCCACTGGCCTCGGAGTGCTCCAGCCACTTTAAAAAAAAGTTTTACAATGCATTGTTGAAGAGTGCGCAGCATTGTAAGGTCTCCCAAGCATCTCCCTGGTGCTGCTTCCTGCCCCGCATGGTGTCCGTTGTTCCTATTTGCCCCCCCCCCCCCAATACTTGTTTTAGACATAATTCACAGCAGCACATGCTGCTCTGCAACATGGCATAAAGAATAGAAAAACGCTACGCCGTGGTCAACAAAGACCACATCACGTCTTTTTTTCTCTACTTTAAGCTATGCTGCACAGCAGCCTGTGCTCCTTTGCGACATGTCTAAAAAAAGTAACAAAGCCATAAAGCTCATATAGGTGAAATCTGTTGGCTTTTCCAGTGCGTTATATCCTAATTATTTAAGTATATGTTTCCCAGCTTTGCTATCTCCCTGCTGCTCAGCCAGTGTGAGTGTTGACAGTGGAATGTTGGTGTGACTGTGATGCTTGGAATGCCTGGGTGCCTGTGTGGATGAGTGGTGACAGTGGGAAGGTGGGCCGAGCAGCGGGCAGGCGGCTCCCGGTGGGGCTGGTGTATTAGAATCACCCCAGGCTTATGGACTGATGTACAAAATGACCTTCCTGCAACTTGAAGTCAATAAAAATTCTTAAAATACAACTCGGCTATGTCTGTAATCAGTATATTTAAGATACAACTCGGTGCTTATTAAAGTTGATGTTTTAAAGCAGATATGTGACATTGTAAAAGAGTAGTTGCCTGTGATTTGAGTATTTGCTTAAGTGGTGATTTAGTCTTCTTCACAAATAATAATCAAATACATGGCATGTCTAAAAGGCTATACATATATATATATATATATATATATATATATATATATATATATATATATATATATATATATATATATATATATATAATCACCAATAAAACTGCTGCTTCAGTAACGGTTTTTCAAAATATATCTTTTTTCACAAGCATATGGCAGCCAGGTTGAGTTGTCAGCATACTTTCCTTTTTTAGTCTAATGATAGGAAGGGGTTTGTTGACAGGCACGCCGTGGCTATCCACCTTTGTTCTATGAGACATCCATCTATTCCGACTAATAATCCTTTCAAGGAATTCAGCAAATTTGATTTTCATGAATCGGCTCTCCCTGCGTGACACAATGCTGCAATAGGACTGTGGTCCTCTACTTGTTCACTTATAGACTAGCCAAGACTTACCAAAATTTAGAAATCTTTTAAAAACATGTTAAGCATGTTATCACCTCCTTCTCCTCCTTCTCCTCTTCTACTCTCCTGTTCTTCCTAGCCTCTTCCTCTATAGGCCTATTCTCTCTCACTCTTCCTCTTCCTCTTGGCCTCCATCTTAATGAGGCCTCTTGAATTTGTTGAGATACAAGCCAATGCCCGGTCACATCTGTATGCAACATTGTCCTTCTGGATTATCCGTGCTAATACTTGGTCTATCGTATTCAACAATATATCACTATCCCTGCTCAGATGTACCTCACCAGCACATGTAATGTTTTCTCAGGATATTATTTGTTGTACTGAAATATTCAATAAAAAAATTCTTGAAAAAATTTCGAAATCTTTTAAAAACATGCATGTTATAACTGGTCTACCTGCACTTGCCGCTTCTGGCTGCACAGCGCCAAGATACACCCTCGGGTGTGAGTTGTGTGCTATAACATATTCCTTTAACATAACATAACATATATTTGGCTTTCTAAAAAATCCCAGCATTTGCCTCAAGTCGCCAGCCTCCTGCATGAGCCAGATCCTTTGGGGTGGGACTGCAAGTCTCTTTTTCAGGCCTCTAACTACTATCCTATATGTTGATAGGTTCTCCATGATGCCTTCCTTGGTCTATGAACTCCTTGCATATCTTGTATCTAGTATCTGGTCGCATTGCCTTATCTCTGTAAAATGTTGCCCATTTGTTAGAAGAATAGGAACTCTCAATGAACTCCCTCTACTTAAGAGAATCCTAGAATATCCCTGCCCCTGTTGAAAATGCAATGTGGATGCTCTGTCAGTCTTCAACTGGCAAATTGAACCCTTTAAAATTATTGGACCACTAGGTGGAGTTTGTAAACAACTGAAACAGATGAGAGAATGTAAATAATGTTTTACTTTGTGAGGTCACCGTAAGATACATGCTGTACAGTTCATATGGCCTACAGCACGGGTGACTGACAGGCGTTTGGCTTCATTACCTTATGGTCTCCCTTCAATGCCTCGATTACTTTTCTGTAATCTTCATTATTCCTGGGTCCAGCTTCCTCATCCTCTGCCTAAGAATAAGGAAGGGGATGAGGAAGTGGCCCCAGGAGGAAATGCCAAGATTACTTACTGGTAATATTCAATATAACAGAGGCCTTCTTGGTGGTCAATTCCTTAATCTTGTGGCCACAAAATGAATTAAACTTTGCAGACAAGGTGCATTAGCTAGATACTTTCATGTATTTGGAATGGGTAACAAAGAATGGATTGCACTTTTCCCTTTTATATAGATCAATCTAAAATCTGAAAAATAAATGTATTATTGCTTCTGAACGTCTGCATTCTTTGTTTAATATTAAGCGACATTCAACTTGGGTGAACATTTGCCGGTCCTTGTAAGATAAATAGGAAAGCTGGGATTGCTCACTTTTACTTTATCATAGGTCAGAGCAGGATTCATACATGTGATCAAGGCCACAGAGATGGCCGAAACGCGTCTTGTTGGAAGTAAAGTGTACTTTTTCACATATCTCTGAGTGAGTGTCTTCCGTGGTGTTGGACCCTGTGCTTCATGATTTATAGCCAGTGAACTTGTTCAGTATATGTGCTCCACCACTCATGGGCCTCAGGTTTTTATGTCAAGCAGTTGGATTGGATATGTATTTATATGTATTGAAAAAACTAAGGGGCATATCAGCAACAGCCAGCAATAATTATCGCTAAACGCACTTAGCGCAAGTATAATTATCGCCGGCTATCGCTGGATAATATCGCAGAGATAGCGCGTTATCATCAACGATTATCGCCAATGCGATAAAAATTCTAGAGATAGCGGCAAAATGTGCAATTATCGCTGGAAATCCAGCGATAAAAGCATAGTGATAGGCAAATCCTTGTAGATAGGGCAGGGTGGACTTATCCTTACAACCCATCTCCTATAGGATATAATGGCTAAGTAAGATTCAAGCAGGCGTAATGAAACCTGCGATAAGCGCGGTTAGCGCTACTTTTATCATCGCTACGTGGGTTAGAGGCCAGATTGATAACAGGAGAAAGTTTTGTTAGGGACATTTTCCACGTTATTTTGGTAAGGTGCGCCCACTTTGCATATCATTAGCGTTTCGGCGCTGGGCTTTAAGAAAACGGGTGCTGAGGCATGGAATCACGCGCTAGCGTGTCCTTGCTGATAGTGCGATAATATTATCGCCGCTTTTCGCCTGAAAATGGACGCTAAAGCGGCGATAATTTTATCGCGGACCATTGATGACATGCCCCTAAAGGTTAAGGTAGCATTCTAGTTAGGTGACTATGTCAGTGACAACAATAATGTTTTGAACTCGAAAACCACAGAAATTCACCAGTGATAGTTAGCAGAGCTAACTATAACTTGCGTCCCTGCCATGCACTGGTTATGACCTCATATATTACAGAACTAATGACATGTTCTATGACATCATTTATGACATCACTGTTTACAACTCAAATGACATCATTGATGACAGCACTGATTACAACTCAAATGACATCATTGATGACAGCACTGATGGCATCACTAATTACATCATCCATGAGTGTGTTAGTTTGCTTTATAGGCAAACCCCCACACATGCTGTCAACCTCTTGCTGTGCACAGACTTTCATTGGGCACAGTGTGAGGTTGGCCACAGGGCCCGGCTTGCACCCAGGCTCTGCTTCCAACTTACCTGCGGGCAGCCAAGCCACACTACGCTCTGCCTTTGGCCTTGAGCATTGGTGGCCTGGCCACAGGCCTAAGCCTGCCACAAAGCCCTATGCCAAAACCCCAGCAGGCTGCCAACCCCACACTGCGCACAGCCTTTGGTGTGTGCAGCATAGGGTTGGTCTTTGGGCCCCAGGCACCCCATCTCCTGGGGACAGAAGATATTTATTAAGGAGAGGGGCATGCAGTCCCCTCCCCTGACCCTTAATTGGCCCCGGCGATCCCATCCTCCTGGTCCAGTCCCAATAAAAAGGGGCGGAGGTCGTGGGTGGCCCCCCTCTCCAAACCTTAAAAGTCCCCAGGGACACTATTCCCTACTGCCAAATACAATTTAACAGGGAGGAGCACGGCAGTCCTCCCTCCCCGAGCCTTATTATGCCCAGGGACCCCCATCTTTATAGGCCAAATATAATTTTTTGTTAAAGGAGAGGGGGCCACATGGCCCTCTCGCTGAGCCTTATTAGGCCCTAGGGATCCTATTCCCCTGAAGCCAAATCAATAAAAAGGTAAAGGGGCTGTAGGGCCCCCGTCCCGATCCTTCCTAGGCCATGGGGGCTGTTTTATGTATAAAGGTGGAGGAAGGCTCCACGGTCCCCCTCCCTGAACCTTATCAGGTCCCAGGGACCCTATCCCCTGGGACCAAAGCCAATTAAAAAGAGGAGTGGCTGTTCAGCCCCCTCCCTGAGCCTTTTTGGGCAATGAGGGCCCTATGCCCCGGGGCCACAAATTAATTAAAAAAAGGAGAAGGGGGCGTGTGACTCCTCTCCTCGAGCATTATTAGGTCCTGGGTACCCAAATCCCCACGGATGAGTAAATAATAAAGGGAGGGGAGTAAACTGCTCCCCTGCCTGAGCCTAATTAGGCACCGGGGCCCATCCCCTAGGGCCAAGCCCTATTTAAAAGGGGAGGGTGGCCATGCAGCCCTCCTCTCCCAGCCTTTTCAGGCCCCAGGGACTCCATCCCTGAGGCCAAATTCAATAAAAAGGGGGAGGGATCACATCTTCTGTGTAGACAGGCATTTCATCAGTGGCGAGCGTGTGCATCTTTCCACCTGGCATATGACTGGTGCTCATACTCTGCCTAGGTGCAGTTACCGGCTGATCCCTGTGTGTGGATCTGCTGGCAGAGGTGGCATCTTTGATCATTTTGCCCACTTGTTGCATTCCTGTGTGCTGAGTAGCTGCAGGTTTGCTGTATAAAGGTACAGTGTAGGAGTAAAGTTGTGCTATGTCAAGGAATGCTGTTAGCCACAGTACATACGGTGAGTGCTTGAACCATAACTATTTGAGGAGTGTTATGACATTAGGTGGGCCTCAGCAGCCCCTGTGGTGCAGAGGTGGGGGGAACAACTCTCCAGGGGCCCCTATTTACATCTCCCCAGCACTGCTGCCGCCTGTCTCCACACCTATCAGATGTGGTGAGATGCCCAGAATGCACTTGTAAGTATGGCTGAGGGGGTCAGCCCTAGGAGCAGAACACAATGCGACACTATGGGTAGAGAAGGCTGTGATTAAATGACCCACAACTTCCCCCCATACCACAGCCAGCCACCATATCTGACATGCTAAATATGTAAGGCAGGGTCAGCTTCTATTAGTGCAGCAGGTGCAGTGGCACCAGAGGCCTCAGAAACCCACTGAACCTGGATTATTGCTGCATCTCATAGTTCAAACAGCAGCCAGAAGGGCCATTTCCTTCCTTGCCCTAAGGCCCATGACACACTGACTACACCACCGACGTGTAAGCAATTCACCAATTTCCTGGAGGCAGTGCAGTGTTGTCCCTGGATGATCTGTGTCCCCATCTCTGGAGATGTGACAGGTGTTCGGGGTACTCATCCGCCGCCGAGACTTCCCCAGACCTCTGCTGCACTGTGCCATCTGCACGCGTCTGACCCCATCCTCAGGGTGGCCAAGATCACACGGACGTGCTGAAGCTGCCACCACCACCACAGGGGTGCGGCTTCTATCCATCTTAATGAGCCGCCTCCTGTGTGGATGAACAGCGCCTGCAGCCAGGGCCTTCACATACAGAAATGCCATTCACGGCTTTAATGGTACCGCAATGAATTATAGGCATCACCTTGCTCCAGTTGTAAACAATAAATTCTGGCTGAATTTTCGGTAAAAATGGTATATTTGTTCATGGAAAATAGATACGTAACAATGTGTACTTGAGCACTGTATAAAAGGAGACCTGCACTTTTATTTTGGAACGAACGTGAGGGAAAACCAAAACATCTTCCTTAAATATTAACAATTTTAAATGCCACAGTGTGCAATCACAGGTCTCCATGCATAATCCCAGCTCCCTTCTTGCTCTCGCATAATCTCACGAAAATTCTGGGTCTGATTTAAAAATGCTTGTTCGCAAACCATGATCTGCAACTTGCTGTCCAACCATATGGAGATCAGGGAAGCATCTCAAATTACAATCTGCAGGGTCCTGCAAAAGGATTCACCTCAAGAACAGCAATTAATCAAGCCCTCCTTTACGACACCCTGCCTTCGGCTGCTCACACACTGCAGCCTGCAAAAGACAGGAGAGCCCCGTCTCTGTATTTACATTCCAAACAGTAAACATGCTTCAAGAAATCCATGCCCATAAAGGCACTTTTATTTACAAGTTTTCAATTTTGGAACACACTGCTCCCCTAAAAGCGGTCCAACCCAATTCCAAAGAAAAACCTGCGCCACAGAGACATTGTCCCTTTTGAGAACCAGGTACCACTCCAACTTGCTAGTTCGTAACTTTTCAATGGTTTGCAACCACAAATGTATGTCATTAATGTAGTTTAATTGGGAGTCGTATAGAGGAGGGGCACTGCCGCCTTCAAGTTCATGCCTCCATTTAGCTTCCCTCTCACTCAGGTAAACAATCCACGGCGGCTCGTCCCCCAAAGCTAGCAGTTCAAAAAATGTAAAACTAGCACGAAAATAAAACGGGTTTAAAACACGTTTTATTATCGTTGTATTTAGCATGTGCTGGGGTTTGAGGTGGGGCCAGGGTTATGGTAGGCTGGAGGGGCAGTGGTGGGCTCTACCTACACAGCGCATGTGCTTTTGGCTGGCGGTCTCTGGCCGCCGCCGGCCGAAAACCCCATGCGCAGTAACCCCTCTCCAACCCCCGCTGCATTGCTGGGGCTGGAGAGAGCAGGCACAGACTCCCAGTCTGTTCTGGAGTGCACATTATCGGCGCTCAGGCCAATCCTGATGCTGCTCTCATCAGTGGCGTAGCGAGGTCAGGTGGTACTCGGTGCTGAACATTTCTTGTCACCCTGGGCTTGCCAAAATGGCAAAAATATGTGTTTTAAACACATATTTTTGCCATTTCTCCTCCCCCCAGTGTTGACGCCCGCGGCGGCATGCACCCACCGCACCCCCCTTCCTACGCCCCTGGCTCCCATGTGAGAGCAGCTTCAGGATTGACCGCAGGGCAGGCTGGGAGCCTGTGACTGCCTGCCTGTCTGCAGCTGCAGAGAGGAGCGGAAGAGTGCAATGAATGCTTCAGGGCAGCAGGTAAGTTTTATTTATTTATTTGTTGTCTTCCTTGCCCCTACCCCCCCCCCCCCCCCAGTTCCCCACCGCCGCTAAGGTAAAAAAATGTTTTTATTGCCATTGTCCCTTGTCCTCCCCCCTCCCTGGCCACCTACTCCGCCCACCTCCTTTTCCCAATACGAGCCGCTCCTGTCTTTTATGACATAATGCAAACAAAATTGCCACTAAGTAGCATAGAGTAGTCGAGGCAAAGGGAGATAATTGATTCACCCAAGATTTACACAATTTAGTCAAGCAGAGAAGCCAGGATTTAAATGTTAGTCTCTGGAGACTGAAGTCTGCAAAATACAACACCTTCTCCTCATCTCACCCTCAGAACACGCAGTTATCTGTTCACAGTAGGAACAAATTGTTCGGTATAATCATGGCAATATTTAGACATCATTTTCCTGGTACAATATTGTGAGGAGTATAATGCACATATTTTTTTATTGACCAGTAGATGGGGAAAATCTGTAGCACTCACTCAATCAGTGAGAACAATGAGGATGTGGAGAACTTGCTGCACCGACTCAATCAGTGAGGACAATGAGGATGTGGAGAACTTGCTGCACCGACTCAATCAGTGATGACATAGAGGACGTGGAGAACTTGCTGCTCTCACTAAATCAGTGAGGACAATGAGGATGTGGAGCATTGCTGCACTCACTAAATCAGTGAGGACAATGAGGATGTGGAGAACTTGCTGCACCCACTCAATCAGTGAGGACAATGAGGATGTGGAGAACTTGCTGCACCGACTCAATCAGTGATGACATAGAGGACGTGGAGAACTTGCTGCTCTCACTAAATCAGTGAGGACAATGAGGATGTGGAGCATTGCTGCACTCACTAAATCAGTGAGGACAATGAGGATGTGGAGAACTTGCTGCACCCACTCAATCAGTGAGGACAATGAGGATGTGGAGCATTGCTGCACTCACTAAATCAGTGAGGACAATGAGGATGTGGAGCATTGCTGCACTCACTAAATCAGTGAGGACAATGAGGATGTGGAGAATTGCTGCACTCACTAAATCAGTGAGGACAATGAGGATGTGGAGAACTTGCTGCACCCACTCAATCAGTGAGGACAATGAGGATGTGGAGAACTTGCTGCACCGACTCAATCAGTGATGACATAGAGGACGTGGAGAACTTGCTGCTCTCACTAAATCAGTGAGGACAATGAGGATGTGGAGCATTGCTGCACTCACTAAATCAGTGAGGACAATGAGGATGTGGAGAACTTGCTGCACCCACTCAATCAGTGAGGACAATGAGGATGTGGAGCATTGCTGCACTCACTAAATCAGTGAGGACAATGAGGATGTGGAGCATTGCTGCACTCACTAAATCAGTGAGGACAATGAGGATGTGGAGAACTTGCTGCACCCACTCAATCAGTGAGGACAATGAGGATGTGGAGAACTTGCTGCACCGACTCAATCAGTGATGACATAGAGGACGTGGAGAACTTGCTGCTCTCACTAAATCAGTGAGGACAATGAGGATGTGGAGCATTGCTGCACTCACTAAATCAGTGAGGACAATGAGGATGTGGAGAACTTGCTGCACCCACTCAATCAGTGAGGACATAGAGGATGTGGAGAACTTGCTGCTCTCACTCAATCAGTGAGGAGAATGAGGACGTGGAGAACTTGCTGCACTCACTAAATCAGTGAGGACAATGAGGATGTGGAGAACTTGCTGCACTCACTAAATCAGTGAGGACAATGAGGATGTGGAGAACTTGCTGCACTCACTCAATCAGTGAGTACATAGCGGATGTGGAGAACTTGCTGCTCTCACTCAATCAGTGAAGAGAATGAGGACGTGGAGAACTTGCTGCACTCACTAAATCAGTGAGGACAATGAGGATGTGGAGAACTTGCTTCTCTCCCTCAATCAGTGAGAACATAGAGGATGTGAAGAACTTGCGGCTCTCGCTCAATCAGTGAGAACATAGAGGATGTGGGGAACTTGCTGGTCTCACTCAATCAGTGAGAACATAGAGAATGTGGAGAACTTTCTGCTCTCACTCAATCAGTGAAGAGAATGAGGACGTGGAGAACTTGCTGCACTCACTAAATCAGTGAGGACAATGAGGATGTGGAGAACTTGCTGCTCTCCCTCAATCAGTGAGAACATAGAGGATGTGAAGAACTTGCGGCTCTCGCTCAATCAGTGAGAACATAGAGGATGTGGGGAACTTGCTGGTCTCACTCAATCAGTGAGAACATAGAGAATGTGGAGAACTTTCTGCTCTCACTCAATCAGTGAGAACATAGAGGATGTGGAGAACTTGCTGCTCTCACTCAATCAGTGAGAACATAGAGGATGTGGAGAACTTGCTGCTCTCACTCAATCAGTGAAGAGAATGAGGACGTGGAGAACTTGCTGCACTCACTAAATCAGTGAGGACAATGAGGATGTGGAGAACTTGCTGCTCTCCCTCAATCAGTGAGAACATAGAGGATGTGGAGAACTTGCTGCTCTCCCCTCAATCAGTGAAGAGAATGAGGACGTGGAGAACTTGCTGCACTCACTAAATCAGTGAGGACAATGAGGATGTGGAGAACTTGCTGCTCTCCCTCAATCAGTGAGAACATAGAGGATGTGGAGAACTTGCCGCTCTCACTCAATCAGTGAGGACAGTGAGGATGTGGAGAACTTGCTGCTCTCCCTCAATCAGTGAGAACATAGAGGATGTGGAGAACTTGCCGCTCTCACTCAATCAGTGAGGACAGTGAGGATGTGGAGAACTTGCTGCTCTCACTCAATCAGTGAAGGCAATGAGAGTGTGGCTGGTTCGTAGCATAGGAATCTGGCAGCTTCACCTCCAGTGCACAAAAGTCTCATTTTGGTTGCTGTCAATGCCAGCCTGTTGCACGTTCGCTGACAAGTGCTGGAGGTGCTGGTTTTGTTTGTGTGCTTGTAATTTATTGTTTCTTTGAAGTTTAAGATTAATTTTCTTGGATTTCATCATTTAAGTGTGTTCATTTATTTTGAATTTGTATTGGTTTCAAAATCAAAGGTTTCCTTTGCATGGCCTGCATTTAAACAAGCTTACAGATCGTGCGAGGCTGCATTCTGACACAATTGTCTCAAGCCTGAGGTTTTGAAGTCTGTGCCTGCTGAGGAGGAGGGCGGGGCTTCATACAAGAGTCTGGAGTCACTCAGGTAGGAGGTGAGGTCTTTATTTCAAGTTAGGCTCTAAGGTTAGAACAACAGCAGGTAGCTCTTTTCAGGGCTCCATCCTCCCTCCAGCGGTCCTTCTCTCCTGGCTGCCAGCGGTGGCCGGCACCGGTAAGCGCGGTGGGGCAGGGCGGAGTGGGTTGGGCGGGGATTGGCATGGTGGGACGAGGGAAGTTGACAGACGACAGAAAAAGTCAAATGAAATAAATAAAACCCATTCTGTCATCTCCTCCCCGCTCCACCTCCAACCGTGCTTACCTTCACCGACCGCGACTGCTGGTTGCCATTGCAGACTACCCACCAACATTCTATTATTGCACTGTCAGCATTCCAGACGCCAGCTCAGACATACAGGGAATGAGGACACACAGGATACTACACAGCTTTTGTGAAATTGTCGCGGTAATGCAGAATCAGGGGAAGCATGCAGCAGTACGCGCCAAAATAACTATTACCACATACCCCCCCCCCCAAAAAAAAAAACTAGTAATCACTGTCATTTCCCATCCCCAGATTTGCCGGGCGCCCAGTAACAGTAATACCATTGTGGGGGAATAACAGGGATTTCAACAGGCTGCCTGTAACAAGGGCCTTATGTAGTGCTAAACCTTGGATCTTCATAACAGATCATGTTGTGATCCAAATAAATCCGCCCACAGGACTGCCTCTGGGTATGCATAGAGAATCCTTTCATGGGCTGTTGTTTGGCGCCACCACAATGTCCCAGAAGTGGGTGACAGATGGCAATAAAGGGCCTAAAATATTGCTTTGCTGCTTTGGAGAAAGGGAGTGGTTGAATAGGAATATATCAGTTTTCCTGTGACTTGGAAAAGCCTTGCAATGGAGCTGATGCACAACTTAGAATGGTGTCTGCGGTCATTGTACACCCACATTTGTGGGCAGCAGACTCTCCCCTAGCATGGCTAGTTTCTCAGTGTACTGGCGTTCTCTCTTATCACTGCAGAGAGGTATGTCTTTGTGGTGAGGAATCCTTCCCCCTAGATGCCATTGTTGTGGTCTCGCCTGTACCAGCTCACAGTAGGGCTGGTGCCTCTAGTTCCAGGCTGTAGGCTTCCTTCCAGCCATATAGTGCACTGACATGATTACTTACTGGCAATCTTCAATCCCCTGAGTTCCAATCTTAATAGTCTGCCCTTTATTGGTCTGTACCTTTTGGACTTGCTATGCTTTTTAATACTGATTGGGCTTTATACTACATCTTCCATTGTCCTTCAGATTTTGGTGCTCACTTTGCGGGCATGTACCGCTTCATACATCCTCAAGTATCTAAGGAGGTGGAAGACGACCAAGGGGAAGACGAACAAGGGGGTAATGGACCAAATACTTACCGGTAATCTTCATTACTCTGAGTCCTGGCCTGCTTTGTCACAGTCTTCGTTCCCGCTTACCTTCTGTTCCATTTTCCTACTTTGTGGGTGTCTGTCAGGATGCAGGAACAAATTATGGGTAAAGGGGGCAAAGTGGACAAAAGAAAAATCCTTTGTCCCAGTTATGGAAGAGTGGACTTTTTTTCTAAGGGTGTGGACTCACCTCAGAAATGTAAGGACTGTGATGGGGAAGATGGACAAGCATGTCAAGGAGGAAATGCACATTTATAAAGGGTTGAGAAGGCTGGTTCTTAGACCTGTCACAGCTCGTCACTGGAGTGGACATGAATGCTTGACTCTATTTCAGTCAATCAATTAGGGATTTGTAGAGCGCACTACTCACTTGTAAGGGTTTAAAGGCGCTTGGGGCGAGGGGGGTTCGGGCAGCTCAGAGTTCATCCGAAGAGACTGAAGGACGGAGATTTATTTGGTTTAGAAAGAATAAAAGCATGAATTGCACTTTGTTCTTCTACCCAGTGTTTACATTGAAAAAATAAGTGCAGGGGCCCAAACATTTTCTTAGTAGCACCATTGGCTACTGCTGAATGCCAGGGTTGCCAAATACCAAAGCTCCTTAATATTGGCTCCACCACCATACAAGGTACTTCCTGTCACTTTTTCTCTTGGAGGTTCTCTTTCAACCCTCCTTTCTCCCTTTGTCACTGTTGTCTGTTTTTCTCCTTCTTTCTAACTTTTCTGCCTTTCTCATTATGCCCTGGGCCTGACGACGATGAACAAAAAATCCTGGTCTCCACAAATGAGCACCTGAGCAAACCACCAGCAATCGAATGAGCAAAATACGGATTAACCTTATCTAGAGCTTCAAAACAAGTGGTCAATTTTCATGAATAAAATTGTGCCGTGAAACCCTCAAGTGTGAGTAGTCACTCTTTATAACAACACTGATTGACTGATTGATTGATTGATTGAGCATGACAAAAAAGGGCACTCTAATCCTGTGACACAATAGACAGTAAGTTTACATCCATTCCTACATTGCATGGCAATTTGCAAACGTTACATTTTGGTTTTACACCTGTAGAAAGACCTATTGTGAACAATGTGAATAATCAAGAAGAACTAGCTGTTAAATGGAAGCACAAAATGTGTGTTTCTGGGGTAAAGAAAACATCTGTTTTGTATGAAAGCCCTCACCCACCAACCTAGTTGGTGGCATGCCCCAACATCGGGCCCCACCCGATGGCACCGAGCTTGCCCGGGATGTGCTGCGACGCCTGTTTACAGGGGAGCAGGTATTGATTAGTTAGTGTGCAGTGATAGTGTGTGAGTATAGTTAAAATCTGTCCTAGGATCCCACTATCCACAAGGGTTATTTTATTGATGGGCCCTTGGCAGTATTAAAAGCAAGGCGGCGGATGTGAGTGCAGGTGACTATGATCTCCCACTTCCAGTGGGGTCAACATGTTGCAGCCAGGCCTCATATTGATATGGCTTTCGTCAGGACCTCTATGTGAAAAAGTGATTAAAACATGGTCTATAGAGTATATGCAACCAGGCATGTGAAGCACTCGCTAAGTTGCGATATAGGTAAGAGGAGAATTTCCTGTAAAGGTTTTGTAACTGTGGTGGGTAAAAAACATATAGACAATACAGACAAACACGCATACATGAGAATTAGCTTCAGTTAACACACATTCAAATTATGTGGTTCTGTACCGTCGTGCCCGTATACTAACTGGGTATTAAGCGGCGGTGAGATACGGTTTGAGACGGAACTGTGATGCATTATTGTCATTGCAATGGTATGCGCTACTGTGTCCAGAATTCAATAGCGGGATAATTGCATGCATTTACTGAGGTGACAATTGTGCACAGAAAAGGTTAAAAACATATTAATTCTTACTCTGGTTTTGTCAGAGAAAAACCTCATGAGTTTCCGGGAGGGGGTCCGCCTTTTAGTCATACATTGATTTGCGTAAAAAAGACATAAAAGCATAATGTATATAGTAGTATAGTTAGTAGGTGACCCCATAGCGGTCAGAAGATTTAGGATCCCCGTTAGCCCCACTTACTTTGTCAAAACTCGAGACCCGTGTATTAACCTACTTGGCCTGCATCGGAACTCTGTCGATGTGAGCCCCCAGTTGAGGCTAGGTTTAAATGCCTTCCGTTCATCACAAGTGAAAGCCATCTCCTGTCCAGCGCGAGTAGCGTCTGTAAAGGATGCATTTGAAACAAAAGACAGCCATATTGGTGTGTGCGTGTAGGGGAGGGTTACGCCCAGTGAAGAGTGGGTGTGTCCCTCTCTAGGTCGGTTGGAAATAAAACAATCACAAGCCAACTAGTTCCAACTGTATAGTGTGGGCCTAGCATATCCCTCTGTCCCTTCCTGTACAAAAACAATCATCCCCGCAATGCAGGCACCCTTGCAAAATGACACAAGATTGTCTGCATTGGTGGGCAGCTGCTGTTTGTGCACTGGCACAGGAGAAAAGGACTGGAATGTGCTGTATCTTGTACTGAGCTGGGGTGGCAGAGTGGGCTAAAGAACGGTGATGGATTAAACCCAGATCTTTTGACTGGGTGTGAGTGTTTGATTGATTCAGATGCTCCGTCCATCACCACCCCCTGTTGTACCGCTTTTGGCCGCCATAAGTGTGGCCGGGTATGCTCAGACGCGAGTCCCTTGCTCACTTTGCCACTGAATTCAAGCAAGCCGGGCTGAAGATGGCTGGAATGGCAGAAACCGGTCCTCGGAAGCTTGTTTCCGGTCCAGGGAAGACATGGTTTGGCAGTTCGGGCTGGACTGTTCCCACGAGGCACAGGGTCGGACTTATTTGCATATAGCCATGTTTGAACTGGGGATGGCAAAGTGGGCTAAAGAACGGTGATGGATTAAACCCAGATCTTTTGACTGGGTGTGAGTGTTTGATTGATTCAGATGCTCTGTCCATCACCACCCCCTTTTGTACCGCTTTTGGCCGCCATAAGTGTGGCAGGGTATGCTCAGACGTGAGTCCCTTGCTCACTTTGCCACTGGATTCAAGCAAGCCGGGCTGAAGACGGCTGGAATGCCAGAAACCGGTCCTCGGAAGCTTGTTTCCGGTTCAGGGAAGACTTGACTTGGCAGTTCGGGCTGAACAGTTCCCATGAGGCACAGGGTCGGACTGATTTGCATATAGCCATGTCTGAACTGGGGTGGCAGAGTGGGCTAAAGAACGGTGATGGATTAAACTCAGATCTTTTGACTGGGTGTGAGTGTTTGATTGATTCAGATGCTCCGTTCATCACCACCCCCTTTTGTACCACGTATCTTGTATATATGGCGCATTCCTGCCCTTTTATTTTGACGCATGGCAGTGCAGCAGGAATGCTTGCTGTGCTGCTGTGCGTAATAATATAATAAATGAAGCCGTTAGTTTGGAAATCACATGGAATCTTCATGTATGATGTTTGGTCATGAAAGCTAATTGATCAGTTGCTGATGAGACTCCTCCTCAAAGAGCTACGCTGAAAACACAGAAAGAGACTCATTTTGTTTTTTCTATTGGTACCTGGGCCCTTATAGCCCTTCATTACAAGTCAAGCTGGATTGCCAGCACAGGTCAAAATCAAGGCTTGGGTTTTACAGTACAATAAACCCACATTTCCCTTGTTCTAACCTGTTTTCTCCCAACATATACCTCCAGGTAATTTTTGGGTCAATGTGTGTAGCAAAGAGTTGCAGGTTTCCCCATTAAAAAAATGGAATTGGGGACAAGCCCTGATTGAGCACAATCCTAGTATTCTTATTTAACTCAGAATGAGGGGCATAAGGTCTTATGTGTGCCTTTATTAACATTCAGTCCTAGATTTCTAGAAATTGAATTTTTAATTAAATGTACGGTGCAACAACTGCCTCTGCCCTTCCGATAACCATGATGGGTGACAAAATATGGGGATTGTTAGAAATAGGGGTTTCTAGGCGGCAGAGGTAAGTCAAAGTAGGGACCCTAGCTTTTAGACAGGGTAAGGGAGTGACAGACTTTAGATAACGCCTGCTCACCCCTTTGGTAGCTTGGCACAAGCAGATAGGCTTATCCCAAAGCAATGTGTAAATTATTTGTACACAAAACACACAGCAACACAGTAAAACACCACAAATGGACACCACACCAGTTTTGAAAAATAAAGTATCTTTATCTAAACCCAACAAGACCAAAACAACAGAAATCCACCATACATGTATCAATATTGAACTTAAAAACAGATGCTTGCAGAAATAGCACATCAGTGGAGTTCTGGGGAGCTGGTGAAGTCTTTGTGTCTCAGAGACTTCAGCACAGGAGGCTAGCACACACAGGCCCTTAGAGATTCTTCTTCAAGCAGGTTCACAGCAAAGTCTTAGTCCTCTTTCTTGGCTGAAGCAGTAACTGCAGGCCAACCCAGCAAAGCACACAGCAAAGGGGGGAGAAGTCCACCTTATAGCTTTCCCAACCTTCTCCTTGGCACATGGTTCATCTTTAGTCCAGAATTGGCCTAATTCTCTGGGGTTTTAGCTCCACTACTTATACCCCATTTTGTGGCAAAGGTCTCTGATCCCAGTCCAGACCAGTTCTGTCCTGTCTAGTGTAGTATTACTACAGGAGGTGGAGACAGAATTGTACAGAGGAGACACTGCCTATTCAGGTGTTAGTGTAACTCCTCCCACCACTCTAAATGTAGCCAAGGTCTATTTAGCTTAGCTCTGAGTCACCTGGGGAAGGCAGGATAAAACTCGCCCATCCCCCTCCCCCATTGGCTGTCTACAGTGAATGCACATCCCTAGCCCCTGTCACTCCAAAACCAGACAGTCAATACACAAACCAGCAGAGGCACACAGAATGGTTAAATAAGAAAATGCATACTATTTTAGGGGCCGATGTCCGCCTGCCATCGGAGCTGCAAAAGGGACCGCCCACCATACGAAATATGATCCGCCCGCCAGTGTGGTGGGCGCATCCTGTATATTTTACATTGCGGTGGCCCATGCTGCAAGGAGCACCCACCACAATGTAAAAAATACATGTCTAGCTTTTACATGCACAATGTGACAGGCACCGATCGGTGCCTGCCATATTGTACATGCAAACGCAGGGGGGTACCATAGGTACCCTTCGTGTGCACCCCCCAACACCCTGGGGTCCCGCAAGGGAGCCCCCAACAGCAGGAACCACCAGCCTTTCCATGGCGGCAATGCAGCAATGGAAGGGCTGATCACAGCCTGCATCGTAATATGGCTGGCGGTGTCTTCCAGACACCGCCACCATATTAAACCCGTTTTCTGCCGGTCAATGAGTCGAACGTCGGAAATGTGGCAGACGGTCTTTCTGTCCGCCGTGGAACCCCCAGCCATCATAATATGGCGGGGGGTCTTTGCAATCAGGATGACGGGCGGATTGCTCACGCCGGGCCGGCGGAGGTGGTCCGCCCGCCATCTTAATCGGCCCCTAAAAGTTGTATTTTCAAACACACAATTTAAAAACCACCTCCCTAAAAAGATGTGTTGTTAAATTCTGAGTTCAGAGTGCCTACACTCCACTTCTCCATCTTATCCCAATGGAAAGTAATACTTGTAAGATGTTACAAAGTAACTCCCATGTTAACCTATGGGACAGATAGCCTTTCAATAGTTAAAAACAAAATACACAGTATTCACGATCAGGACATGTCACTCACACCAGTACATGTTGTACATTCCACATACTCTGCACCCTGCATACCTGAGGGGTGTCTTACAAAAGGGAAGGTTAGGGCCTGGCAAGTGGGTGCCAGGTCGACATGACAGCTAACAATTGTTTGCACAGACAGTACAGTGGTAAGTCTGAGTCACAATTACAGGGCTACTCATGTGGGTGGCACAACCAGGGCTGCAAGCCCACTAATAGCATTTGATTTACAGGCCCTGGCACACTCAGTGCACTTTACTAGGGACTTACCAGTAAATCATATATGCCAGTCTTGGATAACCATTTATAAATATAATTTACAGAGACAGCATATGCACATTATCAGTGGTAAAGTGCCCAGAGCCCTAAAGTCAACAAAAACAGGTCACAACAAATTGGAGGAAGAAGTAAAACGTTTGGGTATAATCCTACAAAGAGGGCCATTTCCAACACAAATTCTCTGAACAATCAGCTAGACAAACAAAATACACTTTGGCAGAACCAGCTAGAAGGGGTCAAACTGATTAAGTGGAAGTACAGAAACTGCAGTAGCTTTCGAAGAAGAAGGAACAGCTTGAGATGTATTCAGCCTTATATACAATATATTGAAATCCCATGGCATTCAGACAGCAGCTTCCCTATTAAGAAAAGTAACTGCACAGCTGTAAAGACACAAAGCCAGCTAACAGATTCTGACTCAGAGGGAGATAAAAGAGAGGCCCCAAAAGAACCCGTTTTAAATTGAGCGATCAAAGGCTCTTTATTCATGTACAAAAGATCAGTTGTAGCCAACACTGAAGAGCTATTTGCCAAGTGGGACAGTGGGAAATTAGCTGTAACCCAGCTCTCTGCGCTGCCGGGCAGGCAGTATCATAAAAGTTAAAAAATCATCTGCAAAACCTTACTCAAGACACTTCTTAATGCAAGACAGAAGACTTCTCCTTTTGAGGCGAATGTTAGATTCAATGTTGATTTCCATGTGTATCACATCCTTGCAATGTTTCTTTTCCCTCTCATTGTCCAATCAGAAGCAATGCTTAGTTATGTATTTATCGCACAAGGTTCTCGCTTTAGTAACGCTTTACTCCATCACAAAGTCACACGGAGGCATATTTACAACTAAAGTGGCGGAGCGCGGCGTTAAGCCAAGAAGGCTAGCGCTGCGCTTCATCACTTTAGAAACAAAGGGTTGACCATATTTACATAAATAGCCCTCCGTTTCTCCCTGCACTGGTGCTAAATTTAGCTACCTAGCCCCAACACAGGCACCCTTACACCATAGTGCAGGGTTGCCTGCTTTTTTGAAAAATGATTGTTTATGTGCAGGTAGGTGTCCCTTCCTGCACATAAACAATTATAAATGTAGATTTGTAACTTCTAGGTGTGCTGCATTGTGCAGGACACATAGAGGTTGCAACTCGTCATTTTTAAAATTATTGTTTATGTGCAGAAAGGGTCACCTTCCTGCACATAAAAAATCATGGCATTTTGCTGTTTCTATGTGTGCTGTACAATGCAGCACACATAGAAACAGCTACAACTAGGAGTGCTTAAGGATTTCTCCTTGTTTTGCATATTTAAGATCAGGTTTTTCCTGGTCTTAACGTTGGCGCTACCCCGTATTTACGCCACCCTTGTAAATATGGGACAGTGTCAAAAACACCTCCTTGAAGAAAGTGCCAACCAGGAGATTTTTTTACATTTCTAAAAAGAAACACCCTACATTGTGTACAGAAGTGCACAGCCCAAATGCATTGTGTGGGATCCTTCTATGTTTGCCTTGACATAGGAATTTATAGTGGAAAGGTATGCTTCCAGTAAAATACTGTGCTAGACGGTGCATACTCACATCTGTGAGGCGGCGCATTGTGCAAGGCAACCAGATAGGGAGGCCCCACTATATACAGAGGAATATATTGCAAAAGTTATAAGTGGACCCTCTTTGCTTTCAACCTCTAACCAGGGAGTGAGCACAAACCTCGGACTAATCCTCTTAGAACAGTTAGAACATGCCAAAAAAAGTGTGTCCGAACGGAGTTGCATGCATGCATGTTGACGGAATTTCTAAAAGCTAACATTATTCCACAAGGATTAATAGTCCAAAACGTCCCAGGCATATTTAGAGATGATAAAAAATTCAAAAAAGGTTTTTCCCATATCTCCACCACTTGTTCAAGGCACTGGATGGTGCTTGGAATTGAAACAGAGCTAGAACATAGTAAGCAGAAGCTGATTGAAATTGAAAATCTAGAGAAAGAATTATATTGAATTGACAAATTGGAAGAGTCAAAGGTGGCATTGGAGAAACTAAATAAAACAATACAAGAGTTCAACACCTTTGAGCTCAAAAAGAAGGCCGACAAAGTCCAAAAGGACATTAACGCTTACAGCAAAGAGAAGGCATTTCCCTACCTACTGGATGACTAATATTCACAACCACAACCGATTAGGAAAACCGTCACTTGGGGTAGATTTACGAAAAATACCTTAATAAGGTTTCTCAGACTCCTCATCAGGATCCGACTCTTCAGACGATGTTGTTGGATGCCCAAGTGGTGCCCAATACAATCAGCAACAGAATCTTTTTTTAGGCCATGTCCAGAGAGGCATGGGAACCTATCTGAACCAGTCGAAAGTGTGGAGCCAATTCGCAGGGGAGCGACAAACACGCCGCTAGTACTTCACCTGGCGTCTGGAGGGTTAGCAATGATGATGGAAGAGAGATATTCTACGACCATAAACAACCGCACAGATGGGAGAGACCTCACCTTGACCACCATGCGAGATATTAACATCTTGGATCAAGCAAATACCATCCCCATTTTCATTCTGTCACTTCCCCAATTCAATTGTAGTGCATTTTTCACTCCTGAGTAAAGGTTTGTCATATGTCTTGACTGCAAAAACGGACTTCTTTAAACTACAAACAGAACTCCATACATTTTTCAGGACACTGAGGTTGAGAGTTTGTTTCAATGACAATCAAGGGGTCCCCCCCCACCCAGAATTCCATAATGCTGCCAAAATCAACATTCATACCGGACTTCATGCCGCCTGAGATTAGGACCTTTGAGAAGGCTGTGCTAGAAGACATTCAAAAATTGAAAACCAAGAAAGTGTTGGCTCCATACAATATCTCATGACAGGAGTGACAAGCACTCATGGACCTTAAAAAAGATGATTTAATTATCATCAAGCCAGCAGATAAAGGTGGTGGCATTGTTATCCAGGACAGAACGAAGTATGACGCTGAGATAGCAAGACAACTGGGGAACAACCACCACTACAAAGAACTAACCTGTAATCCACTGATGGGAATTCAAAATCAAATACAGGAAGTAACCAATCATGGACTTGAGGAAGGTTTCATCACTACACTGGAGTTTGATTTCCTCAATCAGAAGAATCCAAGGACTCCGGTGCTGTATACTACCCTACCCAAAGTACACAAGGATGAAGGGAATCCCCCAGGAAGACCAATACTGTCGGGATGTGGTTCGGTATTAGAACCATTGGGGCACTATTTTAACAGATGTATTAAAGGTTATGTCCCTGTCTTACCAACCTATGCACGAGACAGCACATATATGATTAAGTTATTTGAAGAAATGTAAGGTTATTATAACAGGCTGTCAGCGATACTTCTTATCTGGGTTTCCACGTTTTGATTGTTTAAATGGTGCACCTTATAGGACAGTAGACAATGATTGCTAAAAGGTTTTTGCCACATATGACAGGCTTTACCCAGGGGAGGGGTGTTCTGTCCCTTATTCCAAAAAGGACACCCTTATTCTTCTAGACAAGATCATATAATGTTTAATTGATTTGATGACTGCACTATTACTCCAATGTGACCAGTGCCCAATGCGCAATATTGTGCATATTGTGTAAAACCTTCTATGCTGTGTAATACTATCATGAAGTGCAACCGGTCTTGTGAGAAATGGAGACCCTTTCCCTAATCCTCCTGTGAGGTGTCGTTCTCCTAAAAAGGCATCCATTCTATAATGGCCGCCGCTTTGGAAGCAGATTAGATTCGACCACTCCACTGAACATACAGCGCATGCGCCGCTCGGCCGTGGTTCTGCGCGCACGTGTATCAGCGGGCGGTATTTTAACCCCTTCCATGCTGATGACGGCCCCCAGCCGTCATGCACTACGGTGCTTGTGTGCTGATGACGGCTGGGGGGCCGTCATAAACCCGCCCACTCGCGATTCTGCCACACAGGCAGAGAATCGCGGCCGCATGGAAGGGGTTAACCCGCCAGCCATGGCGTCTTTCTTGATGAGCACCAGCGAGAGCGGTTCGCCGTACGGCCACTGTGTTAAACCAAACCCTATAGTTATACTTAACTGTGCCTCATGATTTATTAACTCTACCAGCCTAACTCAGATTGTCACTGTCACTTATAGACCCGTGACGGCAAGACGATCAGTAATTAGTTTACTCACTCAACGCGTTGCAAATTGGTGAGTAGGGCCACTGATCCCAATGTTCAATTTCGAACTTATATTTTATGTTAAACAATACTACAATTCTAATCTTAGACTGTCAATGTCACTGACAGACCTGTGACGGCAAGATCAACAATGATTGAATTATTCACTCACTGCGTTAAATTGGTGAGTAGGGTCACTGACAACTGTGTTAAATTAATATTCCCAGGCTGAACTTTTAGGTGAGGTTATCACCCTAATTTTTCGCGCTAGACGAGCTACCAGACGCCATCCCCAACACTCTCGCGAACTTCCAAACAGAATATCACAAACAGTTAGAATTGTGTACCCGTTGTCTTGTCTGAAGATATACTACACAGACAAACCTAAGCTATATGTCGTTGACGCAATCTGCTTTACATATCCCCAGAAAGTCGAGAGCACATAATTCGCCCTCAAGTTTATTGCCTCACCACGGAAGCAAACGATAGTCGTGTACCGATAACGCTCCTCGTTTATCGCACTCCTAGGTAACTGGGAGTACGAACCTGTTTTTAAATTCAGAGTCACGCCTTAAAGACAAACTTCAGCCACACGCAGGACGCTTTTCTTGTTCGTTTCAACTCAGAAAACTCTGACGGAAAGCCAAACGATTTTGAAGGTGTTACAAGCAGCAATTTTTCTTAATTTAAAAGACGCTCCGAGGAAGAATAACCAGAATTAGGACTACAGACTATCCTTTGAAAGCCCGTGACGCTGTCGTTTGTCCCCCAGCGTGAGATCAAATTATCGCCAAATACTAAGAAAAATGTTGGTATCGTCCTGATGAAGACACAAAGCACGTGTCGAAACGCATAGACGAAAACCATCTCCTCCGTTACATCTTTGAGAATAATTGATGTCCAAATATTCCTTGAATTTTATGTATCAACTAGAAGGAAAAATTACTTTTAAACATTTCTTTTAATAATTTAAGAAAATGTGTCAATGAATATGTTCATGCCAATTTTTAAACAATTCAAATTAAATCAATTATGCTATCGTAGTACTTTGTTGTTTCTCTCTTTAATGTATTTTTGCTAGATATTATATTTTGCCTGGGTTTATATTCTTGTTTGAAATATATATTTTTTTTAATTACCCAGCAATAACCATTATACCACAGATGTAATACCTCTTTTACTGTTACGGCCTATGGTAACCTTGAGGTACTGTGAATAATACCTGAAGCAATACCGTGGCTAATCTTCACAATGGTAAGCCTTCCCATGAGCACTTCTATCACTTGCGCCAATACATACACCATCCCTGGTGTTGATACTCATTCTTACCCCTGTCTTTGATAGGAACTATTGGCCAGATGTATCAAGCTAAATTGCATTCGCAAATGCTGATATTCACAGACTTTCAGCATTTGTGATCGCAATTTAGCTGTGTGCTATGTAGGTAGGCAAAAACCTACTTGCAAAATAAGGAATCACAAAAATTGTGATTCCCTATTTTGCACATACATTTAGAGAATCACAATTTGTGATTTCCTAAATGCTATGCTAGTAGGCATCGCAAATTCCGATATTGCCTTAAGGAATCGCAAATTACCACCAACTTCAAGTTGGTAATAATTTTCGATTTCCTAGCAAAAGCACTTTTTTGCTTTTTTCAAAGTGCTATGTGGCACACATATATGCCCTTAGGGCATGTATGTGCTCCATATGTGAACACAAGCACATTTCAGGGGTGCAACAGGGTGTCCTTTTGGAACCCTTGCACCCTTGAAATTGCGATCGCAATTTGAGAGTACCTATTGGGTACTCGCAATTTGCGCATGCAATATCCATTCATTCCTATGGGCCAAAAATGAATGGGAAGGGATTCCTTAATCGCGACTCATAATTTGCAAGTCGCAATTAAGGAATGCGTAGGAATCACAATTATTATTGTGATTTCTACATAAATAGCCGTTTGCGAGTCCTTAATAGGGATTCGCAGAGAAACCGCTATTAAATCTGTTTGTTGATACATATGAGCCCTAAATACCATGGATACTACCGAGAAGTACTCTGAATTTTACTAGGAAGATTGATTCCTTCACCTCAGGTACCTAAACAGTGCTGCTGGGTAAGCAAGTCCTCCCCTCTCATGCACAGCCCACAGATTGAATTTCCTTTTCACTCATACTAAAACTATAGGGGCATATTACCAAGCAATAGTGATAATTATCGCTATTGCTTGGTTAGAGACAAAAATTTACCGCTGAGCTGCGGCGATTTTTATCGCAGATAAACCTTGGTATTACCAAGGTTTATCGCAAATGCGATAAAAATCGGCCGCAATGCATGAATATCGCTGAAAAGTCAGCAATATTCATGCATTACCGAGCTAATGCTCTTAGCCAAGTTATCCACCTCCCATTGGATAACATGGCTAAGAACTGCTCAGGGCAGGTGTTAGCTTTTGGAGATATTCGCGCTTAGCGCGAATATCTCCAAAAGTTGGTAATAGGAGATAGCGATGTTAGCGACTGTTTCCAGTCGCTAACATCTTGGCACTCCCACTTTGCATGTCATTAGTGATAAATATCACTGAAAGGCAAAGTGGGGCCCAAGATGGTCGCTATCTCCTACTAGCTGTCGCTAACTGGTGTTAGCGACAGCTAGGTAATAGGGAGATAATTTTATCTCCACTTTCTTGGCTTTTAAAGCCAAAAAAAGCGGAGATAAACCCACTTGATAATATGCCCCTATGTCCCACTTCCAGTCCACAGAATCCCTGTCCTGAAGAGACCCCGTATCACGAGAGGGTTGAAACGTCGTCAACAACTATAAAGGGAGAGTCCCAGCGAACTAGAAATTGCTTATGCAGAATTGATTGTATTAGATCTCCTAAGGGCTCCCCCTTAATTGCCAATAACCATTGGCTCCCTTCCTTCTTAGCACCACGTATATTATACTGTTTTGGATATGATCACTTCACTGGGGTCTCGAAGTCACCTCTAAATGTGGAAATGTATTTAGTGTAAATGCACAATTGAAAGTATTTTTTGTCTTTTCTACTTGAAATACTGTCTATGCAAAATAAATTATACTCACTTCGGCTGAAGTGGGTAATGTGAAAATAGTTGTACTGTGGGTTTCTACAAAATGTTGCTACAAAAGTGATAGGCCTAATTGAATTATGGTTTGATTTTTTTCATTTATGCTGTCTCTGTTTAAATCGCGCAAGATCTATTACTCCTTGCAAGAAATGTTATTAATTTATTCAAATGAGTTCCTTCTGAACATTGTTTCTGCTTGAATGGCAATACCTAGTTATCAAGGACATATGGGTTGCTCTTGTCTTTTGCGATAATTTTAAGAGCACCACAGGGCGGGAAAGCAGGGCCGGACTGGGAACTGAAAGCAGCCCTGGCAAATTTTGCCAGACCAGCCCCCCAAACCCCCCCCCCCCCCACCACCGGCACGTTGCGAGCCTGCCCACTAGCAAGGGGTTTTGGGGGGGTTTTCTCCAAGAAAATGTTGGAAAAAGACAGGCCAAAATGTTGAATTTTACAGCACATTTTTCATTACATATTCAATTGTTTCAACTTTCAAAGCACAGTAAATAGTAGATGATGACCTTAAGAGCACCAGGTTACACACCCAGTCATATGTACCCCTAGACATTCTTACAGAGAGCACCAGAAATAGAAACGAGTAGTGAATCAAAGAGAACAAAGTAAAAGTGAGACCACCCCCTATATGGTGTGTAGCGAGCAAGTGTAGTCAGCAGGAACTATTAGGGGGAGTTTGGGGGGGTTCTCCCACAAATAAAATTTGGGAGACAGAAAGGCCAAAACGAAGCATTTTTCAACACATTTTTCATTACATATTAGATTGCATTAACTTTTAAAGCATAGTAAATGACCTGAATTTAATTTGGAGGAATCTCAGGCCGACAAGGACTTATCTAACCATGTCTCAGCAGTCATCATGAACAATTTGTATGTAAAAAACACCTCACAAGGGAGGCCTATGGAAGACGAGAGCTACAGCTCACCATCCTTGAAGAGCATCTCCCCACCATGTCCCAGTATCATTTTGAATGTTTCCCACAGGAGAGTTTACGGATGCATATTCTTTAAAGCGCTGTGAGTGCCACTACTTTTGTAAGTGTATGGCTAGTGTAGTGTATCACTATTCATTGTTGCACTTTTCTGAGCATAGCTATTTCCACTGGGATTAGGAGTGCTTGCCCCGCTGGCAAGGGCTCTATTGCTCCACACCTTATTGGGCTGGTTTAATATTGCCTGTTATATCATATGGTAACTCCATGTAGCAGTGTTTAGATATTGACAAGGCTTCAAAGGCCCAGATGTGCCCTCTAGTAGTAGCGCTTAGTAGCCATTGACTGGGGCATGTGCTTCGTCTGAAGGTAACCTGTACCTACACCCAGCTTCTGCTGTGTCCCAGAATCCACACAGAGAAGACACAGGACATGTGTCTGAGTGTTGTGTGAAGCAGATTAGCAGATATGTATGTACATTTACTTTGAGGAGTTAATAATTGGCATTTCCCACTGCCATTGTATCAGCAGCTAATAGTTACAGACCCTACCACCAATCACTTAGCCCAACCATGAACATGAAGCATAAGTTGTCCTCAAGGGCACTTATGTGACAATTCACATGACTTGTGTGACAACTTGTAAGACACTTTATGACAGGCATGAGCTCAATAAATATCCATGACTTGACTACATGTGCATCGCATGTGCGCAGCATTGAATCTCGAAAGAACACGGAGGTGACTACGGCGAGTGATCCTATTTAAATGGATGGATATATAGATAAATGGATGAATGAATGGATAGATGGATGGATGAATGAGCTTTGATGATGTCTGCGAATGACATTGTAAGAGTTTGACCCAACAGCGTTATCACTGTAGAACTAGGGTTCCTTCTCAAGGGCCCACTCTCGCCTCAAAGGCCACCTCCTATTACATAATAAAAATAGGGTCCCTCTTGCTTGCCTAAATCATATGGCTGAGATACCCGCCACCCCCTCTCAACACAATCCCCAAGAATTGGGAAACCGGAAACAGTTCTTGAACTTTTGGAAGGCGGGAAGGGAGTTAACCTTCCCGGCCGTATTTATTAAAATATGAAACAAAATCAAAACATTAAAATAACAGTTTCATATCATGTACAATTTCATATCCACATTACGATGTTTGGCTAACCTTAACATATATCTAATACAAAGGTTCTCCTAGCCGATACTAACATCCTTACAAAAATGCATTTCAAATTGAAATTGTACATCCTAACGTTAAGGGCCAACGGCAAGGTCGTAACCGGTGTCAGATCCCTAAACCAGAACTCCCCCCTCACTTGTGAGGGGCGGCCGCACAGAGGACTGCACCTCGTGTGCCATACCAATTTCCCTTGTCTTGACGGGGGCCCCTGTTAACTCGACGCCATGTACGTGGTCGTCCGAGGACTCGTGTGAGGTGTCTAGAAGGTAGCGTAGACCCCCCTCCCCACCCTACACACTTACCACATCTGCCGTCGCAGATGTCCTGGCCCAGGGAAATTCCCAGGAGGGGCCAGTAGCCCCTCCTATCCAGGGAGGGGCCTTGACCGCCTTCCCTTTCCTTTAGGCGTCCCGTCCTTTAGAAGGGACCGCCTCCCCGTTGAGGGGCCAATGGCCACCTCCCCCCGGGCGCTCCCATCCGTAATGGGTGACGCCCCCCCCTAGGGATCTTCCAATGACTGCTCACCGATCATGACCTTACCGCCCGACCAAACAATAAATACGACAAGATTAATGACTAAAAAGCAAGAGACATTCCTACTTAAAACAGATCACGTCTCAACCTAAAACATCTAAAACATTACTAATCACTCTGATGAAAGTCTTTAATAAAGCATACCGCACAGAGTTATCCACTTTATTGCAACCGAATCATAAACTTTATTCAGAAACAACCTGCAAGAAAAAACTACTACGTAAAAACGAACTTTATACCACAACAACTTGCTGTCTTCAGGGGATGGTGGGTGGGTTCAAAAATGGCTCTTCGTTCCGTCTCGAGCTCACGTGCAGCGAGGAGGTGCAGCTTCAGAGCACAGGAACAAGAGGATGCTTCCTTGGCTTGTGGCTCCTTTTATTCTTCTCTGGGCGGGCGTGAACCCGCCTCCTCCCGCCTCCCTGGGCGTGGCGGACGGCTTCGGTGTCTAGGACAACCCACTCTTGGGCGGGAAAAAGCGCGCCCCGGCTACGCCGCTTCGGGCATACCAGCCGAGACGCGCCTCCCGCCCAAAATGGCTTCCCGGGGGGATCGGGGTACTCCACCATACGTTCGGGGGGACCGATTGGTCGCCCCTTTCCATATGGCTGAGATACCCGCCACCCCCTCTCAACACAATCCCCAAGAATTGGGAAACCGGAAACAGTTCTTGAACTTTTGGAAGGCGGGAAGGGAGTTACCCTTCCCGGCCGTATTTATTAAAATATGAAACAAAATCAAAACATTAAAATAACAGTTTCATATCATGTACAATTTCATATCCACATTACGATGTTTGGCTAACCTTAACATATATCTAATACAAAGGTTCTCCTAGCCGATACTAACATCCTTACAAAAATGCATTTCAAATTGAAATTGTACATCCTAACGTTAAGGGCCAACGGCAAGGTCGTAACCGGTGTCAGATCCCTAAACCAGAACTCCCCCCTCACTTGTGAGGGGCGGCCGCACAGAGGACTGCACCTCGTGTGCCATACCAATTTCCCTTGTCTTGACGGGGGCCCCTGTTAACTCGACGCCATGTACGTGGTCGTCCGAGGACTCGTGTGAGGTGTCTAGAAGGTAGCGTAGACCCCCCTCCCCACCCTACACACTTACCACATCTGCCGTCGCAGATGTCCTGGCCCAGGGAAATTCCCAGGAGGGGCCCGTAGCCCCTCCTATCCAGGGAGGGGCCTTGACTGCCTTCCCTTTCCTTTAGGCGTCCCGTCCTTTAGAAGGGACCGCCTCCCCGTTGAGGGGCCAATGGCCACCTCCCCCCGGGCGCTCCCATCCGTAATGGGTGACGCCCCCCCCTAGGGATCTTCCAATGACTGCTCACCGATCATGACCTTACCGCCACAGGACGGATAGTTGACCGGCTATCCGGACCCCCCACAAAACTCCTACCTAAAGGTCATGTTGCAAACTCCTTAACCAGGCTACGAGGTCTCCTATGAGTAAAGAATTCCCCACCCGGGACAAATGGACCCCATCCTCTAGATACATATTGTCCCCCCTGATACAACCATGAGGAATCGAATGCAATGTACTGGTACGGAACAGTCTACCAAGCTTGTTATTAATCTTTTTCACAGAATGATTTATAGCAGGCACTGAATTAGCCCCCCGCCACACCTTCCGTGGAATCATATGGGACCATGCAATCGTGCACCCTGGAACCCTCCTCGCCAACCAACTTACTGTGGATAGTATCGCTTCGAGAAGTAGTCGTCTACCAGCGGTCACCAAATCATTGCCCCCAAGATGTACTATGATTATAGATGGCTGTGACCTTGTCCGCCCTAACAAACCCTCAAGAAAAGGTTGAAACTGGTCAATACAGAGCCCGCCCCTTCCGTAGAAGGTCACCCTGTACCCGTATTCCCCAGCTGTGTGAATCATGTCACCTGCTTTGAATACGTCCCCGGCACGCCTCACGTATGAGTGGCCCACGACCCACACCACTTTTTCCTCAGCCGGTGATCTCTGACCGCTGGTTCCCAGGTGTCGGGCCGACTGCACAGTCCGCCCCGCCTCGTAGGTTTGCGAAACTGTAACCAAACAAAAAACGGACAGTAACAGGGCCAACCTATCCAGACCTATCGGGTGCCTTTCATCTACTCTGCGACCCTCAAGGCGTTGCCACCCACGCAGCGCTTTCTGTACCACGAAAGACGCTGTAGGGTCCTGGATACCATGAGCCCGCGCCATGAAGGATATGGCGGCCCGATGCCTCTGGGCCGTGGCCACCGATTTGCCTGCCCTGCGTAAGGACAGTAAAAACTTTATGACAAATTCTTCCTGACCCCAAAGCTCTCCCCTAGCAGAACCCAAAAAGGACCAATAGGAACGGAACGCCCCTTCATATGCCTTCCTTGTCCTGGGTGCTAAACTCTCTCCCACGAGGTTTTGTAGTTCGGGGCACCGAGAGACCAGAGAGCTTCGGGAAATGGTGCCGCCACCGGGTCCGCTGTGGGCAGAAAACCCCAGAAGGCCTGCATACGGAAACGAGAAAGCGCATCAGCAGCCTGATTCAGTACCCCTGGCACATGCCTCGCTCTAAAGAGCACGTTCAATTGCATACATAGTAAAACAATTTCCTTGAGCAACCTCAGGATCCACTTGCATCGCGCTGCCTGACCATTGATACACTCAACCACGGTCATGTTATCAGACCAGAACACCACAGAGTGATCCCTAAACCCCTCAGGCCATGTTTTCAAAGCCACCAGAATAGGGAACAGTTCAAGAAAAGCAATGTTACTTGTAAGTCCACACTCGTGCCACCATGACGGCCACGTTTGAGCCGACCAGTGATTGCCAAATATGGCGCCAAAGCCTATACTCCCCGCCGAATCTGTCCACAGCCCCAACTCTTCGGAGGACACCGCCGGCTTCGTCCAGACAACTCGACCATTGAAGTCCGCCAGGAATGCCAACCAAATGCGCATGTCCTGGCGAATCTCGGCCGAGAGCCTCGTGCGGTGATGCCCCTCTTTAAGACCGACCATGGCTTGTGCAATCGAGCGGGAAAAGGGGCGGGCCATTGGCATTATTCTAAGGGCAAAATTCAACTGCCCCACAGTCTGCTGTAATTGATGCAAGTTCATCTTAGTTTCTCTAATACATGCTTCAAGCGAAGCCCTGAATTTCCGCACTTTTTCTTCTGGCAAGCGGAAGCAACCTTCTTCAGAATCGAGCTCTATTCCAAGAAACTCGAGTGAAGTTGAGGGCCCCACAGTCTTACCCGGCGCCAATGGCACACCAAACTGTCTCATCAAATCACAAAATTCATTTAGAGCCTGTGCACATTCTGTGTCCCCGGCTGCCCCCAGAAACAGAAAATCGTCTAGATAATGCATGACATGCTGAAAACCCGTAATCCTTGTGAATGCCCATTGCAGAAAACAACTGAATTTTTCAAAATAAGCACACGATATGGAACAGCCCATTGGCATACATTTATCCATGTAATAGCGCCCCTGAAACATAAAGCCCAGGAGACGCTGATCGTCCGGGTGTACCGGGAGCAACCGGAAAGCGGACTCAATGTCAGATTTGGCCATCAGCGCTCCGGGCCCGAGGCGATTCAACATGGCGACTGCATCATCGAAGGATGCGTACCGCACCGAACAAAGCCCTGGGTCTATTGCATCATTAACCGACAAATCCCTCGGGGCTGACAAATTATGTATCAGTCTAAACTCACCCGGGTCCTTCTTGGAGACCACTCCCAATGGCGAACAAACAAAATTAGGAACTGGTGGCGTGTTGAATGGTCCTGCCACCCGACCCCGGGCTACTTCTTTCCCAATCTTTGCTTGCACTACTGCCGTATTATGCAGGACCGAAAGTTGGTTCTTACACTGTGCTTTACCCTGAAAATTCCCCACCGGGATGCGGAAACCATAAGAAAACCCGTCCCGCAGCACCCCAGCGGAGACATGATCAGGGTATACGCTGAGCCAAGGAATCATTGCCATGGTATCAACCGGTGTAGGTAAAGCCGCCCCTCGGACTATGTCAGACCTGTTTGGCGCTTGCCCTACTACCGTTATCACCCGTTTTGGCTCTGCACATGGTCTCGGGATGCGAAGACTGTCCACACCCCCCACATTCATGTCTAAACTTGCATGACCCCTGGGGCCTCGTACACTTTCCCTTGTTATAGTTCCAGCATACCCCTTTTTTACCTGTATTGCCGTTCGGCCTTGGGTGATGCTCATTACTTGCCCCTGTCCGAAAGGGCGCCCCGGATGGTTGGCGGGAAAGTTCACCCCCGCCCCCCCCCCAACAAAGGCGCCTTTAACATGCCTGATTGTTCCATTTTTTGCCAAGAAATGGAGTCGTAACAATCCCACGTCAGGCACGTATCGAACTCTTTAGCTTTACGAAAAATGTTATCATAACAAAACCACTCATTGCCAACATATGTCTGAGAATATTCCATAATACGTGACTGGTACACAGGTAACTCGGTCAACAAATCTGGTCTCCGTTCCCCCATAATCGAAGTGAATATGCCAAATGCTCTACCCCAGTTACCTATCGTCTCATCGACTCTGAAAGCGGCCATTTTAGCGCGCCAAACACTCGGATGCATGAGTTCCTTCTGAACTTTCACATGCTCAATCTCATAATGGTCAGTTAGCAAGGAGAACATGTTTACGTATTTCTCAGCCCATATCCGTTCCTTGACCTCCATCGGGATATGCTGAGCCAATTTCTCCCTTCTCGAGGGTACAGACCCCTTCCCCGCAATTGGCATTAGCTGCTTACCTGAGCTAGAAGCTGTAACCGCCGTCGCTGCCGAACTCGTGCCAGCTGCGGGTAGCTCTACTGGAGCCTGCGGGGAAACAAACGGACAAGGAGGTTTCGCGGCCTCTCGAGACTGCCGCAACTGCCTCATTAATTGCTTGGCCTCCTCAGCCGTGTCCCCCGGAGCCACGGAACGCCCGCTGCTATTACCCAGCCATGCCGCCAACTGGGCGGCAAACTCCGGAGGCATGTCCCCTTCGTCCACTGGGGTAACCACAACGGGGATCCGCTGGCCCTCGGCAGGAGCCGGCGCGGGAATCTCCGCCGGTCTAGGAGGGCTCAACGGGGGAGCCTCTGGAACTGGGACCTCGTCCTCGTTTGACCCATTCCTGGCCCTCTTCCTTCTTCCGGCCGGGGCCTCCGTCGGGTTGGGTCTTTTTGGCCTTCCCGCACCGTCCCTGGCCGCCATTTTTCTCTTCATCTCTGCCATGTCCTTCACCAGCATCCGGAGCATCTGGTCGGTGCTGACCTTCTTTGCGACTCTCTTGCCCGGCATTTTCCTTCGTAGGTGAAAGATCCTGAACGCGATTTGCAGTGCTAGAAGAGAAAAGAGAGAAATTACAAATTTCAAAAATGGCTCTTCGTTCCGTCTCGAGCTCACGTGCAGCGAGGAGGTGCAGCTTCAGAGCACAGGAACAAGAGGATGCTTCCTTGGCTTGTGGCTCCTTTTATTCTTCTCTGGGCGGGCGTGAACCTGCCTCCTCCCGCCTCCCTGGGCGTGGCGGGTGGCTTCGGTGTCTAGGACAACCCACTCTTGGGCGGGAAAAAGCGCGCCCCGGCTACGCCGCTTCGGGCATACCAGCCGAGACGCGCCTCCCGCCCAAAATGGCTTCCCGGGGGGATCGGGGTACTCCACCATACGTTCGGGGGGACCGATTGGTCGCCCCTTTCCAGTATGTTTCCTGATGAGAATGTTCCCCCAGCAGCAGGATGGCACACGAGTGAGAGAAGTTATGGCTTAAGCTGCATAGTACTTCCACTGCACAATCTACTTGGAGGTTCCCTGTGCAGCAAAGTAACTTCATGTCTTCACAAAATGCAGATGTTCAGGGTTACTATCCTGGCACTAGGCAGTATGCTCTCTATTCACGGCTTCCACTTCTATTGCTAATGGCGCTGTAAGCATGTCCCTGTGTCGCTGTTGACTGTACTGGAGAGCACGTACAGACTTTTAAATTCATACAATGCAGACTTACTGTGAATATTTATACAGCACAATTGGCGCACATGTGAGGCTTCAGAGCATGCGCTATGACATCATAGCATGGGCTTGGCAGGACTTTGACGCTGTGCAAAAGGGAGGGTGACTGGCATGATTGCCTCACATGACTATGACGTGCTCTGCTGGAAGAATGTGGGTGAGGTGGTGTAGCATTACCCAGCTACGCATGGCTCATGGATAGCACTGAGGGCGGCAAATGAATATTTAGTCTGGTGCAGTGACAGGCTGATATGGGGTCTCGGATTGACATTACCGGGAGAGTTACACAAACCACGGCTCATCAGTAACAAACAACTGCCAGTTGTACCCATTGGGCACCCAGCCAGGGCACTCAGAAGAAAGAGCACACCAGCTCTCTATTCTTCGGGCCCACCTCCGGTCCCTTCGCTCGATCACTGACACTGCTTTAAATCCTGCGTGTGCCGACACTCCAGTGCAAAGGTCAATGTGATGTAATGCAATGTGGTGCAGCACAAAACAGGCCACACAAATATTGTGCTCTTTTTCGGAGGAGTCCACCATTGTGGCCAAGAGCCCTGATGTAACATTAAGAGTCCCAATTCTGACTGAATACTTCTCCATGGCACTGAATGCAGCTTTTGCTGTTTTGTTGACTTTATATATCAGGCCACCAAGCGGGTGCTTGATCTATTGCCAGAAGGGCAGCCCCTGTCGGCATCCTGGAATGTGCTGCATTATTATGGGATCATTCACTTTCTACTTTAGAAGTCTTGTGATGCTGCAGTCTCAGCCATGCCAGGCAGCACAATCACTGACTGTGAAATGCAGGCCTGGTGAAATATTGGGCTATGTGCCACGTTGAGGACGTGTCCTGCTGAGGCATTGCACGTGACTTGACTTTAATGGAGTATTTACTGTGGTTCTGTACACGGCACCAGCGAGGCCACGAGCTCCACACCGTGTTCCCCACAGCAGGGGACGGAGTTGGCCGCTGCATAAAGGCCAGGGAACGAGGCCTTTCAAAACCGGGCGATAATCCCAGGGCCCAGGGGACACAAAACTCGCAGGCGTATCACATTGTACCTAAAAGATCAGCAGACAAAGACTGTGACAGGGGAGCCCAATATAATCTCAGGAAGGGAAGGAGTCGTGAAGCCCTTAACACAGAGCACCTGTGAAAGCCAAGCCTCCCAGGGACGCCCTGAACTAGGGAGACAAGGACTGTCAACTCTTGGAAATGAGGTAAAGATAGAGGCAGTGCCTAATTTAAAAAAATAATAATAAGCACAGGGGGTCCAAAGTTTTCTTAGAGACCCACTTCAGGAGTAGCTGAAAGCTGGGGTGTCTAGACTTGTGAATAACTAATGCCATTTCCACCCCCCCCCCCCCCCCCCACACTGCTTTAGCTTTATTCTCTCACAGGTTCTTTTTCGTCCATGCTTTCCCCTTTTTTACTCTTTTCCTATCTCTCCTTTTTCCTTTCTCTGCCTTTATCTCTCTTACTCTGGGTAAAGTCTGAATAATGAAAAATGTGTCCCATTCCGTTAAAAAAGAGCGCAAAACACCACAACCTGGACAAATGAGACGCAGGATCTTTAGGATGTCAGCCAGATCGACTGTCAGGCCCTTGTCAGCAGGACACCATGTTTGCACAATCCAAGGCTTTCGTTTTAGGTATCTTTATTTTCAAGTGTATTCATACAAAGTGGTCCACTGAGGGGCATATCAAGCCCACAACTCCCAGAAAGCACAGCATAGTTAATCAGTGCCATAGCTGCCAATATTTCAGATTGCTATGTTTGACATTTTCATAATTTCCTTGTAAATATGAGTTAGCCGCCGCAGAGTTTCTTGTTGCGCAAATCATGGGTCTAATTTTTGTATTTATATGTTCCCCTCGCCTTCATTGCTTGATTTTTTCCTGCAGGAAAGTATCATTCATACTCATTGAAAGTGAAACGTCACTCAGTCATAATTACACTGTATTTATGAAAATGTCACACATAGCAATCTGAAACTTTAGCACTGCAGCTATGCAAATCAGAAATGTTAACAATGATGCTTATCACTCACTGTCGCTGACCCTGACAAACAATCATCACCATTAAAGTCTTTTATTTATTGCCTGCAGGCTGCAGCCAGCCACAGCAGGCCCACCACGGTGCGCAGCTCAAACCACCACCTTGTCCGCCCTGAACCGGGCCCGGGCATGAGATTGCAGGCAGATACTGGCCACGGTTGTACAGAAGAAAGTAGAAACGTCGAATACAAAGGAAACGTTGCAAATTATGCAGCAGCCAGCAGGGTTGCTATACATAATGATTTGTCATGTGTTTTAACTGTAATAGGAAAGGGAGGGCATATTTTAAGTTTACAAAGTATGCAAAGCGCCTGATGAATGTGTGATTGCGCATCTAGGCGCCCAGCACCCCTGACATCTTGTGTGATCTTCATGAGATCTCTCCTTAAGATTACACGGAGGGTGAGGGGTCCTCTGCTGGACGCCTGAACGAGAATTTAATGGACATTATGTCGCAGCTAAAGTGCATTTACATGAAAACTAAAGCTACCGGGCCGGGTCCCAATGATAGATACCTTTTGCTTTCTTTAATACCGGCCCGGTCGTGACGCCCGCTCAGCAAAGCCCACCTGCCCATGATGATTGCAAAGACTGGACAGACTCACCTGGCTGTGGACGGTAGACAGGGGGCTCAAAAGAATTAAATGATGGTCGCACAGGTCGGTGCGGTGCCTTGCCTCTCTCTCTGTCTCGGTCGACTCGTCTCTCTAGCAGGGGCCTCTGGGCCTCACCAGTCACGCGCTCTTTTTAACGTGCGAGCGACAATGCGCATGACAGATCGCCAGCCCCACCCTAAGGCTGCGCTGCCGCGGAGACATCTGCGCACCCTGCGCTGCGCACCCTAGATCCGCCTGGCCAGACTGCACCGGGTGCTGCTTCGGAGCCCCAGAGTACCAGACAGTTGTGCTTTTTGGTCTCTGCTGGTGCTAACTCCGCAGCCCGCAGCGGAGGTCGCACAGACAGACAGACTACTGACTAACTCACGCACAGGGCGCCGGTTTTGTTGTGGGGCCGATTTTCGATCCGTGACTCACAGACCGAAAATCGGCCCCACAACAAAACCGGCCGGTCCCCTGTGCAAAAACCGGCCCCCACCCCAGCCAGCCTACCGGGGGATTGCCCGGTGCCCGGAAATACCAGTCCGGCCCTGCGGGAATTAAGACAGCAGCAGGAGGCCAGTCTTAATAGATATATCTCTGTGCTGTGTTTTTCCCCTCAATTATTATAGTGCAGCACATTTTGGTTTAATTGTTGCATTAAAAATTAGTAAATCTGACCATAGGCTTTAAATTTACTCACTCTATCAGTGAGAGGTAGAAAGGGGAGACCTACCTGCCAGGATCCCTATGTAACCAAACAATTATATTAGCAGCAGCAGAGCATGTCTGCGTAAAGTGTCTTTTAAGGTGATGTACCACTTATTCGTGGAATCTTGCTGTGTTTTTATCGATCGAAGAAGCTTACTCAGAGAGTTGTGATGAAAAAGGATGCAACACCCTCACCCATCGTGCTACCATGATCATCTTCAGGTGTTTGCCACTCTGCCCATGGACATGGGGCAAGCTCAACTATATGAGGGAGCTCTTTTGAGCCGCTCTACGCAGTTCTTCCGGAAATAGTTGTTGTCAATATCTGGGGGGCATATTACCAAGCAATAGCGATAATTATCGCTATTACTTGGTTAGAGACAAAACTTTACCGCTGAGCTGCGGCGATTTTTACCGCAAATAAACCTTGGTATTACCAAGGTTTAACGCAAATGCGATAAAAATCGCCACAAACCACGAATATCGCTGAAAAGTCAGCGATATTCATGCATTACCGAGCTAATGCTCTTAGCCATGTCATCCACCTCCCATTGGATAACATGGCTAAGAACTGCTCAGGGCAGGTGTTAGCTTTTGGAGATATTTGTGCTTAGCGAGAATATCTCCAAAAGTTGGTAATAGGAGATAGCGATGTTAGCGACTGTTTTCAGTCGCTAACATCTTGGCACGCCCACTTTGCATGTCATTAGTGATAAATATCACTGACATGCAAAGTGGGGCCCAAGATGGTCGCTATCTCCTACTAGCTGTCGCTAACTGGTGTTAGCGACAGCTAGGTAATAGGGACATAATTTTATCTCCGCTTTCTTGGCTTTTAAAGCCAAAAAGGGGAGATAAACCCCCTTGATAATATACCCCTGGGTTCTTAGGGAGAGTGTTTCATACTATCACTTAGTTTTTTTCTAAACGATAACTAAATAGGATTTGGAAAGTTAAAACTGTATCAGGTCGACTAACCTTCCCTTTATTAGTGTCTTTCTTCAGCAAATTAAAAACAAACAGACCTGAAAATGACCCTTCACGTCTTCTTGTGTGTTGACATGTTTCTCCTCTGTCAAGTGGCATAGATGGGTTAGTGGCAATTCCTCAGGCCAAGTGGTCCCTTTTTCCTAACCCTTTATTTACCTGTCCTAAGTGATGTCATAGTATATAGAGGTGAGATGTGCAAGGTGATAAACTAACTGATTTGTACTTATCCTATTTTGCATTGCATTGAGAGGCATTGCTCTCACAGAATCAGGTTCAATCCACGGTCTGGATCCAGGTGGTGAGTGTCTTTGATGATGTCTGAGGGGTCCTAAAACTGCATGCATGTTCAGGGGCAAAACGTTGTTCTTGGGTTAGATTTTAGGCACTCAAAAGACATGTGTGCAACTTTGCATGCTACATTTAATAACATTTGTTTTAACAGTCAGTATGTTTCTACTGTATTTCTTTTATCTTTGTAGGTATAACAGCACAGGGAAATGCCGCTTATAAACCAGACGGGCACACTTTTATTACACAATGATAAACTGACTTAATAACATCCTGCCTTATAAATGCCCCACAGTTTACACATATTTCTAGCCACACAGAAAATCAGAACATCTTATGAACTATAAAGTAAGTTGGATTTGGGATTTAAAAAAATGTCCACGAAGGAAGAGCAGTGTACACCAGAGCGAGATTTACTGAAGGCATTGCCTTTTTCTTTCAAAGGTCGTTGTTCCCTTCCTGGATTCTTATTTTGGGGCTGATTTCCCCTTACCAATATATAAATATATAACACCAAAAAAAGCTGTATCTGGTGGTTTGTGCGACCACCCATCTTACAAAGTGCCTTTCCCATATTGATTCTAATTGTTGGTTTATAAAGTGTATGTACGAAATATGGTATCGCTCTTGTGACTTATATGACATGTATGGCCAAACAATAAACTATACTCACACAGTGCAACTGCTTCTAAACAAAATATCTTAGCACATGTTTGCATCTCCTGCTTACAAATCTCCTGCAAAAGACACCCCTCTCACAAAAGCACGATTGACTGCTCTGTCCCGGGAATGTGTAACAGCTCCATCAGACATGCTGTTGCTTGCACCATAGCAGTCACTGCAGCAGGATACTGCTGTGTCTTAACTTGATCAACCACTATGTGCACACATTGTACCCTCTCTATGCCTACTCTTAGGGATAACAAGTGTCTGGGGCACCCTCATATCCTGTGAAACCCGATGCATACAGACGCTAGTAATATTGACTATTAATATACATTTATTGTTCTACAACCCAACCTCTGAAGGATGAAAGATCAAATGGACCCACCGGGATTTAAATCAGTGACCTTGGAATGAAAAACAGATCCCTGTATTGGGTGCATTGGCCTTCTGAGCTTATATCTTATTGTTCGAAATCTTGCAGACTGGAGAAATGCCTTGCAAACCCTGTTTTCACAGTTTATTTATTTATTTATTTAAGAGTTTTATATAGCACTGGCCTGACACAAAGGTATCGGAGCGCTTCACAACATTATTATCGAATAGATCACACAATATAGCACTAATACAAGCATTGATTCAAGACGAGTCAAAGGTATCGGAGCGCTTTTCAACATTAATAGCAAAGAAATCACACAATATAACAGTAATGTATACATTGACTCGTGGCAAAGCCCGTTCGCGGAGGTGGAGACAGAGGAACGAGTGGGGTGGGTGAGGTAGGAGTGTTAATGTCAGAGTGGCTGTGTGCTGCAGTGGGTCAGATTCTGCGATTTGGCGGCAGCTATCTATTCGGGAGAGAACGGTTGAGGAAGAGGTCTTTGAGCTGCCTTTTGAATTTTAAATAGGAGGGGGTGGTCCTGATATGGAGTGTGATGGAGTTACAGATTCTGGGAGCATTTCCTGAGAAGGAGGGAGATAATGGGGCATATTATCAAGGGGGTTTATCTCCTCTTTTTTGTCTTTAAAAGCCAAGCAAGCGGAGATAAAATTATCTCCCTATTACCTAGCTGTCGCTAACACCAGTTAGCGACAGCTAGTAGGACATAGCGACCATCTTGGGCCCCGCTTTGCATGTCAGTGATATTTATCACTAATGACATGCAAAGTGGGCGTGCAAAGATGTTAGCGACTGGAAACAGTCGCTTACATCGCTATCTCCTATTACCAACTTTTGGAAACATTCGCGCTAAGTGCGAATATCTCCAAAAGCTAACACCTGCCCTGAGCAGTTCTTAGCCATGTTATCCAATGGGAGTTGGATAACATGGCTAAGAGCATTAGCTCGGTAATGCATGAATATCGCTGACTTTTCAGCGATATTCATGCATTTCGGCCAATTTTTATCGCTTAGGAGATATACCTTGATAATTAGCAAGGTTCCTAAGCGATAAAAATCACCGCAGCTAGGCGATAAAAATATCGCCGCTAAACCAACATAGCGGTAATTATCGCTAGTTGTTGGTAATATGCCCCAAGGTTTTTTGTTGGCAAGTTTTCGGAGGAATGAGAAGTAGAGTGTTAGTACTCCTGAGGTTTCTTGTCTGGCCGGCCTTCTTGAGTCTGGAGGTCAGGTGGGCAGGTTTCTCAGTGCGCAGAGCTTTGTGCGTGGGGCAGTCAGTTCTGAGGTTGGCACACATTTCAATTTAGAGCCATTTTAGCTCTCTCAGAGCCGGCGAGATGTGTTCATACAATAGCTTTGGTGGGATAAATGCTTAGACCTTTCAGTGCACTTTGGACCTGCTCTACACTCATCAATCCCTCTTTTTACACAAGCGTGTTTATGAAAATCAGAAGGATGGGAGCCGAAGTGACATAACATAACATGAGTATTTGTAAAGTGCACGTCACCCAGAGGTCTCTTGGCACTGAATAACAGATGTTACCCAACTCAATGGTACTCATTTTATCGACATCAGATGGATGAAATGCTGAGTGGACCTGCCGGGATTTGAATCTGTGACCATGAGGTCGAACACAGGCCCCTGCAATAGACGCATGAGTCCACTGAGCCACCAGACCCGGCTGTGACATACATAGTATCATCCCGTCTCAGAATAATCTGGCTCCCATTTCTCCAACATGCGTCTATAGAAGCAAAGCAGATTGTGCGTCTGTTCCTTGCACGCTCACACCACATGCCCTTTCGAAGCTATACTTCTTGATATGGACAAGGTAAGATATTAGCTTTTAGGGTTTCCAATGGAAGTGGCGTTACTGGTGCTGTTCTTTTGATGAAGCCTCCACTTGAGTATTATGATTGTCACTTAGCATCTTTTCAAAGGTAGATCATTGTTAAAGAGATTGAACTCTGGAGTAGTGAGGCTGTTCAGATCCTACAGTTTCTTCAGGAAAAGAAGGCTCTTTGGCTGGCTCCCTCAACTCTTAGGGTGAAATTGGTACACCATAAAAGATTTAGGGAAACCAACGGTGGGGGGTATTGAGACGACAGAGATATACGTGCTTACATTGGACACAGGTTGTGTATAGGACAGGTTGTGGTGTAAAGCTTTGTTATTTCCCTTGCGTCCCACCCTGCACAGGTCTACCCAACAATGGCAAGTGTTCAAGCCACTAGAATTGTTCCACTTTATGTTTTTGATTTTCAAGGGATTTTCCTAATTAGATTGATCGGACATCTTGGAGGTCTGTTGGCCCTTTTATGAAAAGATTTCCCCTAAAGGGGTGGTTACGAAACATGACTCTTGTTTGAAAGGTATGCATTTTCTCGTATGGATTTTCTTTCAATGCATAAACAGGAGATTATCTAATGTTCTTCCTTTTAGGAATCTCTTCAATGGAGGAAGTTCTGTGGTAGCTACTGGACTTCAGGCAGGAGCTAGCTGTGTATCTTGAGGGTCCACAGAGTAGCAGCAATTCATAGATGTTGGTCCACCTAAATGTCTTTGAGACAGAAACTGCAGTAATATTTTTTGACTCTTTGAGACAGAAACTACAGAAGTATTGAAAGAAGAAGGAACAGCTTAAGATGTATTCAGCCTTTACAATATATTGAAGTCCCATGGTATTCAGAGTAGCAGTTTAGTGGCTATTCTCAGCAGACCGGTGTTTATTATAATCTCTGCTGCCAATGCACAAACCCAATCAGATGTACCTATTTGATTTAAGAATGGCAAACAATATCAAGGTAGTGGGCAAAGGGTGACAGGTCAGATGGTAGGCCAGTAGTAGTGCAGAAACCCTGGTGGCTTCCCATTTTTTATCTTCCCTACAATTTCATGCAAGGAGATTCTTCAGGACTGGAACGGAAGTGATTCACATCTGACATGCAATCACAACAAAGGTAACACCATAGGGCTCTGTCGAGTCACTGGATGCGGAAGGCTGATGTATTTTTAGGTTTCTTGTTCCTTGTTTCTCGAACGAGAAAGTCGTAGCCACCTTAGTGCTACATGAGGGCACAAATCCCGTCAAGTCTAGTCTTTGGACCGACTTGTGGTCCTGCGCTACCTAACTACAGCATTTCCGGCGTGCCAGTGAGCGGGGAGGCAAGTATATAGACCTCCCCCGTCTATCTGGTGATAATTTTTTGCGCCGAGCTTCATGCCGTTTTCCTCCCTACCGCTTACCCGGCGTGTCGGCTGGAAGGTTGGCTAGAGTAGAAAGGCTTTTAACTTGTTATTTTGTGTTGCAGGTAGAGTTACAGGGCGAGCCAGAGGCTGAATGGTACATAAGGATACCCTTTTCAGGACCAGAAGTAGGGTGCAAATGCCAAATAGCCACAGGAAGTCCTTACAGCAGGACCCTGGAGGAACGACGGCGCCCCGTTAGTCCTTCGGGCGGTTTTAAACCTGAGGAATCGGGTGCTTGCCTGGATACGCTCCACCCCCTCAAGGGGCGTGAGTAAATGGGTGGACTGGTGGTCCATGTGATATAATGGATGATCCCCCAAAATGGTGAGCACCGATTGGTTAGGCCACGGTGCAATTTGGCTCTTCAGGTGAGTAGGGCAGCTTAGGGCTGTCACCACTGCCTGCCCTTGGATCGCCCGTAAGTTGACAAACCATGTTAGCATCATTTTATTCAAATAAACCTGCAGCAATGTTTTCTCCAACAAACAAGGGGGCATATTCTCAAGGACTTATCGCTGAGTTATGGGCAATTTATCGCAGCCAAAGTGGCGATAAAGTTATCGCCCACTTCACAAGCTGGTGCTAACAGCCGATATCAGCAGTTTACCTGCTTTCATACTTGATTAATCATAGACATGATACATCTGTGTGTATTAGAATGTATTATTCACGTTCATTGGAGTGTTGAAGCTGTATTACTACTGGGCCATGCAGACAACACTTTACAATATTGCCCTGTGGAGGGCCAGCCAGAGTCCTTTAGGGATTGACAAGTTACTCGGAAGGGGAAGAGTTCAGTCCATAGGCTGATTGCTGTGTCATTGTTTTGCAAACAATATATGGCAGTCCATGTCGAGGTGCAAGGTTAGTGTGGCAGAGTGTATCGGGGGATAGTGGAAGGTGTTATTCCAGGGCATGATGCAGAGGGCACAACCGAGCAGAAAGAAGCCATATGGAGGAGATGAATGCAACTGCTTCCTACTTACCACTAAGGCACATTCATCCTCATCTTCAGCCTCTGACGTTTCATGTGCCTCACATGTGGGTGGTGGTGTTTGGTCTGTAGCACTGTGTGACACTGACCCTTCAGGGGCCGGAAATGTGGAGATAGAATTAGCAGCAGCATTCATCTGCACAATCTCTTGTGGCATCACTCCCATGATGCGGAGCTGCAGGGCATGGAAGATCCCATCTACAGCTGTCTCGTGTGCAGCCATGGTAGCCATTCTTTGCGCCTGCATCCGCTCCGTGTTCTACATGACCCTCTTTATGTTTCCCAAATCACGGATGACATCACTGTAGCCACTCTGACTAGACAGTTGTTGTTGCCTACGAGTCATAACTCCAGCGACGCCAGACATAGATTGTTGGAGGGCATGGGGTTTACTGTGGGTGTCCGTTAGGGAGTTAAAGTGGTCCCTGATGGGACTTAGACACCCATTTATGGCATCTAGTATGGCTGCCATGAACTTGAACCCCACACGCCCTGTTCAGCTAGCTCCTTCTGGCAGTCGAACACACGGCGTTGGAACGCCATGTGTTCTTCGGTGAGGTGCAGGGAGCCAGACGTGGTGGTGGGTGCTTCCTACTGTGTGGTCTGTGCAGGGGGTGGGCTCACCTCGTTGGTGCTGGGCTAACCTGCTACTGGAGGTGGGGTGCGGAGGGTGTCCATGAACCGTTGGAGTTTGTCTAGTTCCATGTCCTGGGGGTCGTCTCCATCATCACTGACGTGATGTAGGGTCTGCTCTGCAGGAGGTGTTGATTGTACCCCTGCAATGTAAAAGGGAGATTCAGTTTCACAGTGTGTTCCATGTATGTTTACGCATTGGCGAAGTTTACATACAGGCAGCATGACAATGTACATTGTGACTGTTTGTGAGGAGATGCCTGTTTGATGCGGGACAGTGGACATTGTCATCTCACAGTTTTTTTTCTCTGCTTTTATGGTGCATTTTCCAGCATGACGCGGGGGAATTGCAGGCCTGTCGCTGGTTATCGCTGGTTTTTGTATCGCGGTTTGGGACATCGCCGCTTTTTTTGCTTTTCAACTTTTTTAGGTATTGCATTAATTGTAACGCGGTCATTTGATGCATTATCGTGAGACTATCGCATGGTACCGCCGTGTTGAGAATACAACGTTACCACAGCGTTATTTTCCCGTGATAGACTGCGATGTGAAAAGTTGCATTAAGCTAATTTTGCGATAATTATCACACGTTCTTGAGAATATCCCCCAATGTCTCTTGTGTGTTTTATTACGAGAATTCTGTGTTTTCGGGTGGGGTGTGTTGCCGATATTGGCACTATGTCCACTACGCTTAGAAGGTACCACCAGTGGTCTCAGCTGTCTTACAACAATATATCAATTTACTCAATATATAAGATAACTAAGAAATGAAGGAATCATAAACTCACCTTCAATATGTGTTCTACAGTATGTCTAATGACACAGCCAGAAACAGGTGATTTCTTTCTATAAACCCCTCTTTTTAGCCCCACCAGAGCTCAGGTGACTCTTGTAATTGCTTAGTGCAAGCCATGTTTGCTGCTTTTTACAGAACAATTGATGTCTGTGCTGTTGTCCAATCTGTGTGCGGTGCCCAGCTGCATTGAGTCCTGCCTCTCTTCTGTAATTAAACACCGTGCTTTGCTGGGAATCATTTACAAAGCATCAGTTCGGCTGCCGCCAGCATGAACCCTTCCAGATCGAAGGCATTAAAAATGCAGTAATAAGTGGCGAGCCAAGCTGGGATGGATAGCCAGAGAACCCTTGTACCCGCCGGCGGACAGCAAATGCTGTTTGGCCTTCGACAAGCACAGTTAGGTTTGGAAAATGAATTTATCGAAAGTGTTGCATTACAAGCAGATATTGACATGGAGGCCCAAATCTGTCTTGTGTACACGTCAAAAAATCCATTTCAAGTGCTTCTACCTCTGCACACGTTTTTGCCGCTTAAACACTTCTTTCAACACAGGTAGAGATGGTGACATGGCCCCCTTTTAGTTCCATATTGTGGATGGTGGGAGCCATTGTAATATAGCAAGTAAAACAATGCCATCCCATGTATATACAGACAATAATTTAATTTCGTAATGCGTGTTGAGTAACTTTCTTCGAGGCCATGAAGTTTTACTAAAAGAGCACCGGATGGTGAGAGTTCAAGTTCAGGTATTTATATAGCGCACTACTCACCCAGAGGGTCTCAAGGCGCTAGAGGGAGGGGTTCATTATTTGTCAAATAGCCAGGTTTTCAGTTCTTTTCTGAAGGAGATGTGGTTCTGAGTAAGGCGGAGGTGGGTGGGGAGTGAGTTCCAGGTCTTGGCAGCCAGGAAGGAGAAGGATCTGCCACCCATGGTGGATCATCCAAGGTGTCATCATTTATCTAGCTGTTTTATTGAATACATGAATGAACCCTTCACTTTGTGTTGTCACCTGCCTCTGGATACTGAAGGAAGAGCAGGTAGGCGGGCGGCCATCTTTGAGTGTTTACCTTTCATTTACAGTCGTAAAATCTTTCTCTAATGCTCACGTGGACATGCTTTAAAATGGTAACTTTGCACTCATAACATTGTGACATGTAAAAGCTTTCACCATTCATTTAGTACTGGCTCTTTTTTCCTCTTCCCAAACGGATGGTCATCTTACTTAGAAAATAAACAAACATTGGCAAAGCCAATAGGTCTCGCCCATTGGCTTCATCAATTTTTCCTACCCATGTTGCAACATGGGTGAAAGTAAAGAAAAAAGCTGTATGACACAGCCAGCCTTGACCGCATCATTGAGATTTTTTGTGTGTACTTTCAGCTCTGCTGCACTGAAGCCAGGGCTGCTGTACAGTATGGGCAAAAAAACATTGACAAAGCCAATAAATCTCGCAATGCTTGTTTCTCTTTCATGCACTGTGATAGTCTACCGTGCTGGAGTAGCGAAAACCTCCCCACTGCTCTTTCCGTTGCTGCATGTTATTGCCAGGTAGAGTGAAACGCTCCCACAGCTGCCTGTCACACACAGCAAAGCATCTGTTGACGTAAGGATTGTCCAATGCAAATGGATTAACACGCTAAGGGTCTTTCAGAAGCACAGTTAATCTGATTATGTGTGAATAAACTCCAGCATCGGGATAGACTAGCAGGGGGGGGGGGCTTTTTTTTTTTTTTTTTTTAATTTTTGGAAGACCTTTATTGATAGAAAAAGGCAACTACAAGTCAACAAGGAGCCCGGGGGCTCACACATACGGTACGTTACAACTTACTGAAAGCACAGAGGATACATTACAGAAGGACTGAGGTCTAATTTTAAAAGTTTTCCTTGTAGGATAGGCACAAGCAGGATATCGTAGCACAACAAGTCAATACTGGTGTTGGACAATCAGGATAGACAATCTTATAGCGGAAGAAAACACCAGAGTCGCTGCGTGGCACCCAGAAAAGAAACGTCTAAACCCCAAGGAAGGAAAAAAGGGAAAAAGAATAGAAGGCCCATAGAACCAAAAAGAAAAACAAAAAGAAAGCAACCCCGCCCCCCAAGTACCCCCCACCCTGCACCCCTGCAGCTGGCTACGGCCTGTCCCCCCCTAGCAGTGTGCCTGTCGCCCAATAAAAGGAGTCCCGAAATATAGAGAGTAAGAAAAGGATAGAATCCTAAAGCTCTCATAAAATAAAGAAAGGTGGGGAGGAGCCCGCTATCCGTCCCCCACCTCCGCCATCTCGTACCAATAGTAGCAACATTAGTCTGACGCCCAATAATAGTAACATGCCCAATATGCAGAGGAAACTGGAAGCACAGCAGCAGCGCACAGTGTAAGTAAGGCAGCAACACCCAACCGAGACATCCAAAATTGCAACAAGGAAATCCCCAAGTCATGATTAACAAGCGTAGGCCCCCGTTACAGTCCTCTAGCACCACCGATACATGCCCCGGTCACTCAAAGAAAACTAAGTCCCCGGCTGCCCCACCCGCAAGAACGGTGCAAGAACAGTAGTCAGTGGCCTGATGGCCATAAAACGGTTCCAGAGCACAGATTGGAGCACAGCGGCAATATCAGCAAAAAGAATACCAACAGTATGTCCCCATCCGTCACAATCAGTAATAAGAAATCCACCAGTTCAATAGGGGAAGCGTCTATCCTTGTCCCGTTTTCTCCTTACCACCGCAGACCCGTGTAGTCGATGTAGGTGCAGATGGCAGTCCAGGGAAATAACCGCGTTGCGGGTGACTCGATGCATCCAAGGCAGTTAAATCCAGGAGTTCCAAAGAAGGCGCCGGGTACGCCATCGTAAACTCGTCGGGTACAGCCAGGACAGGGAGGGAGATCCCTGCGTCCATAACCTCTCGGGGCGAGTCTCGGGGATCCGCGAGCATGGCAAGGAGGGAGGGCTCACGTCGTAGAGGAGGCTCCGGAGGGGTATACGAATTCGGGAGCCGATCTCCCGCAACTGATGGTAGTGACAGGCTTGGGGTCACGAGGGCGCCATCGACCCCAGTGGTCGCCATTGTATCACAGACGAGGGTGGAACAAAGAGCGGTGCCGAGACCCTGCGAGTCGACCATCTTGAGACGGGCCGATACACTGAGGATGCCCTCCATCTTGTCTAGTAGGGCGCAGCCAGAGCGTAGAGCCTCAGAGCAGAAGGAGAGGACCGCTTCCAGTATACTACCATAGCTGTGAGAGGTAGCACACAGTATATCAGGCATGTCTTCCCGCTCAGTGTGTCCAGAGACACAAGTCACAGCCAACTCGTCAGGATACATAACAGCATGTCCACCATAGCGTCAGGCAAGGATTCCCCGGGTCGGAACAGGCTGCGCACCCTAGGAGAACAACTGGTCGTGCTGCGAGGGGCAGATGACTGAGCCTGGGTGCAGATAATAGCACAGTCCGTCCAATATGTCGCCCCGCTTAGTTCCGAGTACCTGGCCAGGTCGGAAGCCCATCACCATTAGCGGGACGAAATGCAGGCAATAAGCACACAAACAGCAGTGCGAGTGCCCGTAGCCTCACAGTTGTAGCCTGGTTCCCTTGTCGCAGCGCCAACAGTGCAGCGGGACGTGGGTGTAGGGTCCGCTGCCCGACGATAATTGCCAATCGGGACCTCGCAGTCACCAAGCCCGGGAACGCGCGTCTGACGGCCGGCCTCGATAGTCACGCGAGGTCCCGGTCTTTATGCCGATGCGGGCCGCCAACTGTGTCCGAGCGTTTCCTCCACTTGCTGGAGAGCAAATGCTCCAGGATTTCATGGCGGGTCGCCGGAGTGCGTCTGCTTTCGAAATCAGCCACTTCGGTACAGGATATCTGGCAGGAGAGGCTCGAAGGCGGAGACGGTCCCCGGAGCCGAGGGACTACACGTCCGATCCGAGCGCCATCTTGGCTCCTCCTAGGGGGGGGGCTTTTTGATCACAGGCAGGAGATGGATCGATGGTGCAATAATGCCTGAGTTCTGGACACAACAACGGTAATTTATGGCCTGCATTGCCACATAGTCAATTTCGCTTTCATTTTGCTCTGTTGCTGGGCCCTTTTATTGCTGTCGTCTGTAATGGAAATCTGATGCTGGGAGGCAGCTGCAGTGTCTGCATTAATAGGGGAAAGGTTATCCCACAAGCCACTTACCATGGTGCAGAGGAGAAGCGCCCCCCCAGCATCCCTTCATGCACACCTCTGGCTTTCCAGCTCCTGGATTGAAAGTGATACACTTAGGGGGCCTATAAATGAGCACCTTGCGCCGCCGGTGCACCACTTTTATTATGGGAAAAAGTGACGCACCAACAGTGCAAGGGGCTTGTAAATAGGCCCATTAGTATTTATTATCCATGACTTCTGGCTACCTGCATACCATAACACATAAGCTACTGTGATGTCACTTCAGTTTAAAAACAAATGCAACCATGTACTATTCAGGTTTTTGTATGGCATACACTTGGCATACACTATAAACTGAATCAGTGCCAGGTCCTCTCGCATTGGTAGCCAAGTCTGCTGGTGTTGACTTCTCAATGAAAGTTTCTCCACCTTTAAAAAGAGACATCCATTTGTAGATCTCGCCTAGCGAAGCAGCGCATGCGCTGCTCGCCTTAGCGAGTTCTATTGTTGTGGGTTTTGCTTCCGAAGGGGGACAGGAGATGTGCACTTGCCGGAACTGCCAATGTGCATTCTCACGGCGTGTCTTCTCTGGAAATCTCAGCTTGCTCCCGGACAGCAGATGTGCACGCCCACGGGATCTTGCGCGCTCTCACAGCGCTTTCACTTTTGCGCGCTCAAACAATGCCCCCGCTGCACTTGTGA